>NC_069782.1:88498125-89121875 GCF_027406575.1 Nycticebus coucang | reverse complement strand
CCTCACTCTGAGCCCAGAGCATTACATCCTTGGCACGGGTGCCTCGACGCCCCCTCCCTGGCCACTACAGACGCCGTCAGACTCAGGATCCCTCTCAGACAGCCTGTGATAAATGATTAATTCACCTGAGTGGGCAGTGATGAAGAAACTGATTTGCCAAATGTACCTTCCAGCTTTCGACGGAACACCCTTTCAAAGATTAGAACAGAGCTCGATGACTTCATCTTCCTGCCTCCCTACCTCCCACTCCCCATCATACACACGCACGAAAATATCATCCAAGTTTCTCATCATGATTCACAGTGAAGATCAGACTCTACTGAGTGTCACCCAACAGCTCTCTCTTCCCCTCAGCTGGCTGTGCTCAGTCGGCTTTCACCTGGGAGAAATTCATTATCAAGGACGGTGGGGCTTATCCCTCTACTCCCATCCAACTGGTCTGCACTTCAGAGTCTAAAGACATCCTACGCCATGCCATCTCGGGGTGATTGCCCATGGCCTGAAGTGCCTGTCTCACGTTCTCCAGCATCCAGCCATGTCTGGTCAGCATGATGCCCTTTTTATCCCTCAGTATGGTTTGCTAATTGAACCCTGCTGATCTTGAAATAGGCCCCTGAGCCTCAGAATCTGTGACAAATGTCCCGTTTCTGGTCTTGCCCTGGATTGAGGGTCGCTGGGGAGGGCTTTGTGGTCCAGGAGCCCAAAGAGACTCTTAGGATACACCCCCTCCTGCCAATCCACCCTCACCTGCAAACACTAAGCCCCTTACCTGAGAACTCGAGCAGAAATCCCAATTTGTATTTAGTAGAGCAGCTGTGGTCAGGCTAGGGTCCTGCAGATGTCAGAACACCCACTGGAGTTTCACTAGCTCCACAGGATACCTCTTTTAGGGTGTCTGTCATTAGCTCCTCATTTGCCCATTTGGGTCGGAACAGTGATTGATGGCAGAGATCACAGAAGGGGTGGAAGTGCCATGAAGACCCCTGCACTTCTTTAGTCCTGAGGGCCACCCCATCACACAGGAGTTGTTGATTAGGGTGAAACTGGAGACCTTATGGTGATCACACAGCATGTGACAATACACCCCCTGGTCGCTAAGTCCAAAAGCCCTGCGAGGTCTTTGTGACTCTGCTTCCTCTCTTTCTCCACATAAAACCAGCCATCCCCCTGTCAGTTTCCCTCCCCCAGAGCACCCGCCTTTGCTCTCCTTCTCCCCTTCCCACCAGTATCACCCCATAGCCACTCTCTGCACCAGCCCCTCCCCTGCCTCCCTGTCATGGGGCTCCCTCCCCAGACAGTGTCCTCACCTACTAAACCTTCCTGGGGCTTCCTGTTAAACCCGGAAGGAAGTTGGAATGCTTCCCATGACACCTGCCTTCCAAATCCCGACAGGGGCACTCCTGTTGACCCCCACACTCCAGTAACTGTGCCCTTCTATCTGTTCTGGGATGTTCAGCATGCCCTTACCTGGGCTTTGAACTTGTTTTTCCCCCTGCTTGGGTCACGAGTCTCCATCATCACACACAATGGTTCCTTGCGGGCATTCAGGAGAAGGCTTGGTACTCTTAGTATGCCTGCAGTGTGCGTGCGTGCGTGTGTGCGTGACTTTGTGCAAGCCTGTGGGATTGGGGTGGGGCGAGGGATGAAGAGGAGATGATGAGGATGCTAGGAGGAGCCAGGGGGTGCTGGTTGGTGAGGACACTTAGAAGGAAGCCGTGTGGAAAGAGGAGAAGCTGGTGGTTGGGTGGACCTGGCTTTTATCCCCAGGCTGACACTGAATGGATATGGGATCTAGGCCAAATTATTACACTTACCCTCTGAGCCTCAGTTTCTTCATCTAGAAAAACAAGATCCTAATATATCTACTCTTTAGGGCCACTGGGAGGGCAAGTGACAACTCAGACAAAGGATCTGGGTGGTGCCTGGCACGGCATCAGGACTTAATAAATAGTAAAGTTTTAATTTTAAATATAAATCAATATCACAGATATCATGGGCTGGCATGCAGGAGACTCACATTAATGCCACCAGCTATCCATATGACCTCATGTAGCCGGCTGCCCTCTCTGACGTCAGGCACCACATCCCACAATTTGGAGGGAACTGCTGTGTCTTCTCCCATTGAAACTATCTAGAAAACAAGCCAAAAATAACTCTAAGTATCACGGGGTGGGGAGGGCAGAGAAGTTTGAGAATAGGCTCCTAGACTTAGGAGGGGGGACAGGACAGTCTTTGTAGTGAAGATGCACAAAATCAGAACTATTATTTTGGGGACACCACTATGACTCATGTATGGTGCAAGGTGCTTTATACATGTGTTGAATCCTTAAGTCCGTCCTGCTAATTAGTTAGGTGTGTTCAGCCTCATTTTTCTAGTGAGAAACATGCCAAGACTTTGGTGATTTGCCAAAGGCCCTTCAGATTGTAATTACAAGGGTTGCTATCTGATCTTAAGACTTAAGGTTCCTTTTCTTTCCTGGAACCACCATATGGAAGGGTCCTCTGAAATTGGCTTTCTGATATGGTCATCACTAGACTGGTGTGGCTAGTCACATTTTATTAATTAAAATGAAATAAAATGAAAAATTCAGTTCTGCTATCTCACCAGCTGCATTTCAAAAACTCTGCAGTCACATAAAGCTAATGGCTACCATATAAGAAAGTACAAACACACAACCACTCCAACACCACAGACAGTCTTGTTGGACAAGGCTGTCCTAAAGCTAAGCAGCAGCAAGCCAACTCTGTGCAAGGCCAGGTCGTTGGCTGGGAACTTTGATTAATGGTACACGGTGTTGCACATCACTGGCTGCAGATTAGGATGCGGGGAGATCAGGTTGGTTTTAGAGGTGCAGGAATGACTCCTCTTGTGTACTCCCTGCCGCTCAGGTCTACCATGTTCTTTGGAGTACTGGACTAGCACTGTGTTAGACGCCTTGCTTCTCGGAGTGCAGTCCACCCGTAAATAGCACCAGCAAACTTGGGAGTTTGTTAGAAATGCAGCACCTGTGGTCCCACCCCAGATTTGCTGCATTTTAAGGAGAATCTCCAGGTGACTTTTGTGCACATTATGTCCGTCTGAGGAGCACAAAGCTGTACCGTGTTCAGCAGCATTCACTCCTGCATTCCACGCCACTCTCCCAGGAGCCTTGTCCCAAGCCCTACAAACCCTGTGTGTTAGAACCATCCAGCTGGCCAGGAGACTCTGGTGGGGGAGTGTCTTCTTTAGAGATGTAGCACACATAGTTTTTTGTTTTTCCTAGGTTGTATATATCTCAGGTCAAAGCTAAAAGAACCTGCAGAGATAATCCAGTCCAAACTGCTCATTTTGTAGATGGAGCAACTGAAGCTCAGAGAAGAAAAGCAGCTTATCCAAGATCATACAGTAGTGTCGGAGCTAAAACCAACATGACATGGCACCATATGACATCAGCAATGAGAAAAGCACAATGCTGTGGTGAGAGGACCTGGAACTGACAAGACTTTTAGGCCAAACGTGCTGAATATCTGTCACTGTCCCAGCTCTGCCCAAGAACATGCTACTGGTCGCCATGGTTACCATTTACTGGGCACCCGCTTTGTACCAGGTATTTTTCTAAGTGTTTGCACAGGTCATTTCACTGGGGCCTTAGGACGATTCCATGATAGGAACATTGTTACTTTCTCCTCTTTAAAGATGAAGAAGCTGGCACAGTGAGGTGAAGGAGCTGGCTCAATAACACACAGATCATAGAATGGCGGAGTAAAGATTTGAACCCAGGGCACCCAGTGCAGAGCCCACTCTTCCCACACCCACTGCATACTATATTTGCAGGTGAAACTGTTGCCTGGACCCTGGAGGCTGCTCAAGGCAAGGGAAAAGCTATTGTGGACATGCTATGACCTACAGTTTCTACAGTGGCAGTTTCTACAGTGGTGACAGTGGATCGCCACTCCAGGACAGGCACAATTCTCAAATCTCTTATTTCAGAGCATACTATCTGAAAGTAACATGTCAGCTTGGTTTTAGAACTTTGATTTTAGGACTTAAGAGAAAGGGTGGTGGAGTGAAAAAAATAGTTATCATCTGAGCACCTGATGCGAGAATTCATTGTGGAAGAGAACTGTCTTTGTTTAAGAGAAAAGTACAAAATTACTTGGTTGAAGAGGTGAAACCCTCAGTGTGTGAAGAGGAAAGACAGGAGGAAACAGAAAGGAGCTAAACCACCGCATGAGAAAGAGATGATAAGAAATTTGAGGGATAAGAGGGAAAAGAGAGGGGAGGAGGGAAGAAAAGAGAGATGAGAGAAAGGCAAGCAATGTATTGCCAGAAAAGAGATATCTAATATTTTACTTAATTTGTTAAGTAAATTTTTTTAAATAATATTTTTAAACTCTATATGCTACCGTCCTGAGCATTCTTTTCTCTTAATTTAGTCACGCGTGTTTTGTGGGCAAGGTTGTGTGTGTGTGTGTGTGTGTGTGTGTGTGTGTGTGTGTACACGCATGCACATATGTAAGCAGACTGACCAGCTAGGAGGCAATTGCAACTGAGATATCAGGATGAACGCAGGGGACCCTGTATGTGAGAAGACGTTTCAGCCAAACTTATTTGGATCTCAAAGGATAGCCGGGCACCTCATCTAATTTCAGGGACACAAACAAATCATAGAAGTTAGAATATGCAACAGAGAATTGGAATAGAACACTATGAAGTTACCCAGAAGAACAAAAAATCATTTTACCACGAAGACATTTGCACTACAATGTTTACTGTACCTCAACTCATAAATGCCATGTTGTGGAAGCAACCTAAGTGCCCATCAACCCATGAATGAATCAACAAACTATGGGATATGTATACGATGGAATATTATTCAGCCCTTAAACAAGATGGAGACTTTTTACATCTTTTACATTTATCTGGATGGAGTTGAAATGCATTCTTCTTAGTAAAGTATTGCAAGAATGGAAAAATAAATATCCAGTGTACTCCATACTAGCATGAAATCAATATATAAACAATTGCATGCTCCTAAGAACAATAAAACACTAATATAGTCCAAAAAATAACATTATGGAGTATTAGAGCTGGAGGATGCAAAGGGATTCTTGATCTCACAGTTTTTTTAATCCCAAATTTCAATATCCATTGCTGGTATACAAGATAACAATTGACTTTTGCATATCGACCTTGTGGTCTGTGACTTTCCTGTACTTACTTACAAGTTCCAGGAGTATTTTGTAGTTCATTTGGGATTTTTTACATAGAAAATCATGTCATCTGGGAATAAAGGCAGCTTTGTTTCTTACTTTTCAAGAATATATATATATATATGTAAAATAAAAGATACATACATATCTTTTATTTCTTTTTCTTGTCTTATTAAACTAGCTGGGACTTCCAGTACAGTGTTGAGTGGGAGTGCTGAAAAAGAACATTCCTTTCTTGTTCCAGATCTTAGAACGAAAGTATCATTAAATATGATGCCTGATACAGGTTTTTTTTTTTTTTATTGTTGGGGATTCATTGAGGGTACAATAAGCCAGGTTACACTGATTGCAATTGTTAGGTAAAGTCCCTCTTGCAATCATGTCTTGCCCCCATTAAGTGTGACACACACCAAGGCCCCACCCACCTCCTTCCTTCCCTCCTTCTGCTCCCCCCCCCATAACCATAATTGTCCTCATATCAAAATTGAGTACATAGGATTCATGCTTCTCCATTCTTGTGATGCTTTACTAAGAATAATGTCTTCCATGTCCATCCAGGTTAATACGAAGGATGTAAAGTTTCCATTTTTTTTAATAGCTGAATAGTATTCCATGGTATACATATACCACAGCTTGTTAATCCATTCCTGGGTCGGTGGGCATTTAGGCTGTTTCCACATTTTGGCGATTGTCAATTGAGCTGCAATAAACAGTCTAGTACAAGTGTCCTTATGATAAAAGGATTTCTTTCCTTCTGGGTAGATGCCCAGTAATGGGATTGCAGGATCAAATGGGAGGTCTAGCTTGAGTGCTTTGAGGTTTCTCCATACTTCCTTCCAGAAAGGTTGTACTAGTTTGCAGTCCCACCAGCAGTGCAAAAGTGTTCCCTTCTCTCCACACCCACGCCAGCATCTGCAGTTTTGAGATTTTTTGATGTGGGCCATTCTCACTGGAGTTAGATGATATCTCAGGGTTGTTTTGATTTGCATTTCTCTAATATATAGAGATGATGAACATTTTTTCATGTGTTTGTTAGCCATTCGTCTGTCGTCTTTAGAGAAAGTTCTATTCATGTCTCTTGCCCATTGATATATGGCATTGTTGGCTTTTTTCATGTGGATTAATTTGAGTTCTCTATAGATCCTAGTTATCAAGCTTTTGTCTGATTGAAAATATGCAAATATCCTTTCCCATTGTGTAGGTTGTCTCTTTGCTTTGGCTACGGTCTCCTTAGCTGTACAGAAGCTTTTCAGTTTAATGAAGTCCCATTTGTTTATTTTTGTTGTTGTTGCAATTGCCATGGCAGTCTTCTTCATGAAGTCTTTCCCCAGCCCAATATCTTCCAGTGTTTTTCCTATGCTTTCTTTGAGGATTTTTATTGTTTCATGCCTTAAGTTTAAGTCCTTTATCCATCTTGAATCAATTTTTGTGAGTGGGGAAAGGTGTGGGTCCAGTTTCAGTCTTTTACATGTAGACATCCAGTTCTCCCAACACCATTTATTGAATAGGGAGTCTTTCCCCCAAGGTATGTTCTTGTTTGGTTTATCAAAGATTTGGTGGTTGTAAAATGTTAGTTTCATTTCTTGGTTTTCAATTCGATTCCAAGTGTCTATGTTTCTGTTTTTGTGCGAGTACCATGCTGTCTTGAGCACTATGGCTTTGTAGTACAGACTAAAATCTGGTATGCTGATGCCCCCAGCTTTATTTTTGTTACAGAGAACTGCCTTAGCTATACGGGGGTTTTTCCGGTTCCATACAAAACGCAGAATCATTTTTTCCAAATCTTGAAAGTACGATGTTGGTATTTTGATAGGAATGGCATTGAATAGGTAGATTGCTTTGGGAAGTATAGACATTTTAACAATGTTGATTCTTCCCATCCATGAGCATGGTATGTTCTTCCATTTGTTAATATCCTCTGCTATTTCCTTTCTGAGGAGTTCATAGTTTTCTTTATAGAGGTCCTTCACCTCCTTCGTTAGGTATATTCCTAGGTATTTCATTTTCTTTGAGACTATGGCGAAGGGAGTTGTGTCCTTAATTAGCTTCTCATCTTGACTGTTATTGGTGTACAGAAAGGCTACTGACTTGTGGACATTGATTTTATATCCTGAAACATTACTGTATTTTTTGATGACTTCTAGGAGTCTTGTGGTTGAGTCTTTGGGGTTCTCTAAGTATAAGATCACGTCGTCAGCAAAGAGGGAGAGTTTGACCTCCTCTGCTCCCATTTGGATTCCCTTTATTTCCTTGTCTTGCCTAATTGTATTGGCTAGAACTTCCAGCACTATGTTGAATAGTAAAGGTGACAGAGGACAACCTTGTCTGGTTCCAGTTCTAAGAGGAAAAGCTTTCAGTTTTACTCCATTCAGTAAAATATTGGCTGTGGGTTTGTCATAGATAGCTTCAATCAGTTTTAGAAATGTGCCACCTATGCCTATACTCTTCAGTGTTCTAATTAGAAAAGGATGCTGGATTTTATCAAATGCTTTTTCTGTATCTATTGAAAGGATCATGTGATCTTTATTTTTGCCTCTGTTAATATGGTGGATAACGTTTATGGACTTGCGTATGTTAAACCAGCCTTGCATTCCTGGGATGAAGCCTACTTGATCATGATGAATGAATTTTTTGATGATAAACTGTAATCTATTGGCTAGGATTTTGTTGAGAATTTTTGCGTCTATGTTCATGAGAGAGATTGGTCTGAAATTCTCCTTTTTGTTTGGGTCTTTTCCTGGTTTTGGTATGAGGGTGATGTTTGCTTCATAGAATGTGTTAGGGAAGATTCCTTCTTCCTCAAGTTTTTGGAATAATTTCTTCAGTACAGGAATATGCTCTTCCTTGAAGGTTTGATAGAATTCTGGAGTGAAGCCATCTGGACCAGGGCATTTTTTGGTTGGAAGCTTTTTTATTGTTTCTTTAATCTCAGTGCTTGAAATTGATCTGTTCAGGAGCTCTATTTCTTCCTGGTTGACTCTAGGGAGAGGGTGTGATTCCAAATATTGATCCATTTCTTTCACATTGTCAAATTTCTGGGCATAGAGTTTCTGGTAGTATTCAGAGATGATCTCTTGTATCTCTGTGGGATCAGTTGTTATTTCTCCTTTATCATTTCTGATTGAGGTTACTAGAGATTTTACTTTTCTATTCCTCGTTAGTCTGGCCAATAGTTTATCTATTTTATATATTTTTTCAAACAACCAACTCCTTGTTTCATTAATTTTCTGAATGATTCTTTTGTTTTCAATTTCATTGATCTCTGATTTGATTTTGGATATTTCTTTTCTTCTACTGAGTTTAGGCTTAGATTGTTCTTCTTTTTCCAATTCCATAAGATCTCTTGCGAGATTGTTGATGTGCTCTCTTTCTGTTTTTCGAATGTAGGCATCTAAAGCGATGAATTTTCCTCTCAAAACTGCTTTTGCAGTATCCCACAGGTTTTGGAAGCTTGTGTCTTCATTGTTGTTATGCTCAAGGAAGTTAATGATTTCCTGTTTTATTTCTTCCTTCACCCATCTGTTATTCAACAGAAGATTGTTTAGTTTCCATGCCTTTGGGTGGAGTCGAGCATTTTTGTTAGAGTTGAGTTCCACCTTTAGTGCCTTATGGTCTGAGAAGGTACAAGGTAAAATTTCAATTCTTTTGATTCTGTTGATATTTGTTTTGTGTCCCAGGATATGATCAATTTTGGAGAATGTTCCATGTGGTGATGAGAAGAAAGTATATTCTTTATCTTTGGGATGGAGTGTTCTACATGCGTCTATCAAGCACAGTTGTTCTAGGGTCTCATTTAAGTCTCTTATATCCTTGTTTAATTTCTGTTTAGAGGATCTGTCCAGCTCTGTAAGAGGAGTGTTAAGGTCCCCTGTTATTATGGTATTATCAGATATCAGATTGCTCAAACTGAGTAAGGTCTGTTTCAAGAATCTGGGAGCAGGAGGAGGCGGAGCAAGATGGCAGCCGAGTAACAGCTTCCTTGCATCTGGGCACTGTGAGTCCGGGGAGATAGGACTCCAGGCATCTCTGGCTGGTGGGAACTGCCTATCATCACTCCTATGAAGATACAGGGAGTCAGCGAGAGACTTCTGGACCCCAAAAGGAGGACTAAAACAGTGGAAAACCGGCAAGTGGTCGCGTGTGTTCAATCCGTCTAAACCCGCCCACAACTGTAAGTTCAGTAGCAGCGAGACTGCAAATAGAAAGGCCTTACCTGTGAACTGTTTTGATGTCCTTGGACTTGGCACTGAGTTGAACTGCCTTGGGGAAGGCCTGAGCGGGTTTGCGGAGAACTTTGGCCGTTGTCTAGGGCCCCAGTCTGAGCCGCTGAGCCAGAAGGAGCTAATAGTGTTTGGCGGTGGGTCACACGGATCCATTGTCAGTGATCTGCCCCGGTAAGCTCCACCCTCAGGGTTGCAGAGCTAGAAACGGGTGGGAGCTGGTAACCCAGCAACCAAGTAGCCTAAGGGTGGGGTCTGAGCCGCCTTGCAGCCCTAACCCTCAGGGGCAGAGTGAGACCGGTTTTGGCACACTGGGTAAGTGGATAGCCACCTCAGCAGCCATTCCAGCAAGAAAGGTGGGAAAGCTTCTGCTCAGCAAGTTTACAAGTTCAAAGTGCCTTTTAAGTAGGCTGAAGAGAGATTTAGGGTGTCTACCTGCTGGGGTTTGAGAAATCAGCAGCCTCCAGTCGTATCAGAACTGTGACTAACATCTCATACCCCAGAAGACCACGTGTTGCCCAGACAATATTCAATAACATATACAAACTGCTTTGTTTTTGGTTGTGTATTTTTTTCTTTCTTTTTTTTTTTTTTTTGTTTGGTTGTTTTTTTTGTTTGTTTATTTTGACGTTGCTGATGTTCTTTGGTTTTTTTAGTTTCAATCTTTTCCACACAGATCCCTTTCTCTTTCTCAATTTTCCTTGTTTAATTATAATTTCCCATTGCTGCCTTTTTTAATAACTTCAACTTCATTTTTGCTAGTGTTTCTACCGATATAATTTGGTTTTTCACCCAATTTTATCCCCGTAAAGTTTTCTGTTTGCTTCTTTTGGTTTGATTTATAGCATTTTTGTCTTTCCTCTCTACTTGGTGGAGGTGGAGTACTGTGTCTGATCAGGTTAGCAAAGAGCTGCTGACCTCGAGGGAACCACGCAATTGGGCACCCCCAGAAAGTGGGGTTTTTTAAGGTTGTGTCAAAGTACCCTACTGTACACCTATATTGCCCTGTCTCCCTCTTTCTGTGCCTCTCTTCTTTTTGTCAATATTCCTTATACCCACCCCCTCTACTTTCTCTATATTTCTTTTTTTCTTATCACTCGGTCCTCCTTTCTTTCATCCCCTTTTTTTGCTCTTCAACCTTCTCACCCTTCTGGTTCTGTAACCCTTAGTCCACAGGCACAAGAACTTAAAGAGCAAGAGGAAGTGAAAGGAAAATTAGGGCAAGGAAACAGATAAAAGAAATCACTCATCAGGAAGAATCAGCAGAAAACTCCAGGCAACATGAAAAACCAGTCTAGAAGAATCCCACCAAGGGACCATGAGGTAGCTACTGCAGATGATTCCACCAGTATAGAAATGTTAGGAATGACAGAAAGGGAATTTAGAATACACATGTTGAAAACAATGAAAGAAATGATGGAAACAATGAAGGAAATTGCTAATAAAGTGGAAAATAACCAAAAGGAAATCCAAAAACAGAATCAAATAAGAGATGAACGATATGAAGAATATAAAAAGGATATAGCAGACCTGAAGGAACTGAAACAGTCAATTAGGGAACTTAAAGATACAATGGAAAGTATCAGCAACAGGTTAGACCATGCAGAAGAAAGAATTTCAGAGGTAGAAGACAAAGTTCTTGAGATAACTCAGACAGTAAAAGAGGCAGAAAAGAAGAGAGAGAAAGCAGAACGTTCACTGTCAGAATTATGGGACTTTATGAAGCGTTCCAACATACGAGTTATAGGAATTCCAGAAGGGGAAGAAGAATGCCCCAGAGGAATGGAAGCCATACTAGAGAATATTATAAAAGAAAATTTCCCAAACATCACCAAAGAGTCTGACACACTGCTTTCAGAGGGATATCGGACCCCAGGTCGCCTCAACTCTAACCGAGCTTCTCCAAGACACATTGTGATGAACCTGTCCAAAGTCAAGACAAAAGAAAAGATTCTGCAAGCTGCCAGGAGTAAGCGCCAGTTGACCTACAGGGGCAAATCCCTCAGAGTGACCGCAGACTTCTCTAATGAAACTTTCCAAGCAAGAAGACAATGGTCATCTACCTTTAATTTACTTAAACAGAACAATTTTCAGCCCAGAATTCTGTACCCGGCTAAGCTAAGCTTCAAAATTGACGGAGAAATCAAATCATTTACGGATATACAAACAGTGAGGAAATTCGCCATAACAAGACCAGCTCTACAGGAAATACTTCAACCTGTTCTGCACACTGACCACCACAATGGATCAGCAGCAAAGTAAGAACTCAGAAATCAAAGGACAAAACCTAACCTCCACACTGATGCAAAAGATAAAACTAAGCAATGGACTCTCACAAAATAAGATGAATAGAATACTACCACACTTATCAATTATCTCAATAAATGTTAATGGCTTGAATTCCCCACTGAAGAGACATAGATTGGCTGACTGGATTAAAAAACACAAGCCATCCATTTGCTGTCTGCAAGAAACACACCTGGCCTCAAAAGACAAATTAAAGCTCCGAGTCAAGGGTTGGAAGACAATTTTTCAGGCAAACGGAATTCAGAAGAAAAGAGGAGTTGCAATCTTATTTTCAGATACATGTGGATTTAAAGCAACTAAAGTAAAAAAAGACAAAGATGGTCACTTTATATTGGTCAAGGGAAAAATACAACAAGAAGACATTTCCATTCTAAATATTTATGCACCCAATTTAAATGCTCCCAGATTCCTGAAGCACACCTTACTCAGTCTGAGCAATATGATATCTGATAATACCATCATAACAGGGGACTTTAACATACCTCTTACAGAGCTGGACAGATCCTCTAAACAGAAATTAAACAAAGATATAAGAGATTTAAATGAGACCCTAGAACAACTATGCTTGATAGATGCATATAGAACACTCCACCCCAAAGATAAAGAATATACATTCTTCTCATCACCCCATGGAACATTCTCCAAAATTGATCATATCCTGGGACACAAAACAAATATCAACAGAATCAAAAGAATTGAAATTTTACCTTGTATCTTTTCAGACCATAAGGCACTAAAGGTGGAACTCAACTCTAACAAAAATGCTCAAGCCCACCCAAAGGCATGGAAATTAAACAATCTTCTGTTGAATAACAGATGGGTGAAGGAAGAAATAAAACAGGAAATCATTAACTTCCTTGAGCATAACAACAATGAAGACACAAGCTACCAAAACCTGTGGGATACTGCAAAAGCAGTTTTGAGAGGAAAATTCATCGCTTTAGATGCCTACATTCAAAAAACAGAAAGAGAGCACATCAACAATCTCACAAGAGATCTTATGGAATTGGAAAAAGAAGAACAATCTAAGCCTAAACTCAGTAGAAGAAAAGAAATATCCAAAATCAAATCAGAGATCAATGAAATTGAAAACAAAAGAATCATTCAGAAAATTAATGAAACAAGGAGTTGGTTTTTTGAAAAAATAAATAAAATAGATAAACCATTGGCCAGACTAACTAGAAATAGAAAAGTAAAATCTCTAATAACCTCAATCAGAAACGATAAAGGGGAAATAACAACTGATCCCACAGAGATACAAGAGATCATCTCTGAACACTACCAGAAACTCTATGCCCAGAAATTTGACAATGTGAAAGAAATGGATCAATATTTGGAATCACACCCTCTCCGTAGACTCAGCCAGGAAGAAATAGACCTCCTGAACAGACCAATTTCAAGCACTGAGATCAAAGAAACAATAAAAAAGCTTCCAACTAAAAAGTGCCCTGGTCCAGATGGCTTCACTCCAGAATTCTATCAAACCTTCAAGGAAGAGCTTATTCCTGTACTGCAGAAATTATTCCAAAAACTTGAGGAAGAAGGAATCTTCCCCAACACATTCTATGAAACAAACATCACCCTGATACCAAAACCAGGAAAAGACCCAAACAAAAAGGAGAATTTCAGACCAATCTCACTCATGAATATAGATGCAAAAATTCTCAACAAAATCCTAGCCAATAGATTACAGCTTATCATCAAAAAAGTCATTCATCATGATCAAATAGGCTTCATCCCAGGGATGCAAGGCTGGTTTAAGATACGCAAGTCCATAAACGTTATCCACCATATTAACAGAGGCAAAAATAAAGATCATATGATCCTCTCAATAGATGCAGAAAAAGCATTTGATAAAATCCAGAATCCTTTTCTAATTAGAACGCTGAAAAGTATAGGCATAGGTGGCACATTTCTAAAACTGATTGAAGCTATCTATGACAAACCCACAGCCAATATTTTACTGAATGGAGTAAAACTGAAAGCTTTTCCTCTTAGAACTGGAACCAGACAAGGTTGTCCTCTGTCACCTTTACTGTTCAACATAGTGCTGGAAGTTCTAGCCAATACAATTAGGCAAGACAAGGAAATAAAGGGAATCCAAATGGGACCAGAGGAGGTCAAACTTTCCCTCTTTGCTGATGACATGATCTTATACTTAGAGAACCCCAAAGACTCAACCACAAGACTCCTAGAAGTCATCAAAAAATACAGTAATGTTTCAGGATATAAAATCAATGTCCACAAGTCAGTAGCCTTTGTATACACCAATAACAGTCAAGATGAGAAGCTAATTAAGGACACAACTCCCTTCACCATAGTTTCAAAGAAAATGAAATACCTAGGAATATACCTAAAGAAGGAGGTGAAGGACCTCTATAAAGAAAACTATGAACTCCTCAGAAAGGAAATAGCAGAGGATATTAACAAATGGAAGAACATACCATGCTCATGGATGGGAAGAATCAACATCGTTAAAATGTCTATACTTCCCAAAGCAATCTACCTATTCAATGCCATTCCTATCAAAGTACCTACATCGTACTTTCAAGATTTGGAAAAAATGATTCTGCGTTTTGTATGGAACCAGAAAAAACCCCGTATAGCTAAGGCAGTTCTCTGTAACAAAAATAAAGCCGGGGGCATCAGCATACCAGATTTTGTTCTGTACTACAAAGCCATAGTGGTCAAGACAGCATGGTACTGGCACAAGAACAGAGACATAGACACTTGGAATAGAATTGAACACCAAGAAATGAAACTAACATTTTACAACCACCTAATCTTTGATAAACCAAACAAGAACATACCTTGGGGGAAAGACTCCCTATTCAATAAATGGTGTTGGGAGAACTGGATGTCTACATGTAAAAGACTGAAACTGGACCCACACCTTTCCCCACTCACAAAAATTGATTCAAGATGGATAAAGGACTTAAATTTAAGGCAAGAAACAATAAAAATCCTCAAAGAAAGCATAGGAAAAACACTGGAAGATATTTGCCTGGGGGAAGACTTCATGAAGAAGACTGCCACGGCAATTGCAACAACAACAAAAATAAACAAATGGGACTTCATTAAACTGAAAAGCTTATGTACAGCTAAGGACACAATAACCAAAGCAAAGAGACAACCTACACAATGGGAAAGGATATTTGCATATTTTCAATCAGACAAAAGCTTGATAACCAGGATCTATAGAGAACTCAAATTAATCCACATGAAAAAAGCCAACAATCCCTTATATCAATGGGCAAGAGACATGAATAGAACTTTCTCTAAAGATGACAGACGAATGGCTAACAAACACATGAAAAAATGTTCATCATCTCTATATATTAGAGAAATGCAAATCAAAACAACTCTGAGATATCATCTAACCCCAGTGAGAATGGCCCACATCACAAAATCTCAAAACTGCAGATGCTGGCGTGGGTGTGGAGAGAAGGGAACACTTTTGCACTGCTGGTGGGACTGCAAACTAGTACAACCTTTCTGGAAGGAAGTATGGAGAAACCTCAAAGCACTCAACCTAGACCTCCCATTCGATCCTGCAATCCCATTACTGGGCATCTACCCAGAAGGAAAGAAATCCTTTTATCATAAGGACACTTGTACTAGACTGTTTATTGCAGCTCAATTTACCATTGCCAAAATGTGGAAACAGCCTAAATGCCCACCAACCCAGGAATGGATTAACAAGCTGTGGTATACGTATACCATGGTATACTATTCAGCTATTAAAAAAAATGGAGACTTTACATCCTTCGTATTAACCTGGATGGAAGTGGAAGACATTATTCTTAGTAAAGCATCACAAAAATGGAGAAGCATGAATCCTATGTACTCAATCTTGATATGAGGACAATTAATGACAATTAAGGTTATGGGGGGGGAAGCAGAAAGAGGGATGGAGGAGGAGGGTGGGGCCTTAGTGTGTGTCACACTTTATGGGGGCAAGACATGATTGCAAGAGGGACTTTACCTAACAATTGCAATCAGTGTAACTGGCTTATTGTACCCTCAATGAATCCCCAACAATAAAAAAAAAAATAAAGAAAAAAAAAAAAGAATCTGGGAGCATTTAAATTGGGTGCATAGATATTTAGAATTGAAATGTCTTCTTGTATTTTTCCCTTGACCAATATAAAGTGACCATCTTTGTCTTTTTTGACTTTAGTTGCTTTAAATCCACATGTATCTGAAAATAAGATTGCAAGTCCTCTTTTCTTCTGAATTCCATTTGCCTGAAAGATTGTCTTCCAACCCTTGACTCGGAGCTTTAATTTGTCTTTTGTAGCCAGGTGTGTTTCTTGCAGACAGCAAATGGATGGCTTGTGTTTTTTAATCCAGTCAACCAATCTATGTCTCTTCAGTTGGGAATTCAAGCCATTAACATTTATTGAGATAATTGATAAGTGTGGTAGTATTCTATTCGTCTTATTTTGTGAGAGTCCATTGCTTAGTTTTATCTTTTGCATCAGTGTGGAGGTTAGGTTCTGTCCTTTAATTTCTGAGTTCTTACTTTGCTGCTGATCCATTGTGGTGGTCAGTGTGCAGAACAGGTTGAAGTATTTCCTGTAGAGCTGGTCTTGTTGTGGCGAATTTCCTCACTGTTTGTATATCCGTAAATGATTTGATTTCTCCGTCAATTTTGAAGCTTAGCTTAGCAGGGTACAGAATTCTGGGCTGGAAATTATTCTGTTTAAGTAGATTAAATGTAGATGACCATTGTCTTCTTGCTTGGAAAGTTTCATTAGAGAAGTCTGCGGTCACTCTGATGGATTTACCCCTGTAGGTCAACTGGCGCTTACTCCTGGCAGCTTGCAGAATCTTTTCTTTTGTCTTGACTTTGGACAGTTTCATCACAATGTGTCTTGGAGAAGCTCGGTTAGAGTTGAGGCGACCTGGGGTCCAATAGCCCTCTGAAAGCAGTGTGTCAGAATCTTTGGTGATATTTGGGAAATTTTCTTTTATAATAATCTCTAGTATGGCTTCCATTCCTCTGGGGCATTCTTTTTCCCCTTCTGGAATTCCTATAACTCGTATGTTGGAACGCTTCATAAAGTCCCATCATTCTGTCAGTGAACGTTCTGCTTTCTCTCTCTTCTTTTCTGCCTCTTTTACTAACTGAGTTATCTCAAGAACTTTGTCTTCTACCTCTGAAATTCTTTCTTCTGCATGGTCTAACCTGTTGCTGATACTTTCCATTGCATCTTTAAGTTCCCTGATTGACTGTTTCATTTCCTTCAGCTCTGCTATATCCTTTTTATATTCTTCATATCATTCATCTCTGATTTGATTCTGTTTTTGGATTTCCTTTTGGTTATTTTCCACTTTATTAGCAGTTTCCTTCATTGTTTCCATCATTTCTTTCATTGTTTTCAACATGTGTATTCTAAATTCCCTTTCTGTCATTCCTAACATTTCTGTATAGGTGGAATCCTCTGCAGTAGCTACCTCATGGTCCCTTGGCGGGGTTGTTCTGGACTGGTTTTTCATGTTGCCTGGAGTTTTCTGCTGATTCTTCCTCATGAGTGATTTCTTTTATCTGTTTCCTTGCCCTAATTTTCCTTTCACTTCCTCTTGCTCGTTAAGTTCTCATGCCTGTGGACTAAGGGTTACAGGACCAGAAGGGTGAGAAGGTTGAAGAGCAAAAAAGGGATGAAAGAAAGGAGGACCGAGTGATAAGGAAAAAAAAAGAAAACTAGAGAAAGGAGAGGGGGTGGGTAAAAGGAATATTGACAAAAAGAAGAGAGGCACAGAAAGAGGGAGACAGAGCAATATAGGTGTACAGTAGGGTACTTTGATACAACCTTAAAAAAAACCCACCTTCTGGGGGTGCCCAGTTGGGTGGTTCCCTTGAGGTCAGCAGCTCTTTGCTAACCTGATCAGACACAGTACTCCACCTCCACCAAGTAGAGAGGAAAGACAAAAATGCTATAAATCAAACCAAAACCAGGAAACATAAAACTTTACAGGATAAAATTGGCTGGAAAAACCAAATAATAGCGGTAGAAACACTAACAAAAATGAAGTTCTAATTATTGAAATAGGCAGCAATGGGAAATTATAATTAAACTAGAAAAATTGAGAAAGAAAAAGGATCTTTATGGAAAAGGTTGAACTTAAAAAACAAAACAACAATCCACAACATCAAAATAAACAAAAAAAAAACAACCAAACCAAAAAAAAAAAAAAAACACAACCAAAAACAAAGCAGTATGTATATGTTATTGAATATTGTCTGGGCAACACGTGGTCTTCTGGGGTATGAGATGTTAATGACAGTTCTGATACGACTGGAGGCTGCTAGTTTCTCAAACCCCAGCAGGTAGACACCCTAAATCTCTCTTTAGCCCACTTAAAAGGCACTTTGAACTTGTTCACTTACTGAGCAGAAGCTTTCTCAGGGAAGTGCTTGTCGCTGGAATCACTGCTGAAGTGGCTATCCACTTACCCTGTGTGTCAAAACTGGTCTCCCTCTGCCCCCGAGGCTTAGGGCTGCAAGGCTGCTCAGACCCTGCCCTTAGGCTACTTGGTTACCAGCTCCCACCCAATTCCAGCTCTGCGACCCTGAGGGCGGAGCTTGCCGGGGCAGATCGCTCACAATGTCTGCCTGTGACCCAGAGCCAAACACTATTAGCTCCGTCTGGCTCAGCGGCTCATACTGGGGCCCTAGACAAAGGCCAAAGTTCTCCGCACTCCCGCTCAGGCTCTCCCCAAGGCAGTTCAGCTGAGTGCCAAGTCCAAAGACACCAAAACAGTTCACAGGTAAGGCCTTTCTGGTTTGCAGTCTCGCTGCTACTGAACTTATAGTTGCGGGCGGGTTTAGACGGATTGAACACACGCGACCACTTGCCGGTTTTCCACTGTTTTAGTCCTCCTCTTGGGGTCCAGAAGTCTCTCGCTGACTCCCTGTATCCTCTCAGGGGTGATGATAGGCAGATCCCACCAGCCAGAGATGCCTGGAGTCCTATATCCCCAGACTCACTGTGCCCAGATGCAAGGAAGCTGTTACTCGGCTGCCATCTTGCTCCACCTCCCCTGATACAGGTTTTTATAGATGTTCTTTATTAAGTTGAGAAATTTTGCCAATATTTCTAGCTTATTGAGAGTATTTTTTCCTGAAAATCACAAATGAGTATTAAAATTTGTAAAATGCTTTTTATATCAATTGATATGCTGTAATTTGTTTTCTTGTAGCTTGTTGATATGGTAAATTGCATTGATTTTTTTTTTTTTTTTTTTTTGTAGAGACAGAGTCTCACTGTACCGCCCTCGGGTAGAGTGCCATGGCGTCACACGGCTCACAGCAACCTCTAACTCTTGGGCTTACTCGATTCTCTTGCCTCAGCCTCCCGAGCAGCTGGGACTACAGGCGCCCGCCACAACGCCCAGCTATTTTTTTGTTGCAGTTTGGCCGGGGCTGGGTTTGAACCCGCCACCCTTGGCATATGTGGCCGGTGCCCTACTCACTGAGCCACAGGCGCCACCCCTGCATTGATTTTTAAATGCTGAACCAGCCTTGCATACTGGGATTATTTGGTTATGGCATATACTTCTTTTTATACATTGTTGGCTTTGATTTACCAACATTTTGTAGTTTTTTAGATATATATTTATGAAAGATATTGATTCATAGTTTTCTTTTTTTGTAATGTACTTTTCTTGCTATGAGGGTAATGCTTGCCTATAGGATGAGTTAGGACGTTTTTTATCTGCCTTTATATTCTGGAAGAGATTGTAGGGAATTGGTATAGTTCTTCATTAAATAGTTGGAAGACTTCACCAATTAAACCCTCTGGGCTTGGAGCTTTCTTATTTAAAAGATTTAATTTTTTTAATAGATAGAGGGTTATTCAGGTTATCTATTTCTCTTTGTGTGAGTTTTGGTAATCTGTGTTTAAGGAATTGTCTCATTTCATCAAAATTATTACATTTGTGGGCATATAGGTTTCTTTGAAATTTTGTTATTATCCTTTTATTCTTTTCTATTATCCTTTTAATGTTAATAGGATCAGTATTGATAGACCTTCTTTCATCTCTGATGTTGGTAATTTGTATCTTCTCTCTTTTATTCTTGATTAGCTTGGCTATAGGTTTATTGATATTTATATAAGTGTATTATTGATTTTTTGAAAGAACCAGCTTTTGGTTTTGTTGATTTTCTCTATTGGTTTCCTGTTTTTAATTTTATTGATTTATGTTCTAATTTTTATTATTTCTTGCATTCTGTATGCTTTAGTTTAAATTTGCTCTTTCTCTAGTTTCTTAAGGTAGACGCTTAGATTCTTAGTTTAGATCTTTCTTTCTTTCTAGTACTCATATATAGCAGGATTCAGTGCTATAAATTTCTCCCTTAGCACTGCTTTCACTTCATTCTGAAAATTTTGTATTTTCAGTTTTATTAAGTTCAAAATATATTTTAAATTTCTCTTGAGAATTTTTCATTGACCCATAAGTTATTTAAAACTGGGTTGACTGATTTCCGGATACTTGGGGATGAGTCCACTGGTATTTGGAGTGCACTATGCACATGCCTAGAGTTCTTTAGAGCTGCCTTAAGGTCCTTGAAGGTGGAGGAGATGACAAAGCTAGACAAACAGATCAGGCTGTGGCACTTCTGCCATCACCTCCCTCTAGTCAGAAATTCACAATGTCAATGTGTTTTGATAATTGGCTCCGTTATACTGTGGTATGTTAGTAAGAAAGCTGATGCTTGACACAATAGAGGCTTACTTCTTACTCATGCCACTGGTCAACAGTGGGTTGTAGGGAAGCTCTGGCTCCATGTCATCACTTTGAACCTCAGGATGACAGCGATGTTATCTTGAAGCTGCACCATCTGCAGCACATGGCCTTTTCAATGGCCATGGGAAGAGAAGGGAGAGCTGGGGGACATACAGTGACTCTCCTAGAACCCAGTCTAGGACACCCCGCTGCCGGCCTGTAGGTGTGCATGTCTCTGTGACTCAGGGGTGCCCAGGGAAGCTTGGGGTAGGTGCGGGGTGGAGGGGTGTATGTGGAAGGAAATTGGTGTCAGCGGGCCACTGGTAACCTGGAGAGACAGGCATGTGCCCAGGGTCTAGGGGTGAAAAACCTATTCTGGGAGGTGGAGCGAGAAATAGAGAAAAAAATGCCTTGTAATTAAATAACTGTTGTAGTCTGAAAAAAAAAATGTGTGTAGCAGTCACACATCACTGCTACATAGCCCTTTGGCCAGAGCTAGTCACATGGAGCCACCTAACACAAAGCAAAGGAAGAGGATTAGACAGAATGTTTGGTAAACCCTACTTTCTCTAGCATGATTCGTATTCCACCTAAGACTGCTTTGAAATGAAGTTTTGCTACTAAAATATCCAGTCACTGTGTTGAGTAGACAAAAACACTGATATGCCATCATTCATTTCCAAAAGCATAGATACACCATGACCACTTTATAATCCCTTGACTTTGATTCAGATCACACTCTCATCCTTGGACCATATCTATCACTCAGCAAGTGTCAGCTGGAATTTTAGACGTCCCCAGTGTGGAACTTTAAAGGGAAGAAGGCTAGATCAGTCTCAAATGCATACATATTTAGAAACTTTATAAAAACGATTTTTCTGCTACAAGGAGAAAATCAGAGAAAAAAATGTACAAGTAAGTCGTTAGTTACCAAGACTCAAAAGATTTGTGAGTATTCTGGAGTTCACATGCATATTTCACTCATTTGTTTTGGTAGATATAGGCGTGTTTGAAAAAAATCAACCAGGTAGCAGAATGGATAGCTCAAGTTAGACTAAGATGCAAGATTCCTGAACTCAAGCAAATGACAGACAATAGCCCATGGCTGCTTGTCATTACAATATCTTCAGTGTAGCTGGTGATGCATTTTCCACCGAGGGGGAACAATTTATGGGGTATGCAGGCTTTCATCTTTGCCCATTCTAATTTGTTCTCCCTCTCAACCCCTCTGTGTAGTCAAAAAAATGGATATAATGGGTTTTTTTTTTTTTTTTTTTTTGAAACAGGATTTCATTCTGTTGCCCTGGGCTAGAGTGCTGTGGCATCAGACTAGCTCACACTAGCCCCCAAACTCCTAGGCTCAAGTGATCCTCTTGCCTCACCTTCCTGAGTAGCTGGGACCACAGGCACCTGCTACAATGACTGGCTAATTTTTTTTCTATTTTAGTAGAGACAGGGTCTTGATCTTGAGCTGACCTCGAACTCCTGAGCTCAAGTGATCCTCCCACCTTGGCTTCCCAGAAGGTTAGGATTACAGGTGTGAGCCACATATCTGGCCTGCATATAATTTTTGACTCCCCAAAGATTTAAATACTAATAGCCTACTGTTGACCAGAAGCCTAATCAATGACATAGTCAATTAATACCTATTTTATAAGTTATTTGTATTATAGATTATATTCTCATAATAAACTAAAGAAAGGAGAATGTTATTAAGGAAATTATAAGCAAGAGAAAATATTTTTCTACTTATTAAGTGGAAGTGGGTCATCATAAAGGTCTTTATCCTTGTCATCTTCAAGTTAAACAAGCTGAAAGGATTGGTCTTCCATAGAGGAAAATCCATGTATAAGTGAGCCCCTGTGGTTCAAACTCATGTTCAAGGATTGACTGGATTTATACTACATTATAATACCTAACATGAGATTCTATAATGTATAATATATAACAGTGTTATAATATATATTCTAAGTTTTTACTGAAAGAGTAATTTAAGTAGTCCTCAAGAGAATATGATCGAAAGTAGGTGTACTCTAAGTATTTAATCCCTAAGTCTTCCTCCTTTAATTGTTCTGTGAGAGACAACAATTCTCATAAAATTTTTGGCTATACTTTGGGAAATAACAAAAATATATAGCACAACTTACTAAAATAGATAACATTCTTCTATAGTCCAGCAATAACCAGTAATACACTGTGATAGAAAATATTAATATTAAAATTTTCACAAAGGCAATATATATGTATATATATACCTTGAATTTGGTCTAAACATAGTATACCATGGCTTTATGGAGAAAAAACTTTAAAACTCTAGTGGAGTGTGTAAATGGAAACATGCACAATTATGTCTGTGAACAATATTTATGAATTGAACAACTTTATAGCTATGACAATGCTCTTCAAATCAATCTGAACATTGGTGCAATTCTGAGCAAAAAATACTCATCACAAATTTTTGAGAAACTTGATAATATTATTCTAAAATTTATGTGGAAGAGTATTAGCATTCAAAGAGCTAAGTTTTGAGCAATTTGGAACAATAAAAACAAAGAGGCAGAATTTACCCTACCATAGAGTATCTACACTACAATGCCACAGTAATGAGAGTAAAAGAGGTAAATTAGTGATATAAAAACAGAGCAATGAACAGAACGGAAAGCTCAGAAATAGACTGCTGTATATGAAATTATAGACAATAAATACAGATGCTTACAAATTAAAGGGGAGACTTTTGTTTACTAGGTGATTGTGGGGAAATTATTTATATATGAAGAAAAATATATTGTAGCTCTATCTCCCAACATGAACAAAGGTGAGCTCAAAGTGAATTAAAAACTTAAATGTGAAAGACAAATTGTAAATAGGTGGACGAAGATACAGGCATCTTTTGAAGTAGGAAAAGATTCAAGACTGGAAAAGCAAAACCACAACGAAAAATAATCCATGACTCTGACAAGTTAAAATTCAAGGTATCTATTCAATAGAGGTCACCACAGACAAAATTAGCAAAACTTAAGAAGGAGCCACGTGCCAAGACTATAAAGGAAATCCTTGCATATCAGTGAGAAAAATGTAGGCAATCCAAGAGGAAAAAATTGTCAAAGACTCTGAGTAGGCAATAAGCAAAGGGAGAAACCCAGGGAACAAAGAATTGCATATGACTCCTCAAGAAGGCAATACTTAACCACGTGGTGACTTAATTCACATCAGCTGGCCAAAAGGTCGTACATTGGCTAATGCCAAATTTGACCCCAAGATGTGAAAAACTTGGAACTCTGATCCACTGTTCTAGGAAATGTACAAAGGAAAATGGTCTCTTAGTGCTAATGAAAATTCAACTTTCAGATACTTCATGATCTAGAACGTACTCTGGTGTTCCCACTGATCGCAGAAGCCATTCATGTGTGCGTGTTTGTAGGAATGGAGAGGTAGAGGCTATTTAGGGGTTCAGCACCCAGGGACATGAGCAGATTGAGTAGGAAATGCTTTACAGCAGTTGGAACCAATTAACAAAAGGTACACAGAACAACATGGATCCTGAACAACACAGTGTTGAATAAATAAACATTAAAGAAAAATGAGAGATCTAGCATGCTAACTTTTATGTCAATTTAAAGTATATACAATCACAAAATTGAGTAATAGAGGACAGTGATACATCAAACATATTAGAAGTGTTTCCACCATGAGAAAGAGAAAGGGAGTGTGGGAACTATGGACTAAGTGTCTGTCCTTGTCCAAGAAATCAATAAATCGATAAATATTTTATTTTTTAAATTAAACTTCATTATATTTATGTATGAATTGAGTTGTCTTTTATTTGTTGACACATTATATTTCATTGATAAACCTTTAATTTTGAGGTTGCAGTTTTCCCAGGTGTCAAACATTTTCTTTTGCCTTTGGAAGAATTCCCAGACTCTAGGCACTGGGCCTATGCCATCAGATAGCACAATGGTGTCCATAGTGTCAATTTTATGGTTATATCATAATATATTGAGTATTCATATTTTGGTGGATATTAGGATGGTTTATAGTGTTCTTTTTTGTTACAAATAATGTTGCTTCTGTATAACATTATTGTTGTTGTTATAACAAATCATTATATACTTAGTGGCTTGAAACAACTCATTTATTATTTTACAGTCAGAGAGGTTAAAAACATAAAATGGGCCCCATAGGGTTAAAAATCAAGATGTTGGCAGAGCTAGAGGACATTATTTCCTTCTGGAGGCTCTGGGGAAGTATCAGTTTGCTTTCCTTATTCCAGTTCTTAGAGGCCACCTGCATTCCTTGGCTTGTGGTCCCTTTCATCTTCAGTGCCAGCAATGGCACCCCTCTGACCTCTGCTTTCGTCCTATATCTTTTTCCTCGACTCTGACTCTCCAGGGTCCTGCTTTCATTTATAGGGACTCCTGTGGTTACATCGAGCCACACAGATAATCCAAGATTAACTGCCCATCCTGAGATAAACCCATTTCAATTTAATTTCATCTGCAAAGTCCCTTTGCCACGTAAGGTAACATATTCCCAGGTTTCAATGATATGAACACTTTTCGAGATTATTATTCTGTGTACCATACACTATTCTGTGTATTATTCTCCATTAGCTGGTTCTGGGAGAAACGGCTGAGGCTGGGGCTCAAGCATCTTGTGGTGCTAGAAAATAAGAAAGGGTCCAAAGCATGAAGGGGGCCTTTCTAAGGGACACAAAAGCCAAAGGCCAGTTGAGAACAAGATAGGTAAAGATAGTTATAGATTACAAGTTGGGATAAAAATAGGAATCCATGAGTTCATATTGATATAAGTAAATTAGTGAATAAATGTAAAGCTTCAGGATAGGGGCTGGGCAGCAGGAAGGCCAAGGTGTGACTGGAAGGGATTTGAGGGTTGGAACTTTCAGATATGCAGGGGAAATGGACACTGAGTACAACCACCAACGGCCAGTGACTTGGCCAACCACACCTATGTGATGGAATCCCCATGAAAAGCCCTACCTGATGATAGGTGGAAAGCTTCTGAATTGGTGAACATGTGGAGGTGTTGGGAGGGTGGCAGGCCCAGAGAGCACCTAGAAGCTCCATGTCACAGTCTGCCCCTTGTCCTTTGCCCTATACATTTCTCCCTTTGTGGCTGTCTTTTGAGTTATACCCTTTATAATAAACTGGTAAACATAGGTAAAGTGTTTTCCTGACTCATTCTAGTAAGTTATTGAACCTGGATAGGAGACATTATGGGAATCTGTTTATTTATGGAATTTCAATCAGAAGTAGCAGTGACCTGAAACTTGCAACTGGTGTCTGAAGTGGGTGCCGTCTCATGGGACTAACTGGTGGGGTCTGCACTAACTCTGGGTGGTTCATGTTGGAATTGAACTGAATTTTGGGCACCCAGTTGGTGTCAGAGAATCAGAAAATTGATGCTAGAAAAGACCACATATTTGGTGTCTGGAGGGGATTAGTTCACATAGAGAAGAACTAACTATTCCCAAGAAACAAGGGCTCTGAGCTACACCAGAGCAGAAATCCTGCCTTCACCCTGGGTTGGAGGAAATAATAAGCCACTATGCTATTGATTCTTGGAAGAATAAGTAAGTTCTCTTGGCCAAAAGCAATCTGTTTTGTAAGAAGTCAAGAGTGGGTTGCTCTGGGGAGAGGAGTGCCATGAAAAGGGGCCCGGGAGGAACTCATGGGGCACCAGTTACGCTCTGTGTTTTGAACTGGGTGTTATTAGTTCCACAGATGTGTTCAGTATGTGCAAAATTATTAAGCTGAACATTTATAATGTGTAGCTTTTCCCTTAAGTATGTCACACATCTAAAAAAAGTGTAGATTAAAAAGAATTCCTAATTCCAGTTTCGCTAAGGTGGGAGAGTCCCTGTCCTCCCAGATCCTCTTTCTTTCTTTTTCTTTTCTTTTTTTTTTTTTTTATTAAATCATAGCTGTGTACATTGATATGATCATGGGGCATCATTCACTAGCTTCACAGAGCATTTGACACACTTTCATCATACTGGTTAGCATAGCCTTCCTGGCCTTCTCTCAGTTACTGTGCCAAGACACTTACATTCCACATTTACCAAGTTTCACATATACCCTTGTAAGATGCACCGCTGGTGTAATCCCACCAATCCCCTTCCCTCTACCCACCTCCCACCTCTCTCCCTTCCTTCTCTCCCTTCCCCCTATTCTTAGGTTATAGCTGGGTTATAGCGTTCATGTGAAAACCCTAAATTAGTTTCACAGTAGAGCTGAGTACATTGGATACTTTTTCTTCCATTCTTGAGATACTTTACTAAGAAGAATATGTTCCAGCTCCATCCATGTAAACATGAAAGAGGTAAAGTCTCCATCTTTCTTTAAGGCTGCATAATATTCCATGGTGTACATATACCACAATTTATTAATCCATTCGTGGCAGATCCTCTTTCTTATGATTAACAAACTGCAGATGTAATGAGATAAACAAGCACGGGAAGACTCTGAAAGGTGGGAAGAAGTGGGGTCCTTGGGCCTTGAGGGGCAGCGTGGCAGCAGGTTCCTTGGGTTTTCCATTTTCTCTCATCTATCCTAGGCAGGGTGCTATGGAAACTTCCACTCCAGAACCATCAACAGGTACAAAGGAAAATAAAAGGCATCAAGAAAACCAATTGCCCTTAGCCAGAGGACAGAGAAAGGGTTGACTAACAAGAGAAAACCTTGTTGGCAATATCCACCTTGCTCCAGCTAAACATCAGTGGAAAAACGACACCCATGGTTTTAGCAGGATTGAGCCAGAAAATGAGCCCCCACATTTCTTCCAACATCCCCCACCCCTTTCACTGAAGCAGACAGTGCCCTGAGTTCCCCTCAGGGTGATGCCAAGAGCAGAGGTAATCTTCCAGTTCCCCACAGCGGAACCAGGCAGTGCTCCAATTTCCCTGCCAGGATAGTATTGGCTGGGTTGAGTGGGGAACTGATCTTTGATTCTCTGCCCAGTGGAAGTAGTCAGTGCTCTAATCCACCAGGGTAGTGTCAGTGGGGTCTAGTGTGGAGCTGATCTTCTACTTACAACAAGCTGAGAGGGGAAATAGTCAATAACCAACTTCTCCCCTACCTGGTGTTAGTGACTTCTAGAGAGGATTTGAGTCTGATGGGCAGGGCTATTTGGCACTTCAATTCTCTCTCTTCCCTGGTGTCATAGTGTCAGCAGAGCTCAGTGGGTATCTGAGCTTTCTTTCCAAGCCTACAGCAACAAAACTATGAATCAGCCCTCTGCTTTGCCCCTTCTTACTCATGGTGAGGCCCAGCAGGAAGCTGAATACACACAGCCACACAGCTTTGCTTTCTGTTACGCCTCCACAGGGGTACTGTCTGAGTTAAAAAAAAAAAAAAATTAATAGGGGAAAGAGTCTTATAACATAATGTCCAAAATGTTCCAAGATACAATTTTTAATAATCCCTCATATACCAAGAATCAAGAAAACCACACCATGAATAGAAATAGATAATAAATACTGAGATGAATCAGATAGTGGAATTATCTGCCAAGGATTTTAAAGCAGCCATCACAAAAGTGCTTCAACAAGCAATTATGAATTCTCTTAAACCAAAGGAAAAAATAGAAAATCTCAGCAAGGAAATGGAACTTATGAAAAAGAACAAAGTGGAAATTATAGACATGAAAAATACAATAACAAATGAAAAACTACTAATAACCTGGATGGGCTCAGTTGTAAAGCAGCAATGACAAAGGATAGAATTAGGGAAATTGAGGAGAGACCAGCAGAATTTAATATTCTGGTCCATAGAGAGAATATAGACTGAAAAAAATTAACAGAATCTCAAGGACTTAAGCGATAATAATAGGGCAACTAATATTTGTGTCACAGGAGCTCCAGAAATGGGAGGGAGAGATTGGATCTCAATGATACTTGAAGACGTAAAGGCTAAAAACTTTCTAAATTTGACAAAAGACATGAACCCACAGATTCAAGAAGCAGAGCTAATCTGAAATAGGAAAAACCCAAAGAAATCTTTGACAAGTCAAAATCAACCTCCGAAAATTAAAGACAAAGAGGAAATTTTAAAATATCCAGAAAGAAACAACACATTATAAGAGAACATCAACTCAAACACAGAGAATTTCTCATTTGGAGCCACAGAGGTCAGGAGGAAGGGGCACAAAATTTTTCGAGTACTGAAAAAAAATAATTGCTAACTGCAAATTCTATATGCAGAAAAAACATCCCTCAGGAATTAAGGGAGGAAATAATGAGACTCTGAGATGAGAGAAAAGGGATAGAAGTTTTGCCAACAAACCTACTCTTTTTTTTTTTTTTTGGCTGGGGCTGGGTTTGAACCCACCACCTCCGGCGCCCTACTCCTTTGAGCCACAGGTGCCTAAGAATGGCATAAGAAATTGCTCTATAAAGAGATAAAGTGATGATAGAAGAAGTCTTGGAACTTCAGGGGGAGAAAGAAGAACAAACTTTGGGTTGGGTAAAGATGATAAACCATCTTTTTTTTTTTTTTAATTAAATCATAGCTGTGTACATTAATGCGATCATGGGGCGCCATAAACCATCTTACTTCTCATGAGTTTTTTTGTTTTTTTTTTTTGAGACGGAGTTTCACTTTGTCCCTGTGGGTAGAGTGCCTGGCATCACAGCTCACAGCAACCTCCAAGTCCTGGGCTTAGGCGATTCTCTTGCCTCAGCCTCCAGAGTAGCTGGCACTACAGGCGCCACCACAACACGTGGCTATTTTTTGTTGCAGTTTGGCCGGGGTTGGGTTCGAACTGCCACCTTCGGTATAAGGGGCCAGCGCCCTACTCACTGAGCCACAGACACCACCCTCTCATGAGTTTCCTAATTAAGACTTGATGGTTGATGCAAAAGCTATTACACCGTCTACTGTAGAGCTCAATACATGCAGAGGAAACAGCTACAAAATATGTTTTAAAACTGGGAAGGGTAAATAGACCTCAATGTAGTAAAGTTTCTAAACTTCACTTGTGTGGTAAAACGTCAATACCAGTAAACAGTGATAAATAAACTATGAATGCATATTAAAATGCCTCAAGCAACCACTAAAAAACTATACAAAGCAATTGACTAAAAATCATTATAAATAAATCAAGCTGAATTCTAAAAAATGTTTAAATAACCCAGAGGAAGGTGAGAAAAGTAAAAGGGAGAAACAGGAAACAGACGAAACAAACAGAAAACAAATAAATAAAATAGCAAATTTAAGCTCTAATCTAGCAATGATTACTTTAAATGTAATTAATCTAATATACCAATTAAAACAGATTGAGATTTATAGAGTGGCTTATAAACTGAGTGAATAATTCTTGCCTGACTTTCAGGTAGCCTGAAATTTAACAAGTTCAGCAAGGTCATAGGATACTAAATTAATACACAAGAATCAATCACATTTCTACGTAGTAACAGTGGACATCTGAAAACTGAGATTAAAAATAAAATTCCATTTATAATTTGCAACAAAATGTTAGCAAATCACATCTTAAAAAAACATTTTAAAAGTACATGCTATGACTAAGTGGGATTTATTTCAGGTGTGCATGGCTGGTTCAATATTTAAAGATCAATGAAAGCCACCATAGCAACAGGGTAAAGAATAAAATCAGATGATCGTATTAACTGACACAGACAAAGCAGTTAATAAAATCCAACATCTAATCATGATAAATACTCTCAGCAAACTAGGAAGAGAGAACTTCTTCAATTTGACAAAGAACATCCACAAAAACCTACAGTTAAAATCATACTTAACAGTGTCTTTTTTTTGCATTATTATTATTATTGCTCAATATTTTGTTGCAAAAAAAAAATCATACTTAACAGTGAAGGCTTGAATACTTTCCCTCTAATACTGAGAGCACGACAAGGATATATGCTCTTCCCACTCTTATTCAGTGTATATTGAAATTCTACCCACTGCAATAAGGCGAGAAAAAGAAGTTCCCATTTGCTACTATGATTTGCCACATTTGATAATGTGATTGGTTACTTAGAAAATCCTAAAGAATCTTCGTAAAAAACAAAACAAAACTCCCCAAGTTCAGCAAGGTCATACGATATCAAATCAATACACAAAAATCAATCACACTTCTATGTAGTAACAGTGGACACATGAAAACTAAAAATAAAATACCATTTACAATTTCAAAGAAAATGAAATACTGAAGTATGAACTTAGCAAAACATGTATAAGATCTGTATGCTGAAATTGAAATATGCTAAAAGTGATTAAGGAAGGCTTACTTAAATGGACAAATGTACTATTTTCATGGATTAGATGACTCAACATAGTAATGATGTCAATTGTTCACAAATTGATCTGTAGGCTTAGTGCAATTCTTATCAAAATCCCACCAAGATCTTTTGTAGATATAAAGTTTATACAGAAAGGTATAGGCTTATCGTTGTTAAAACAATCTTTATAAAATAATAAGGTGGGAGAAATGACCGACCTGATTTTAAGGCCTAATGTATAGCTAGAGTAATCAAGATAGGGTAGTGCTGATGGACAGAGAGAGATGTAGATCAATGGAACAGAATAGAAAATCCAAAAATAGATCCACACAAAAATGCCCAACTGATGTTTGTCAAAGGGGCAAAAGCAAAATCCGAGGACAATGGAGACTTTTCAACAGATAGTGCTGGAGTGATTGGGTATCCACAGGTAAAACAATGACTCTCAACTTAAATCTCACATCTTACCCGAAACTTGACTCAAAATGGATTATGGTCTTAAAGGTTCAACATAAAACTTTTAGAAAAATATTTAGGAGGAAATTTTTAGGATCTGGGGCTAGACAAAGAGTTATTAGACTTGACACTAAAGATATGATTCATAAAAAGAAAAATTGCTGTTGAATTAAAATTTTAATTAAAATTAAAATTAAAATTAAAATTTCATTAAAATTAAAAACATTTGCTTTGTGAAAGACCCGCTTAGAAGAATGAAAGGACATACTAAAGACGAGGAGAAAATGTTTGCAAACCACATATCTGACCAAAAACTCATATCTGGAATATATAAATAGCTCTTAAAATTAATAATTAAAACAAAATAAAACAATTCAATTAGAAAATGGTCAAAAGACATAAACAGACTTTTTTTTTTTGTAGCGACAGAGTCTCACTTTATGGCCCTCGGTAGAGTGCCGTGGCCTCACACAGCTCACAGCAACCTCCAACTCCTGGGCTTAAGCGATTCTCTTGCCTCAGCCTCCCGAGTAGCTGGGACTTCAGGCGCCCGCCACAACGCCCGGCTATTTTTTGGTTGCAGTTTGGCCGGGGCCGGGTTTGAACCCGCCACCCTCGGCATATGGGGCCCGCGCCTTACCGACTGAGCCACAGGCGCTGCCATAAACAGACATTTTTTTAACAGATATCCAAATTACAAATAAGCACATGGAAAGATGTTCAACCTCATTAGCCATTAGGGAAATGCAAAATACAATGTAAGTGAATTATCATGACACACCTATCAGAAGACTAAAATTAAAAAGAAAATGACAACACCAAATACTAATGAGAATGCAGAAAAACTAGGTCACGCATACACTGTAAATGAAAATTTAAAAATGATATAGCCATTCTGAAAAACATTTTGGCAATTTCTTATAAAATTAAATACCCAACTACTAGTAATTGCTGTTTTGGGTATTTATTCCAGAAAAATAAGGACATGTCTACACAAAAACTTGTATATGAATGTTTTCAGCAGCTTTTTTTTTTTTTTTGTAGAGACAGAGTCTCACTTTATGGCCCTCGGTAGAGTGCCGTGGCGTCACACGGCTCACAGCAACCTCTAACTCTTGGGCTTACGCGATTCTCTTGCCTCAGCCTCCCAAGCAGCTGGGACTACAGGCGCGTTTTCAGCAGCTTTATTCATAATAGCCCCAAACTCCAAACAACACAGGTATTATTTAATGGGTTAAACAAATGTTACACTTGCACAGTGAAATAGAAACACTTGAAACAATGAATTATTGATATCCATAACAACTTGGATGAATCTCCAGAGAATTGTGCTGAGTGAAAAAAAGACAATATCAAAAAGTAACATGCTGTATGATTCCATTTATATAATATTTAAAAAATATTAATATAATATTATATATGACATGTATTTTAAAAATTATAAAAATGGAGAGCAGTTGAGTGGTTTCCAAGGATTAAGGAGGGAGTGGGGGCAAGAGAGAAGTGGGTTTGGCTATAAAAGGAGAATCTTCATATTGATGGCAATGTTCTGTATCATTTGATTGCATCTTGATTTTATCACTGTTAGTATCCTGGTCGTGATATCATACTTTAATTTTGCAAGATGTTAACATTATGGAAAACCGGGTGTAGGGTATGGGGCGTCTTTGTGTATTATTCTTACAATTGTATATGAATCTACAATTATCTCTGAAAGTTTCATAAAAATAAGTGATCACACAGGAATAAAAAACTACATTAAAAAGTTCAAATATATTTCCATGAAACTTCTGGATTTGGGACTTTAGGGAGTAGAGTAATGGGCCCTGGACATTTTTCCCTCAATTGATTCTTTAATAATTAGTCACATCATATTTTCCAATTCTAGCTATATAAATTGTGTTTATATAGCAAATTATTTATTTCAAACAGATTTTCAAGTTTATTTGGAGGGCTGACTTAATAATCTCTTACGGTTTTTTAGTTTTCTTTGTTTCTGTATTATCTCCATTTTAATTTCTGCTTTTGTGTATTAATGATTTTACCACTTTTTTTTCTTTATTAGTTTGGCTAGTTCCCCTACCCTGCCCCTGCCAAGAACTTGCTTTTGAATGTACTAACTCCTCTGTCTCTTATTTTACATTTGATTTACTTGTGCTTTTATCCTTACTAATTTCTTCCTTCTGCTTTCCTCGTGTTCAATTTATTGTTCTTTTTGTTACTTTTCAATTGAGTTATTCTCATTCGTTCCTACTCAGTGAAATAAACTAAGGCTGTGGCCTTTCTTCTGGGTACTGCCTGGGCTGTACTCATGAGTTATCTCAGGCAGTATTTTTGTTATTGCTGTTTCTCGGATATTCACTGTTAAGTTTTTGCTTGAGCTACAGGTGCTCAGAAGTGAAGCAGCCACATTCTTGGCTCATGGCCTCTTCATTATCGGTCCATGTATGGAGTTTTTCTATTCTGTATTCATGTTGTTTGTTTGCTTTTAATATTAAATAAAGATCTGGGAACCTGCCACACAAAGAGTAACAAAAACTTTGGTAGAAACTTGGATCTATTTTTGCGATCCTGTCCCGGCCCAGCTTCCTGTTTCTTCTCACCTCACTTAAGCATCATTTTAAATTTTGTGCTGACATTTTCTTTCTTTCTCACTCTTATTTTTAAAAACATCTTTATTAAGTTCATACACCACACAGTTAACCAGTTTAAGGTATACAATTTGATGATTTCACAGAGTTAAGCAACAATGACCAAAATCTAATTTTAGATCAATTTGGAGAATATTGTCATTTTTGATAGCTTTTGTCTTCCAATCCATGAACATGGGATGCCGCTCCACTTTTTTATATCATTTATAACTTTTCTGAATAATGTTTTGGAGTTTCATCATATAAATCCAGCACTTCTTTTGTTCAATTTATTGTTAGGTATTTTGTTCTTTTTGATGGTACTACAAATGGAATTGTTTTCCTAATTTCATTTTTAGACTGTTTATTGCTGGGTTATTAGCAATTGCTACTAGTAATTATTACTAGTATTGCTAGTAGAAACGTGAATTATTTTTATGTTGATTTTTCTATCCTGCATCCTCCAGGAACTCATTTGTTAATTCTAGTAGGTTGTTAGTGAATTTTTTTGGATTTTCTGCATACACGATCCTTCCGATCTGGATACCATTTATTTATTTATTTTGTTTGCTTAATTGCTTTTGCTGGAAGCTTCAATACAATGTTGAAATGTTGAAAGCAGGCATCCTTGTCTTGCTCCTGATTATAAGAGAAACCATCCACTCTCTCATCCTGAAGGAGGAGAGTAGCTGTCCCATACCTGTTTTGAAGGTAGTTGTTTTGCATCTCTAATTATTCTTTGAAAACTTGTATTGTTTATCATTTGCTTTTAATACATTTAATAAAAATTTATTTTATTTCATTTCAGGCATCATTTCATCTTCTGGTACTTACTTTCTCCGCCCAGTGTCATACTTCGTGGATGTGGCCATATTATCTCCTGTGGCCAGGGAGTATTCATTTTGACTACTGTATAATATTCTGTTGTGCAAATATGCCACAATTTATTTAGCCTTTATTCTGTTTATGGATATTTTGTCTCTATGATTTTACTGTTATGAAGAATACTTCCACAAACATACTCATTTCCTCTAGGGTGTATTTACAAGATTTTTCCTTGGGAATACACATGGACATGGACTTGCTATGGGAATGTTCAGTTTTATAAGATAATTCAAGGTGCTTTCTCATATAGTCCTGTTTCATTGCCACTATAACATATAAAAGGTTTTGTTGATCCATAGTCTCTTTGTCCCTTTACATTGATGGTCTCCGATTTTGGACCCTAAACGAATATATAGGAGTATCACAACTTGGGCCTTAATTTGGGGTCTTAACTCCCTTCAACTTCTAAGCTGTATGGACCCTGAGAGCTTCCACTCCCAGGGACAGAGGGAAGAGACCCATGATTGAAGCATCCAGGTTCTGCCCCCTTAAAGACATTCTAAGCCCCATGAAACGATCTGTCTCTGCGTGGCAGAAATCAGGGGAAAGTCCGATAAGATTTAACTGGTGAACAAAAAGCATTTCCCACAAGCCTATATTTGTTGTTTCACCCTTTGATTAAAAAATAAGAGCATTAAAAAAAAATAACAGATGAGTTTAGCCCAATATATTTAATAATATGAACAGCATATATTTCATCTCAATTCTGTCATATTATTTTATGTTGTTCGCTCTGATTTTAATGCTTCCTCCAAAAATCTTTTACTTCATGGTCTACATTTCCATGGTTTGCTTTATCTATTGGCTTTCTCTCTAATAATTTGGACTGTTTATGGAGTATTTTTTAGTTTCTTTAGTGGTTGCCTTGTAACTATGTACAATATTGTTTTATGTCTTATTTGTTGAATTATAACTAAAGAGATTTTACCACTAAGAAAAATAAGGACATTAGTTTACCAGCTTTACCTTACTTCCTCCTGCATATTGTTGGATATAGATTATTTGTTAATTTATACCTTAAATAATATTCTTCTACAACTATTGCTTGTTTCATCAGCTTCTTATGTGTCAGTCTCCTTCAAATTCATTTTATTGATACTTACCTTGCTTAGAACTCAAGCTACATTTTTGATAAGAACTCATATATTTCTCCAATTCTGGAGGACCATCAGCTAATATCTCTTCTAATATTATTTCTCACCAACTTCTCTCTTTCTATCTCTAGAAATCCTGTTAGCCGCAGCTGGGGATTCTCCTCCTGACCCCACTTTCTTCACCTGCTTGGTCATATTTTTTCACTCTGAGCTCATCTTCAGAAAGTGCTCTTTCCCATCTGAGAGGTGCAGGTTTCATGCCCATGCCCACCACAGTCCTAAGGGTTTCCCTGCACCTGGGTGGGGTTTGTTGTAATTATTTACCTTGGAGTCTTGTACCTGGTGAGTAGCATAGATTTAGGGCCCCCTGCTGCAGGTGGTGCAGAGTTAGAGTTCACCTTTCTCTCCAGTGTCTCTTTTCTCACCCAGGGCCAGGGGAGGGGGTCTGAGGGGTGGGTGGTGGTTTTCTGTTTTCATTTTACTGAAGGGACAGGTTATCTAGGCTCCTGGCTCTAAGAAAAAAGATCACTCCTAGCCTCTTCTGTGCACAGGGCCTGTTGCCTCGGCCCCTTATCCTTCATGGTAGTAAAATAGGAACATTTTTCCCAGCTCTTATACCTCTGTGGGCCTTTTGATGTTAGCTACTACCTGCTACTCTGGCTTTGAGTTTACTTTTGTTTCTGGCATGGGAGGATTTTTCCTTCTTGCCTTTGAGTTCACTAAAATTGTGAAAAATCTGCTTGTGTTATACATTAACCAGCAATGCTCTGTGCTTGTGGTGGTCATGATGATTTGGGGGAAGGTGGGGAGGGTGCTTCTCCAGCTGTGAGTCCTCCAGGGAGAGCAGAGGTGGTGGTGATTCTGGTTATAGATGCTGCCCTAGGGTCTGGAAAGCCAGCAAGAGGACTAATTGCAAAAGGCCCTGTGGAGCCTGAGAAGGTAGATCCTGGTGGAGAATCCCAAGGACAGACAAGCAACAGGGAGGGAATGGGGCAGTGGCTGTGAGAATTTGTGTGGGGACAATTGACACTCACACTGAAGTGGCCTGGCAGCCTGGGCTCAGCAACAGCCCTGGCCTGCTCAACTGCCTTCTTTGAGTAATATTTTAAGGAAATCAAGGAAAGGGGTCTATCTTCAAAGCGTAAAGATAAAAGTAGGGACGTCAACAATTTTTTAGAAACAGGAAATTAGAGCAAGAAGTGACCATGAATGCCAACTTTTAAGAATTTTCAGGGAGCTTGGGGAGGACACTGAGCCTTCTACAGGATATGAGGTAGGTTTGAGCTGATTTTACTACTCAAGGGGTAGGTGACTCAGAAGACCTCCAGGTTTCAAATAGCTTCTCATCCCTTGACTGTTTAGTCTACAGGACAGTGCTGTGAACAGATAAAATTACCCCCGTCTCCTGCAGTAGTGCTTCTCAACCAGGGCAGATTTCGTCCCCGACAGGATAATGCCTGGAGACGCTTTCAATTGTCACACTGGGGAGAGGGGAGGATGTTACTTCTTGGTATCTGGTACTTAAAGGCCAGATGAATATCTTATAAGGCATGAAGTGGATTTGTGTCAAGCAATTATCCAATCCTAAGTGTTAATAGTGCTCAGGTTAAGAAACACTGATCTAGGCTCAGGTAACTAAGAGACTTCAAATAACCTACATGAGGTCACCAAGCTGGAAAATTTGGAAGAACAATTATAGCTCACATTAATTAATTGATCTCTCAGTGAGAGGCATTGTTCTAAGTACTTTCTAGGTATTGATGTTACATCCTATTGCACAGATACGGAAATTAAGAAGCAGGAAAGGTCAGTGTCACCAGGTGCCACACAGGTAAAGGGGCCAGCTCAGTTCACACACCCAGACAGAAGTCCCCAGAACCCACACTCTCAATCACTGGGCTGCCCTTCCTGGAGGGCCTTGGGAGTGAGCCCAGGTTTCCCTGCTATGTTCTAAGATCTGCCCTGCACCTGTACTCCCTTTATGAGTTTATAGCCCAAAACATAGGCTCAGAATATACCAAATAAAGATCAGCTCGAACAGAGGGTCACAGAGACTTTTTGAATATAACAAGAGAGAAGTGCCTCTCCTAGAGGAAGCTGTGAGCCCTACAGCAGATGTCACAGCCCCCCAGAGCTTGCGTTCTGCGGCACAGCAGCCCTGAAACCAGTGTTTGGGACCACAGTGTTGGATCTCTAGGTCATGGCAAAGAGAATGTGGTTTATGGGGGGACAACATTTAGGGCTTTTAGATTATGGTGGAGGTGAGTAGATTTGGCATTCTGGGACTCGCTCCTGGGAACTGAGCCTGCGGCCCCCTCCTCCAGCCCTTCCATGATGTCATAAGCACCTAATTCCCTGTATTAAATCCCTTTCTGAATGCAGCAGCCAGAGTGGTGTCCGTGACTTGCTGTTGCATGCTGATTGAGGCCAGGCCCCATGAGGGAAGGAAAAGGAAGAAAAGCCGTCAGAGGAGGTTCCTCCCCGGCCCAGGCCCAGGTTGCTAGGTAGGAATCTGGGACCCTGGGAAAAGCCATTAGGGTTTTCCTCTAGAAAGCCACGCTGGCATAGAGAAGAGGAGATGGAGCTAGGGGTGGGTGATCTCAGTTTCTACTCGCATCTCTCCTTTTTGCTCGATGCGTGAACTTTGGCAAGTCTGTTCCCCTTTCTTGGACTCAGGCACCTGCACCGGCCCCACTGTCATCTCTGACATTCTGTGGCATTGAATCTTGAATAACCAAGGGAGCTTGTAGGTGGTGGGGACACAGGCTAGGATTTAGAACACAGCCCTCTTTAAATGTCACTATGCAATGCTTTCCTGTTTAAAGGGAGATTGACAGCCACAAGCAACCCTACAAGATTGCTGATGTGCCCCTTCTCTTAGCAGACAGAACATCTCACAAGGCTGGAAATCAAGAGGTGCCTCTAGGAGAGGAGGCAGGAGCAAGCAGCACCATTTTCTAACTTGTCCCACGTCTGCACTCCAACAGGAGGCAGTTATTTATGGTAACACTTTTGAAGAAGGGAGCACTGGAGCACAGGGTCTCCAGTGAAGCTTCCCTCAACTCCCCATGAAAGGGATGGGCCTCTAAGGTGTCCCCCTGGCTCTGTGGCTCTGAGAGCATGACTGGAGGTAAGGAGGGTGCTGGAAGCAGTAGAAAGATCTCAGGACTGGGGCAAGGACCTGGTTCTAATCTCTGCTCTGTTGCAGGCTGCTGTTCTATTTGGGGCAGCCCATTCATCTCTATGGGCCTCTGATGCCTTTATAAAGTAAGGAAAATGGGTTTTCATTCTGTAAAGGGCAGGAACTGTCTACTCTGTTTAACCCTTTATTCCCAGCAGGTGGAAGAGTGCCTGGCTTATGTGGGTTTCCAATCAATGTTATTAGTTGAAAGAATGAAATAGAACCTGTGGGAGACCTGGGGATGATTTTAAGCACAAAGGGAGGCCAAGTACTGGCAGGTGCTTTAGATAAACCACCCTGGCTGCTATGTGGGGGATGCAGTGGAGGGAAGACTAGAGTCAGGACAACTAGGAAGGAGGCTACTGCAAGGAGGGGCTCGACATAAAAGGAGACAATGAGTTGTGGGAAGTACAAGGTGGTTTACACTTTGCTAAGACTTTTACAGACGTTGGCATACATGCACATAATCTGAGTCCATCGTCACAAAGGCCTGGTCATGGAGACAGGGCAGGGGTTGTTGGCACATGGCCTCTCCAGACCTGGGAATGAAGATCTACAATGGTGAAGTGCCTTGTGCAAGCGTGGAGCTGGAAAGTGGTAGGATGTGAGAAGACATGTCACTAGTCATCAGGGAAACGTAAATGAAAACCACAACAAAATATTCCTAATAGAATGGCTAAACTTAAATACACTGATCACATCAAGTGTTGGTGAAGGTGTGGAGGAACTAGAACTCTCATCTGCTGCTTGTGAAGATGTAGAATGATATAATCACTTTGGTAAATCAAATGGCAGTTTCTCCATTTACCATATGATCCAGAAATTCCACCCCTATGTATTCTGATAAGAAAAATCAAAATAAGTATTCACGCAAAATCTTGTTGGTGGATGTTCATAGCCATTTTATTTTATATAGTCCAAGAAACTATAAATAACCTGAATGTCTATCAGCAGGTAAATAGATAAACAAACTGCAGTATGTCCGTGCGATGGAATACCACTCACCAATAAAAAGGAGTGATAACTGATACAGACAACAAGGAAGAATCTCAAAAGCAGAATCCTGAGCATGAGAAACAAGATACAGAAGAATAGAAACTATATCCTATCATATTGTTTAATGTACATGAAACTCTAGAAAAGTTCCATTTAATCCATAGGGAGAGAAGGCAAAGTGTGGTTACCTGGGGTGAGAGATGGAGAGAGAGATCCAATGTAGAAGGGAAGGAGGGAGCTTTTGGTGGTGAAGGGAGTGTTCTGAATCCTGGTTGTAGTGGTGGTTTCATAGATGTTTACATTAATCCAAGCTCATCAAAGTGTGCCTTTGAACACATGTGGTTCTTTATACTAAAATTAAAAAGCTGATTTGACGACGCAAGTGACTATTCCTTTAGGGCTCCCGTAGTTCGTCTTGTTTCCTTCAGAAGCAGGAAAACAGAGACATAGATCCATGGAACAAAATAGAGAATCTAGAGATGAAACCATCCTCATATCACCATCTGATCTTTGATAAACCAAACAAAAGCATACACTGGAGAAAAGAATACATATGTAATATGTATTCAGGCCACCATTTAATAAATGGTGCTGGGAGAACTTGATGACCACATGTAAAAGACTGAAACTGGACCTGCACCTCTTGCTACTTACAAATATTGACTCATGCTGGATAAAAGATTTAAATCTAAGACATGAAACAATAAAAACGCTAGAAGAAAGCATGAGGAAAACTTTTAAAAATGATATATGCCTGGGGAAAGATTTTATGAAGAAGACTCCACTGGTAATTGCAGCAACACCAAAAATAAGTAAATGGGACCTGATCAAGCTTAAAAGCTTCTGCCTGTGGCTCAGTGAGTAGGGCGCCAGCCCCATATACCGAGGGTGGCAGGTTCGAACCCAGCTCCGGCCAAACAGCAACAAAAAAATAGCCGGGCGTTGTGGCGGGCGCCTGTAGTCCCAGCTACTCGGGAGGCTGAGGCAAGAGAATCGCCTAAGCCCAAGAGCTGGAGGCTGCTCTGAGCTGTGACACCACAGCACTCCACCGAGGGTGACAAAGTGAGATTCCGTCTCAAAAAAAAAAAAAAAAAAAAGCTTCTGCACAGCTAAGGACCCAATAAACCAAGCAAATAGACAAACTTCAGAATGGGAGAAGATATTCACATGTCACATATCTGAAAAAAAGGCTAATAACCAGAATCTACAGAGAACTTAAGCAAATCAACAAGTAAAAGTACAAACAATTAACCACTGGGTAAGAGAAACGAATAGAACCTTCTATTCAAATAGAAGATAGAATAGAAGGATAGAAGAATGGCCAACAAACACATGAAAAAATGCTCATCACCTCTAAGTGTCAGAGAAATGCAAATCAAAACCACCTTGAGACTAGCCCACATCACAAAGTCCCAAAGCTGCTGACACTCGCGTGGGTATGGAGTGAAGGGACCACTGATATACACTTTTGGTGGGATTACAAACTAGTACAGCCTTTTTGGAAAGAAGTATGGAGAATACTTAAAGATCTAAAAGGAGATCTTCCATTTAATCTCACAATCCCCTTATACTAGGTGTATATCCAGAAGAAATAAAGGCATTTATCACAAGGACATTTGCATTCGAATGTTTATAGCAGCTAAATTCACAATTGTAAAGATGTTGTGGAAACAACCCATCAATTCATGGATAGTTTAAGAAACTGTATTGTAGGTAGACCATGGAATACTACTCAGCTATAAAGACATAGGGATGGAGTTGAAGAAAATTCTCTTTAGTAAGGTACGTCAAGAATGAAAAAGCAAGCACTCTATGTACTAAATACTAATTAGAAACTAGCAGATGAACAACGATAGGCCCGCATGAGAGAAAGACGAAATTAAACTCAAATGGGGGGAAAGGAGAAAGAGGAGGAAGGGGCTCGGTAAGCTCCCACCTAATGGGTATAATTTAGGGGTATGTGACGCACCTCCCTTGTGAAGGACTCAAATATAACCCGAGATGCTACCTAGCAAATGCAAACAATGTTAACGAATCATATGTGCCCTTATATTAATCTGAAATTCAAAAACTAAGAAAATGAAGGATCAGGAAAATGTACAGGGCCACTCACATAAGGCCAGAAGGCCTGACCCAGAACACCTGCAGGGCTATTCCTGTGGGTGAGGATTGTTAAATTAGGAAGGCACCGAGACTATCCCTGGGGCTGCTGTCCTCAGCCTATACCCATGAGTATTCCACACCCACGACTATGCCTTGGTGAGGAGGCCTTGCAGAATGAAACAGCCTCAACTGTCCCCTGATCAGAGATAGCACTCTGACTCCAGGCTCAGAGGTGGCCATCCATCCCATGAGATACACCAGGGGTCTTAGGCATGTCTGATCCCCACTCCAGGAAGACCCCAGCAACACAGAGGTATGCACAGCTGTTTCTATCAACCTCGGGTCCTGGAAGTTTGAGGCCAAAGGTCAAAAGTCTGTGTTCTGGTGAGGCTGACGTTGTGCCTTGAGGCACCAGCTTTTGGATATTCTGGGAACCATTCCCTCTCTCCTGCCTCAAGTAAATACCCCTGCAAGAAGGGTTGCAGTTACCAACATTCACACAGAATGGTGTTTGATGTCTGGGAGAAAATGCTCCATGATCAATGGGAAGGAAAATTCTAGAAGAGAGAGGAGAAGGTCAGAGCACCTTTGGGTAGAGAGCAGGACCGCTGAGGGTGGAAGAGAGCCGGGGCCTACTCACAGTCTGCCTGGGTCCTGCAGCTCTCCCACTGAAAACTCTGCTTTGTGTCCTCTGCCTTGAGCCTAGAGCGCAGTGGTGTCCTTCCTCCTCCGAGGTCCAAAGATTGTCAGGAGCCAGCCCTGGCTGCCCCGGAGCCTATGCCTGCTCACGTTGCCTTTGCCCTGCCAGCCACTCTGCCCTGGCCTACAGTGTCCCTTCCACGTGGCGTGCCCTTTCTTCACTTCTCCTCTTGGCGTATTCTAATTTGCATTCTGGTCTCTGCTCCAGAGACTTCTGAGAAGCCTTCCCCAATTCTCCATGCAGAACTAATTGTTCCCTCTTCTGAACTCAGAGAATACTTGACTTGCTCTGCCATTTATTTCTGGGTTTGTTTTCATGACTGCCTCCTTTCATGAGGGCAGACCTGGTATCTTTTAAAGCTCCTCTCCTGAGTGTTTGTGCTCAGGGCAGACTGGGCACCCAGGCAATATGTGCCCTTGGCGTGTATGTGGGCATCTCTGAGGACACCAGCATGCTGGGCAGACAGGCCCTGTCTGGATATGGGCAGCTGAACCTAGCATTTGGGGCAGTACCCTGGGGCTCAGTCCTATAAGCCAGGCTGGGCAGGCAAACAGGGGCAGCTTTGGGAGCAGAACCAACTCTCTGCTAAGCCTGTGATATTTACCAGACTGACAGTTTCCCAGCCAAAGAAGCCTGGAGACAGGGACTAGCTGGAGAAAGTGGGTCATCTTAACTCTTATTCAAGGCACCAGGGAGAGCCCTGGGGGTTAGCCATGGCAGTGACGGAGACTGATCCTGTCATTTGCTTGCATCCAAATGAAAGGGATTAGTGACTGTACTAATATACTAATTTTCTGTGCAACAAACACAGGGCCTGGAGAGCCAGTGGAGATTTAAAAACTCTGTGTGCATGTGCACACATGCATGTATGTATATTACATGTGCATGTATGTGTGCATATGTGTATCACAGATATAATACACTCACATGTACAGTGTTCAAATGCAAATATCCTCACACATCCTCATACATGTGTACAATGTTCAAATGCAAATATCCTCATACATCTGGCAGCGTGGAAAAAAGGCACCAGCATTAGAGTTTGAATCCCAGCATTCACTCAGGCCGCCTACCCTCTCTGAGCCTCAGTTTCCTTTTCTGATTTGTAGACATGCTGATTGTCCTCACAAGGCAGCTATACAGACCAAAGTGAGAGCGAGCATGACAGTGAAGGAGGCTGGCACAGGCATGACAGGCGGACCTTAGACATGGCTTTGGCTGCAGGATTCCTAGCCTCTCCTGTGTGTGAGTGGCATTCAGGTCCACGGCTTCCACCAAAGATCCACTAGCAGGCCACATGCCTCCCATCCCTAAAGGAAGCCAAAAGTGGTGTCACCCCCGCAGTGGACAGATACACAACTGATCACAGAGCTAGCTCTAGGGTGTTTTGCAACCACAGGTGACCATCTTCCCCGTCTTGTTTGTACAGTGACAGCTTTGACTAGTGTTCATTTTGCACTTCTCAGAGCCCTCTTGGAGCAGGGAGGGAGAGTGGCACTCGGTGCACGCCTGGGCAAAAATAAAGGTATTGGGGCAGGCTCAGGGGACAGGGGGACAGCCCCATGGTGGAGACAAAGTCAACTTGCCAAAGGTACCACTTTTATTTCATCTTCTCTGATATTCTGACCCTTGAATTCCAGGCCATCACCTCCTCCTCCCAATGACAGAAGAAGTCATGTTAAAATGAGGTTTTCCTCTTAACTCAGAGACTCAGCCCCATTGTTTGGCCCAGGATAACCTCCCTTTTGAATGAAACTGCCTCATAATGAGGTCCTTTCCCAGCGCTGACAGCCAAGCCCCTCCTGCTCCACAGACAGCAACTCAGCCTCTTTCTTTATTTCTCCTGTTCACAGAAGGCAGAGGAGAAGACCACATTCCCCACCTCAGAGATGGACAGGGCTGCCCACCATGGCCCCGAGGCTCCCAGCTCCCACAGCTGCCATTGCTCCTGCCTGAAGAAATTCTACTGCCTGGCATGCCTGCAGGCCTCTTCCCCAGTCTCACCCACCAAACCCCATGGCTCCTGTGTGCCTAGGCCTGGGCGAATGTCCCCTGCTCCCCAGACTACAGTGTCTGGGACATCCTCCCTCCTTCTTGACCTAGAAAACTCCCCTGAGTCATTCTAGGCTCAGCCCCCAGGGTGCATTTGGACACCCCTTGGGTGCAGGGTGCATCTAGCTATATAGTTTCTTATTCAACCTGCACCTGGCCAGTGTGCAGGGACATAGTCAGAGAAGGGGTCCTGCCTCATCTGACCCCTGCCTCATCTGACCCTCCTCACCCCAGCCCCAGCACAGGCTCTCATAAAATGCTTGCTGGGGAGAGAATATTGGCAGTGTTGGTGCAAATGGAGCATGTGCGGGGCCCCAGCTTGGCTCTCTGGTGGTATCTTTAAAGAGGCACACAGGCCTATGCCTCCAATTGCTAAGCTGAACCTGCTCCCAAACCCTGACTCACCCTCTGAGGCTAACTTGAATGGGAAAGAATGGAATCTGCCCTGGGCTGCTCAGGTTGCTACAGGGAAATACTGTAGATCAGGAGGCTTACATAAACAATGGAGAATTACTGCTCACAGTTCTGGAGACTGCAAGTCCAAGATCAAGGTGTTGGTAGATGCCATGTCTGGTGAGGGCCCACCTTCTTCTTCATAGATGGTGCCTTCTAGCTATGACCTCACATGGCAGAAGGGGCAAAAAATTCCCTCCTGCTTCTTTTATAAAGGCACTAATTCCATTCATGCAGGCTCCATCCTCATGAACCAATCACCTTGCAAAGAACCCTCTTCTTAATACTATTGGAGATTAGGTAACTATGTATGAATTTGGGAGGATATGAACTCTCAAACCATAGCAGGATCCCAGCTGAATTGTGTCTGTGATTCCCATTTTATATCTTCCCCCTTCAATTGTTATGCTAGAGATAAGCAGAGGAAGAGAGTTCAAGACATTAAGAGAGAAATGGGAAAAAAATATGACCTCAGATGACAAACACAGAGACTGAAGAAAGGGAATAGAACAAAGGAGACAGTGAGGAAAGAGAGAAGCTGAGAAGCAAAGAGAGCCGTTCCGTGGGAGGAGGGGGAAGAGCAGGCAGGAGACCAAGGCCAGGACAGCCTCGCAGCTGCAGAGGGGAGCCTGCCAGCCTGGCAGCCAGCTTCTGCCTCCTGTGCAGGGTCCCGGCAAGAGGCGGTGGCAGCTGGGCTGGGCAATGGCTCTCTGATGAGCCCAAGCCTCCACGTCTGACCTTAGCCCAGCTGCTCAAACCTTCCTGCCCTCCTGCCTGCAGCTGCCTGGCCTCTGCATGCCCTAAGACCTCGAGCCTGGGGAGTGGGAAGCAGAGCCTGCCCTCTTGGTTATCTCTGCCAGGGAGGCAGACAACCCCTTCATATGCCTCCAGCAGGGCCCATCCAGAATCCCATTCTGTTTGGCTTGGGGATGAGATATGGAGTTTTTGTGATAGTGGAACTCTGTCCTAGTTCGGGATTTACTGAGTGAGGGGTGTATTGAAATCAGCCAGCATTTTCTGAACACATTAAGTAGGAAGAAAATCACCTCATGTTGGTGTGGTGCTTTGCAGATTTCGAGGCATCTCTGCTGATGCTGTTTCTTGGATGAACCTTCCATACCATTCCTGCCCTGTCACTCCAGTAGCTAGAAGGGTCCTGGGAGGGTCCAGCCAAAGTCAACTTCTAAGTTGGCAGACCCAGGACCTGAATCCACATCTTTAGGCCCTGAGTTCCAGGCTGCCTCTGGAATCTGTGGTCTAGCCCTGGCTGGTCGGGGCAAACTGTGGGTGGCCCTTGAGTGGGGGGCTGCTGGTATTGGGCCTGGGTACAGGGCATCATCCTTTTTCTCCTGGTGGAGACCATAGTCATAAATTTAGTGATGCAGAGTAAGGCAGCTCACATTATTTTTAAATCAATGAAGGTCTTTTAAATATTTTTCCCTTGAAGGCCTGCTCATTCTTTGTGCTTTATTGCGCTTAACTGGGATCAGAGCCCAGAAGCTTGCTGGGTGGCTGGGGAATGATAGAGCCCAGGGACGCAAAACATGGTCAGAAATAATCGACATGTAATGAGACGAGGGAAACACTGCCCCAAATTCCTCTTAGGACAAAAGCTGAGATCCCCACAGAAGGAACAAGGAGGGGCTTTGTGGGAGGAGCCAGGAAGGAAAGAGAGTGGGTATAGGACAGGGTTACTCAAGGATGTTTTGTGGACTGCGAAGTTTGCCCTTGTGGCCTTATCCTTTCTGAAATGGCTTCAGCATAGTTACTACATTTACCATATGTGAGCTTCTGGGGGCACCAGTTTGGTCTGGAGATGTTACATGATTCTGCTAAGAGTGGGAAGAAATCAAGGGCAGGAGATCTATGGATACTACAGGTCGTGGAGATGGGGGTTGCAGCCAAATGCTCCTAAATACTAAAGGCCCAAAGGCCTTAGATGACACCTAGGTTATGATACACAAAAAATATGGCCAGGATGACAGCTGGAGGTAACTAGAAAGGTATTAGAGAGTAAACTGGGATTCAAGAGACCTTGCCAGGTTGAAGGGGGCAAAGTCTGTTATGTTGAAATGTACTTGACACAGGAGACTTCTGGTCAAGATGGCTTATGGGCCTGACACAAGATTATCCCTCCCTGTCTAGTCACTGAAAATGCTTGATGAAGAAGGATCAAGAGGAGAAGAGAGGGAGAAGGAGGGAGTTGAAGCACACAGGCCATGTGGCACCAGAGCAGATGGTGTGTTAAGAGTTGGGTGGAGGCATGTTGAGAGGGTCTAGGCCCGGGGACTGGGCTCCCTAAGGAGAACAGTGATCCAGGAAGCACTTACATCATCCACACTTGGCAGCAGAGTTGTTCTGCCTGTTGGACATGGAATGATTGGTCCCATTTACTCACCCCTTTTTGCATCCACATGCCTGCTATGGCCTCATAATAGGTGGAATGTTTTTCCATGCCCTGAACATTGGACTCAGTTGTGCAACTTGCTTTGGACAGTAAACCAGCTGCCTGGAAAGAGATGCAGAGAGATGATAGAACTGGAGTGAGGCTCAATCTGTAAGGATAGAATTTAATTGGGACTGGAGGCTTTTGGCTGACCTGCAGTGCAAAGTGACAATGTGCCTGTCCCAACCTGGGTCTCTTGTTTCTGCTTGCTTTCCTGAGTGTTGCCAACATCTTAAAAGGCAAATGTCCTATCTACCCTGTTGGTCCAATGGGGGATGAGACACAGGGGACAGAATTACCTGAGCTGACCACAGATGAGTATATAATCAGCCTGGTTCTCCCAGGATGGAGGGGTATCCTGGGACATGAGACTGTCAGTGCTAAATGTGAGAATGTTCTGGGCCAACTAGGATGAGCTGATCACCTACATACCTGCAGGGAGGAAAATGGCTAGTGAAGCTCCACAGTGTGAGAGAGCCCCAACCCTACAGCCTGGATTAGCCAACATACAGTGTTTATTATTATATTCTTTCAGATTTTGTGTTTGGTTGTTACACAGCAATATTGTGGTAGTAGCTGACAAATACATTGCCCAGAGCTACCTATATCAATGGACCCCAGAGCTTGGTTGGCCAAAAAAAAAAAAAAAAAGAACCCATTCCCTAATAGATGTGTTAAGCCATTAAGTAGCCAGTAGCTTTCCATCCTGACTATATGTTAGCATTTCTTAGAGAGCATTAAAAAAAGACAAATCTAATACCCCAAAGACTCCCCAGAGAGTTTATACAAGTCTTCCAGGATGAGGTCTTGGCATCAGAGTTTTTACAAAGGCTACCAGATGATCCTAATACACAGGCAGTTTTGAAAACTGGTGGATTAAATAGCAGATAGGACACAGATGAAAGAACAACGATGTTTAGCTTGGCAAGTCTATGTGTCAACACCTGAACAAGCCGTGCCAACTCCTCCCCATCCAGGATGGGAGATGTAGGTTGGGAACAGTTCCTGTGAAGGCAAATCAGAGATCTAGGACCTAGGATCCTTGGCATTATTAGCTCTAAAGAATGCTTAGGAGGAGAGAGGTGAGAGTCCCACCCTGTACACCTGGGAGTCAGCTGAGTTTGGAGTCCCTTACTCTCAGAGCTAATTGGACAGTGTGAAGTGTCCAGACTAGTGCTTCCCACACTTAAGCACTTGGCAATCCCATTAAGATGCAGATTCTGATATACAGGAGTACTGTGGTAGGCCTGATACTCTGCATTCCTATGCAATCCCAGGTGACGTTCATGCTACTGGAGCACACTTTGAGTAGCAAGACAGCTAGTGGTGAGGGGATAGGATAGAGTTCCATGAAGACTTCTGATAGCTTTGGGCTGTTCATACTAGTGTGGAGAAGGGGCCACAAGATTCACAAGGGGCCTCTGGTTCTAGAAGTGCTGTCAAGAGGTGCAGTACAGTGGATTAGCAAGGCCTCAGAGGACAGATCTGGAGCAGAGAGGGGATATATCCTATGCAGACATTGAGACAAAGTCCAAGATGGAATGATTACCACCAGAGGTAGAGGGCTATCCATCACAGCAGGACTCTAGCCAGAGGTTCAATGACTGCTTGGTGGGAGGGCCATGAAGAAGCCCCTCGTGGGAACCATTTGGTCATAGTCTTCAAGGCCCCTTCAAAGTCCCTTCCTACCTCAGGGTCTTTCATTCTTGAGTTCTTTCTTTTCTAAAAGAAATGAGTCAGAGCCTAGAGAACATCAAGGGTGGGGATGAGGGTGGAGGATCCACTGGAGTCTTCCCTGCTGAAGGCGCAAAGAGCTCATCATGCCCTGCTGGGCACCAGGCAGGCACAGCCATGCGGGTGGACTCTCTGGGTTCTGTCTTTGGCCAAGAGGAGCCTGTGGTCCTTTAAAAATGGACATCACATCCCTGATTTGTGGAAGCTACTGCCTCAGCTAAACTACTTATCTGTGGCCAAGCAAATCTCAGATTCCAGAAAAACCAAACTTGGTGGCATTCGTGCTCTGTGCTTTTACTGGCAACAGGATTTTGATCGATTTTGATCTCACAGCTGTCACTGCCTCTGGGCTGGCCCATCCTTCCCACAGTCCTCAGTTTTCTACTCTGTATAGTATAATTGGTATGGACAGACTCTCTAGCTCTGACTTTCTACAACTCTACAGAAAATTCTGCCTATTTTAGATTTCATAGCTTATCAGAGGAGTGAAAATTCGGCTGATTTGGAGGAAATGAGATGTTAGTATGACCTTACTTTGCATCTCCTTAGGAAGGAGCTTAGAACCATGGTGGTGGAGGTGGGCAGGGAGCTACAGCTGCAGCCCGCCCATTCCAGGCACCTCTGCTGCCTTAAGCTTTGAGTCAAACAGAGCACTTCGGCCCCTGAGGGGCAGGTCCATCTCGAGCTCCAGACAGCACTCTCCTTCCTTGGCTTCTCCCACTGCCTCTCCTCCTGGTCCAGCTCCAAGCCTGCTCAGACCTCAGCAGTGAGGGCCAAGAGGGAGGGTACTCAGGATTGCAGTTCACCAGTGGGGAGGAGGGGCAGAGGGAAGGTCCAGGGCATCGAAGCTTCATATCCAAAGTCCAAAATCCTGGTAATTTGGGCATGGTGTATTTGTCAGGATGCACTGAATTATACTGAAATAACTAGTCTTGGTGATGTAACACGATAAAAGTTTATTTCTGGTTCATATGTCAGGATCTGCAGGGCTGGTAGAGGACTCTGCTCCATGTACTGTCTCAGAGATCCAGGCTGGCGAAGGCTCCATCATCTGGTGAGGCCACCATTGCAATGTGTGGCTTCGGGGATCACCAAGGAAGTAGGGAGACCTGGTGTTAAAAGCACACCTGTTCTTATTTCTTACAGGCCCTACACTGAAGATAATACTGGTCACTACCAAGTGGACGATAGTGACTGACTGAAAAGGGCAGGAATGTCCTCCCTAGGCCTTTGAGGAGAAGCAGATCTATTGCTACAAAGGGATCCCTGTAGCCTTGGCCGTGCGTAAAGGCTTCCTATTGCCAGGAAGTGTGTGGAGCGTTTTCCATGATCGATCTCATTAACTCAGCTAGGGATTGGGATTCTACTCGTTCTCCATATAGACAAACTAAGGCCCTGAGAAGTGATTTCCTGATATCTCACAGCCAGGATGTGCCAGAGATGATATTTTCATTCCATTCCACCTTATTCTAGTCAAGCTTATGTTCTCCAACATTAAATCCCCATTCAGATAGGGGAAGCATGGGGTTCCTGACAGTTTGGGGGAGTTCCCGAGCTTGTGATAGTGGATGTCAGGGACACTGACACTCGCTCACCCTGCTGTCAAGGTGGGACCTCAACTCCCGCCCCCATCTCTCTGTGCAGAAGTAGCTCCACCTTATGAGCAAGCAGGGTTGGTCCAATGTGGGTAAGTCAGGCTCAGAAGTCCCAGGCTTATTTCTGCTTGACTGTCAGTGTGACATGTGGGCCCTCCTCACCTTCCCTGGATGTGCTTCCTGCCCTGCCCAGGACTGGCTGGGAAGAGCTGGTACCGCCATGGCAGAGTGGCCAACTCTGGATAGCAGAAACCTTTGGTCAGAGAGTCCTGGGTCCAGTGGAGGGGCTCCCACAGCACCTGCCCTAGGTATCATCATGCATGGGGCGCTACAGTCACCACGAGGTCTCCGGAGGCTTTCTGGATTTTCTCTGGGTTCAGACACCTCTGGGGTTCCATCCAGCTGTGCCTGATGGAAAAGCGAGGTGAGGCCAGTTTCTGCCTTTTGGAGCATTCCTGTCAAAATAAAAGGAGCTGGGAAAAGTGAACACTACCAAAGGCCAGGAAGAGATGGAGAAAATGGTGCCTTTTACAGCTGAAGCTATAAAAAGTCCACTAAGAGCACGGCGGCTGACTTGGATTCGTGCTCCTGCGAGGCCTCTCCTGGCCTCCCTCTGCTGCTGGCCGGCACTTTTGCCTTCTTGACTTTGCCTCAGCACTTGTTACAGTTTTAAGGGGCTCCTGACAACTTTATGCTCGCAGTTTGGCGAGCACCCATCTGTACGGATCTCAGAGTACATCAGGGGTCATTTCCAAAGGCCGGTTATATTTCATGGTGTATGTGGACTTTGCCATATTGGAAACTGCCGGCTGTAGAGGAGCCATTAAAAACAAATGCCCTGTGTTTTCAACCTCTCTCACCTGCCAAGAGGTTTCCTTGATGGCACTGGCCCAGAAAACCATGGCAGATGAAGATTAGATTAGAATAAATTGATTTAGAAGTGACATGAGGCTCCTTGGGGCTTAAATATTTCATACATGTGTATGACACAGATTTTAGCCAGGGCCTGCAGGAATGGAGAGGGAAATGGAAATCTCATACCCAGATTCTGTTCAGACTCAGAGTGTGGCCAACAGAAGAGGACTCTGCTGGTCTCCTATGCTGCTGCGTAACTCTCTCTGCCTCAGCTTTCCTAGCTGCAAAATGGGGACAAAATATGTTTAGCACTTACCTAGAATGCTTCTGAAGTCCTTCAAATCAGTAAGTCTGAATTGGAGATCCCTTCTAGGCTTCCCTGGGTTGTGGAGGGGGGTGTTGTGCAATAGGATCCTAAAGCTACCTGGGGTAAATGCTCTGAGATCCAAAATCTCCAAGCCCCAACCATCTCCAAGACAAAGCTATGATACTATCCACTTCCCTCCCTACCTGCTCATGGGCAGGCTGGCCTCCAGCATACTGCCTTTCCAGCTGCTCAGACTCTTCCCCAAGTGCTAAAGCACAAAAGTTGGGCAATTTTTCCAGGGTCTGCGCCCACTAAGCCTGCCAAAGCCCCAATAATCTCCTAGGGAAGTTAATTTGGGGATACCAGAGTAGTTTGCATATTGAGTTTGGAAACCACAGGTCACCTGGGGCTATTCTTTGGCCTCAATTTGCACTGGTGGCCTCAAGAGAAGATGATATAAAGAGGAGTTGAAGGTTATTGCTAGTCTCTAGAATAACTGGGAAGAATTTGTTCTGAAAGGGGAACAAATGTAGTAAATGTTTTCCTGGGCCGCAGGCAGTGAAGATCAGAGAAGGGTTCCTGCAGGATGGGGAGCTGGGAAAGTTTCTCAAAAAAAGAGAATTTGAGGGCAAGAGCTCTAGCCTCAGACCTACATGCCTGATTCCTGGGGGTGACGGGTGGTGGGGGGAACCCAGAGAAAAGAAGGACACAATTTCTTATTGCCTTAGAGAAAATTCATCTCCATGAACAAGTCTCTTAGAGTGTGTGAGGTCTCTTTGGGAAGTTTTGCTCCTTCGGGGCAAAGAATTTTAATGTGGCTTTTGAATGTCTGGCAAATGAATTAATTAGAAGGGATGGAGAATTGTCTTTGGGATAATGTGTGCGGCCGCAGGCCTCTCTGGACCTTTCCAGAGATCTTGATCCTGTTGACAGAGGACTTGAGAGGGACCTCATCTCTGCTGCTATCTTCTCCCCCAACTAGACCTTTGTTCTGACCTCCCAAGAGGCACAGATTGTGGAAACTCTCCCACCGCAGCCGGGTGAGTAAGCCCCATGCAGAGAGGTGAAGGGGCTCCCAGACAGGGGATGTGTTCATTGTTTGAAAATGCCAACACATGCTGGGGGAGTTACTGTCCCACACATCCTAGTGGCTTGAGGAGTATTGCAGATAGGTCCAGTCTTTCACAGTTTCACAAAACACTGTGAACTTGCAGTGTGCTGGGCCATCCTGGGCATCCAGGATACAGCACCAGACAAGAGGGAGCTTCCTCTTTGGGGGTGGGGAAGAGGAGAGGAAAATAAACAGACAACAAAAGAAAGACATAGAGACCCTTTCGGGCATCACAAGTCCTACAAGGGAAGCAAATCAGGGTTATGAGAGAGACGATGGGGGTGGCATTTATTGGGTGGCCAAAGGGGATAAACAGAAGAGTGGAGGGACAAGCACAGGCACAGGAAGGAGAGCGAGAAGGCTGTCTTCCCTGTCCAGTGCAGAGGCAGGAAGCCTGGATCAGGAGGGTGACAGCAGAGATGGGGGAAAGCCCATGTATATGGAACATAGTTTAGAAGTATAACTGATGAGATATGTTTTCTTTTTGTTTTGTTTTTCTTTTCTTTTTTATTTTATTTTTTTAATTTCTTTCTTTTTTTTTTTTATTGTTGGGGATTCATTGAGGGTACAATAAGTCAGTTACACTGATTGCAATTGTTAGGTAACCTCCCTCTTGAATCATGTCTTGCCCCCATAAAGTGTGACACACACCAAGGCCTCACCCCACTCCCTCCGTCCCTCTGTCTGCTTTTCCTCCCCCCTCCATAACCTTAATTGTCATTAATTGTCCTCATATCAAAATTGAGTACGTAGGATTCATGCTTCTCCATTCTTGTGATGCTTTACTAAGAATAATGTCTTCCACTTCCATCCAGGTTAATACGAAGGATGTAAAGTCTCCATTTTTTTTAATAGCTGAATAGAATCCCATGGTATACATATACCACAGCTTGTTAATCCATTCCTGGGATGGTGGTCATTTAGGCTGTTTCCACATTTTGGTGATTGTAAATTGAGCTGCAATAAACAGTCTAGTACAAGTGTCCTTATGATAAAAGGAAATTTTTCCTTCTGGGTAGATGCCCAGTAATGGGATTGCAGGATCAAATGGGAGGTCTAGCTTGAGGGCTTTGAGGTTTCTCCATACTTCCTTCCAGAAAGGTTGTACTAGTTTGCAGTCCCACCAGCAGTGTAAAAGTGTTCCCTTCTCTCCACACCCACACCAGCATCTGCAGTTTTGAGATTTTGTGATGTGGGCCATTCTCACTGGGGTTAGATGATATCTCAGAGTTGTTTTGATTTGCATTTCTCTAATATATAGAGATGATGAACATTTTTTCATGTGTTTGTTAGCCATTCGTCTGTCATCTTTAGAGAAAGTTCTATTCATGTCTCTTGCCCATTGATATATGGCATTGTTGACTTTTTTCATGTGGATTAATTTGAGTTCTCTATAGATCCTAGTTATCAAGCTTTTGTCTGATTGAAAATATGCAAATATCCTTTCCCATTGTGTACGTTGTCTCTTTGCATTGGCTATTGTCTCCTTAGCTGTACAGAAGCTTTTCAGTTTAACGAAGTCCCATTTGTTTATTTTTGTTGTTGTTGCAATTGCCATGGCAGTCTTCTTCATGAAGTCGTCCCCCAGGCCAATATCTTCCAGTGTTTTTCCTATGCTTTCTTGGAGGATTTTTATTGTTTCATGCCTTAAATTTAAGTCTATATCCATCTTGAATCAATTTTTGTGAGTGAGGAAAGGTGTGGGTCCAGTTTCAGTCTTTTACATGTAGACATCCAGTTCTCCCAACACCATTTATTGAATAGGGAGTCTTTCCCCCAAGGTATGTTCTTGTTTGGTTTATCGAAGATTAGGTGGTTGTAAGATGTTAGTTTCATTTCTTGGTTTTCAATTTGATTCCAAGTGTCTATGTCTCTGTTTTTGTGCCAGTACCATGCTGTCTTGAGCACTATGGCTTTGTAGTACAGACTAAAATCTGGTATGCTGATGCCCCCAGCTTTATTTTTATTACTAAAAACTGCCTTAGCTATACGGGGTTTTTTCTGGTTCCATACAAAATGCAGAATCATTTTTTCCAAATCTTGAAAGTACGATGTTGGTATTTTGATAGGAATGGCATTGAATAGGTAGATTGCTTTGGGAAGTATAGACATTTTAACAATGTTGATTCTTCCCATCCATGAGCATGGTATGTTCTTCCATTTGTTAATATCCTCTGCTATTTCCTTTCTGAGGAGTTCATAGTTTTCTTTATAGAGGTCCTTCACCTCCTTCGTTAGGTATATTCCTAGGTATTTCATTTTCTTTGAGACTATGGTGAAGGGAGTTGTGTCCTTAATTAGCTTCTCATCTTGACTGTTATTGGTGTACACAAAGGCTACTGACTTGTGGACATTGATTTTATATCCTGAAACATTACTGTATTTTTTGATGACTTCTAGGAGTCTTGTGGTTGAGTCTTTGGGGTTCTCTAAGTATAAGATCATGTCGTCAGCAAAGAGGGAGAGTTTGACCTCCTCTGCTCCCATTTGGATTCCCTTTCTTTCCTTGTCTTGCCTAATTGTATTGGCTAGAACTTCCAGCACTATGTTGAATAGTAAAGGTGACAGAGGACAACCTTGTCTGGTTCCAGTTCTAAGAGGGAAAGCTTTCAGTTTTACTCCATTCAGTAAAATATTGGCTGTGGGTTTGTCATAGATAGCTTCAATCAGTTTTAGAAATGTGCCACCTATGCCTATACTCTTCAGTGTTCTAATTAGAAAAGGATGCTGGATTTTATCAAATGCTTTTTCTGCATCTATTGAGAGGATCATGTGATCTTTATTTTTGCCTCTGTTAATATGGTGGATAACGTTTATGGACTTGCGTATGTTAAACCAGCCTTGCATCCCTGGGATGAAGCCTACTTGATCATGATGAATGACTTTTTTGATGATAAGCTGTAATCTATTGGCTAGGATTTTGTTGAGAATTTTTGCATCTATATTCATGAGTGAGATTGGTCTGAAATTCTCCTTTTTGTTTGGGTCTTTTCCTGGTTTTGGTATCAGGTTGATGTTTGCTTCATAGAATGTGTTGGGGAAGATTCCTTTTTCCTCAATTTTTTGTAATAATTTCTGCAGTACAGGAATAAGCTCTTCCTTGAAGGTTTGATAGAATTCTGGAGTGAAGCCATCTGGACCAGGGCATTTTTTGGTTGGAAGATTTTTTTATTGTTTCTTTGATCTCAGTGCTTCAAATTTGTCTGTTCAGGAGCTCTATTTCTTCCTGGCTGAGTCTAGGGAGAGGGTGTGATTCCAAATATTGATCCATTTCTTTCACATTGTCAAATTTCTGGGCATAGAGTTTCTGGTAGTATTCAGAGATGATCTCTTGTATCTCTGTGGGATCAGTTGTTATTTCCCCTTTATCATTTCTGATTGAGGTTACTAGAGATTTTACTTTTCTATTCCTCGTTAGTCTGGCCAATGGTTTATCTATTTTGTTTATTTTTTCAAAAAACCAACTCCTTGTTTCATTAATTTTCTGAATGATTCTTTTGTTTTCAATTTCATTGATCTCTGATTTGATTTTGGATATTTCTTTTCTTCTACTGAGTTTAGGCTTGAGATTGTTCTTCTTTTTCCAAATCCATAAGATCGCTTGTGAGATTGTTGATGCGCTCTCTTTCTGTTTTTCGAATGTAGGCATCTAAAGCAATGAATTTTCCTCTCAAAACTGCTTTTGCAGTATCCCACAAGTTTTGGAAGCTTGTGTCTTCATTGTTGTTATGCTCAAGGAAGTTAATGATTTCCTGTTTTATTTCTTCCTGCACCCATCTGTTATTCAACAGAAGATTGTTTAATTTCCATGCCTTTGGGTGGGGTCGAACATTTTTGTTAGAGTTGAGTTCCACCTTTAGTGCCTTATGGTCTGAGAAAATACAAGGTAAAATTTCAATTCTTTTGATTCTGTTGATATGTGTTTTGTGTCCCAGGATATGATCAATTTTGGAGAATGTTCCATGGGGTGATGAGAAGAATGTATATTCTTTATCTTTGGGGTGGAGTGTTCTATATGCATCTATCAAGCATAGTTGTTTTAGGGTCTCATTTAAATCTCTTATATCTTTGTTTAATTTCTGTTTAGAGGATCTGTCCAGCTCTGTAAGAGGAGTGTTAAAGTCCCCTGTTATTATAGTATTATCAGATATCATATTGCTAGACTGAGTAAGGTCTGTTTCAAGAATCTGGGAGCATTTAAATTGGGTGCATAAATATTTAGAATTGAAATGTCTTCTTGTTGTATTTTTCCCTTGACCAATATAAAGTGACCATCTTTGTCTTTTTTGACTTTAGTTGCTTTAAATCCACATGTATCTGAAAATAAGATTGCAAGTCCTCTTTTGTTCTGAATTCCATTTGCTTGAAAAATTGTCTTCCAACCCTTGACTCGGAGCTTTAACTTGTCTTTTGAAGCCAGGTGTGTTTCTTGCAGACAGCAAATGGATGGCTTATGTTTTTTAATCCAGTCAGCCAATCTATGTCTCTTCAGTGGAGAATTCAAGCCATTAACATTTATTGAGATAATTGATAAGTGTGCTAGTATTCTATTTGTCTTATTTGGTGAGAGTCCATTGCTTAGTTTTATCTTTTGCGTCAGTGTGGAGGTTAGGTTCGGTCCTTTAATTTCTGAGTTCTTACTTTGCTGCTGATCCATTGTGGTGGTCAGTGTGCAGAACAGGTTGAAGTATTTCCTGTATAGCTGGTCTTGTTGTGGCGAATTTCCTCAATGTTTGTATATCCATAAATGATTTGATTTCTCCATCAAGTTTTAAGCTTAGCTTAGCAGGGTACAGAATTCTGGGCTGGAAATTGTTCTGTTTAAGTAGATTAAAGGTAGATGACCATTGTCTTCTTGCTTGGAAAGTTTCATTAGAGAAGTCTGCAATCACTCTGATGGATTTGCCCCTTTAGGTCAACTGGCACTTACTCCTGGCAGCTTGCAGAATCTTTTCTTTTGTGTTGACTTTGGACAGTTTCATCACAATGTGTCTTGGAGAAGCTCGGTTAGAGTTGAGGCGACCTGGGGTCCGATATCCCTCTGAAAGAAGTGTGTCAGAATCTTTGGTGATATTTGGGAAATTTTCCTTTATTATATTCTCTAGAATGGCTTCCATTCCTCTGGGGCATTCTTCTTCCCCTTCTGGGATTCCTATAACTCGTATGTTGGAACGCTTCATAAAGTCCCATAATTCTGACAGTGAACGTTCTGCTTTCTCTCTCTTCTTTTCTGCCTCTTTTACTATCTAAGTTATCTCAAGAACTTTGTCTTGTACCTCTGAAATTCTTTCTTCTGCATGGTCTAACCTGTTGCTGATACTTTCCATTGCATCTTTAAGTTCTCTAATTGACTATTTCAATTCCTTCAGCTCTGCTATATCCTTTTTGTATTATTCATATCATTCATCTGTTATTTGATTCTGTTTTTGGATTTCCTTTTGGTTATTTTCCACTTTATTAGCAGTTTCCTTCATTGTTTCCATCATTTCTTTCATTGTTTTCAACATGTGTATTCTAAATTCCCTTTCTGTCATTCCTAACATTTCTTTATAGGTGGAATCATCTGCAGTAGCTACCTCATGGTTCCTTGGTGGGGTTGTTCTGGACTGGTTCTTCATGTTGCCTGGAGTTTTCTGCTGATTCTTCCTCATGGGTGATTTCTTTTATCTGTTTCCTTGCCCTAATTTTCCTTTCACTTCCTCTTGCTCGTTAAGTTCTCGTGCCTGTGGACTAAGGGTTACAGGACTAGAAGGGGGAGAAGGTTGAAGAGCAAAAAAGGGATGAAAGAAAGGAGGACTGAGTGATAAGAAAAAAAAAAGAAAAGTAGAGAAAGGAGAGGGGGTGGGTAAAAGGAATATTGACAAAAAGAAGAGAGGCACAGAAAGAGGGAGACAGAGGTATATAGGTGTACAGTTGGGTACTTTGCCACAACCTTAAAAAAAATCCCATCTTCTGGGGGTGCCCAGTTTGGTGGTTCTCTTGAGGTCAGCAGCTCTTTGCTAACCTGATCAGACACAGTACCCCACCTCCACCAAGTAGAGAGGAAGGACAAAAATGCTATAAATCAAACCAAAACAAGCAAACGGAAACCTTTACGGGATAAAATTGGGTGAAAGACCAAATAATAGCATTAGAAACACTAGCGAAAATGAAGTTCTAGTTATTGAAAAAGGCAGCAATGGGAAATTATAATTAAACTAGAAAAATTAAGAAAGAAAAAAGATCTGTATGGAAAAGGTTAAAATTAAAAAACAAAGCAACATCAACAACATCAAAATAAACAAACAAAAAAAGAACCAAACCAAAAAAAAAAAAAAAAAAACACAACCAAAAACAAAGCAGTATGTATATGTTATTGAATATTGTCTGGGCAACATGTGGTCTTCTGGGGTATGAGATCCTAATCACAGTTCTGATACGACTGGAGGCTGCTGATTTCTCAAACCCCAGCAGGTAGACACCCTAAATCTCTCTTCAGCCCACTTAAAAGGCACTTTGAACTTGTAAACTTGCTGAGCAGAAGCTTTCCCAGGAAAGTGCTTGTCACTGGAATCACTGCTAAAGTGGCTATCCACTTACCCAGTGTGCCAAAACCGGTCTCACTCTGCCCCTGAGGTTTAGGGCTGCAAGGCAGCTCAGACCCCACCCTTAGGCTACTCAGTCGCCAGGTTACCAACTCCCACCCGATTCTAGCTCTGCGACCCTGAGGGCAGAGCTTGCCAGGGCAGATCACTCACAATGGCTCCCTGTGGCCCACAGCCAAACACTATTAGCTCCGTCTGGCTCAGCGGCTCAGACTGAGGCCCTAGACAACAGCCAAAGCTCTCCGCACTCCCACTCAGGCTCTCCCCAAGGCAGTTCAAGTGAGTGCCAAGTCCAAAGACACCAAAACAGTTCACAGGTAAGGCCTTTCTGGTTTGCAGTCTCGCTGCTACTGAACTTACAGTTGTGGGCGGGTTTAGACGGATTGAACACGCGTGACCACTTGCCGGTTTTCCACTGTTTTAGTCCTCCTCTTGGGGTCCAGAAGTCTCTCGCTGACTCCCTGTATCCTCACAGGGGTGATGATAGGCAGATTCCACCAGCCAGAGATGCCTGGAGTCCTATCTCCCCAGACTCACGGTGCCCAGATGCAAGGAAGCTGTTACTCTCCTTCTTTGTTTTGTTTTTCTTGAGAGAAAGTCTGTTGTTCTGATAGAGTGAAAAGGCTTCATAGCTCACAGCAACCTCAAATTTTGGGCTCTCGTGACCCTCTTTCCTCAGCCTCCTGAATAGCGGGGCCTACAGGCACCTGCCACAACACCTGGCTAGTTTTTTCTATTTTTAGTAGAGATGGTCTTTCTCTTGCTCAGGCTAGTCTCAAACTCCTGATCTCAAGCAACCCATAGATCAGATAAGGTGCATACTAAGAGCGGAGATATGAAAGGTTTCACAGAGCAACAAAGATTCGCCAAGAATAATCATGTATATTTATTTATTTCCTATCTTGTCTATCAATGATTTATAGCTTCTTACAAAACAATGGAAATAACAAAATAGAATCTTTCATTTCAAGGATCAGAACCAAAGGGGATAAGAAGAGTCCCACCCAAGGTACCAACAGAATGATCACAGTGGAACGTCACATTTGACCCTGAGTTTCTTAGCAGGTAGGGAAAAAAAGAAAGACTATAAAGTCAAGATAATATCTGGGATTATTAGGGAAAAAATTCAATGCAGGTTATTTTCTCAAAGGAAAGCAAAGATACTCTCAGCACTGGAGTCTGGACCGTTTTTCCCAGGTGGGCATTTTACCAAGGATTCTGCATGCCGTGCAAGGTGGGATCTTCAACTTTCCTGTGTCATCTGCATCAAGACACTGTACCTGACTCTCCTAGGAGATGCTGGTGGAAACCCTTGGTGCTAAAATGCAGTAGAGCAGAGAGAGGCATTATGGGCGCCTCTGTATGGCTCACAGGAGATGGAATGCTAAACTGTGCTTAGAAACCAGAGGGGAGAAACACCATAAAATAAGGAAGAGCTAAAAAAGTGCAAAGATGGGGGGAATAGACTTGCATCGGGCAAGTCAAAAAGCCAAATGCCTATTTCTCACATTTGCTTTGAATGTTCCACACACAAAGTTTATTTTTTTCTGATTAGTAAAATTAGTATATATACATACACATCAGAAACAATTGAAAAAGACTGAAAAGGCCAGGCATGGTGGCTCACGCCTGTAATCTTAGCACTCTGGGAGGCCGAGGTGGGTGGATTGTTTCAGCTCAGGAGTTCGAGACCAGCCTGAGCAAAAGCAAGAACCCCCCTCTACTAAAAATAGAAAAAATGAAGCAAGAGGATCGCTTGAGCCCGAAGTTGGAGGTTGCTGTGAGTTGTGATGCCACAGCGCTCTACCTAGGGCAACAGCTTGAGGCTCTATCTCAAAACAACAACAACAATAAACAAAGAAACAAAGAAAAAACCTAAAGACTGAAAAGAATAGATAAATAAAAATCTCTCCCTCGGAGATAACTGCTATTAATGTTCCATGTATTTCTTGGTAATCTTATGCACCCACCCGCATGCACACACACACACACATTTGTGTGATAAATTTATGCTACATTTCCTTTCTTCTTGGAAATATTTGTTTTTCTATTTTAATGTTTCTGATATCAGGATGCTTCTTACAGTTGATTTAACGTTTCCTTTCTCTCTGAAAACAGAAGGTCAATGTTGTATCCTAAAATCAATGCCATTAGCGTGGAGGAAATGTGGTATATAGCCACACTATTAGGGCTCCCTATGCATATGTGATGTGGTCTCTTGGTACTTCCATTTAACATTATGTCACAAACATCACATGCCTTGAAATGTTCTCTAAAGATATGATTTTTACTGGCTGTGTAACATTCCATTGGAGCAGTGTTTTCAACATTTTTTTATTTCACAGTACACTTGAACCTCTAGTTAAACTTCCATGGGACACTGAGATTATGTTGATTCAAAAAAGTAAAAAAAAAAGATGCTTATTGTACTTTGAACTTCTTTCAAAAATAATTTAATTAATGGTTTAAAAAATGTTCAAGGCACACCTGAGACCCTCTCATGGCACAACAGTGTGCTGTGGCGGATTAGTTGAAAATGACTGCATTAGAGGGATGTCCCAAATAGACTTAATCCTTTTTTTTTTACTGAAAAATCACCATTTTTAAATCACATAGCAATGAGAGAAGCTAGTCACTTATAACTTGGAGTGAAACTCTACAGCTTCGTCTTAACTCTGAAAAGGGGAGTTTGTATGTGCTTAGGTGACATTTGACAAAGCAGTGGACTGATGGCCCAGAGGTCTAGGGTCTCATCTGTTCCATCGCATGTGCTGTGGCTGGGGATGCTGTTTTATCTCAGTGGGTACAAGTTTCCTCCTGTTTAAGGTAATAAGGCTTGCTGGAGTTCTTCCCAGTGGAAGGCTGCTGAGAGCTAAGCCTCGACTTCCCAATCAGGCTATAGGAAGAAAGTGCCTCTGAGGTTTGATTCACATGTCATTGTGAGGAATTGAACAGACCTGTGCTGATGCTCTCCAGCCCTGACGGAGGATCCTGTGTTCCCAGGATGAAGGACCTGCCACCACCCTTGACCCTCTCTCTGACCCCAGCCTCTCCTCATGGGCGGAGCTTCTAGCCCTGCAACCTCAGCCCTGTCACCACCTCCATTTTAGGTCAGATGGAGTTTCTTGGTCAAAATGTCTTTTCCAGAATAATCAGAGTTCGACAAGCCAGAGAGCCAGCGCTGCTCCTGGGATTCCTGTGCTGTGCCTGGGTGGCGCCATGGGCAGCTTCCTAACACCACTGGGATTTTCATCTCAGCCCTGGAGGATATTACAGGTGGAAAGGGATTTGGAGGTCAGAGATGTTGCCTCACTTAACTTTCTGCTTTGTATAAAATAAGCACTCCTCAAATATTTGTTGAATGATGAATGACTGAAAATGTCGAGCGTGGCCGCCAAGAAATGTACCCGTGGAAATCAAAGGACTTTGATGTTGGGGAAGAATGTGATCTGCATGGGTCTATTTGTCTTCAACATCCTGTGATTCTGTGAATTGAGTACAAGAGAAAAGAGAGAGAAAGCAGTTTCATCCTCAGCCCCTGCCACCTAGCGCCTGGGAATGTCGGTTAACCCCTTGGGGACTCATTCTCCAAAGGCACGCATGCAGCGGAGTTTACGTTGTGCTGCTAGGGAGGCAGGCACCTTTCTAAGCTCTCTGGGGTCACCAGGGAGCAACCATCCAAAATTTCTGCCTTGTTTTTTAAGAGAAAGGGGAGAATTAAAGTTGACTCCAAGGTTCCTCACCTAGAAACAGGACTGTGGACTCAAGCTGTCCCAGGCAGATTCAAGATCGGCTTAGGTTCCCTGGAAGTGAAGTCGTGAAACAGACTTCCCATCCTTATTGCCTCACCAAATGTCAACCCACTATGACAAGTCACTCAAGTGAATATTAATCAGCTGCAGGCAGAGCCTTCAAGAATGGCTTTATCCCCTTGGATTTGATATTCGTATATTTTTTTATTTTTTATTTTTTTTGTAGAGACAGAGTCTCACTGTACCTCTCTCAGGTAGAGTGCTGTGGCATCACATGGCTCACAGCAACCTCTAACTCTTGGGCTTACGCGATTCTCCTGCCTCAGCCTCCCGAGTAGCTGGGACTACAGGCGCCCGCCACAACGCCCGGCTATTTTTCTGTTGCAGTTTGGCCGGGGCTGGGTTTGAACCCACCACCCTCGGCATATGGGGCCGGCGCCCCACTCCCTGAGCCACAAGCGATATTCGTATATTTTTTAAAAATCAACATTTTGTAGCTACCTATCTTATCTCCTTGAATCTTATTCAGGCCCCCTCAAATGAGCATTGTTGAAAGTGAGTGACAAGAGAGCAGTTTGGGGGTGCTATATTGGGCAAGGACCCTGTGGTGCGACCTCTAGCACATTCCTTCCCCACTTGGGGACTCAGGCTGCCTCATCTACAAGGACTGTCAGCCAGACTGGCTCTCAAAAGGCCCGCACTCAAGAATTCTAGAATCTCTGCCCAGTAACTTCTCCGATGTCAAATCCCTTTTGTTTATGAAGTCTGCAGAGAAGCCTCAGGCTGCCACACAACTGGTGTTGACCCCTCCATCCTTTATACATTTAGTGAACAATCCAGAAACACTTTTCCCTACACCAAACAGCAAGGACGAAACGTGCATATGATTAGCAGTAGTGGTGACACTAAACAGTGAGCTTCTCTTTGCACAGTCCTTAGGTTTATTATAAGGCATGTTGTCAATCATGGTATCATTTAAGTTTTATAAACACCTTTAAAGATGGGAGGAACAGGGCATATGACGTACATTTTGTAGGTGAGAGATTTAGGATCAGAAAGATTAAGTGACACGTCTAAGTAGCAGTGAGTGGTAAAGTGAGGCCTCCACTCTCTGACTCTGGACACCAATTCCAGATCCTTTCTAATCACCTTGCAGCTAGGGGCAGCTAACACATGGCAAGTGCAGGGATTAGGTCACAGGGCGATAAGAGGAAGGCCCTGAAGGGAAGGGCAGGTGTTTCAAGTAGAGGCGAGAAGTGGGAGTCCTGGCAGGAGGGGACCTAGAAACAGCAGTGCTATATGCCAGCTAGAGTCTGGGACCTTTCTCTCAGGGCTGTGTCCTCTCCCCGCCCTTTGTAGTTGTGCCTCTGCTGGACTTCTGCAGGACATTGGACATTACCTCTCATAATTACCAGGTGGACAAGACTGAGGAATGAATCTAAATCCTAGTTAAAGCAGATTTGTAACAGGTTGAGCCACTTTACTTGCTGTTTAATGGATCTGTGACAATGGGGAAGGAGGTGGCTTGTAGCCTGCCATAGGGCTCTATCCTCAGCTGTGTCCTGTGACCCCACCTCCTGGGAAATGTGGATGATGGCACAGGTGGCAGGCTGACTCACATCATGTAAATTGACACTAAGCTGAGAGAAGGTGAAGCTGTTTGAATGACAGATATTGGACCTAAATGATTGAGCGATGATGTGATTCAATTCAGAATAAATACCAGATTCTGCACAGAAATCCCCCACACACACACCTACACTGACAGAGGAAGGACTGGAAATTGGGGCTATTTGTGTATGAGTTTGCAGCATCATTTGTGGAGGAAAAAAGGAGGCATTTGAGTTTGTACTATATAGTAAATGACTTGTAGAACTGTCAGAAAAAGCACTTAGCAGCCCAGATTCTATTAAGAGAGGTAGATGTTCCATCAAAGGGAGGTGGTGGTCTTAGTTTATTCTAAACTCGATCATAGAAGTGGGCTTACTGAGTTACAGATTACAACTATCTTGCTGTCTTAGTATGGATTGCCAGATTCATTGCCAGCTGGTGTGTAGCCCTTTTCCTGCCCACAAGCAATATACAAAGAGTGTTCCTTTCACTGCATTCTCACCATCATTGAGCAGTACTCTTTTGTTTATCAACAGTACAGGTAAATTTCATTTTGTGTGTAGTGGTCATTTGTGCTTTTTTAAATGAATTACTGGTTTGTGTTATGTTCCAGTTTTCCTTTTGGGGGTTTTACCTTTTTCTTAATGATTGGAATAAGCTCCTCACATTATAGATATTGACTCTCTTCTGTCCCATTTATTGTAAATATTTTAAAGGAAATATTTTCTGCAATCTCTCTCCAGGTTTCTGAATGCCTCCGTCTCAACTTGTATGAAATGTCCCGTGAAATTCCTGGAGAGCCTTCCAGGCCATATGCTCGCAGCTCTGGTGCTCACATGTCAGAAACGATGTGGCTCATTCTCCCCTGCCTTCACCACCATATGTGTGTGCCCCTAATCTGACCGGCAGATCGGCAGCTGGGGGGAGGACGTGCCCATGGCTGGCAGAGGGCTGCCTGGCAAGTCTTGATGCCCCGGAAGGGAGAAGATGGTAATAGCATCTCACTTTCTAAGAACGCATCCTTTTGTTCTGAAGAAAAAGTCATAGTTATGGGGTTTTCTGGAAATTGGGGCATTTATATGTGCCTCTAAATCAGCCTGAGATTCTGTTTCCCACATGGGGGTGTGAGGCAAGATGGAAGGAAGTGTCCTCGTGCTAGAGCTATGGTGTCATGCAGCAGAGAGCTCAGGGTCAAGTGACAGCTTGCCACTTACTCTTTTGTCACTGTGGACAGGGCATCTCATCTGCCTTTCTTCAGTTTCTTCATCTGACCCTTGTTCTTAGGCACCAGTGGGGCTGTGCTCACTGTGCTTTAATATTGCCCTTCTGGGGGAGTCTTAATGACTTTCTCATCTCCCAAAGAACAGGCTCAGTGTACCTCCATGGACCAGCCAGCTTCTTGAGCAGATTTTCCTAATCCATCTGCCAAAAAAATGGTAATCCTGGCAATTTTTGCAATTCCAGAGTCCATGGTGGCCAGGCAGGAATAACCTCTGCCCGGTCAGCCAGCTGCCTCTACCCAGTTCTCTGCATTAGAGTTTGGCCATGGGCCAAGTCCAGCTACCACCTGTTTTCATAAATAAGATTGTCTTGGCACACAGCAGCACATAGTTGTTTATGGCTCCTTTCGCACTACAAAGGCAGAGTCGCGTAGTTGCAACAGCAACTATACGGCCTACAAAGCTTAAAGAATTTACTCTCTGGTCCTGTATAGAAAATGTTCACCAATTACAAAGCGTGGTGCAGAGCAAAGCATTTGCAGAGCCATAGACAGTCAGGAAAATAAGGACCAGGAGTCTAGTTTTCAATAAAACTGAATTTATCCAATATAGAGATTGTCATTTATACCAAGGTTATGTCTTTTCTTTTTGTCCTACTAGAATTGCCTGAGTTTTATGAAATAATGGGAATGGTAGACTTGTAGGATTTTATTTTTTTTGGTTTCCTTATTTTACCAGATAAAAAGTTAGTCATTCTATGTAGATCTCCACAATAATTTGAAAATTTCATCCATCTGTGTGATCCCTACATCAAGAACTACTGATATCCTACTTTGAATGCTCCTTTGGAAGCCTTCCACGACAACCCATCTCTACCCCTTTCACTGCTCATAGCCATATTTTTGCCAGCAGCATCCTCATTCATTCATTGATTTATATATTTACTTATGAGGCTAAGTATTAAAGAAAGATCAGAGGATCTCAAACTTTCTGATCTCAGGATCCATTTCATTCCTAGAAATTACTGAGGAGTCTAAAAAGCTTTGGCTTATGGAAGTTATGTATAAAAATTAATATTGAGAAATGCTTAAAATAGTTATTTAACGATGCATTTAAAAATTAATTTCAAATGCTATCAAAAATAGCAATTAAAACCTATACGTTAGCATCAATATCTTTTATTCAAAATAACTGTCTTCAAAACACAAAAAAATCAGTGAGAAAGATGATCTTGATACTTTTGCAGATCTCTTTAGTATCTGGCTTGATAGACGATAGCTCCCTTTTGAATATTTATATCTGCTTCTTCATTCAATCTGTTGCAAAATGTTGTTTTGGTTGAAGTTTGTGAAAAAAATCCTGCTCGCTCAGATTTCCAGTTGGAAGAGAGAGAGTATTGCCTTTTCAGATGATGGGGATATTCTCCTTTGATACTTAACCAAAACTCAGCAAGTGGTAATTTCTTACAGTTTGGTCATGATGTGGAATCTACAATTGTGTAAGTGAGTTTTTAGATAACACTAAACTCCATTGCTCTGCCTTGCACTTTAAGTGGGTCTTTTACTGAAGCACAATTTTGGAAAAATATAGATTCACTAGCAGGTTTTTCAAAATGTCGAACCATTTAATTATACATTAAAAAACCACATTAACTCAGATCACCACTGAGTACATCACCATTGAGTATTGAGCAACTCTCAAGCTCACGGTGGTAACAAGTTGTCCTCAGTTTCTTAGGAACACTTAAGGTTAGCTGTGGCACTGACACCCTCAGTTGTTTTCCTTGAAGGGGCAGGCTAATTTCATTCAATTTTGAGAAAAGGTCTGCCATGTAGGGGACAATTTTAATTTGTCAATCAATCATTCTTTCAAGTAAACATGATGCCCCATAAAAAAAGCAATCTCAACAAAGATTTCTTCTTGAAGCGTCAGAAGTATTTTGTATAGACTTCCCATTTTGTCACACGAAATGTTAAAAAGATGTATACCCACAAGTTGAGATTTAATTGAATTAACAATTTGTTCTGTTTCATCAAGGACATAGTTAAGTGCAATTAATGAAAAAAAAACTGTGAGAAGCTGAGCACAGTGTTTCACACCTATAATCCTAAAACTTTGGGAGGCCGAAGCGGGATGATCGCTGAACTCAGAAGTTCGAGACCAGCCTGAGCAAGAGCAAGACTCTGTTTCTACTAAAAAGAGAAAAATTATCTGGGTGTCATGGCAGGTTCCTATAGTCCCAGCGACTTGGGAGGCTGAGGCAGGAGAACCACTTGAGTTTGAGGTTGCTGTGAGCTGGCCTGTTGCCATCACATTCTAGCCTGAGCAACAGAGAGTGACTGCTCCCCAAAACAAACAAACAAACAAATAACTTATTCGTCCTAAAAACATAATAACTAAGAGAGTATCAGAGTACAATGATTATTACGAATGTAGTCTGGGGCCACTGCCTGGATTCCTGCTAAGGCACCAGCAATTTAATACCTGCTGCTATTTTTATATCATCAGTGCATCTAGCAATTTCGTCACAACCAACACACCAAACAACCAATCATATCTTCGTGATATTACGAAAGAGTTTGACTCTATGGACTTCTTGGAACGGTCTTGGTGACCTGCCCCCTCCACGTTCGCAGATCGCATTCTGAGAATCACTGTATTATACACAGTGCGGGATGCACGAGTCATTCTGCCCTGGATAGAAAGTTATTCACCATCTGATGGTGCAGGTTGACACTTGGCAACTAAAATCCAAGTTGGAATGGAACAAATATGTGTATAAAAGATGTTATTTTATCTGTAACATAAAATTGGCCATTTTAACTGTTTTTGAGTGTTCAGTTCAGGTGCACCAAGTTTGCCCACATTGTCATCTAACCATTGCCACTGTTAATCTCTAGAATATTTTCATCTTCCCAAACTGCAAGTCTGAACCTATTCAATATCTCCCTGTTCTCCCCTCCCCCAGCTGCTGGTAACTTCTTTTCTATTTTGCGTCTTTATTAACTTGATTACTCTGGGCACCTCATGCAAGTGGAATCATACCATATATGCCTTCTTATATGCCTTACAGTCATATAAGCGACTAGCTTATCTCACTTAGCATAATGTGTTCAAGGTTCATCCATGCTGATGAATGCGTCAGAATTTCCTTCCTTTTAAGGCTGAATCATGCTCCATTGTATGAATGGAGCACATTTTATTCATTCGTTCATTGGTGGATAGTTGGGTTGTTTCCACCTTTGGAGTAAAATGTTAATTTTTGCAAAGCCTAGTTCCTATTCTTTCTTTCCCAGCTACCTCCAGGCAGGCCTCTTTCACATTTAGCCTCACTCAGCTCAGGTGGGCCCACAGTGGTCAAGAACACAGCATTATCTTTCTAAAGCACGCTGCTCGGGCCTGACACCCCTGAACTATGTTTTCTTGTTGTTCAGTCTGCAGACTCTCTACCCCAGAGTAGATTCAGCAAACAGCTGTTCTCTGTCCGTTTCATTTCAACAAGTCTTTATTGATCGCGCATTATTTGCTCATCAAACAGATCTGCCATTTCAAACACTTACAGTCCTGGAGTTGGCTGCACGTCTGCCTGCTAAATCTGTATTTGCACATGCTGGAGTTGGCAGCTCTGCTCGATAAAGACAAAAAGGTCTGCCTGTTGGCTGTGGGTGTCTGGGGAAGATTTCCTGAAGCGCAGAGATAGCTTGTGCCACCTTCCCTACCAAAGCCTCCCTAAACCATGTTTATCCATCATTTAGGTATTTTATTACTAGATTTACCATTTCACCCAGGATTTGGGCTATTGTGCTGCAACATTCAACAGTGAGCGCTAAATGAGAAATGTGTAAATTGGACCTTCAGTGAGGAGGGTTGTATGTTCTATGAAATGCGCAGGAAGAGAAATCGTGTTGTGCTCTGTTCTCCTTGTACGTCTGACCGAGGCTCCAGCACAGGGGCTGACAGCTGGCACTCCACCTTTTATTTTTGAGATGGCCCTCGAGGCAACTTCCTTCACTGCCACTTCCTGCTCTACAAGCTTGCCTTTCTGGTTGGAGAAACCCCTCCTATTTTCACGAAGGAAAACAAGCCCTTGAGACCTACTAATAATGGGGGAAATAAAATATATGCCTCGTGTTTCACTGTTTACAGAGAGCTTCCAAGTAGGTTATTTCACGCCATCCTCACAATAGACCTGACATTAATGATGTAAAGTGCTGGGCCCAGCCTTGTTGGGAATCAAGAGGGAATTCTCTGAGTGGGTGGGAATTCACGTGTAGGAGAGGCCAGAGAGATTAGGCCAGTTAACCACGCCACACAGCATGTAAAGAACTGTTTGCTGCACTGTAACTCCATTTCTTGGAAAGTCACATTTAGGGTGTTTGCTTGTTTTGTTTGTTTTTGCTGTGAACAATACATACATAATAATACCTTCCCCGTGACCTGCCCAGACAGCAAAATAATCTGATGTACTAACTACTTTTCTGCTCCCATTTTAAGATGAGCCTAATAATACCAATAAGGGTCTCAAAAAAGGAATAGGGAAAGGGTAGGAAAGCAAAAATGAATCGAGGATTTTATAGGTGTGTGGAGGTCACAGGTGCTAGGTAATTTAATGCTTAGAACTAACTGTGGGTGAATATTATTTCACTGATTTCTCAACAGAGAAAATGGTAGGAAGGTTCAAAAACTTGCTCAATATCATAGTGTTAATAAGAGAAGGAGCTGGGATCCCAAACCAGATGTGTTTGATTTCAAACTCCACACTCTGGGTCCCAGTGCATGGAGCTAAATCAATGGGCTTGAGCTGCCAAAGTCAGGTCAGAAAAGGGGCAGCTCTTTAAGGACACTTGGCCCAGTGGTCTTCCTTGCCCTGGACTACATGGTTGTGAGGGGTTCCGGGAACTTTCACATGTTTTATGAAGTTTTGTGTCCATGTGAAGTGCATTTTTTTAGTGTGAGGCTTCAGATTGACAATAAGAAGCTGAAATTAATTTGACTCGCTGATCTTTTTCAACATGAGTTTGTAAATGGACAAACAGCCACCCAGGGATGGTGAAAGATATCCCCAATCTTTGGCTGTTAATAGTAGAACTGGGACCCCTTCTTCAATGTCCTGAGTCCCAGATGACACTGACAATTGTCCCTCCCTTCAGCCTTGGCTGTTACCTGAGCTGGTAAGACATGGAGGGCAAAGGTCAGGATTGTAAGAGTTACCTAGTTGGAACTGGACCGGCCAGGCTGTCCTTGGCGGACCTATACCTAAGTAGCCTCAGAAAGCAGCAAGGTGAGCCACCCTTGCCTGAGAAGGGGAGAACAAAGCCTCAATTGGCATTTTATCAAAGCTCAAAGAGGTTTCCATCTGAAGTGTGAGAAAGGGTCGGAGCTCTGCTTTGTCTGAAAGGGCAGCTTCTGAGCTTCCTATCTCCCAGGTTTATAATTTCACCATGTTTCTCCTCCCACTCTGCCATGCTGGTCATTATAGCAGAAAGAACACTTGTGGAAGAAAGACAGGTCTGTCTTCACAAGAACAATTTCTCTGTTGTCCAGAGAATGCCACCTAATATGATAAGTGAAATGTCGATACTTCAGACAGACTCCAATGGTCTGGGTATTTATTCACCTGCCTTAGTTATCAGCAAGTTCAGCCAGCTGGCCAAGAGGCAGGTTTTAACTTCTTTGACAAGTAAAGACTCACTGGGATGTGGTAATGGATCTTCCAATGTCATCTTTGTGCAGCCCTTAGGATTTTTCCCAGTCTGATCCCACTCCTGCTCAGGTTTGGTCCTGGGAGAAAGGCCAGGTGGGAGCCCAGTGGAGAAGAGGAAGGGTCCAGGCAAGATGAGGTCCCAGACCCTGTGACTGCTGACATAATACCTTCTTACCAAGTAATAATGTAGACTCAACTGCCAAGTCCATTCAGAGACACTGGTTTCAACTTCTAAACCAGGTAATGGCAGTGGTTTTACCCCAGAGGGGACAGTTTTGCTGTTTGGAGACGTTTGTTACAATTGGGGGACTGTACCTGGATCCAGAAGGTAGAAGCCAGGGATGCTGATAAATATCTTACAAGGCATAGGATGCTCCTATTCTCTGCGGTGGAGAATTATCTAGATCAAAATAGTGACAGTGCTGAGGCTGAGAAACCTTGGTGCAGGTGCTTAGGCTGCAGCAAGGCCCCAGGGAGACCCAGCGAGGTTATCACCACCCTGGCTACCAGCGAGGTGCCCACAGCAAAGAACTGTCCAGTGCAAACAGGGTGGAAGGGAAGAAAATCTGATTTGGGGTGCTTGGGTTCTAAGCAACAGAAACCAGCTCTGGCCGCCTTAAGTATCGAAGGGGGCTACCTAATTGACTGGTGGGGGGCTGGGTAGTAAAAAGAGAGGAGGAAAGAACCAGTGAGCCAGATCTCAGAAAGGGCAGGAATGGGGCCACTCAGCATGGAGCATGCGGAGACCTGGGGCGGCCTCCTCTGACTACCACGGCAGGCCCATCAGTTTCTGCCCTTTTGCCCTTATCAGCGAGATGTAATTTCTGGGACAGGGAGATCCTGTTTGGCTGGGCAGGGTGGAAAGGCCAGGGCACCTCCAGACCTGCATGCCAGGACCTGACCCTGAGAGGACCCAGAGCACACAGAGGGGAAGGGGACTGTGTGTGGGGTGGGCAGAATCGACTGTGCCCCCCTCAGCTATCATGTGCTGCTAGTGGCAGTGTCAGAAATGCCATGGGCTCTGTGTCACATGACTCCACCGAGAAGCCAGGGAGGGCTGAGACTGCCAGGAAACACCTGGGGAATTGAAGCAGCGACATTCTGAGATGCAAAATGTACTTGGATTGATCTCGAAGAAAATAAACAGTTTTCTGGTCCAGTGATGACTTTTTTTTTTCCTGCTTTCCCGCAAACTGTGCATTTCCCATTTCATGGGTTAATTGGATAGGCATTTTCTGGGTACCTCCCTTTGGTGCCAGCCTTGCCTGGGAAGAGCTTACAGTTGAATGTGGGCAGGAGAGATGCAGGGTCAGGAAAAAACAAGGAGAGGAGGGGGACAGGGAGAGAGAGGATTGATGTCAATGGCAGCACTGGGGAGAAAAAGAGACCTTATAGGTGGGGCAGCCTGTCTTGGAATGTTGGGTTCTGCCCGGGACATGGAGAGTCTGCAGCGGACTCACCCTGTCAGCAGCAGAGGAGGAGGAGAGTCTGTGAGAGCCGGGGAAGAAAGTGCTGCTATTACCAAAGACCAGCACTCCGGGGTGGGTGTGGTCCTGCTCTTCCCCATGGGTGACCATCTACGTGGGGAACGTGCTCCCCTGGGACCCTCCTCTCTCCCTGATTCTCAAGGGGCCACTGCTGCATTGGCAGGAGAGTCCCTACATCTGTTCCTTTTATTTGTTCTGTTAAAGAAAAAAGCCCATTGAGGGTGCCCAGGAGATCCAATCCACCGGTCACAGGGCAATTATTTATTATGAGCCTTGAATACTTTCCTGATTGTATAAGGTTTTATTGTGTTTTTATATGGAGGGCAGACTTGGGGAGTCATTTTGGCAGCTGAGATGGGGGAGGAAAAAGGAGCTCTCAGGGATCACTCTGGGAGTTAAAAGTTCGCTTCTAGAACAGAAGTTCAGGGGCTGTGTGAGATTCCAGGGGCTCTGCCAGAAGTTCCCATTAGCACTTAACCCTCTGTGGAAAGTTATGAGGAAAGAAATTGTCCCCTTTCTTCCAATATTAATGAAATCATTCCTCTGAATAGCGCAACTGTTAGACTCGGAGAGAAAAAGGGTGAGCGGCGATGTGGCTGGGGCAGGGCCCACTGCTCTTCTGCAGCCAGCAAGAAGGGTCTGACCTGACCTCTGTGCATGGCTCTGGGTGCAATGGTTGGTCCTCCAGGTCTAAAAGGTGTGTTTCCTCGCCAGCCTATGAACCCACCACTACCGCCTTCCCCCAACACTGCCATGTGACAGGGTTTGAGTAACTTCAAGGACCCGAGTCAGAGAAGAGCATCTCTTTCCTGACACACCAGCACACACATGTGCACACGAACCCATGCTTCAGGGCTCGGGTCTTTCCTTCTTGAGAGAGCTGTAGTTACACCCCTCGCTACTTCCCCTCCCCCTCTTCTTCCTCTTTTGTCACTACTATTTATTGAATGCAAATCGTGCGGCAGGCAACAGGCTGAGTACCTTAAAGAAATCATCTCAGTTAATCCCTACAAAAACCTTACAATTACCTGTACCTTTTTTTTTTTTAATTAAATCATAGCTGTGTACATTAGTATGATCATGGGGCACCATACACTTGGTTCATAGACCGTTTGACACATTTTCATCACACTAGTTAACATAGCTTTCCTGGCATTTTCTTAGTTATTTTGCTAAGACCTTTACATTCCACATTTTGGTACATAAAATATCTAGGGCTCAGATAGGTTTGCAACTCATCCAAGGTCACACAGGTAGCGGGTGAGAGAACCGAGCCTTGAGCCCAGGTGAAAGTGATGTACATGCCATCTCTTAATCCCTGGGCCCGGGCTGGCGACCAGCCCCTGTGCTAGTTCGCCCTCCCCAGAACACTCTCTGGATGCCTCCCGTGCTGTCTGGATCTGTTAAGAGGCTTCGCTGTCCTTTGAGCAGACTGCTTGACCCCACTGGAAAGTGTGTCTAGCTCTAGGGTCCTTTTATGGGTGACCTTGGGGAAATTACGCTCTGCTTAGACTTTCTGGACTGGAAAATGGAAATAAAAACACATACCTTGCAGGGTTGCTGTGATGTTCAGTGACCTATTCCATTTGGAGGTTCTTGATAAACGAGAGATATAAAGTATCATTATTTTTACTACATCCTATCTCCAATGCCTCTAAGTAGGGTCACAAGCTCCTTGGGGGCAGGCTCTGGGCAAGTACCTTATTATTTCCATAGAGTTTCTAGCCAGGGCTGAATATAGAAATGACACTCAAAAACAAGTGGTTGACCTAATAAAAGAATCTTGTTTATAAATGTGCTTTCCCCACAATATTACCAAATTGCTTTCCATAGGGCCTGTGCCATTCCGTACCCCCAGCAGCAGCAATGAATGTGCTCAACCGTTTCTGTACGCTTTTACAACACAGTGTGCTAACCAACACTTGGATTTTTGCCAATCTGATAGGTAAAAATTAGTATCTCAATGTGATTTACATTTGCACTTATCTTATTATAAATCAGGTTAAGCGCAGTTTCTTATCTTTAACAGACATTGGTCCATCCTTCCAAATTAATGGCTACCTATGATAGTGAGCTGCTGGGTCTTTTTCCTCATTGATTTGTAGGATATATATTTGGGAGGTCAAAGCAATAACATTTGCAAATATTCTTTCTCAGTTTGTCACTTGTTTTTGTTTATGGTGTAACGCATTGGAAAGCAAAAGCAAAGAGAAGCCAGGTCATAAAGCCCGGCGGTAATTTAGAAGAGTCCGTGCAAACTCAAAATGCGTTTGCCCTGTTATGGATCGCGGGAGTATGTGTTTGTGTGCCAAGGGAAATACACAGATGTAGGATAAACGAGGTGGAAACTTTTTTTAAAGATATATATTAAGTAACTGACACCATTACTTTATAGTTAAACAAACATGGATATAATATGGTATAGAATTCAACATTTGTATGAATTTTTCAAGTATAGCATTGAAATGTCAAAGCAATGTCACACTTGCAATCTGGCTGCTTTGGGCTCTGACCCCCCAGACACCCTGTTAGGGGGTTCTCAATGGGAAAGTTTGAAAAACACTCGTGGTGGCCAGTAAACCCAAGTTCTTGTCTCAGCCTTGCCCCTGATTAGCTGTGTGACTTGGATGAATCCCAGTGGCTGTCAAAAGCGTCATAAACCAGAAAATAAACTCTGAGGTCAAAGGTTACTGTTTACTGCTGAATCCTCAGTGCCGAAGACAAGTACCTAGTACACACCAGAGGCTCTGCGGACATGTATAGATGTTGGATATAAATAGAACATGGTAAATGTTCACTTTATCTATAACTCTCCCCAAACATAGTTTTCAGTTCTCTTAACATCCGAGGGACTGGCCCGCTCTGTGTAAGACCCTCAGTCCCTGCCCCTCCCCCAACTAGGGGTGGCAGACACACCAGGGTGAGACAATGCTGTAGGAACTTGCTTTCTGGCTCTGTGACCCTCCCCGCCCCATCCTTGCTTGGGTATTGTCCAACATCAAGGCCAAGACTGAAAACTTTGTCCTGGGTAACTAAGATCCCTTTATTTGTTCCTCTGCTATCTCAAACCTCTGGCTCCATTCCGTAGGGGGCCCTGGGGTGGTCCAGGCCCCATGAGACCCTCAGCAAAGGCAGTCCTGTCACCTCATGGTGGTCCGACCCCTCTCATGCACCCTGCCCTAAAGACACATGATCTGGGCTGTTTATGGGGTGTGGGCTCTGAGATGTGGGTGGCGGCCTCCTGAGCCATCGGCAGGCAGTAAAGTCGGAAATGTAGGCCTGCTTTCCAGCTCCGGCTGCCACATCAAAAGGCCAAACTCCCTACAAATTCTGTCTTAATTAAAAAGTTACAGTAATCCTCAGGATAGAGGTCGGTTGGACACCCCTGCAGACAAAAGGTCCCTCTGTGGCCACAGACCAGGGCCTTCCACCCACCCCTGGCACTATTAAAACCCAGGTCTCACTGTGGGTGCTGCAGGCTCTGGTGAAGCAGGAACGGAAGGGCCCCCTTCACTCTCTGCGCTCGTAATCTGCTTTGGAGGGCCCTAGAGCCACAAATTTGGAAAGAAGCTCTGGCTTCTTGGGCAGATTTCTTGTTCCTCCTGTCCTTGTATTCTTTGGGATCTTTCCCAGCTGTGATTTCAAATATCTCAAGCCCACAGAGGAAAATGCTAGAAAGCCATGAGTGTGGGGCACTTAACCATATTCCCTATCTGTGGCCGTGGTAATTAATATTTCTACTTTGCTGATGGGCAAAACTGAGCCCTGGCAAGGGAAAAGAGCTTGCCCATAGCCACCCAGTGTACTGGGGACAGGAGCAAGGCCAGCCCAGGGCCCAAGGATCAGACCTCTATATGAAAGCCACAGAGATAGGAGTGTTCACTGGACCAACCATTTGCCTCCTGTCTCGCCCGCCCATTTCCCATACCCTTCTAGGTTGGGCAAGCCATGTGACCAGCCAGAGTGAAATACGTCCCTCTGGCTGAAGCAGGAGAAAGCCCAGATTAGATTTCTCCTAACTTTCTCTCCCACTGCCAGGACTGACGACAGCAATCCGCACAGTGACGTTTTCATGGGTTGAGGGCCTGCGTAAGTGGTTCCTGTACAACCCACACACCCAGTGGACTCACATTATAGATTTTTGTAGAGATTATTTTCTTGCCACATAGCAACCTAACCTAAGCAAACCAATATGCTAAATTAGCCAAAGAGCCCAGATGTGTGATTGACTTATTCTTCAGAGCCTCAAAGAGCCCATGGAAAACCAAGGCCAAACTTGTTATATGAAGAAAGATTTCAGCTCAAACATAAAACAAGACCTTTCCCAGAGAAACATTGAGGTCAAGTGGGCTGCTTCAGGACACGATGCCATCTTGGCGTTGGTACACATTGATTTGATAGGTGAGACTGTGTGGCTTTCAGCAGGAGGATGGGAGAGCCAAATCCAGTGGAGTGGGATGAGGATTTGCCCCCTTATACTCAGGGACCTCTCTCCCAGCCTTTCATCTGTGTGTGAATTGCAAAGAGGCTCCCTCCCTGAGGGATGAATCATCATCATCTAAAGCAGTGGTTCTCAACCTTCCTAATGCCGCAATGTATTTTCATTGTTAAAAAGGGGTCACGACCCACAGGTTGAGAACTGCTGAAAAGGCTTTCCTCCAGGTGGGTGAATTTTTTTTTAAGGGCTTCTTATGATGAATCAGCAGGTTAGAAGAGCAAGGCAGGTGTCATCTGCATGTGCCCCGTAGCTGGCATCTTTGGGCAGTGCAAAATGATGCAACTGTTGTGTAGCAGCCCCAGGTACTGAGCACTGTCTCGGCACTTCACGTGTGCCACCCCATCCTTTTACTTTCTGAAATAATTCAGCAGGATGAGTTCTATCATCTCTACTTAACAAAATGAAAACACTAAGGCTCAGCAAATTGCCTGAAGCCACACAGCTAGTAGAATTGTGGTTCAAATCTAATTTATTTGCTTCCAAGTCCAGAGTTCTTTCAACCTCCCTACTCAACCTGGATAGTCTATGGAAGTCTATGCCCCAGGTCATTCCATGGGCAAAGGTTAAGTGACTTGCCCAAGATCAAAGCCAGGACATAGGCCAATGGTGCTGGAATCCCAGGTCCAGGCTGCCTGCTTCCACATGCCCACCAAGAAAAGTGAAATGTCCACAGCTATGATAAACAGGGACTATTTACAATGCTCAGAGTCTTTCTTTAGTGGAAATATTTAAGGTAGTGTCAAAACAAAATCTATTATTTCATCTACAAAGACACTCATAGGGGCTGGGGCAGGAAACGAAGTATTTGCTTCTATAACTAACCAACCAACCAATATTCTCCCATTTCAATCCCCAACAGTGTCTGAGAATTTGAGCCCTGAATATTAAGTACGACATACTTAATTTTCTCAAATACTATTGGTTAGAAAAAGAGCAAAAGAAAAGCGGAGTAATTTTCTTCCTCATCTCCTGCTGCAGGTGATTGGATTGTAGGATTCTATAGAAGGAGAAGTGATTTTGTTTCTTGGATAGGGGAATGGAGCACCTCCGAATTTATTCCTAAAAACACAACCCCACGTTTTTGTTCCTGAAATGAGAAATCAGTAGAAACACAATTGGGTAAATAAAAGGGAATTAAAAAGAAAATCACCAATCATTTGATTATATGACAACATGTGAACACTCACATACTTGTTTGTACTCTGCAAGTCTGAAGAGGGGTAGGCCATTAAAAAAAAAAAGAAAAAGGTGCTGGTTTCAGCATGTTTTTTGTAAGAACAAGATATGGCAGCTGGAAAGGAAAGTGTCCGGAAACAATGGATGGCCTTCACATTTGTGCAAGGTCTTCAGAGTTTACAAGGCACTGTCAGACGTGTTGTCTTTATCTCCCAGGCTCTGGCTCAAACCAGGCTCTCCAACTCCCTTTCAGTCTCCCTCCATCTTGCTGCTCCATGCTTTATGTATTTGGGACACCAAACTGCTAGTAGTCTTGTCCCTGGCTGTACCATGTGCACCACAGACAGGTGCCTACCTGTGCATACTCCACACTGCTCATTCTCAGCCCGAAGCCTGGGTTGCCTCCATCATGCCTTCCTCACCCTTAAGACTTCCTTCAGCTCTGGTGCCCCAGCTTCGGCAACCTTCCTGAATGTTCCTGGCCTGAGTAAGCTATTCTCCTACCCTGTGCCCTCTGTATCTCTCCATCCATGCAATCACCAAGATCTGGCCACAGACCTTCTCTCCAGGTGGAACAGCCTTTGGACAGCAGGGAACTGTCTCCTCCTAGGTGGACATTAGACCCAGCATAGAACATGGCTCAGCACCTGCATCCAAGGATTATGGAGTGAATGACTCCCCTGAGGATGTATCATTTTCTCTCCTATACGAAGAAGAAACTGAGGGTTGTGAGGGCCAGGTGAAGCGTCCTATGTCCCCAATGAGCTAGAGATGGTGCCCAGGTGGCAATTCTTGGCATTCCCACTTGCTGTGAGACTGGGGTGTGTTTGAGGTCATGTGTCTTGGCCCTGGGGTTCCTTTCTGTCTTAGAAGTTCAGTTATCTCAGTGGTAAGAAGCTGTGTGATGCAGCGTCACTACCCAGCATTCTCTGCCCTGGGGGACAGGTATGGGGGAGTGGCACAGGGATCTGGGGATAAGAGTCTCTCCTTATGGACTTCAGGGTGAAGAGATTAACCAGGGTCAGAGTAGGACCCCAAATTAAGGGATAAAGTTATGTTAACCTTTCATTAATGTGTGTTTATATAATCTCAAGCATAAGGACACTTTCTGTCTCCTATTTAAAAAACAAGATTGAAAGGGGAGATGAAGCTATGAAAAGAGATAATATAAAAGAGAAAAAAGATAATATTCAAGAAGGAACTCGGTAATATAGCAAGAGCTTCTTGTGGTGGCAAAAGCACAGGAAGAAACACAAAAGAGTGGAAAAACACAAGTGAAATGAGGATTTGGCTAATTATATAAGTAGCTACCAGAGGCAGACAGCAAATGACCAGTGGCAGCTTAGCTGGCCTTCTGTGCAGGGCAATCTTGTGTAAGGTCAAGATAGCTGCACATGCAACTCCTGGACGCAAAGGACCCCCTCCTCCCATAATGACAATAAAACATGAGGACACATGAGGAGCACTGCGGGAGCCCAGAAGTAGTGGTAAAACTTGAGTGCTAAGTTTGCAGATCTGTGAGAAGTTTGCTATGACTGGAAGAAGAGGCCGAAAAACTGATGCTGCTCAGTTCTGCTTGAATGCTTAGTAAGTGCAGGTCCTTGAATTAATGCACCACTTCACTTACTAACCTAATCATCACGACATTGGAGGTAGGCGCTGTTATTACCCTCCTTTTAGGGATGAGAAGATTAAGTCACTGGATAGATGACTTTCCCAAGATCACAAAGGCAGTGTGCACCTAGATCCCACCCTCCATCTCTCTAAAACCATGTTCTACTTATTAGAATATCTCCCAAGGTGCATCAGTCACCCATGGCTGTGTAACAAATTATGCCAAAACTTAGCAACTTAAAACAGCAGCTTCTCCACAAACTATAATGAACTTACCTTTCACAAAGGTGCTAAGAACATACAGTGGGGAAAGGACAGTCTTTTCAATAAATAGTGCTGGGAAAACTGAATATCCATCTGCAGAAGAATGAAACTAGATCCTTATCTCTCAGCACATATAAAAATCAAATCTAAATGGATTAAATACTTAAATGTAAGATCTGAAACTTTGAAGCTACTAAAAGAAAATATTGAGGAAACACTTCAGGACATTGGTCTGGTGATTTCCTTTTTTTTTTTTTTTTTCGAGACAGTCTCACTATGTTGACCTCGGTAGAGTGCTGTGGTGTCACAGCTCACAGCAGCCTCCAACTCTTGGGCTTAAGCAATTCTCTTGCCTCAGCTTTCCAAGGAGCTGGAACTATAGGTATCCACCACATGCCTGGCTATTTTTTTGTTGCAGTTGTCATTGTTGTTAAGTTGGCGCAGGCTGGGTTTCAACCCGCCAGCCTTGGTATATGTGGCTGGCACCCTACTCACTGAGCTACAGGTGCTGAGCCTGGGCAATGATTTCCTGAGTTAATACCCCCAAAGCCCAGGCATCCAAAGCAAAATTGAACAAATAGGATCATATAAAGTTAGAAACCTTCTGCATAGCAAAGAAAACAATCAACAAAGTGAGGAGACAACCCACAGAATGGTAGAAAATATTTGCAAATTACCCATCTGACAAAGGATTAATAACTAGAATATATAAGGAGCTCCAGCAATTGAAGAGGAAAAAACCAAATAATCTGATTTTAAAATGGATAAAAGATCTGAATAGACATTTCTCAAAAGAAGACACACAAATGGCCAATGGGCATATAAAAAAATTCTCAGCATCATTAGTTATCAGAGAAATGCAAATCAAAATACAACACGATATCATCTCACCCTAGTTAAAAATGGGTTTTATCAAAGAGACAAGTAATAATCAGTGCTGGCCAGGATGTGAAGAAAGTGGAACCCTCAGACACTCTTGGTGGCAGTGTAAATTAGGGCAACCACTATGGAGAACAGTATGGAGGTTTCCCAAAAAACTGAAAATAGAACTACCACATGATCCAGCAATCCCATTGCGGGGTATATATTCAAAAGAAGGAAATTAGAAAAGATACCTACACTCTCATATTTATTAACAATAGTCAAGATATGGAATCAACCTAAGTGTCCATCAATGGATGAATGAGTAAAGAAATTGTAGTACATATGCAGTGGAATATTATATACGCACAAAAGAATAAAGCTCTGCCATTTGCAGCAACATGGATGGAACTGGAGAATGTTAAGTGAAATAAACCAGGCACAGAAAGACAAATCTTATTTGTACTCACTCATATGTGGGAGGTAATATTAAAAGCAATTGATTTCATGGAGACAGAGAGTAGAATGAGGGTTATGAGAAGCTGTACAGAGTAGTGGGGAAGAGGGGATAAAGTGGGAATGGTTAATGGATACAAAAGTATAGTTAGATAGACAGAATGAACAATATGTGATAGCACAACAAAGTGACTATTATGAGCAATACGTTGATATCGTTCAAAATAACTAAAAGAGAGACAGAGCAAGATGGCGGCCGAGTAACAGCTTCCCTGAAACTGGGCATGGAGAGTCTGGGGATATAAGACTCCAGACATCTCTGGCTGGTGGGATCTGCCTATAATCATCCCTTTGAGGATACAGGGAGTCAGCAAGGGACTTCTGGACCGCAAGAGGAGGACAAAACAGTGGAAAACTGGCAAGTGGTTGTGTGTGTTCAATCAACCTAATCCCGCTGGCAGCCATAAGTACAAGCAACAGTGAGGCTGCAAACTGGAAAGGCCTTACCTGTGAACTGTTTTGGTGTTTTTGGACTTGGCACTCAGTTGAACTGCCTTGGGGAGAGCTTGAGCAGGGGTGCGGAGAACTTTGGGCATTGTCTAGGGCCCCAGACTGAGCCGCTGAGCCGGACGGAGCTAATAGTGTTTGGCTGTGGGCTGCAGGGAGCCATTGTGAGAGAACTGCCCTGGCAAGCTCCGTCCTCAGGGTCACAGAGCAAAGATCAGGTGGGAGCTAGTAACCTATTGACTGAGCAGCCTAAAGGTGGGGACTGAGCTGCCTTACAGCCTTAACCCTCAGGGGCAGAATGAGACCGGTTTTGGCACACTGGAGCCTCCAGCTGTTGCACTGAGTAGAGTGCTGTGGAGTCAAAGCTCATAGCAACCTCAAACTCATGGGTTTGGCACTGCCCGGACCTCCATAAGAGCTACGCTGCGACCTCTGACATGCGACCCGCACCTGCAAGGCTTCCACATGCCCTGACCAGGAACTGTGGGTGCCGTGCAAACCTGCATCCTCCCTCCTGTACCCTTCCTGCCTCCACACTGGCCCACTTGTCTGGCAAGGGACTCTGGTAGCCACGTGCCCTCAGAGCCCTCCCTGCCTCTACGCAGAGCCCTTCTCCTGGCCAGAGACTGCTGGAGCCTTGGGTTCTCTGTGCCAAAATCACTGGGTGCCAGACACTCCAAGAACCATGCACACCACATCCTGCCCTGTTGCTGGATCCGGGTGTATCACACTCCGAAGCTGTTTCCACAACCAGAACTCCCTGGCTGGGGCAGCCCCACAGGAACTACACAGGGTCACTCCCTACAAAGATCCAGCAACAATAGAGTGATCCTGCTGGGGTCTAATCTTGGAGAGACACCTCCCCAACTCAGGATGGCGGAGGCAACTGTGAAAAACAATCATGAGACAAATAAAAACTCTGGCAATATGAATAGTCAGAGTAGATCAACTCCCCCAAGGATCAATGGGGCAGACACAGCACAAGATCCCATGCACAAACAAATAGCTGAGATGTCAGAAATCAAATTCAGAATCTGGACAGCAAATAAGATCGAATTAGAATTCCAAGCAGTAACCCAAAAGATATCTCAAGAATTCAATGAATTCAAAGACCAAATGACCAAAGATTTTGACACATTGAGACAAGAAGTTGCAGCCCTCAAAGATCTGAGAAACACAGTAGAATCCCTCAATAACAGAATGGAGCAAGCAGAAGAAAGGATTTCTGACATTGAAGACAAAGCTTTCGAATGCTCCAAAACTCTCAAAGAGGAAGAGAAATGGAGGGCAAAAACAGATCACTCTCTCAGAGAGCTCTGGGTTAATTAGAAGAAAACCAATATTTGTCTTATAGGGATCCCCGAAAGTGACCAAGTGGCTTCACAAGGCACAGAATCTCTTTTCCACGAGATTATGAAGGAGAACTTTCCAGACATGCCGAGAGATTCTGAGATTCAGATAACAGACAGTTTCAGAACTCCAGCATGACTCAACCCAAATAAGACATCCCCCAGACACATCATAATCAATTTCATTAAAGTTAATATGAGGGAGAAAATTCTGAAAGCAGCCAGATGAAAGAAAACCATCATCTACAAGGGCAAGAATATTAGAATAACTGCAGATCTCACTACTGAAACCTTTCAAGCTAGAAGAGGATGGTCATCGACTTTTAATCTCCTAAAACAAAATAACTTTCTTTTTTTTTTTTTTTTTATTGTTGGGGATTCATTGAGGGTACAATAAGCCAGTTACACTGATTACAATTGTTAGGTAAAGTCCCTCTTGCAATCATGTCTTGCCCCCATAAAGTGTGACACACACTAAGGCCCCACCCCCCTCCCTCCATCCCTCTTTCTGCTTCTCCCCCATGACTTTAATTGTCATTAATTGTCCTCATATCAAGATTGAGTACATAGGATTCATGCTTCTCCATTCTTGTGATGCTTTACTAAGAATAATGTCTTCCACTTCCATCCAGGTCAATACGAAGGATGTAAAGTCTCCATTTTTTTTAATGGCTGAATAGTATTCCATGGTATACATATACCACAGCTTGTTAATCCATTCCTGGGTTGGTGGGCATTTAGGCTGTTTCCACATTTTGGCAATTGTAAATTGAGCTGCAATAAACAGTCTAGTACAAGTGTCCTTATGATAAAAGGATTTCTTTCCTTCTGGGTAGATGCCCAGTAATGGGATTGCAGGATCGAATGGGAGGTCTAGGTTGAGTGCTTTGAGGTTTCTCCATACTTCCTTCCAGAAAGGTTGTACTAGTTTGCAGTCCCACCAGCAGTGTAAAAGTGTTCCCTTCTCTCCACATCCACGCCAGCATCTGCAGTTTTGAGATTTTGTGATATGGGCCATTCTCACTGGGGTTAGATGATATCTCAGGGATGTTTTGATTTGCATTTCTCTAATATATAGAGATGATGAACATTTTTTCATGTGTTTGTTAGCCATTCGTCTGTCGTCTTTAGAGAAAGTTCTATTCATGTCTCTTGCCCATTGATATAAGGGATTGTTGGCTTTTTTCATGTGGATTAATTTGAGTTCTCTATAGATCCTGGTTATCAAGCTTTTGTCTGATTGAAAATATGCAAATATCCTTTCCCATTGTGTGGGTTGTCTCTTTGCTTTGGTTATTGTCTCCTTAGCTGTACAGAAGCTTTTCAGTTTAATGAAGTCCCATTTGTTTATTTTTGTTGTTGTTGCAATTGCCATGGCAGTCCTCTTCATGAAGTCGTCCCCTAGGCCAATATCTTCCAGTGTTTTGCCTATGCTTTCTTTGAGGATTTTTATTGTTTCATGCCTTAAATTTAAGTCCTTTATCCATCTTGAATCAATTTTTGTGAGTGGGGAAAGGTGTGGGTCCAGTTTCAGTCTTTTACATGTAGACATCCAGTTCTCCCAACACCATTTATTGAATAGGGAGTCTTTCCCCCAAGGTAAGTTCTTGTTTGGTTTATCGAAGATTAGGTGGTTGTAAGATGTTAGTTTCATTTCTTGGTGTTCAATTCGATTCCAAGTGTCTATGTCTCTGTTTTTGTGCCAGTACCATGCTGTCTTGAGCACTATGGCTTTGTAGTACAGACTAAAATCTGGTATGCTGATGCCCCCAGCTTTATTTTTGTTACTAAGAACTGCCTTAGCTATACGGGGTTTTTTCTGGTTCCATACAAAACGCAGAATCATTTTTTCCAAATCTTGAAAGTACGATGTAGGTACTTTGATAGGAATGGCATTGAATAGGTAGATCGCTTTGGGAAGTATAGACATTTTAACAATGTTGATTTTTCCCATCCATGAGCATGGTATGTTCTTCCATTTGTTAATATCCTCTGCTATTTCCTTTCTGAGGAGTTCATAGTTTTCTTTATAGAGGTCCTTCACCTCCTTTGTTAGGTATATTCCTAGGTATTTCATTTTCTTTGAAACTATGGTGAAGGGAATTGTGTCCTTAATTAGCTTCTCATCTTGACTGTTATTGGTGTATACAAAGGCTACTGACTTGTGGACATTGATTTTATATCCTGAAACATTACTGTATTTTTTGATGACTTCTAGGAGTCTTGTGGTTGAGTCTTTGGGGTTCTCTAAGTATAAGATCATGTCGTCGGCAAAGAGGGAGAGTTTGACCTCCTCTGCTCCCATTTGGATTCCCTTTATTTCCTTGTCTTGCCTAATTGTATTGGCTAGAACTTCCAGCACTATGTTGAATAGTAAAGGTGACAGAGGACAACCTTGTCTGGTTCCAGTTCTAAGAGGGAAAGCTTTCAGTTTTACTCCATTCAGTAAAATATTGGCTGTGGGTTTGTCATAGATAGCTTCAATAAGTTTTAGAAATGTGCCACCTATGCCTATACTCTTCAGTGTTCTAATTAGAAAAGGATGCTGGATTTTATCAAATGCTTTTTCTGCATCTATTGAGAGGATCATGTGATCTTTATTTTTGCCTCTGTTAATATGGTGGATAACGTTTATGGACTTGCGTATGTTAAACCAGCCTTGCATCCCTGGGATGAAGCCTACTTGATCATGATGAATGACTTTTTTGATGATAAGCTGTAATCTATTGGCTAGGATTTTGTTGAGAATTTTTCCATCTATATTCATGAGTGAGATTGGTCTGAAATTCTCCTTTTTGTTTGGGTCTTTTCCTGGTTTTGGTATCAGGGTGATGTTTGCTTCATAGAATGTGTTGGGGAAGATTCCTTCTTCCTCAATTTTTTGGAATAATTTCTGCAGTACAGGAATAAGCTCTTCCTTGAAGGTTTGATAGAATTCTGGAGTGAAGCCATCTGGACCAGGGCATTTTTTAGTTGGAAGCTTTTTTATTGTTTCTTTGATCTCAGTGCTTGAAATTGGTCTGTTCAGGAGGTCTATTTCTTCCTGGCTAAGTCTAGGGAGAGGGTGTGATTCCAAATATTGATCCATTTCCTTCACATTGTCAAATTTCTGGGCATAGAGTTTCTGGTAGTATTCAGAGATGATCTCTTGTATCTCTGTGGGATCAGTTGTTATTTCCCCTTTATCGTTTCTGATTGAGGTTACTAGAGATTTTACTTTCCTATTTCTAGTAAGTCTGGCCAATGGTTTATCTATTTTATTTATTTTTTCAAAAAACCAACTCCTTGTTTCATTAATTTTCTGAATGATTCTTTTGTTTTCAATTTCATTGATCTCTGATTTGATTTTGGATATTTCTTTTCTTCTACTGAGTTTAGGCTTAGATTGTTCTTCTTTTTCCAATTCCATAAGATCTCTTGTGAGACTGTTGATGTGCTCTCTTTCTGTTTTTCGAATGTAGGCATCTAAAGCGATGAATTTTCCTCTCAAAACTGCTTTTGCAGTATCCCACAGGTTTTGGTAGCTTGTGTCTTCATTGTTGTTATGCTCAAGGAAGTTAATGATTTCCTGTTTTATTTCTTCCTGCACCCATCTGTTATTCAACAGAAGATTGTTTAATTTCCATGCCTTTGGGTGGGGTCGAGCATTTTTGTTAGAGTTGAGTTCCACCTTTAGTGCCTTATGGTCTGAAAAGATACAAGGTAAAATTTCAATTCTTTTGATTCTGTTGATATTTGTTTTGTGTCCCAGGATATGATCAATTTTGGAGAATGTTCCATGGGGTGATGAGAAGAATGTATGTTCTTTATCTTTCGGATGGAGTGTTCTATATGCGTCTATCAAGCATAGTTGTTCTAGGGTCTCATTTAAATCTCTTATATCTTTGTTTAATTTCTGTTTAGAGGATCTGTCCAGCTCTGTAAGAGGTGTGTTAAAGTCCCCTGTTATGATGGTATTATCAGATATCATATTGCTCAGACTGAGTAAGGTCTGCTTCAAGAATCTGGGAGCATTTAAATTGGGTGCATAAATATTTAGAATTGAAATGTCTTCTTGTTGTAGTTTTCCCTTGACCAATATAAAGTGACCATCTTTGTCTTTTTTGATTTTAGTTGCTTTAAATCCACATGTATCTGAAAATAAGATTGCAACTCCTCTTTTCTTCTGAATTCCATTTGCCTGAAAAATTGTCTTCCATCCCTTGACTTGGAGCTTTAATTTGTCTTTTGAAGCCAGGTGTGTTTCTTGCAGACAGCAAATGGATGGCTTGTGTTTTTTAATCCAGTCAGCCAATCTATGTCTCTTCAGTGGGGAATTCAAGCCATTAACATTTATGGAGATAATTGATAAGTGTGGTAGTATTCTATTCGTCTTATTTGGTGAGAGTCCATTGCTTAGTTTTATCTTTTGCATCAGTGTGGAGGTTAGGTTCTGTCCTTTGATTTCTGAGTTCTTACTTTGTTGCTGATCCATTGTGGTGGTCAGTGTGCAGAACAGGTTGAAGTATTTCCTGTAGAGCTGGTCTTGTTGTGGCGAATTTCCTCAATGTTTGTATATCCATAAATGATTTGATTTCTCCATCAATTTTGAAGCTTAGCTTAGCAGGGTACAGAATTCTGGGCTGAAAATTGTTCTGTTTAAGTAGATTAAAGGTAGATGACCATTGTCTTCTTGCTTGGAAAGTTTCATTAGAGAAGTCTGCGGTCACTCTGATGGATTTGCCCCTGTAGGTCAACTGGCGCTTACTCCTGGCAGCTTGCAGAATCTTTTCTTTTGTCTTGACTTTGGACAGGTTCATCACAATGTGTCTTGGAGAAGCTCGGTTAGAGTTGAGGCGACCTGGGGTCCGATATCCCTCTGAAAGCAGTGTGTCAGAATCTTTGGTGATGTTTGGGAAATTTTCTTTTATAATATTCTCTAGTATGGCTTCCATTCCTCTGGGGCATTCTTCTTCCCCTTCTGGAATTCCTATAACTCGTATGTTGGAACGCTTCATAAAGTCCCATACTTCTGACAGTGAACGTTCTGCTTTCTCTCTCTTCTTTTCTGCCTCTTTTACTATCTGAGTTATCTCAAAAACTTTGTCTTCTACCTCTGAAATTCTTTCTTCTGCATGGTCTAACCTGTTGCTGATACTTTCCATTGCATCTTTAAGTTCCCTGATTGACTGTTTCATTTCCTTCAGCTCTGCTATATCCTTTTTATATTCTTCATATCGTTCATCTCTGATTTGATTCTGTTTTTGGATTTCCTTTTGGTTATTTTCCACTTTATTAGCAGTTTCCTTCATTGTTTCCATCATTTCTTTCATTGTTTTCAACATGTGTATTCTAAATTCCCTTTCTGTCATTCCTAACATTTCTGTATAGGTGGAATCCTCTGCAGTAGCTACCTCATGGTCCCTTGGCGGGGTTGTTCTGGACTGGTTCTTCATGTTGCCTGGAGTTTTCTGCTGATTCTTCCTCATGAGTGATTTCTTTTATCTGTTTCCTTGCCCTAATTTTCCTTTCACTTCCTCTTGCTCTTTAAGATCTTGTGCCTGTGGAATGCCAAAATTCAGCTCTGTCTGGTCAGTGGCTCCTTTACACATTCAGAGACAATGAAATATCCGGGCGGTGCCTGTGGCTCAAAGGAGTAGGGCGCCAGCCCCATATGCTGGAGGTGGCGGGTTCAAACCCAGCCCCGGCCAAAGCTGGATGATCTGCTGTGGCTGCCAGTAGCTTCGGAAAGCTGGGAATAGGTGACGTGTAGCCTCGGCTTTTCACTCAGCAACTGTCTTGGCAGAAGTTAGCCTCTTTACACAAGAAGTTGGCATCAGATTTGGAATTTGCCATCACTAGTTCAGCTCCGTCAAAGGCATTTCTTAGGCACTTCTTACGAAAAAGAAAATCGCATTAACTTTATTCTTCAAGCACGCTTTCTGACTGCATCAGCTCAATGAGAATTTTTTCCTGCCTCTTGAGAGTTTCCACTGTCCCCAGCCTTCCCCTTCTCAAACAAAATAACTTTCAACCCAGGATCCTGTACCCAGCTAAACTGAGTTTCATTTATAAGGGAGAAATTAAATACTTCAATGACATTCACATGTTGAAGAAATTTGCCATAACTAAACAAGTTCTCCAGGATATTCTCAGACCTATCCTCCATAAAGACCAGCATAATCCTCCACCACAAAAGTAAACCCACCCAGAAAATTTTGATCAAATTCCAACTTCCACAGTCGCAAAAGGATTAAAAATGTCCACCGGACTATCAAAAGGCTTATCAATATTGTCAATTAATGTGAATGGTTTAAATTGTCCTCTAAAGAGGCACAGGTTGGCTGACTGGATACAAAAACTCAAGCCAGATATCTGCTGCATAAAAGAATCACATCTTACATTAAAAGACAAATATAGACTCAAGGTGAAGGGATAGTCATCTATACTCCAGGCAAATGGAAAGCAGAAAAAAGCAGGCATTGCAATCCTATTTGCAGACGCAATAGGCTTTAAACCAACTGAAATAAGGAAGGATAAGAATGGACACTTCATATTTGTTAAAGGTAATACTCAATATGATGAGATCTCAATTATTAATATTTATGCACCCAACCAGAATGCACCTCGATTTATAAAAGAAACTCTAACAGACATGAGCAACTTGATTTCCTCCACTTCCATAGTAGTTGGAGATTTTAATACCCCTTTAGCAGTCCTGGATAGATCCTCCAAAAAGAGGCTAAGCAAAGAAATTTTAGATTTAAACTCAACCATTCAACATCAGGACGTAACAGACATCTACAGAACATTTCATCCCAAAAAAACTGAATACACATTCTTCTCATCAGCCCATGGAACATACTCCAAAATCGACCACATCCTAGGCCACAAATCTAACCTCAGCAAATTTAAAAAAATAGAAATTATTCCTTGCATCTTCTCAGACCATCATGGAATAAAAGTTGAACTCAATAACAAAAGGAACCTGCATACCCATACAAAAAATGGAAGCTAAACAACCTTATGCTGAAGGATAGATGGATTATAGACGAGATTAAGAAGGAAATCACCAAATTTTTGGAACAAAACAACAATCAAGATACAAATTACCAGAACCTCTGGGATACTTCAAAGGCAGTCCTAAGAGGGAAATTTACAGCACTGCAAGCCTTCCTCAAGAAAATGGAAAGAGAGGAAGTTAATAACTTAATGGGACATCTCAAGCAACTGGAGAAGGAAGAACACTCCAACCCCAAACCCAACATAAGAAAAGAAATAACCAAAGTCAGAGCAGAATTACATGAAATTGAAAACAAAAGAATTATACAACAGATCAATAAATCCAAAAGTTGTTTTTTTTTAAAAGATCAATAAAATGGATAAACCTTTGGCCAACCTAACCAGGAAAAAAAGAGTAAAATCTCTAATTTCATCAATCCAAAATGGTAACAATGAAATAACAACAGACCCCTCAGAAATTCAAAAGATCCTTAACGAATACTACAAGAAACTCTACTCTCAGAAATATGAAAATCTGAAAGAAATCGACCAATACCTGGAAGTACGCCACCTACCAAGACTTAGCCAGAATGAAGCGGAAATGTTGAACAGGCCTATATTAAGTTCTGAAATAGCATCAACTATACAGAATCTCCCTAAAAAGAAAAGCCCAGGACCAGATGGCTTTATGTCAGAATTCTACCAAACCTTTAAAGAAGAACTAGTACCTATATTACTAAACCTCTTCCAAAATATAGAAAAAGAAGGAATATTACCCAACACATTCTACAAAGCAAACATTACCTTGATCCCCAAACCAGGGAAAGACCCAACAAGAAAAGAAAATTATAAACCAATATCACTAATGAATATTGATTTTTTACTTTGTTTATGTGCTGAATTACATTTATAGATTTACATATATTGAACCAGCCTTGAGACCCTGGGATAAATTCCACCTGGTCGTGGTGTATAATTTTTTTGATGTGTTGTTGGACTCTGTTTGTTAGCCTAACAAAACTAATAGAGGCCATCTACAGCAAACCCACAGCCAATATCATATTGAATGGAGTTAAATTGAAATAATTTCCAATTAGATCAGGAACCAGGCAAGGTTGCCCATTGTCTCCATTGCTCTTTAACATTGTAATGGAAGTTTTAGCCATTGCAATTACGGTAGAAAAGGCGATCAAGGGTATCCACATAGGGTCAGAAGAGATCAAACTTTCACTCTTCGCAGATGATATGATCATATATCTGGGAAACACTAGGGATTCTACTACAAAACTTTTAGAAGTGATCAAGGAATACAGCAATGTCTCAGGCCACAAAATCAACACCCATAAATCTGTAGCCTTTATATATACCAACAATAACCAAGATGAAAAAACAGTCAAGGACTCTATTCCTTTCTCAGTAGTGCCAAAGAAGATGAAATATTTGGGAGTATACCTAACAAAGGACAGAAAGACCTCTACAAAGAGAACTATGAAACTTTAAGAAAAGAAATAGCTGAAGAAGTTAACAAATGGAAAAACATACCAACATACCATTGATTCTTCCATGGCTGGGAAGAATCAATATTGTTAAAATGTCTATACTACCCAAAGCAATATATAATTTTAATGCAATTCCTATTAAAGCTCCATTGTCATAGTTTAAGATCTTGAAAAAAATAATACTTCATTTTATATGGAATCAGAAAAAAACTCATATAGCCACAACATTACTCAGCAATAAAAACACAGCAGGAGGACTCACGCTACCAGACCTGAGACTGTACTATAAATTGATAGTGATCAAAACAGCATGGTATTGGCACAAAAACAGAGAAGTAGATGTCTAGAACAGAATACAGAACCAAGAGATGAATCCAGCTACTTACCGTTATTTGATCTTTGACAAGCCAATTAAAAACATCCAGTAGGGAAAAGATTCCCTATTTAACAAATGGTGCTGGGTGAGCTGGCTGGCAACCTGCAGAAGATTGAAACTGGACCCACACCTTTCACCATTAACTAAGACTCTCACTGGATAAAAGATTTAAACTTAAGACATGAAACTATAAAAATACTTGAAGAAAGTGCAGGGAAGACTCTTGAAGGAATTGGCCTGGGTGAATATTTTATGAGGAGGACTCCCCAGGCAATCGAAGCAGTATTAAAAATACACTACTGTGACCTGAACAAACTAAAAAGCTTCTGCACAGCCAAGAACATAGAAAGTAAAGCAAGCAGATAGCTCTCAGAATGGGAGAAAATATTTGCAGGTTATACCTCCAATGAAGGTCTAATAACCAGAATCCACAGAGAACTCAAACGTATTAGCAAGAAAAGAACACGTGATCCCATCTCAGGGTGGGCAAGGGACTTGAAGAGAAACTTCTTTAAAGAAGACAGACACACAATCTACAAACACATAAAAAAAAGGTCATCATCCTTAATCATCAGAGAAATGCAAATCAAAACTACTTTGAGATATCACCCAAACCCAGTAAGAGTAGCCCACATAACAAAATTCCAAAACCAGAGATGTTGGTGTGGATGTGAAGAAAAGGGCACACTTCTACACTGCTGGTGGGAATGCACACTAATACGTTCCTTCTGGAAGGATGTTTGGAGCATACTTAGAGACCTAAAAATAGACCTGCCATTTGATCCTATAATTCCTTACTACATTTATACCCAGAAGACCAAAAATCACAACATAACAAAGACACTGTACCAGAACGTTTATTGCAGCCCAATTCATAATTGCTAAGTCATGGAAGAAGCCTAAGTGCCCATCGACCCACGAATGGACTCGCAAATTGTGGTTCATGTATACCATGGAATATTATGCAGCCTTAAAGAAAGATGGAGACTTTACCTCTTTCATGTTTACATGGATGGAGCTGGAACATATTCTTCTTAGCAAAGTATCTCAGGAATGGAAGAAAAAGTATCCAATGTACTCAGCCCTACTATGAAGCTAAATTATAGCTTTCACATGAAGGCTATAACCCAACTATAGCACAAGACTATGAGGAAAGGGCCAAGGAAGGGGAAGGGAAGGGGGAGGTTAGGGGGAGGGAGAGTAATGGGTGGGGCCACACCTACAGTGCATCTTAGAATGGGTACAGGTGAAACTTACTAAAGGCTGAATACAAATGTCTACATACAATAACTAAGAAAATGCCATGAAGGCTACGTTCAACAGTTTAATGAGAATATTTCAGATTGTATATGAAACCTGCACATTGTACCCCTTGATTGCACTAATGTACAGAGCTATGATTTAACAATAGAAAAAAAAGAAAAAAAGAGGGCGGCACCTGTGGCTCAGTGAGTAGGGCGCCGGCCCCATGTGCCGAGGGTGGAGGGTTCAGACCCAGCCCCGGCCAAACTGCAACAGAAAAATAGCCGGGCGTTGTGGTGGGCGCCTGTAGTCCCAGCTGCTCGGGAGGCTGAGGCAAGAGAATCGCGTAAGCCCAGGAGTTAGAGGTTGCTGTGAGCCATGTGACGCCACGCACTCTACCCGAGGGTGGTACACTGAGACTCTGTCTCTACAAAAAAAAAAAAAAAAGAAAGAAAAAAAGAACAATAAAAACACACACACACCAAAAAAACTAAAAGAATGAATTAGAATGTTCCTAACACAAAAAAAATGAGAAATGCCTAATGTGATGGACACCCCAATTACCCTAATTTTATTAATCCACTTTGTATGTCTGTCTCAAAACATCACATGTATCCTATAAAGAAATATGACTATTATGTACCCATAATAATTAAAAAAAAATAAATTTTAGGAAAAGCAATAGCTTCTGAGAATCAGGAATCTGGGAGTGGCTTCACTGGGTAGCTCTGGGTCAGTCAGTCTCATGAGGTTGCAGTCAAGGTGTCAGCCGGGCTCCAGGCCTTTAAAAGCTTGGTTGGGTGGAGGCTCTGCTTCTGAGCTCACTCGCACAGCCTTGGCAGGAGTCTGCTCCTCACAATGTGGGCTGTCCATAGCACTGCTCCTGATGCGATTTGCTTTGTTTCCTCCAGGACAAATAGCCCAAGACAAAGAAAGCACTACCAAGACACAAGTTTTATGCCCTACCCTGGGGTGGTATGCCATCACTTCCACTAGATGCAGTTGGTCGCACAGACCAACCTTGTACACTGGGAGAGGACTGTAGGAGAGTGTGAACACCAGCAGGCAGGAATCCTGGGGCCATCCTGGAGGCTGCCCACCCTTCATGGCACTCTGAAGTATTTGGACTTTTTGTTCCAGCAAGAAGTGGGTAAGAGGTGGAGGGGATAGGTTTTAGTTCCTCCAGTAGGAATTCCAAGGGCAGAATTTATTATAAAACGTATGTAGAGAAGCCTAGTTTGTCCCCCAGTGAAAGGCTCAGCTGCAGAAGTGCCCTCCCTTCCTCCACAGTCCCCTGACTCCTCAGTAGTGTGGTGGAAAGATCTCTTTGCACATAGTAGGAGCTCTCGGCCATGTTGACTTCGTTGAATCCAGTTGCAGCTGTAGTTCTGGGGACCCTGAACTAGGCAGTCACGTTCAGATTTCTCTTAGCTCCAGGTGCCCACTTCCTCAGGTTGGCTCACATTTACACTCTGAAATTGTCACCCACACACCCACTGACTGCCCTCCCAAGCTTGGGCTTCTCACAGACCTGCAGCAATCCCGGTGGGCAAGAGCAGGCTGCTCTGAAAAGCCTGGCTTCTCTTTCTGAGAATTTTATCAGTATACAAAAATAAACAGAGCTTACTGGATCCTTGATGTCACAAAGCTGCATTTTAATTGCTATTTCTTTCCACGAAGACAGGCCAGCCTTGCTTCCTGGTAGAAACACTCAGAGGAATGGATCTGCACTCTGGGTGATGGCATCCCAGAGCATGGCTGATCAGTTTGCAATTAGCACTTCATTAGAAGGACATCTTTTGTTCACAGAACCAAGACTGGCTCCCAGAGCAAGGACAGAAATTAACATCTCCCACCTGCTCACAGGGTGATCTTTCTAGAACCTGTCTCTGACCACACTGCTTCTTGCTTATAACTCTTCATACACTGCCACCCTTCAAGATCAATGGTGTCTTGTCCTCAGCCTGGCTTACAAGGACCACCACGGTCTGGCCTCTCCCCTTCACCCGACCGGGTCCCGCTTCTTTCATTTTCTACTGCAGATTCAACTATTCGCAGCTGGTAAATGATTGATGCCATCTTTCACCTCATTGCTGCCTTGAATACCCTTCCCTTCCTAAATAACATCTATTCCTGCTTCAGAATTAATCTTCACCCTCATGTTCATCATCTGGGAAGTCTTCCATTAACTGCTCCAAGCTGAATTATATTCTCCTTTTTTTTTTTTTTTCCACAACAGCCAGACAGACAATGACTACTTCCTGGACATCCTAGGTGGTGTCCCCACCTCAGCCAGACCCCCACCCACGTTCAGCAAAGCAGGCTTGTAATGCTGTCATGTGAAGTGTCACTGTGGGAAAGAAAAGAAAAGACCTGCTCAGGGCAGCCCGCAGCAGCTTGGCAAGCACAGTGAGCCCCTCTTGACCGAGATCCCCTGGTCCTGGGGGCTGATCCTGAGCTCCTGCCTTCTCCGCTCACAAACAGAGGTGGTCCAGGCAATGTAGCCAAGATGCCTGGATGTCCAGGGAGACCCTGCCTTGTACCAGCCCAGGGCTCCTGGGTTTAACTGGTGTCTGTGTTCGAGGCTCTTGAGTGTTCACGACTTCACGGTCTTCATTTCATGCATCTGCAAGGAGGGTACAGTAAGGGCTTTTAATAGATGTGGTGTCAAATCCCAACATCACAACAAGAAGTGTGGTTTTCAGCCAGGTCGTTAAACAGATGGCCTTCAGTGTCCTAACTGGTCAGGCAGATCTCCTGACATTCCCCGTGGGTGGCTGTGAGGGTCACAGGAGAGAACACGGAGTGTAGCCCCTGGCTTTGGGAGAATTATCAGAGGGTTGGGGTTCCACAAAGCTTCAGGCCTTAGGGGATTTGGGTCTTGAAGGTGCAGTGTGGACTTGGAGCAGCACTAACCCCACACTCAATTCTTCCCCTTACCATGAACCAGAACCCTATTTCCAGGTGAGTTCTCACCTGCCAGGGTTGTGGGGAGGGTTGGGGTGCATAGGAGATAGGAACTGCCCCCAACTCACAGGACTATGGCATTCTCTGAGCCTTTTTGCCAGTATGTGAGGAAGGCTGTTTAACATGGGTCCCCCCTGTGGTCTCTTCTGCTTAATAAACCTTTTGAAAATGAAGCTCAGTGGAATGACGCGTGCACTTTTGTAATTACAAAGACAATGCTGATTTTTCACCATCTGTGCCTGCTAATTTCTCAGTCACAGGAAGGGAAATAGGAAAATGTCTCAAACGCTCCTTGTTGAGTGGGTTCTTGAATAGCATGACGTACTGCTTGCTATTTAGAATGCACTGTTATCTAGGAAGGCAGGCCCACTGCTCAGAGATCCACAGAGGAGAAGTGACGTGTCTGGGGTGCACAGCACGTGAGAAGGGCAGGCAGGGCTGCATCCCATTTCTCCTACCGGCAAGTGGAGTGCCCCTTGATGGCATCCTCTGGCATGGAAAGAAGGGGGGATGAAACAAGAAGTTCCCAGAACCAAGGCTGTTTCCCCTAAGAGGTGGGCGTCTTGCCACAAGAAACGGCTCATCGGAGCCACTGGGTGAAAACCCACATTCAGAGAAAGGCTTCCCAGTAACTGAGACCCAGTGCCTGAGGCTTCCAGGAGCTGAGCCTCAGATGGAAGGAGGGCGGGCTGAGATCCCAGCCAACCCTTTGAAACTGAGCTTGCGGGTGAAGTCAGGGCAATACATTCACAGGCATTCTGGGCCCTATCGACGTCTGGGGTGGGAAACCCACCCGAAAGCTGTTGAAATACAGGGGCCAGCGTTACTTTTGCAGAACAGTGGCTCTTTGAGTGGAAGGTGTTCGAGAATTAAGTTTCCCCAGTGTTCCCAGGGCTCAGACTTAAAGCCAAGGGGGGTCAGGGCCCCCGGGCCTGAGGGAGCCGCTGATAGGTCCCTGCTGGCTAAAAGTGATGACATTGGCAAGAAACTGATCTTTCTGGGGAGCAGGAACTCAAGAGCACTCAAGTGCAGAAGACAAGGCAAGTTGTGTTACCTGCCACAAAGCTCCGGCTTTCAGGCCGAGGGGAGGGGGGAGGGACCACTTGGTATTGGTTGTCAGGAGTCCCAGACCATTCCCTGAAGGAGGAAACGCTGGCGCGAGACCTCTTCTCTTGTCTTGTCGCCTCCTTCTTCACATAGTAGCAGAACACGCTCAGGTCAGAGGCAAAGACAAGTGTAATCCATTTCCTCTACAGGCAAATGGAGATTCTGCAGCACTCAGAGACTTGCCCTTGATCAAGAGAGCGTCAGTCTACAGATTCCCCATCCATGACTTGTCTGGACTGGGATAAAAAAAAAAATAGAAATCAAAGCTTCCAGCCCTTTGTCACTATATGTTAGGCCACAGCACACCTCCATCAAGCCCTCTTCAGACCTTTTTTGCAAGCCCACTGAGAGCTGTTCCCATTGGAAGCTGGCACTCACACACAAGGGTCTGGCCAAAGTGGGTTTCTGTGGCGCACACCCTGCTTGGCTTGGCTCCCTAAGCACATTGCCCCTACTAGTCAACGCTTGCTGACTGATGAAGACCAAGGGTGTGACCTGTGCCTGGCCAGAGATAACCCCCTGGCAACTGCTGGCCTGAGCTCCAGCATCTCAGGTCTAAAAGGCAGCTCAGGTTCCAACAGTGCTAGGACAGACACAGAAGGAGGCGATACTAAGGCCAGGAATGGTGGCTCATGACTGTAATCCTAGCACCCTGGGAGGCCGAGGCACATGGATTGTTGGAGTTCAGGAGTTCAAGACAGCCTCAGCAAGAGCAAGATCCTGTCTCTAAAAAAACTCAAGAGTTTGAGGGTTGCTATGAACTATGACGCCATGGCAATCTACTCAGGGAGACAAAGTGAGACTCTGTCTCAAAAAACAAAAAACAAAACAAAACAAAAAAAATGGAGGTGATACTGACTATGGAGATGTTTCTGTCAATGTGGGCTGCTGTAACAAATGGATCATAGATAGGTGGCTTATAAAATAACACAAAGTATGAGATCAGGGGGCCAGCATGGTCGAGGTCTAGTGAGGGTTTTTTCTGGTTGCAGATAGCTGACTTCTTATAGTATCCTTACATGGCAGATAAAAAGAGAGAAAAAGTCCTCTTGGGTTGCTTTTTAGAGAGGCTCTTATCTCATTCATGAAAGCCTTACATTCATGACCTAATTACCTCCCAAAGGCTCTGCCATGTTCCTATCATCACACTGGGGACTTTGGAAGGACATAAGCATTCAATCTAGTCCTTGGGTAGGACTGAGTTGGTGGAGGGTGGATTGAAGTTGCTAAAATTGCAGACAATATTTTATGTATGGGCATTTGTCTAAAAAGGGCATCCTCAGCTTTTAGCAGACTTGCCATGCTGATCACTGGCAAGTGTAAGAAGCCATAAGCGGTTAGCCATAGGCCTCATCCTGGTCTTGTCCACATCCTCCTCAGCCGTCTTCTCACATCCTGGTCCCTCAAAGCCCCATGTAAACCAAAACTCACTCTTCTATCTTAAAACTTCAGTTACCAGGGTCTTGGTCATAGCTAAGTGATCTTGGCTGATGAAAACTCTGTGTCCTTTTTTCTAGTGACCAAGTTCTTTCTGTAGGATGTCCTTCTCTTTTGTGCTGTGGCCAGGGGGATGAGGGGCTGTAGGGAAAATGTGAGAACAGAGAGTTCCAAAAAATGGATTTAGAGTCTTGGAACAAATTAGTCTTTCTTCTTGAAGTACAAACTTAAAAACAGGCTTCCACTGGGGAGTGGCGTGATACCTCCTGTGTAACATTCTTAAACGTCCCCTGGAAAAATAGGGAAACAGGGAGAGCCTGGCAGGGCACAAGCCACAGATGTGCCTCAGAGATGGTGCGAGTACCAATATTTTGTCCTCTGTCTAAGCCTCTTTCAGGCAAGAAAGGACTTAGAATTTAAAAATAAAATAATAAATACCAGATCCAAGAAGAATTTTAGTTTTCTCCATGTGAAATGGACACTAGGACGTACCCACAGAGGTGATGCAGAAACCCCAATCCTTGAGACTCTCAGTCAAATGCCTATCCACCCTCACTGAGAACTGGACTGTAAGAATTGTAACTCCTCATATTCTTGTTGGGATGGTCACCATTTGGGAATGGTACCATGGAGTCAATCGCATAAATGAAATACAAAAACATCTTATTTTCTAAGATACATTTTTTTGTTATTGCGTCGGTTGGACAGAAGAGCCCCCAATGCACCCTTTTTGTGTAAGTCTCCCTCACTGACCTGGGGAAAGATGTTTCCTCAGGCTGCAAAGAATAAGTACTTTTGAGTGCTCTACCCAGCCAAGTCTTCCCATTTTGCTGCAGAGCTTTCTGAAGGCCCACAGAAGAAAACGGACTCAAACAGATAAGCTGTAGCCATCAGATTCTCCCATTCAGAAAGCTGAAACAAAGGATAAAGAAAGGAGTTTGTAACTATGATGGGCACCAGCCCATCTAGGAAGGTCAGACAGCCTTGGGGACTCGGGTGGCAGTTGTTTTGTTTTACCTTTACTGTTTCCTCTGGGGTGAATAAGCTGATAATTAAGTCCAGGTTCAGAGTGTGGTGAGTGGTGCAGGTGAACAGAGATGCTATTTCTCACCTCCTGCAGTGCTTTAGTCCCTGTTTTATTAGAGTGAACTGAGTTGCTCCATTGAAACTTAAAAGAGCCCAACCAGACCAAGAGGATTCAGGTCTGCACAGGTGTAACCCCTTTAACCAGAGGAGGTCTGATCTCAGGAGTCAGAGCAGCTAGGGAGCCACAAGTTAAGGCCCCTAATGCCCATTCCACTGGAGTGGGAGTCTCTGAGAAGAGGTCTTTGAACTCTTTGCTGCTCATAAGGTAGAGCCCAGGTCAGCAGCATTGGCATCACCTCGGAGTTTGCTAGAGATGTAGAACCTCAGCCCCACCCATATGCCCAGGATCAGAATCCGCATTTCACAAGCTCCCCAGTGATTTCTATGCACAGTAAGTTCAAGAAACACTGGTCTGGAGAAAAATAGCATTTGGGGGACAGTAAAGCCAGGGCTACAGTTCTGCTTCCAAAACTGACTCCCCACGTGGCCTTGGGAAAACCACAGGCATGCTCAGACCGCTGCTCTCTCATCTGAAAATGAGAGGGTTGGACTGGGTGATCTTTATTCTCAACCCTTGCAGGCATCTCTCCTATGAGATGGGAGGGGGAGCCCCACTCGGCTGAAGATCAGAGAGCTTCTTGCCGTGTAAAACACTCCCTAATCAGCCTTATGTCAAGTCCCCCCCACCCCCACTAACCACAGTGACAAGTCCCAAGAGTGCACCTTGTCAGGCTGTGAATAAAGTTCAGGCAGCTTGGTTAATTACCCTGACACCGACTAGAGTTAGCTACCCAGCAGCTCGGGGAACTCGTCTTAATGATGAGAAGAGCACACACTCCGTGGCTTCGGGCATGACCACCCCTTTTGCAACTACATTCTGGTTTTGGTGCCTTAAATTCAGAGTGTTCCTGAGGGCATCAGGGGGTCTGCAGAAGCATCAGGAGGTCCCTCTTTCCTGTTCCAACATGGGCATGAAATCATTTTCCAAATATATCATTAGTGAAGCCTTGTAAGCATAACAGCCAACTTGGTTTCTTTCTCTGTGTCTGCTTAGAACCTGCCTGCAGAGTGAAGAAAAAGCCACACATAATGTGCCCCTCCCATTCTCCAGCCTCATCTCCACTGATCCTATCTCTGACTGGCCCTGGCCCCAGACTGCCGCACCTGGGTGCCTACAGGAGTCATGTGCTTTCTTCTCTTGGCACATGTTGCTTCTGCTCAAAAGATCCTCTGCTCTTCCCCATGATCCTACCTCATGCTGCAGATTTTAGTGTCTGTGTTGTTTCCCTGTGTCCCAGCCAGGCGCCTGCATTTCTAAGAAGTCCTAGGCCTTCAGTTGTACCAGGTCTCACAGTACTTTAAGGTGGTTCCTTCCATGAAACGGTGAACTCTGGACTGATGGGGTTTATTCCTGACTTACTAACCATCCAAACCTCATAGGGACAGGGATTGTTTTCTGTGTCATTGACGACTGTATCCAGAGTGCCCAGTACACTGCCCAGGACACAGAAGATCTTCAGTAAATGTCTGTTGAATGAATGAAGAAATGAATCCCCCATGCTTAGTACACATCTGCTGTAAGTCGAGCAACAAATAGTTGGCTTGGAGTGAAAGAACACATGGGTAGATGGAAGCCTTTCTGCTTCTGATGCAAAGTCTGGGTAGTGAGAACTCGGGAGAAGAGATTGTCCGACAGGCTGAGGCACCAAGGAACCTGCAAGCTCTACCAGCTCTGCAGAGTTCTGACCCAGAGAAAGAGACAGGGCTTGTGCCTTGACTGTGGGAGCTGGGGTGGGAGGTGCAGAGAGGGGACCTCCAAAAGAGGATGCTTTGAGTGAATGACTGGGGGCAAGTGTGAGCACTTCTTCCTCTCCCCCTCCCCAGAGTACACAGCCTCTCTCTCCTCTGAGCTGTCTGAAGATCCAAAAGGCCAGTCCTAAGCCCTACCTTCTACCTAGACCAAGAGGTAGAAGGGAAGAAGGGGTTTCTCTAGTCTTCAGAGAGGAGAAAACTCTCAATTCCCACGGCCAGTAAATAATGGCTGAGATTGGAAATTACCCCTTATGGGCCTTGAGCCCACACTCTTTCTAAGCATCTTGTTTTGTAATAAGCTTGGGAGTGTTTGTTTTTTTTTTTTTTTTTTTTTAGCAAAGCCCAGTTAAAAATATCTATTTCTTTTTTTTTTTTTTTTGTAGAGACAGAGTCTCACTGTACCGCCCTCGGGTAGAGTGCCATGATGTCACATGGCTCACAGCAACCTCTAACTCTTGGGCTTACGCGATTCCCTTGCCTCAGCCTCCCAAGCAGCTAGGACTACAGGCGCCCGGCTATTTTTTTGTTGCAGTTTGGCTGGAGCTGGGTTTGAACCCACCACCCTCGGCATATGGGGCCGGCGCCCTACTCACTGAGCCAATCTATTTCTTTACATGTGGTGGCAGCAGTGGGATAATAGTTCAGTGTCCATAAGCCAAAATCAAGGGGGAAAGAATTGGATTGTTTCTGGAAGACTCTTTTTTTCTAGGTCATTTTGGTTCTAAGTGCTCAGCGTTACCCTCAGAGCTCTGGGCTGGAGAAGGAGGGTTGTGTTTTACTTACTTTGTCACAGGAGATTTCTCTTCTTCCTTTTGCCCTTCACTCCATCTCTCTCTTCCTTCCTTCCTTCCTTCTTCTTCTAGCCAGGTAGCTTCCCCAGTTGCTGTGCTAGAAGGACACAGCAGAGTGGGCCAGATAGGCGGATGGCTGAGCATCCAGGTTGGGAAGTTGGATACATTTGGGCTTAAGCCAAGCTTTGGTATTTATGAGCCCCCGACCTTTGCCAAGTGGATAATGTCTCCGAGTCTTCATTTTCTCATATGTACATTGGGAATAATAATGCCATTAATTATGTGGGAATGATATGAAGTAGTGAGATAAACACAAGCAAGATAGTTAGTATGGGATTACAAACCCTATCCAAAACTCCAAAATTAGAATGTTTTGGAAACCTAAAGCATTTTTTTATAACTCATTTGGCAATAAAATTTGACATCAGCTAAATTCTCTTGGCAACAAAATCTGACCTCAACTGATATAAAACTATGTAGAGTCGTTGCTGCGACTATTCACGTGTTCTTCTGTAGAAATATGGATGTGTTTGATTGTAGGGTAATATCTCAGTACCTACTGGGGGAGTTAGGTAACAAAAGATACATGTACCATTTTACCTTTCTAAAATCTAGAATGATTTTATTTCCAAAATCAAACCAAAGATTTCATACCAGAGATGTGGACCTATGGAATACCGGTCATGCTCAGTTCTTGAAAGGTATTATCGTGTCAGAGGCAGCTGTCTGCATCCTTGATTCTTGGGGTGCTCTTGACTGAAGAAGGACACTCTAAAGTAAGGAAAACATTAAAAAAAGTTTATTGAGAAAGAAAAAGGTAGATTAACAGAGTAAAAGCAAGATGTAGGCTTACAGAGCAAGATACATTTGCCATAGACACAAACTGGCCTCCACTGTCACGACAAGAAAGGCCTGGGTTATGGCCAGAGCTTCTGTTTCATACTGTCTGAACTGGGCCCACTTTGTGGTTCAGAGGTCACTTTGGAACTAGAGTCTTACTGTGCATGTGGACCTCCTATGAGACTCTCTGAAAGCCCATTGCAAGTGTGGACTGCAAAGTAGATTTAAGCTACTGAGATGATAATTCGCCTTAAGGCTGTTCTGGGTTACCTTTGAGACTCTGTTGTACCTATGTGGGTTGGCTGATGGGCTTGAGAGTCCCCTACATCCTTTTGCAGTTGGCATGATAAGTTCTGATTGGTAGATTGTAGGGTATTCCCTCCTCCCCAGGTGTGAGCAATCACTGGAGACTAGATTGAAGTGAGACTGGGGAGGGGGTTTGCCCTTTTTCCCTAGGAAAGCCCGATTTCCTACCTACCTAACAGTATCATCCTTTCTATTTCTGGCATTTGCCCAAGGGAACAGAGAGACTCAATGGCATATGGGACTGCCCTTAGGTACAACTTATCCCACAACCATGACCTTGACCAAAAATACCTGTCTATCCAACTTGAATTTCTTCCAATAGAAATCCATTTCTTTGGATTGTTCAGGCTCTTTGGTCATTGAGAGATCACTTATAAAAGTGAGAGTTCAGTAAGGGAGAGTTGAAAATGAGAGCTCCTGTAGGCATCAAAGGCCTCTGGCCTCCCAAACGCTGGTAGGGAGCAAAGGCGTCTGCCCCGTAAAGCTTCACTGAAAAATCACTGACATGGGGAAGTTTGAATAATAGGAGGCGAAGGATGGAGATTTATTTTCAAGTGTACACATGGGAACCCGCAGGATGAAGATTCAACTCCTTGATATACCCCGTTTTAAAGAACGGGGTTTTGAGAGCTAAAAAATAGGTTTGGGGAAGGAGAAAGGGGAGGATTGAGTAGGCAGCAAAGGTGGTCTTGTTAGATAAGTGAAACCTTACTGATGGCAGCCCTTGGAGAGAATAGATGGTAAATGTTTCTTTTTAGACCTTTAAAAGTGCCAGACTCTCAGTTCTTTTTTCCTAGATCAGGTAAGGACAGACCTGGTTGTGTTAATGCAGATTCTTTACAGATGTCAATTTCTCCCACAAGAGACAGTTTTGCAATGTTACTTCTCTCTGTGAGACTCATGACGAGCATCTCAAAATATGCCAAAGAAATATATTTTAGGGTAAAATACTTCTAATTTCCTTCATACTCATGAACCAGAATCAAGGAGAAGATGAGAGACAAGATATAGAATTGTGGTGGTCAAAAGGGGTCCCACTGGGTAACATCTATGAAGTTAATTAAAGGGAATTTTGACAAATGGGAAAGTTAAAATATAAAGAGAGGGTGAATAAAGCAAGAAAATTCCCAAGATAGCCTCCTTCTCAACTCCTTTTCTCTAAAAAGGATAATAAAAGACACAAATCTAATGTAATTAACACTAGATTAAAAGATTAAGTGTCATATACATAAAGAAAAGAAGTATGACTAAGTTAAGGGAAGTTGCTACAGTTAAGTCAGAAACCTAGCTTTGAGCTTCCTGGCAGCCAAGGAAAAAGGGGAAACATGATAGGTACGTGTTTTCAAAGCATGTGTTTTGGGTATCTATTATTGCAGAATAAACTGACCCAAAACATAGTGGCTTACAATAATCATTTTACTTTGATCATGGTTTTATGGTTTAAGAATTTGGGAAAGACCTGGCTGGCCAGCATGGCATCAGCTGGAATTGCTGAAACTGGAGTATCAACTTCCAAGCTGGACTATTTAGTCCTGTGTCTGGTGTATTGCTGCTCCTTGGCTTCCCTCTTTCTCTATGCAGTATCTTACTTGTCTTGCAGGCTTCTTTATCAGGTTTGAGCTTCTCACTACTGAGAGGTCTTAAGGTATTTGCATTTCTCACTTGACAACTGATTCCTCAGAGGCAGAAAGTGGAGCTGCAACACCAGTTAAGGACCATGCCCAGAACTATCACTATCAGTTTCTCTTGGTCAAACCAGTCACAAGACCCACCCAGATTCAAGGGGCTAGAAATAGATTCTACCTCCTGATTGAGGTAGAGGACAAGGTCATATTATAGAAGAGCATGGGGAATAGCAGATACTCTTGTGGCCATGTTTAGAAAAATAATCCTCTCAACAGGATAAAAGGAAGCATATACATTTGTCAGAAGGAATGACATATTTTCTAGCACTGAACTTACAAGATGGATTTTATGGGATTTCTTATAGACAGTCATTGCTCAATGACTAAAACAATATCAAGAGTCAGTTTGCAGAAGATGCAGAAATAGCTCAGGTAATTCTGAAAGCAGAAAACTTTCTTTCCAAGAGTCCTTGTCCTCAGAAATTAGTTATGATCCTTGAAACAGAATTTTCCCTTTAATTGGTTGATGGCCACCTAAGGCAGCATTTGTAGTGTGCCTGACCTTAGTGCAGCCCTGGGGAACCCTGCAGCCAGATGTCTGGGATCTGCCTCCAGGGCTTCCATCTTGCACAGAAGGCAACACAGGCAATAATACAAAGCCTGGGTGTGAACCTGGATTTTTCAGATGTGGTCGGAGAGCTGCTCACGTTAGACTCGTGCTAGAAATGAGGTGTCTAGATACTTAGGTATCAGTTTTTCTTAGAATTCCAGATGTCTGGTCCATTCTTCTCCTACTGAACTAGCTTCTCTGGCATATGGAACTTGGCTTTGAACACGCTCCCCAACTCTTGAGCGTACCACCCTTGAGAGCTCCTTGTGTAGTCCACTGTGAAAATGTGGACTACTAGTAGCCAACACTTACTGAGGACTTCCTCAGGGACTGTTCTGGGTGTTTTTCTTAACATTAGTTAATCTTCACAGGGAAGCATTTTTCTCCATTTTCAGAGAAGAGATTGGAGACACAAAAGGTTCCTCAAGGTTCCCAGGGTCACACAGTTCCTAAACAGTGATGCCAGGGCTCAGTCCCAGGGATTTGGTTCCAGAGCCTTCACTGTGAGATCAGGAGGCCAGGGATGCCTGCAAAGACTTTTTATTCAGTGTAAGATACTCCCAGTCCCTGGGGCATAAGACCGTCATCTTCTCTTAGATGTCCCTCCTGATACTTTCAAGGTAAATACGGAAACAGTTAGTTCATGAGTTTTGCTAATGTGCTCTCCTTTGAAGATGGCAGCAGCTGGGAGAACAGATACTAACCTCATACTTTGGTGCTGATTGATATGTGAAAAGACACTAGGGCGCCAGCAGGGGGGCTGGGGAGGTTCACTTCACATACCTCCAATCCACTGATCTGGGAATGGGGTTGGGCCACCTCCAGGTCCCTACCAGCTCAATTTTGCCCCGAGTCTCAGACGATTGGATAGAACTGCCCCTGTGCCTAGTGATGTTTGTGGATTCATTGAATCAATGATTGTTCTATTCATTCAATTCATAATCGTTTTACTGTGTCTACTATTTGCCCTCAACTCTTGGAGAAGTAAATGTCTAAAGTACATACATGATAACTTAAAAGCTCATTTTACCAATTTTATTTCACCATAAGCCCGCCCGAAGGATTGCCATGGGAGTGGGTGCCCCTCTTGCACCAGCCCACCTGACCACAAAACCACCTCTCATCGTTTGAAGGGAAACCTAGAAGTGGAGCCCTCCAGTACTTCTTAATTCAAATCGGCTGATAGTCACTGGCTTTCTGCCCTGGGCAAATCCTCCACTTTCAGTCCCACTTTGATCTTCTAGCCCAGGCCACTTTCATTTCACAGTTGAAGTAACAAAGGTTAAAACAGATGACAACTATTTCTAGGGCCAGGTTTCTTTGCCCTCTATGTACATATGCACCACACCATGGTGAGACACCAGGGAGGCCACGTCACAAAGCCTGGAGAAAGTTGGGGAACTCTGAAGCTTTGGTAAACCTGAGCATTCTTTTCTAGCCCAAGATCTTGGCAGCAGATTTTTTCAAAGCACAGAAGCCCAGTATTTATAATGCATGGCCTGGACAATGGGCTGGGAAAGGACCCTCACTCTTACAAGCAGCCCCTCTCTCATATTCCAGGGTTTGAAGAAGGGGTGTATAATGAAGCTCCAATCCCGTCATTCTGCAGGTTGGGCCAAGGAGCGTTCTTTTTCCAGGGTCAGAGCATAAACATGGGCAGGAAGGAAGGTGGGAGGGAGTCAGCAAAGGGAAAACAGAATCAAACCAGCAAAACAACCCAGGGATGCATCTGTGGGGGCAGTCCTTTGATGAGCCCTTGGCACCTACATTCTTCCCAGATGAGGCCTCTGTCCATTGGACCCGTGCCCTTTCCTTCCTGCCCCACCCCCACTCCACCCACTTCTTCAGTGATTCTCTTTTCCTGAAATGCCAAATATGGCCCTGGCCCCAGCTTCACCTTGGTCCTGGTTCTCTGCCAGTTGGCCATTGGGGGACTCTAGAAACTGGGGACAGTCATGGGAGTCACCCGGTGGACAGCTTGAAGTTTTTAGCAGCAGCAGAAGAGGCAGCCAAGCACAGATGTGAGGTCCCTGCTCTCCAAGCCCAGCCTTGCCCTGGCGGCTCCTAAGGAGTGCTTAGCTAGTGTGTCAGCTCCCTGTCCAAGGCCTGCTGTTCTTGGCTCAGGGAGATGTTTTCCAGCACCAAATGCTTAGTGCAGACATCTCCGCAGGGGTGGGAGTGGGAAGGGGTGAGGGCAGACCTCTCAGCTTATCAGAATTCAGAGTGTGCCTCCTCCACTCTGTCCCCTCAGTGACTTTACAAATTCTCAGGACAGCTTTCAGAAAACCTCCCGCCTGCAACTTGCACTTGGGGGTGGATTGGGGGGGGGTCATGTGGGGACTATATGTGGAATTGGTTGAGGCAGAAGGGAGCCAAGACACCCTCTCCCGATTCATGACATGTGAGAACACTCTCTTGACAGAAGCAGCTCCCGGTAATAGTAACAGCTCTCGGGGCCTTCGACAGGCCGCAGCGCATCACCTTCAGCACCCTGCCAAGCTCAGCAGCAGCCCTATGGCAGGAGGGTGTGGGGGCAGAGTATGCTCAGGGAAGTGGGGTAAAGGCAGACACTGAAAGAGACAGAACTGGAAGGAGGCTGAGAGAGCAGAGACAGGGGCACAAAGAGGCAGGGAAACTGAGACGAGAAGAGTCCAGGGCAGTGAGGTCCAGGGACCCAAGAAGACAGAGAGGTGGGTGTTGGAAACAGTGCTAAAAATGGGGACAGGTGGAGATGAACACACAGAGATTTGGCCATTGCTTGTAACCACCCCCATGCTCCCTGTCAAGAGCCTCTGTAAGAACTGCAGACTTGCCCCCTACTAGCAAGCTCAGTAGCTGCCCAGCTGAAGAGAAGGAAGAGCAGGTGCCTCATGCCAGGCCACCAAAAACAAGAATTCCTGGAACTCTGGAGCCTGCGGAGGGGTTCAGGACTCACGATTCCTCGGTCTATATCTCTAGGAAACTGCCTTCTCCCTGATGTCATGATTTGGGTGCTCTGCGTGATGTTATTTCTCTAAAAAGGAGTATCTTTTAAAAGACAAAATGTTGCTTTTTCCCATTTAAAAATAACCTTTCCTACCCCTGATGTTTCATTACAAAAGAAAACAACACAAATTCATCATGGAGAACTTGCAAAATCTGAAAAGATACAGGAAAAAATAAAACATGAATTGTAATCACATCACCTAATGATAACCACTGTTGGCAATTTGATGGCTTTCCTTTCAATCTTTTTCAATGCATAGAGCTCTATAATTAGCAATAGTATTCCACAGCATTTTGTTAAATATTTGACATCACCACTTTTATTAGTATATATAATTTAATGTATGGACAAGGCATTATTACAAAATTGATCTATAGTTGAATATGCAGGTTGCATCTAACTTTGCTACTATGAACAATGCTTTAATGAATATCTTTCTGCCTACATCTTCATCAGAGTTTCTGAATATTTCTTGAGGATATATTTAAAGAAGGAGAATGTGTCAAAACCCATGAACATTTTTAAGGCCTGTGTGCACACACACATACACACATGACTCTTTCTTTCTAAATGTGTACCTACATGAGAGTATATATATTCACACAGATAACACACATATGTTTCAAGTTGCCCCTCAGGAAGATTGTACAATTAAACTGCTAGTGCAATTTAGACTCAACTGTTGATGACAGAGCATTTGGTAGTTAATGACAGTCCTCTGCAGCTTATAAAGTAAATTGACATAAATGGGAGGTAAGTATAGTTATTTAGACTTTTCAAAGGAGGAAACTGAGGCTCAGAGAAGTTACATGAATTACCCCAAATCTGAAGCTTAACTAGGTAGTTCTCTCTACTGGTCTACCCATTCTAGTCAACATCATCAGCACCCAGGGTCAGAGCTTCATGGATTCTAGCTTGGATTATGCTAGAACCACCTTGCCCATCATGCCAGGCACTGGCCACATGTGGCTATTTATTTACTCAAATAAAATATAATACAAAATTGGGTGGCATCTGTGGCTCAAAGGGGTAGGGTGCTGGCCCCATATGCCAGAGGTGGTGGGTTCAAACCCACCCCCAGCCAAAAAAACAAAAAAAAAATAATACAAAATTTAACTGCTCCATCTTTTTAACCATATTTCAGGTGCTAGAGAAATTATAAATGGCTACTGTGTTGGACAGTGCAGATGTGGAACATTCCATCACAGAAAGTTCTGATAGACAGTGTTATTCAAGAAGGTTGGCATCCCAACTTCTGATATGGATTGCCTCACCCCAACCCCCACCCACCACCTCTCACTCATTCTATATACTGAGAATGAATCAGGTCTCCTAAAAATATAAATTTGATTATACCCGTAATCACTCCAAAACCTTTATTTATCCCCTTTACCTGTTATCTGCCTCACATTAATAAAAAGCACAAATCTACAACCACCTTTATTCCTGATCTTCCTGATTTTCTAAATAGTTATTACATACCATCTGTGTCTGAACAGAGGGCCTATAGGCACAGAGATGGATAGACAAATATACTCAACAAGCCCATAGTTCAATGGGTTAAAACAAAACACATTCTCGGCCTCCTGTCCTGCTTTACTGTTCTTTATAGCATTTAACTACTACCAGTATTTATTTATCATCTGTTGCCTCCACCAAAATGCATACTTCATGAGAGCAGTGGCTTTCTCTAATTTGTTAAATTTTGTGTTCACACAGCCTGTTGAAGTGTCTGGCACTTGGTACTTGAAAAACAAATATCTATAAATGAATAACTATATTCTAGAATATTGAATTTCTAATTCTTTCAGACATTCCACCATAGAAATTTGTACCTCAAGCCTGTAATGCTTGAAATCTGACTTCTATCTTCTCTTGATAACCAAATGCTAACTTGTCACTTTACCACAAACCATCATGAAAAAGGAATAGTGCAAGATAAATTTTATAGCAACTGTTTGGTCCAAAGCAGGCTTTCAGCTTGGACTATCTCTCACTTGAAGAGATGAATCAAGCACTCAATCCTTGCAAGTTACACAGTGGGGAAATTCAAAGAGAATATTCACCAGACTCTTTAAAGCTTGGATCAAAAGAAATGAACTAAGTCACTCTCTGCAGATCTTCTGTGGTATTGATGTCTGGGAAGTTTTTTAAACAACAGTGAACATTCAGTTCGAGTAGTTAGAAACCTTTTTTGGTTACCTGTTCATTTTTGGTACCACTGGCAGTTGTGGGGCAAGGAACTGTTTAAGGGATAATGCTGACAAAAGTAAGGCAGGATTTCAGGTCATCAAATGTACTTTAGTGACTTTCCCACCTTTTTCTTATTTTCCTTCACCTTTGATTTTATCAAAGTCTTCCTATCATATTAAAAACATTTTCCATCTACCTCTGATGGTTTTTAAAAATGAATTAGAAATCCTCTATCTTTTCATAAGAAAATTTAGTCCATTCACTTTTAGTGTAACAACATTTTTACATAATTTTATTCCTTAAAGTTGTCTCTGTGCTTCTCTGTTTTATTTTGTTTCTACTTTTTATTTTCCTTGATTTTTACTTTATTTTCCTATTCCATTAATGGTTTCCTTCTCTTTCCACCCACTCATAATTAAACACATGCTTCTCCATTACATAAAAACAAAACATCAGGGTGGTGCCTGTGGCTCAAAGGAGTAGGGCACTGGCCCATATGCCAGAGGTGGCAGGTTCAAACCCAGTCCTGGCCAAAAAGTGCAAAAAAAAAAAAAAATCAAATATTTTCTCTACTGTTTCCTCCCTCACTACAATATTGCATGACCCTTAAAATCCTTTTAATTTATCACTCTTCCTTTCTACAGGTGAAACCTTAAAACCCCTTTTACTTGTAACTTCTCTTCCATTGCTCCCAATGTCCTAGTTTTTTCAAAAATAGTTTTATTATAATTAGTTCCAGACTATTATTAGGTTTTCCTCTAATGTTGTGTTATTTCTATTTCAAGATCTTTATCTAGCACTTTCATTACACAATACAAGAAACTCTATAACTATCCATTTAAATTTAATCATACTTAGATTAATTACTTCTCTTCCTTTCCCACCCCCTCTTTCTCTCTTTCATTGTGGTCTCCCACAGTATCTGTTCTGATTCATTTTTGTTTGTTCAGAATCTTTTCTTGTTCTATTTTTTTTGTTTGTTTAAGACAGAGTCTTACTCTGTGCCCTGGGTAGAGTGCTGTGAGATCCTAGCTCACAGCAACCTCAAATTCTTGGGCTTAAGTGATTCCTTTGCCTCAACCTCCCAAGTAGCTGGTACTACAGGCACCCACCACAACACCCAGCTAATTCTTCTATTTTTAGTAGAGATAGGGTCTTGCTCTTGCTCAGGCTAGTCTTGAACTCCTGAGGTCAGGCAATCTACCCACCTGCGCCTCCCAGAGTGCTAGGATTATAGGCATGAACCACCGTGCCTGGCCAGAATCTTTTCCTTATTATTATTCTTAGATGGTGTGGTGGTTTTAAAATAAGTCCAAAATTCTTTGATACTTTTTCCTTTATGAGGTGGAGCTTAATTCCCTCCCTTTATGTGTGGGCTGAATTTACTTCTAATGAGCAGTAGAATGCAGAAGTAGTGTGACTTCTGAGAGTTGGCCATAAAAAACATTTCCTCCTTTTGTATCACTAGTGATGGAGGAAGCCAGTAGCCATACTGTGAGGACACTAAAGTAGCCCTATGGAGACATTCACATGGTAAGAAATGGAGGCCTCCTGCAATCAGCCAGAAAGGAGGCCTTCTACCATCAGTTGTAGGAGTGAGTCATCTTGAAAGCAGATCTCCCAGTCCCAGCCAAGTCTTCAGATGGCCACAGCTGGCAAATTGTCAGATTTCCTATTGAAGCACCCAGAGGAAGCCTCTTTGTCTTCCCATCACCTCCTCAGCCACAGGAGTGGTAAAACTGCAGCCCCCCTGTTCAGTTTCCCTGCAACTTCTCAGAGAGCAGAAAGACCAGCAGGTTCTGCCAGGAACGTGGAGACTGACCTATAAGGTGCTTCTGCTGAGATCTCTAGGGGTTGTGATCTCCTTGGTGCTCTCAGCTGCTGAAACCCATACTCTTGCCTGGCCCAGAGAGGAGATGACATTCTGTGCTCTCTCTCAGAACTTGGGGATCTGCTCCCAGTTTGCAGATCCTGCTGCTCACTGACTCCAGCACTCACTAGCACTGGGGAGGAAGCTGTGATTGGATTTGATGAGAAGGTGAGCCATTTCCTTCCCAGAGTTCCCATCTCTCTGTCTATTGACATAACTCCTTGATCCCCCATGAGACATGACTCTCCCCTCCTCCAAACACTCAGTTCATTGTCTCTGATACAGCCTGTAGGCTGGTGGCTGCCCCACCACACTGGAAGTACCTTAGGCCCAGGGGTCATGTTTCACTCTCCTTTGTTCTCCCAGTGCCTAACTAGTGTCTAGAGTCATCAGAGACTTGCAGAATGGAGCTCATCTCCCGGCCTCAAGGCTTGCATAAAACACTGTTCTCTTCCACAGAGAACGGTACTGGGTACCGACCTAGGGTTCCAATCACATGCAATAGCTGGAAGTTGGAATGAAGTCACATCCTAATACCCCTATTATCTTGCCTGGATCCTCCCATGTATTAAGAGTATTTGCTTCAGCAATTTGTCAAAGGTATAAGGCATGAATAGTTGGGCTAGAGAAGAGGGGTCAAGTCTTGGTTTTGTGCAGTCCATATTGATTCTAACCAACTAGATGGTCTTAGTAAGACTATCTTAGTAAATCCAGGCCTCCCCATGCTGGGAATGGTGAGCATTAGGCTGGGAATGGAGCATTTCTCCAGGGGTTTTCTGGGGAGCATTGTTCCTATGAACTACCGTGTGGAAAAAGGCCCTTCAGGCCAAACATGTTTAGAAAGCTGAACTATGTCATATACTGGGTATGGATATTACATAAACGAACACAAAGCAGAAAACCAATAAAGAAACCTATTAAAATGTCCTGGATTCAAGTTTCTCAAACATACTTGACCGTGGATCTCACCTCCTTCTGCAGTGCATAATGCCTATCAGCAACCTGTGGAAATAGTTTCTGTGCATACTACTTTGGGGAACACAATGAGCTGAGCATTTGGAGGGCAACTACTTTGGTGAACACAGGGATTCTGAAGGTCCCAGGGACCTGGGGGTTCATGCTGAGTCCAGTTTCTCTCTTAAATTTGAGGCGAGGTGGCCTAAAGCAGCAGCTCACAAAGTATGGGTCCCTGACCAGAATCACGTGGAAACTTTTTAGAAATCCAAATTCTCAGGTCCCACTCAGCTCTGGTGAATCAGAAGCTCTGGGTGTGGGACCCATCAGTCTGCACTTTAACACTCACCAGGTGATTCTGATTCCCCTTTAAGTTTGAGAACCGCTGGTCGAGCAGGCTGAGAAATAAACTCAAGCCACATTATCTGGGTTTAATTTCCACCTCTGCTTTTTGATCTTGGGCGAGTTTCTTTTTAAGCTTCTATGTGAAACAATACCTATCTTGTGGGGTTGTGATACACATTAAGTAAGTTAAAATATATAAAGCCCTTGGCACAGTATTTGCAATGTATTAATTGACATTAAGTGTTAATTATTATTGTCATTATTGAGGAGTTCCTCTGTCCACTAAAAGGAAAAAGAGGGAATCAGGGGCACCACTATGTGACAGGACTGAATTAAATGTTGGGAGTGGGTTGGTCACATAAAATTCTGACATCTGATTGCTGACCTTATGGGACACAGGACATTCCCCTGCCAGGAGAGGTTTTACACTGTGATGTTCCAGGAAAGGTCTTCTCATTACAATTCCTGGTGATTCATTATGAATGACTGGTGTTGTATAGTGAGGCGCTGGAGGAAGTAGGGTCACTTCCAGCTGTATTTTCTGCATAGGCTTCCAGTAATGAATGAAATCCCAGATTCAGCTTCAGCCAGTGTCCTTTGTCCTCATGGATGACGTTCTTGATGCTTGTGGAGAGAATCTCCTTTCAGTTTGTGTTACAACTCACCTGGTAATATGGTAGCCTCAGCAGTTTGGCCAGGGCGGCCCTGTGGCAGTCAGGATTCCAACCCATGGCCTTGGACTCTGCCTAGCACGTCTACTTCATCATTGTAGTGTGATCCATCTAGAGGACCCACGGAGAGAGAGCACTTTAATTAACTCAGTTCGCAGGGGTAAGATTGTAATGGAAGGAACCCATGGTTGGCTTAAGGCTGAGCAGCCCTGGAGTGGCTGAGCTGCAGTCAAAATCCGGGTCTCCTACTCTAAACTGGCACCCTTCACTTCAGATGCTATGCATCCCCAGCCTGCCATAGCATGGGGTGACTCTGGAGGGCCTCTTTATTCTTCTTTTACAAGCATCAGGCCTAAGTTAGGAGAACCAGTCACCTGGGGTGGGCTGGGGTGGGTTTGCTGTCAGGGGTGCCTGTCCAGGACAGGCATGGTTGGCAATCTTCAGGAAGCTCTGGGAAAGCCAAACAAAAGGTAACTAGAATGAGCCACAGGGGGCCCATTAGCTTCCTGGAGCCTCAGGAGCATTCCCAGGAGGGCCTATTGCTGGGAGTGTGTGATCAGTGCAGGCCCCATCACAGGCAGCTGCTGGCATATTAATATTCCAGATAAATGGCTTTTGGCTCAGGCAAAAGAGCCTGCTTGGGAGCAGGTTTCTCTTTGAAGCTCCTAAGAGGGGCAGCTTGCAGTAAAAGAAAAAGGAAAAAGGCATCTTTGCAAAATGATTCTACTCAAAACCCTCTGCTCCAATCCATCTCTGTTTGTTTTGTTCCTCTGCCTCTCCTGATTCATAGCAGGCTCCTTTCTGGAGAGGGAGAGCCCGGCTGTACACATCCTTGGGGAGACAGACTGTCTACAATTAGCCAGGACATTGAAGCAGCAGTGCCTGCCAGAAGCGGTCTGCACAACCCACCAGCTTTGGAGCCTCCGGCCTTATGTATGAATCTGAGCTCTGCCATTTTCATCTGTGTGACCTTGGGTGGATCCCTTAACCAACCTTGCCAGCCTCAGTTTTCTGGGCTGTAAATGGGGAAGATAAAACTTTCTCTAGAGGGTGTCTGAGGATTATACGCAGCCAAGTACATATAGTGCTTAGCGCGATACCCATCAGCATTGGCCAAGGTTGGAATCCTGGCCGGCAAAAGTCAGTGCCATTACTACAAAGGGGGAGACTCAGAGCAGATGGAGCCACCGAAGCATCCCGAGCAGGACTGGTGACATTCGCTTCCTCTCAGTGCTCCTGCTCACTGGCTGCTTAGGCCCCTCCTTGTTCTAGGTCATTAAGAATGTGTCCAGATATTTCAAACGTATGGAAACTCCAGCCTAAAGACCTTCAAAATTAATTTTATAGGTAGGAAAACCGAGACCCTGAGAGCAACTTGCCAAAGCTGCTCAGTACATTAGCTGCTGGAGTGAAGCAGAGTCTTGCTTTCATTCTGCTGTTCTGAGCACGTGAGGTACATACTCAGCAGGAGCCCTGTGCTTGAGAACTTTCTCTTCACTGCAGGTCTGTTTCCAGCAGACAAAGCCAGGCCATACTGGCAGAGTGGGTGAGACTGTAGAAGTTCCCCGACCTCAGCTGCATCAGGATTATCTAGGGAACTATTCAGAACTGGGCATCTGACTCCACCCCAAGAGTGGCCGGTGGGCAGGTGTGTGCTGTGCTCCAGGCATCTGAGTGTCGCCCAATAGCTCCATGGAAGAACAGGCTAGGGGCCTCGCTGTCCAGGACAGGGGGCTCATCTCCCACCACAGGGAGGGGCATTGTTCCTGATTCTTGGGTGACCCTGAGCAAGTTACTCACCCCAGTGTCAGTTTTCTCGTCTGTGAAATGCTCTTCCTTTCAGGGATTGTGAGAGCCAATCAGAAATAAACGAGGTAGTGTGTCTGCCCCAGAACCTGGTTCATATGACACGCTCAGGAAAGTCCAGGGGTGCTCAGCACAGCCTCTAGACCAAGTAACACCACCACATCTTTCATGGAGAGCAGAGTCTGGCCCTCAGTGTTGAGCCAGGCCTGAGCCCAGCTTCCATCAGCATTGGCCAAGGCAGGTTCTTTGACTGCTGAGTCTTAGGACATGGGATGCAAGGTATGGTACATCACACAACCATGGCAGCAACAGCAGGGAGATCCTCGTGCTCTCTACTGGACACACATTCACCAGGTGTGCTGTATAGCCATCATTTCTTCCTCACCTGGGATATAGCAAGGGCCCCACTTGAGAGTGGAGGGCAGATGCCTGAGGGTCATGCCCATGTCACACAGGAGTTCAACAGCCCCATCTGTAGAGAGAAGAGCTGTTCCTGGGCATTTGAGATGCTCCCTAAGGTGGCAGCTGGTCTCTTGAGCTGCAGAGATGGGGACATATGTGCTCAAGGCATGGCACAAGTTGAGTCAAGGTTTGAGTGGGCAAATGTCACACTTCTCACACCTTCATGTGATGTGTTCAAGACCAGAAAATGATCCTTCTCCCCAGCCTGGCTGCCCCATGTGACCATCAGAGGGACCTCAGAAGAATGAGGACTTGACAGTGCTTGAGGAATGCCAAGGACATTCCAATGTGAGGAAGAAGAGGATGATGGTGTAGGAGGAGTGGAAGGAGAGAACCACATTGTTTCAAGCCCCTCCAAATGATCATTATCAAAAGTCCAACCACAGCTCTTCTAGATAGCCAGCACATCCAGGGCAGGTGACATGATCCATTCACCAGCCACACCCTGTTCTCCTCCACAATCACACAGTGCTGCCACTGCCCATCCCCTGGGTGCCTATGCACCACAGCACCTCAGCGGTAAGTTCCACAGTGCATCCTAGGAATCTCTCAGTATGACCAGGCAGAGCTCGCAAGGCATGTCCTGGCTCCTGGGAGGGGAAGGCCACCAGGCCCAGGGCCAATGAGGCCTGCAAGAAATACCAAAGAGGTGGAGGCGGCAATCATAACCTAAGCCTCCTGGAACTGTGAAGAAAGAGCCTCAAAAGGACCAACATGAGGTCAAGCAAGAAAAGGCACATGGTACCCCAAATACCATGTGCTTTTTATGGTTCTGTCCATGAAGTCATTGTACTGTGCCTCCAAGTCTGATAGCAATTTTTCAATTCTAAGAGTCTATGATCCTCAGGTGCTTAGTTCCAACATCCCTCTATTGCTCACCTGCATTTAGAGCTCCCTTGGGAAGAAGACATGAAGCCATGTTTGCACACCTCTTATGGCAGGGAGGCATTATCTCTCTTGCCAGCTGTTCCATCTCTCTGTGGCTCTGGCCTTGGGAGAAAGCTATTTCTCTTGTGAGCTAAAATCTCTGCCTCCCCAGGGACACATCCACTCCCCCAGCCCCATGACTACCCTTTAGAGAAGTTGAAGGTGAAGTCTTCCCCTCTCTGAGTGCTCACAAGACATGAGCTGACCAGAGACATGAGCTGGGCTATCTTTACCAGACTCCTAGAGGACATGAGAGAGTTCTACTCCTCTCTGTAGAACTCCCCATCTCTTAGCAAATGAAGACAGGGCTGATGCTGATATCTTCTTTTTACTGATGAAAACAAAGATGCACAGAGCAGGCAACAGGCCTTCAAAAGCCACGTGCTGATGAGGTAAAGAGCAGAACTGAAGTTTGGGTCACCCTCCTCCAAGCCTGAGTCTTTCTGGTACATACTTGTTTTGTTCAGTGTCCAGGGTTGGAGATGCAAGGGTATTCTGAAGTGTCCCACAGTCCTGCAGAGAACTTGGCCTCATCACACCTTTTCCAACCAGCACATAGTTCTCTACCCTGTGTGACCTCAGGAGGAAGGGACATTTTACTTCTCAGCATAGGGCCAGACAGCCCAGGCTACTGGCTTCCCTCCAGCATTTCTTGGGGCTGCACTAAGCAGAAATCCCTGGAAACTTGCGGAGCTCATGAGCAAATGGCTTCATGGAAGCACCTGTTAAAATCTCCTCTGCTGGAGACTGAAATAGACAGAGCCAAAGCCAGCAGGCCTCCCACCTCCCCCATGTACTCCAGGGTCTCCTTCTCCTTCCATTGCAGCCCAGCCCTGGAAAACCCTCACCCTCGTCTAAACACCAGCATGAAGCAGACCGAAGCAGAGGCCATATGTGTCAAATTATATTATTGTTTAAAATATTTGCTAGTCTTTTCCATGGAAGATTATTCCTTCCTACCCCATTAGGCTTGGCCATTTGATTTTGTTTAGCCAGTGAAATGTGAGCAGAAGTAAAGTGTGATCTTCTGAATAGAAGCATTCAGAGCTACTGACTTCTACTCTGTTTCCCCTCAGCCATATGAGTAGCATGCCCCTGATACAGGCTGCTCTCTCAGCCTGGCACTAAAATGAAGACGTCATAAAAGGCAGCTGCAGATGATTAGAGAGGATATATGAGTGAAAAATAAGCCTTTGTTTCTGTAGTCACTGAGAGTTAGGAGCTACTTGTTACTGCACCCTAACTTGGGCTACACTGACTGATATACCAGGCATGGCAGGAGATGGTGTGTTGTCAAGACAGATGGGCCACTGGATCAAATCTACCATGATGTATGGGGAGAGGGAGAAAATACCAGCAGGTAAACCCACAGGAAAGTGAGTTCCCCCCGCCTACCTCCTTCTGCATATTTAATTGACTTAAAATGGTGAGGATGGAATTAGTTTTGCCTCAATTTCCCCATACCTCCTCCAGCCATAAAATTTATTTGGGGACTCTGATAGGAATGATATGAGGCTCAATTTTCATTCAAATATTGATTTTTATCCTCAGGAGTAAACAGTTTGTGTTCTTTAAATAAGAAAAGAAAACAGCTCTGAAATTGATTCCTGAGTAATTTAATCACCTTTTGTCCAGACAGTTCAGAGCTGGCTCAAGGATTATCTACATATTGAACTGAATTTCTAGTAACATCCAAAAAACATGGGGACATGGGGAAATTTATTGCCGCCCCTTCCCCACTCCATTGTCTCCTGGCAGAAGCACTGAACAAAGAATTGCTTCTGGACCTCCCAACACATAGTGGGAGGGCCATTGAAACCAATTCTGTGCCTTTAAATAGAGGAGGGAAACTGATGCTCGGAAAAGGCATGCATTGAAAAGATCTTGAAGTGTCAGAGTGCTTTATGTTTTAGAAAATATGTTCATGTCTCTTACGTTAACTGTTTCCTTCATCTACTAAGAGAAAACAATTGTCTGACTGGAGATCAGGCAGCAGACATCTCAGTCTTACTTCTCTAACCAGCAATATGTTGGGAAAACCATATCATGTCTTAGAGTCTCCATTGTACAAATGGAAGACTGGGTTATTTCATTCATTCACTTGTTCATTCTCTCAATACCACTTTCTAAACATTATCTACCAGGTATATCATGTAGATGAGTAAAACTAATGACAGGAAATCAAGATGTGGTAGATTGGAAGAATGACCACAGATTCTTCCCATCTCTGAATGTTTATATCAGGAAGTGGCATGTAGCTAGGCTTGGCCTTGTGACTTTCTTCGCTATGTGCATTTCTTTGGCTGATGGTAACTGCAACATAGCAGAGACTTATAAAATATTTGTACATTGGGACTTTCTTCTTTTTTTGGACTTGCATCCCTGAGATTATTATGTGAATAAGCCCAGGCTAGCCTACTAGAGGATGAGATTCACATGTCCCCATGACTCCCACAATGCCCACTGACAGCTGCCCACCCCCATCATGTGTGTGAGGCATTCTCAGATCATCTAGCCTCTGGCCTACCCTTCTACTGACCACAGATGCATGACAGTGTCCACAAGAGATCAGCCAAACCAGAAAAAGCACCCAGATGACCCATATAATTTTTAACTACATAAGAAGATTTTTTTTAAAAAGCTACTAATCTTGGGAGTCATTTGTTACACAGCAAAACCTAACTGATGCAAAAATGAAGATTTTTTTTGAACATCTTCTTGTGGTAGGTTGTATATAAGGCCCTTTATATAGAAGCTTTGTTATATCTTTAGTCTAACCCCAATAGTTATATACTTTACAGCTGGGAAACTGAGATGAAGAGAAGTTAATCTACTAGAAGTTAATCTAAATCTAGTTCTCTGAACTAACCATCCAGAATTAGGCTCTGACACTAAGATGAACTTAACCTGCCAAGAGAAGGGTTTGAGGAGCAAAATCTGAGTGGGACTGGGCTTTGCGGGCTTGAAATTCTTGATAGGCTGCTCAGCCCATCTTGATGCTTCATTCCTGGTGCCCTGTAGAGGAGTGTGCTGAGCAGGCAGAGAGTGTGCTGAGTCTAGAAAGCCTTGAAGAAGATGGGGTCATGATAAAAGATATGAGGAGAAGGGGTCAAGACAGTGCTTTGCAGCTAAAATGCCTCATAAGACCAGCTTATGGGATCCTGCTTCTAAATGATCAATTCCAATCTCATTATGACCACAGCTGCCATTAACTCAGGAGCTAATTGCTATTAGCTTACAGAAACTCAAGAGGGTTTAGCTGCAAAAATTCCATGACACCGGGCCATCTCACTGCTTAAATGGACACATTCCTGTTATTAATTCCATTTGACTATTAGCTTATTACTGTTAAGTTATTATAACTTTGTATAAAGTCCTTGAACCGGATGTACGTCCTCCACACACATTTCATTACGGGGAGTAGAGTGCACCCAGAGGTTCAATATTTTAATTTTCGTTTTTCTTTAAGGTACAGGCTTATTAAACAGCATTGGGAAGGTCCTTGATTTGGAAGACGGCTCTGTAAGCAAAAGCCCTAACAAAAACCAGACTTTGCCCAGCGTTTTGATGCAATTAGGATCTTGGCAAGTGCGAGTGAGTCTAAACAACAAAGCTTAGGGCTGGAAGAGCCCTTGGAGACTCTAGTCCATTCTTGGGTTACACTTAGGGAAACTGAGGGCTGGAGAGGAGACAGGACTCGGGTAAGGAAAAAAATGCCACCAGCATCAGGCAGATGGCATTATCTGAAACAGCCGGGCCACTGTTTTAGATAAATTTAAAGTCAGCCGAAGATGCCGCGTATGCAAGATTACCAATGCTAGACCTTAGAAGCAGGGTCCCTGATCTTCCCAGCAAAAAATACCTGTGTGCTCAGGAACAGGCCAAGCTATGATCATTCTTTCCTCTTCAGCGGAAAGCCAGCTGGAAGGAGAGCTACATGACAGTGTATAAAATTAGACATATTTAACGGGTGACGACAAGGTTCTCCCTGTCTACGTTCGGAAGCCTCCCTTAATGAGATCCAGTTGGTTTGTTAAGAAAATAGGAGTGTGTGCAATTACCAAGTTCACCGTTTATTTTTATTTAACTCTGTAGCTTCTTCCCAAGATGCCTTGGGGCATGTCTGGAAAATTGTCAGCACTTGTTGCTAAGCAGAGTCTGGTCCTGGGAGGTGTTTCCTAAATGCACCGGGCCCCCAGCATAGCCAGGTTCGGGGGAGATCTGGTGGGGAGGGCCTGGCAGGGACCAGGGTTGTCTGTGTGACTTTGAGGCATCACGGTCCCTCCTGGAGTCTCTGGCTTCTCATCAGCACAACTGAAGAAGAGGCGATGGAATGTCTCCTGTCCTTTTCTCTCCCACACGCCTATTCTAAATCTCTTTTATTGGATTTTTACTCTTAAAAGCATGAAGGAGGGAGGTGATAAGACAGAGCAAAGGAAATTGGCAGCTTTCGAGGACTCTCTCTGGGGTCGGGGTTTCTGAAAGGATCCTAATTAAAGCCAAGTGAATGCTTTCCAGTGAAGATCTCTGCAGAGTTGCTTGTTGACCTTGAGAGGTAGGGACTGCAGAGTGAGAGAGAAAGGGAAAGAAGAGAGAGTGGCGGGCAAGGAGAAAGAGGAATCCAGACAAGGAAGAAAGAAGAAGGAGAGGAGGTGGAGGGGGCAGCGGGGCTGGGAGACGAGGTAACCTTGGGAGAAGAGGGAGAGATTTCAAGCAAAGAGACAAGCTGAGAGGAGAGGCAAGGAGACAGGAATAAAAGGCAAGAGGGACACAGACGAAGAAGAGTGGAGTAGAAACGCAGGCACCCGTTGGTACAAGTTAGAAACAATCTCCTGTGGAAGTGTGGACATGAAATGGAGACGGTATGACACGAAATGAAAGCAGGAGCCCCCGGTTTTTGATGCAGACAGGTAAACAAGGTTTTAGTTATTGACTGACTGATCATGCACACACACATGCATGCGATGGGCAATTTCTGTCTGGGCACCTTGGTCATGATCAGTGTCTCCTCAAACTGGTGGTAATTTAGCCTGTGGTGCCTACCTCTGCTCTCAGGTTGTAACATAACATCTTCAGTCAACAGCTTTATGGAATCCCTGAGAATCCCCTCTCTTTCTGCCATCCTAGAGAGACACAGTGGTATGTTTTACCCAGAATAGAGCAGCTGCAGCCCCAGGGAAGGCAGGGGAAGGAGAGCCAGCAGATTATCCCCTGCTGAACCCATTTTCCTGGGGAGCCAGTGCTGAGCTGGAGTGTGACATGCAGCCCTCTGGTTTAGCTGTTCCCTCTCCCTTGCACACATGAAGACAGGCACTCTGGAAGGCTGAGGAGGGGATTGGATTCAACAATTTTGCCTTTTCTTGTTCCCTTGCCTCTGGGTTAGGAGATTTGGCTCCAAACACCATACAAAGATGAAACATTTGTCTCTTCACTGCTCAGTGACACTTCCCAGGGGTCTCTGAGCTATGAAAACAAGACAAAGCCAATTTCTGGGCTGCTGAGGCCCTTTTGTCCTCTTAGTTTGCCTTGATTTTGTTAGTTCCACTCAGAGGACAGGGCCAGACACTATGGTCCAAATTGAGAAGAGGAAATGTAGTCTGTTTCTAAAGGAAAAAAGGCAGAAATGGAGATAAAAATCAGAGTTGATAAAGTCCTATAGGGCTTGAATGAAAGCCTTAGCCTGCTTGTAAGTTTCCATGTTATGTGGTGAATCCACTGGGCATTGATAGCACCTGGGCCATCAGTGGAATGGGGGCAAACCAGAACTCCAAGAAGAAAGAAGCTCTGATTTGCACTGTTAACCACTTTCCCTGGTGTAAACACTCCCCTTGCAGCTAATGCCAGCCTGTCAGTGGTGACATCACTGAAGGAAGAACCGAAAGGAGGTGAAAATGTTCACCTCCTCTGTTCTGGTAGGAAGTGACCTCAGCACACCATGGATTGATGCTATTTCCTCCAGCCTCCCTCAACCCATTTGTAATATTATTCATGTCAAGGTCCATCCTGCTGCCCTTGAGTTCTAAATGTGGGGGCGATCATGATGTTCCTATCAGTGGCTGATTATTAACCATCAGTGGCTCCCTATTACCAATAAGATAAAATTCAAAGTTCTTAGCCCAGCATTCAAGCCCTGTTTAACTTGGTGGGACTTAATTTTTTTAGCCAGATATATGACCTTTGTAATATCCATAATATTTGGACTCTAATGACCACTCCCTCCTCTTCTCCCTCTACTGAATTCTAAATTCCTTCTGGTTGGAGAGTTTTGTTACTCATCTTTGCATCCCTCACTGCCTGCACGTTGCATGTGCTCCACCGATGTTGCAGGAGGTGGAAAGCCATTGATTGACGCTAGGCCTCTCGCCTTTCCCCATTTATTCTATGCTCACCATTCCCTTGATGGCTTCTTGCTTTTGCCATTCCTCCCTGCTCACTATGTCCTTCCTGCCACTTTATCCACCTGTCAAACTCTGGACCCATTTCTCCTAGATCCAGAGTTGATCATATGTGGAAAAGTCTTTTTTTTTTAGACAGAGTGTCACTTTGTCACCCTGTAAGACTGCTGTGGTGTCATAGCTCACAGCAATCTCAAACTCTTGGGCTTAAGTGATTCTTCTGCCTCAGCCTCCCAAGTAACTGGGACTACAAGCTGGGATGTCAGGGGACTGGTTCTGTGGTTGCTGCTCAGGAGGGAAGCACTGGCCAAAGGCACTGGGGATGCCCCTACTTATGATGGAGACTGACGTCTTGGGAGTTCTCTGGGAAGAGCCTGGACAAGGAGCCTGGAGGACTCTGTCGGGAGGGCCACTGTGGAAGGAGAGCCCTTTTTTAGAGATGCAGTCTTGCTCTGGCTTAGGCTGGTCTCAAACCTGTAGGCTCAGGCAATCCACCTGTCTCGGCCTCCCACAGTGCTAGGATTACAGGCGTGAACCACCACACCTGGCTATGGGAAAGTCTTTTCCGCTGTGTCATCCATCCACACTCCATGGCAGACGTGAGTCAAACTTCTGTGTTTCAGTGGCTGTTCCCTGTGCTAGGGACACAGCCAGAACTTGACAGACAACCTGGAGCTTACATCTTGGGGAAACCAAAGAGCTAGGGAGCAGAAATGTAATGCCCTTCAGCAGAGCAGCAGAGGAAAGCTAATACAGGGAGGGCATCATAGGGATCTGATTCAATGGGAATGGCCCATCGGGCACTTTGGGGAGGAGCCCTATGAGGGGAGAGATGGTGGCCTTGTCTCCCTCATGGAGTCTGGCCTCTTGTGTCTTCTCTAGGCCTGTCTTGTTGACAGTCTCTCATTCATCTTATGCTGTTGATCCATCCCGTGTATAGGTTCAGTCTGCTCCTTCCTGAGCAAGTGGCCACGCCTTGACTTCATACATCTATTCAGATGGTACTGGCCTCTCCCATCGGCAGAGAAAGAGAGTTCGCACCATGTGCCTCCACTCTCCAGGTTCTTACCACTGCTGTATCCTTGTTGTGACATCATTCTTAGTCTTCACAAAATCTGGCCTCAACTGTGGTTGGTGGCCCTGAAGTGCCACCTCCAGTGGCACTTCAGCCCTCACCTTGCAGGGTCTCTTCCCTCCTCCCAGGCTCTCCTTCCACAGTGGCCCTCCCGACAGAGTCCTCCAGGGTCCTGTCCAGGCTCTTGTCAGAGAACTCCCAAGACGTCAGCCTCCATCCACAAGTGGGGGTATCCCTAATGCCTATGACCAGCTCTTCCCTCCTGAGCAGGAAGCACAGAACCAGGCCCCCTGGCATCCCAGCCTGGGAAGCCCACAGGCTTGTCACCCTGGCAGTGTGAAATTCACCACCTTCTTGCCCAGATCAGCAGCTCTCATTGGATCTTAGCTGGTGAATGATTCTGCCATTCAGCTGGGGCCATCCTAGACTCCCCTTTCTCCCATACTTGCCTCAATAATTCAGCAATTCCTGCTACTTTTAGCCCCTAAATATTTCCCAAGTTTATTCCTCCATGTCTGCCACTGTTCCCATATTTGTGATTCAGGCCCTTGCTACCTCTCACTTCCTAGCAGATTTCTGTGATCCAGGCTATTTTGATTCACACAAAGCTTCCAGAATAATCCTTCCGAAACACACATTCAACCACATGCCTTCCTATTTAAAACCTTTCTGCTGCTTCCTATGTCCCAGAGCACATGGTCCGCACCGCCAGACCTGTCCTGAAGCCCCAGAAAGCCTGGCCCCTGCCGGCCTGCCTGCCCACCACTCTGTCCACACCACCCTCACTCTCTGCCCAGCACTCAGTATTCCAGGCACACACAGCGCCTTGTCATTCCAGGCACTCAGCAGGCTTAATGGCCCAGATCCTTTGCTTACTCAGGATTCTCTGCCTGGAAGAGCCCGACTTTCTTCCCAAGCCTGTCCACCAGGTTCACCCTTACCCACTGTGCCTCTTAGGTCAGGCATTCCCGGCTGCCGCAAACATCTCTCACTGCCACCCCGCAGCCCCCAAACTGATCCCACAGGGGCGACAAGCCCACCCTGCTCTGTGCACCCCTCCTCACACACAGAGATGCTGCATTGTAGTCACCCCTGTGTGCCCATCCCCCAGTCTGCAAGGGGAACACGCAGCCAGGTCCAATTCAACTTGCATCCTCCGTGTGTAACCCACACTGTGCACTTGAGAACCTGTGCTCACCTAATGCAGTGCTAGGCACCTTGACAAAAAAGGGGGGGACAGCAATGTACAGAGGCAGGGAAGCAGCAAAGTGCTGCGGCTCTTGCCTTTCTAATTAAGAGCTGTGCACTCTTAGGTAAGTCCTTAACCTCTCTGTGCCTGCGTTTCACCACTCGTAAAATGGGATGATAGTAAATTGTCTCATCAGAGGGTTGCTTGAGGATTAACTGAGACAACACACTGCTGAGCACGGCACACAGTGGGACCTGTACGCTGACACGCACAACTCTGTTCCTTTTTCCTAATGCTCTAATGAAATAGGTGTTGGAGGAGGCTGACGGGTCTCCCCAGGACACGCAGCCAGTCAGAGATACAGCGAGGCATCCCTGTATCTCTGCTCGGGACACCTTGCAGTTGCTCCCCAGCTGACCTAACATCAAAGGAAAAGGAGACAGTGTCCAGGAAGCCCAAGAAAACCCTGTGGTGGGGAAGGGGAGCAGCAGGGACATTATCTCCTGGGTAACTTTTATAATGCACACAGAGCAGATGGGAGAGCTTCTGGACCATGATAAGCCAGGGAGGAAAGCTAAAGGGTGAGTGTTTGAGACAGTTTTTCTACCCTTTGGGGCGATGTCATAGCTCACAACTAAGCCAGGTGCCTCTCACGTAGGGCCACTCCTGCACCATAATATGGCCTCACAGGTGGGGGAGGGGACAGGTGGAGGGCAGGTGGGGCTGACCTGGCAGGGTGTAATTGGCCTCTGCCTTAAGCTTGCCCTGTGGTTGGGCCACTCATGTGCATTGTGCCCGGCTCCCCACCCTTGCCCGCATTGTGCCATGACAAATGCCTGTCTGTCTGGGATCTTGAGGTGCATGGCAGGGTCTTACCTCTGTAGGTTTCCTGTCCTCTAGAAGCTATGTCCAGTGGAGAGTCTGGCCTCACACAGTGCTGGCCTCCCAGCTCACCGGCGTCTGCACAGCATAGCCCCTGGAAACTCTTTTCACTGGACTCCCAAAACCCTTGGGAAATACAACATGTGGGGAGTCATTTTCCTCCATAAACAGCCAAGGTCAAACAGAGCATGTGTTTCTGATTTGGGAAGACTGGGCCCAAGGCAGGAAGGGAGCAGATCAAAGAAGCAGGGAGCTGGGGGGAAGCCTGCTGGCAGGACAGAGGAGAAGGGAGAACTTCTTTATTTCTTAAGTAATGAGGAGAAGAGATATTCTGGGACTGCTCCTGGTTCCAGCCAGGACAGGGGGCTGACGTCAAGGTGAAGGCTCCAGACCAAAGCCTGGTGAAAGCTTCTTGGCTGTGTCATAATGGTTCCCTCCTGAGCCTCTTCTTTCTCATCAACACAGTGGGAGATGACACCACGTCCATCAGTTTACTCACAGGTTGTTCCTGAGTGACTGTGGGCCAGGCCCAGTGCTGAGTGCTGGGGATGGAGAAATGAAAGTCTCCACTCACAGTCTGAAGGGGGGTGGGGTGGGAGGAAGAGAGGACCAGGCCACCCACTCCACCCTGAGGGAGGAAAAGGCCATGGAGGAGTCCTGCCCAGGTGTGTGGAAATGCCATTGGGGCATTGTGGGGAAAAGCTAAAATGAGTGGGAAGGTGGCCCCTAAAAGATATATGCAGATCCTTACCTATTACCATGAATGTGACATCATTTGGAAAGAGGATCTTTGCAGACATGAGTCACTTAAAGATCTCTAGGGGACAACATCCTGCATTATCCAGGTGGGTCCTTATCAGAGGTGGAAGGTGAGATGACACAGAACAGGGGCAGACGACTGTGTGAGGGACAGGCAGAGGCTGGAGCGCAGCACCCACAAATCAAGGAACCCCAAGACTTCTGGGCCTCCCGACAGCAGGAGAGGGACCCAGGGCAGGTGTCCCTCACAGCCCTCGGAAGGGGTCAGCATGGCTTCCAGATCTGAGAGAAAATAAGTAGCTGTTATTTGAAACCACCTGGTTTGCGGTGCTCTGTTATAGCAGCCTAAAAAAACAAATACAGGTAGCTGACCTGTTCTCAAGAAAGCTGTCCTGAGAGGCTTCTGAAGCAGGTGCCATTGGAAATGAGGCCTGAAGCAGGAGTAGGAGGTAGTCAGGTTGGCAAGAGGACGGGGACGTGTTCAAGAAAAAGCACTGGCTCGTGGACGGGTGGAGAGAAGGGCACCGACGCGGTGGGGCTGAGAACCACAGATGGTCCTGTAAGGCAGGGGTCTGAGACCCGGGATAGGTGCCATCAGACACAGGCCTGCATCAGAATGGTGCTCCGGCTGACCCAAAGAGCCTGTGTGTTACGTGACAGCCGATGGGCTCATGTAAAGGATTCAGCAGCGGAGTGGCTGGTCAGGGTTGCTTTGGAAAGACCACTCAGGGACCCAGAGGAAAGTAAGGATCAGAGCTGAGTACCTGGGATTAGGTCCATTTGGTGGCCGTGCCAACTTGGAATAGTGGGAGCTGGACCAGGCTAAAGCCAAGCTAGCGTGGAGCCCAGGGGACAAGCAAAGAAGAGGCAGTGTCAACAGAGCCAAGGCCACACGTGGTGGGGGTGCTCTAGGACGTCACCCGGCTAGGGGTCTGGGTGATGATGTCAGTCCACTGGCCCAGCAGTGGGTCCACGGTGACTTTGTTTGGGGGTCACGTTGTATCCTTATGGGATCACTAAGAGGGTCTGCAGAGTATGAAGCTCACAAAGTGTCTGGCAGGGAGGTGCTCAATATTTGTGAGAAGACTAGAGAAAAAAGAACGTTTCCCTCTTTGTCCCTAGCACCATCTGCAGAGCTGGGCACAATAAGTGCTCTGTGAATGCCTGTGGAATCAAATATGGGCTGGACCTCAAACACCATCTGCCAGGCCATGATAAGCCCAGCACAGTTCCTAGCAAGAGAGTCATCCCACAGACCATGTCACCATCCACATAGTTACAGGGAGATCAATGGGGCCAGCTCCAGCTGTTGAAACTAGGAGCAGAGAGGAACCTTGGACAAATAGTCCTCAGCTCAGCACTTTCTCCATCTGGGAAGAAGCCAGGTGGGGGAGGGGGAGGAACACTGGGCCATCAGAAGGTTATGAGGCCATAAATAAGAGATTTGTGGTAAATAAGCTGCCGAACACATCCGCTGGCTGCTCTGTTTTATCACTCACCTAGAGAGCAAAATTCCCCGCATCTTTTCTGCAGGCCAATAAATATCCTTCAAGCAGCCTGTATTTACATAGAGAGCAAGGCGGGTGCCACTGCTCCCCAGGCCCTGTGTCAAGAAGGAACAATGTATGGCCCTAAAGAGAATGGCTTTGCAGAGAATCGATGCAAATGCAGTTTCCTTCCCCGGGATGATGCTCCTGAGCAGGGTTCAACCTGAGTTCAAGGATTATGCTCAGGCAGCTGGGGCGGGGCCCTCGATGCTGAGGACATGTCTCTCCCTTGGGCTGGGCTCCTGGCCGCATGCTTCCTGCTCTGGACCTCCGCACTCATAACTCTTTCCCTAAAACAAAAGAGAATGACAAGATATATTAAGGGAACTTTAGATCAACCATCAGGTGTCATTCCCCAAAAAACTCATCAAGGACCTACTGTGTGCCAGGCACAACAGGTAAGCAGAGGCGAGGACAGTTGAGGCTCCTGCCCTCCTGGTGTGTAAGGGGCTGCAATCAAATGGTTTCAGCCAGGAGCAGGGAAGGCCATCCTGAGGGGCTGGCGTATAAGCTGGCACGGGGGCTGAGGTGTGAAGATGAGAGAGCTTCAATGAGGGAAGAGGGTCCTGAGCAGGGGCACAGCCTGCTCAGACAGCACAAAATAAGACTACAAGGAGCATGGTGCTCGGAGGAGGTGGAAGACCATCAGACAGCTGGAGGGAGAGGGTGAGAAGAAACTTGGCCAGAAGAACAACTGGAAAGAAAGCAGGTACATTCCTGAGATGTGTCTGTGGCATACTCCTTCAGCCCTCCGGGGCTCTGTTGTGTGGCATCAGAAAGCCACCTGAGGGTCTTAGGAGGGAAATGACATTCTCAGTGAGCTCTCACTTCTGGAAAAAGCAATCAGCAATTTTTTTTTCATGACCATCATAGAATAATGCCCAGCACAAATAAGCGTGTAATAAACATCAGCTGAACCCCAGAATCCACGTATGAAACCCTCCCTGAGAAGACCTTTCCATGTATTTCCATTCGAATGATCTAGAAAAACCAGCAGTTTGCTTCACTTGGGAGTTGAAGGGATGGCAGAGTGTGATGGCAGTGGACACTTGCCCAAGGTCACCCAGATGTTGGATGGCTGAGCTAAGATTGGAACTCAAATATTCTGTTTTCTTAAAGGATTCTAACATGATGTGGATTAGAAAGAGAGCCAGAGATAAGACGGGGACAAAGACAGAGAGACAGGTGGAAGGGAACAAAAGAAGGAGAAGCAGAGCGTTGGGTGGCGAGTGGATGTCTCGCCTTCCATCCTGACCCCTTGGGGCTTTATTTATGGTCCTGACTATAATCACACAGGATGGAACACCTTTGAAACATGTATGTAACCAAGAGCATAAGCTTTACACACACACACACATACTCACATTTGACCATGCTACATTGTTTCACTTTGTAAAGAATGAAAAACACCATTTTCTGAACATCTGGCTGCTCTTTTTCCAATCCCAGATGTGGTAAATAAAACAGACAAGTCAATAATAGGCTGTACTTGCAGGAGCAATTACCAGCATTTCTTAAACTATGTCTCCTTTTGGACTTAGCTGAAGATACCTACCCCTGTCCTGGAATGCCTTGGATCTCTAGAAGGCTGGCTGTGCCCCCCCTGATGGACTGTGCTCTGAGGAGCTCAGTTGTTGGGCACTCGTGCTCCCCCAGGGGGTGGCTGGGGAGAAGGAATGGGTGGGCAGGGAGGATTGCTTGTTTATTGGCTATGGCCCATAACAGTCACTGGGCCCCGTGTCCTAGTGAGCAGGGTCCCAGTGTGCTAATGTTAGGACCTGTGTGGAGCTTCCTGATTTTCAGCCCATAGTGATGCGGAAAAGTCAGCCAGGGGGATGACATGATGCAACACATCATCTCAGATTCGAGGGGAAGAAAAAAGGACACCTCACTTTGGCCCTTTGGCCTGAGCAGCGTATTTTGCAGCCAGGTTGTGGGAGGGGAGCAACCTGGGAGAGCCAAGTGTGGCAGATGTGTGCCTGGCTATTCATGAAGGAGGCGTCCCCCCAGACCTCCTGCTGGCCCTCTGGTGCCTAGCATATATACGAGTATAGATTGAACATTCCTGATCCCCAAACCCCGAAATCTAAAATGCTCCGAAATCTGAGACTGTGTGAGCACCAATAGGACACCACAAGTTGAAAATTTCACCCCTGACCTCATGTGATGGTCACATATGCTCATTATTATTGAAAATATTATCTATAATTACCTTCAGGTTATGTGTATAAGGTATACATGAAACCAAAACTGTCATGATTAGATTTGGGTCTCATTCTCCAAGATATATCATTATGTATGTGCAAATGTTCAAAAATCTGAACAAATTTAAAATCCAAAACACCTCAGATAAGGGGGATACTCAACTGTGGCCCGTCAGAGCCCCTGGGGAAGAGGGACTAGTGGAAGGATCCAGGTATAAAGCACATGGCGTGTCAACAAAGCAAATCCTCGTTATCAGCTTCTGTGTTCTCTCCTGGTGAACTCAGTGGTCAACACATTTCTAAGTAAGAGCTTGCTAAGTAGGGCAATCAGGGAGGCCACTGGTTAAATCAAAACCATGGCCAGCAGTGAGAATAGGACAAGACCTGGCCATTTGAGTCTCAACTCTAGCTGTGATTACTTTGAAACTTTGGGCAGGTCACTCACCTCAGTGGGGGTCAGAATCCCTACCCTGTTGCTTTCGCAAGGTGATTGCATGACTCTAGAAAGAGCGCCCATGTGAATATTTGGAAAACCGTGAAGAGCACTGTACATATGTAAAAAAGAATCGGTACCCTATCAGGCCACTGGCAAACTGAGCACTGCAGGAGACCTGTAAGTATTCCTCTTTGAGGCAGACTTGCTAAAGGGACAGAAACCAGTGAGCACCCCAGAGCACTCTCAAATCAGGGTCTGGGCTGGGTAGGAAGTCTGAGCAAGGAGAGGAAGCAAGTGTCCACCGGCCAGCATGGGGAGGTTTGGAGGGTGTTCAAATGCACACAGTGAGCACACACACCACCCTCCAGCTTTCCCTGAGGGCAGGGCCAGGCTGTCCCTCCACATGTCCCCCGAGGCTGACCTGTGGTCCTGGTCTTCTTTCAATGCCATTGATCACTAGGCAGACCATAGGAGGAAGGATGATTTGCAAAGAAAGTTCTGGATTCAGAAGTTCTTTTAGATCTTTCAGTTTCTCCATGATTGGCAGCAAGTCATTATCTCTGCACCTTAGTTTTCTCATCCATGTCCTGTTGAGCACATTGAGTTTCCTTAAAAACACAATGAAAACATGGGTATGGAAATGGTGAATAGGCTTGACATCCCCCTACACATGTTTGCACAAGGTTTAGTCTGGTCCCATCATAGTCCCCAGATAGAGAGGCCTGGGCCTTGAGTTCTATAGGTGGTTTAACTTTGTTCCCAGATCCAGCTCATGCCTCATTAAATATCAACCAACATGGTATGGAATAAGGAATTTTGTGTTGAATCCAATGTAGGTTGATGATAAAACATTGACCGTCCAGCTGAAGGTTGAGTTCCCCCTTCCCCCGCCCCAGACACTGAATCCAATATTGACATCCTCAGGTTCATAAAGAAGCCAACAGCTTCTCAGTAGAGCTAAGGCTCCTGTAAGTGGCCATATAGATGACCTTTGAATTTGTTTACGGGCATGGAAGTCTGAGTGGTCCTTCACCCCACGGCCCCATCTCATTCTGCAAGGAGGCAGCATCCCCAGTGAGATTTATGGTTTTCCTTTCCTGGAGGACGTTTCTGCAGAGCTTCAGCTGGCCCTACTCTGTCTTTAGTCCCTCAAATCAGATGGCGATGGTTCCTCTTAGGGGAGGAATTTTATAACATGTCACTTGCTGGTGGGCCCGGTCACACCTCTGTAGTCAGGGCTGATCATTATGTACTCATTTGAGATTCACTGCAGCAACACAGTTTATAATATATTCAGGGGAGGAGAGGTGTTGGGAGGCTGTCACCGAATCTCCCTCTGGTAAAACGCAGGCAGTTTGCAAATGCAGCCTTCTGGGTGTCCCCTTGTTCAGGACAAGGTGCTGCAGTAACAGGTAGGAACCACTGGAATGGCCGGGTGGGGGGCCTTGGCCCTGCCACTCCTCCCTCTGTGACTACAAGTTACTCCCTTCTAGGTGACTCAGCTTCAACATCATACAGGTGTGAGTGTCAGAGAACTGAGATGACAATCCGCCACAATAAAGGACGTGAAAGTGCTTGAGAATGTCAGTTGTCTGTAATCATAGTTAGAATTGCTACTGGCATCCGTGAGCGACATGTGGCAGGTCCTCTTCCAAGCACTTTCATGCGTGCTAACGTGTATAGTCCTCCTCACTAGCCATCACCTGTCCTCAGGTCGTAGATGAGGAACAAGCTCCAGTGGACAGCGCCATCACCTGTGGTGAGTAGACATAGGATGTGCAGTAGGCCTCCTGGAGAGGAACACCCCAGGAGGCTTCCCAGAGGGACCTCAGGGGCAAAAATGATGTTCTGTACTTAATCCCAATGCAAGACACCTCCTATTGCAAGGTGTGAAGGGGCAACGTAAGGAGAGTTTGCAGTTAGAGCACAGGATGTGTACGTGTGGGGCCTGGGGGGAAGGGTATTGGTGAGGCCAGAAAGGCATTCCATGCCTGGAAGAGGGCACTTGGCTGTTGTTGCCAATATCCCCCAAGATTTCAGAAAGAATCCAAAGCAGCATTCTTATACTATCTAATTTTGATCAGAAAAAGTGGCAGGAAATTTGTACCACATCCAAACTAATCTTTGTTTCTGCCAGCTGCTGGTCCCACCTCCACGAAGAGAGTTAATGATTCTCTCTCATCAAGAAAATCCACCCAGGGACCTGGAAGCAGCTTCTACCCCTCCTCTGTCAGGGATATAAGAAGCCTCCGTTGCTGGAAAGGTCCTGGTCCCTGCAAGGCACGGCTCTACCTGGCCCCAACCCATGATGAGGAGCTACCTCTGCTGGGGAGGACCAAATTTAACCATCCTGGTACCACAGCTCTTCAGAACCACCCAGCATTGCTTCTTGAGGACATTGTTGACTTCCAATAAAGGTCGGGGCTCCTGACCTGATTCCCTGAGAAGGTGGCAGAAAGGGAGGTGTCTAAACTACTTTCCTATTTAGATCCAAACTGTCTGGATTATCCTTCAATCAAGAAGAGGCTGTCTACACTCGAAGCTCTTGCCAGAGAGCTCAGCCTGGAGCCAACTACTGGCACCAATCCCAGGTGGCACAATCCCAGTGACAAACCACTGCACCTCTGCAGCCCTGCCCAGCCAGAAGGCTGTTTGACACATGGTACCTCTGGGGCAGCCCCTCCAGCCACCTATCCCAATGGTCCTCAGATGCAAAGAGGATCAATAGATTAGTAAATGAGATTTAGGGTATCTATAAACCACCCTACCCCATTGCTGAGTGCAAAATGTTGGGTGCTGGTATATTTTTCTGGGGAGACAGTCTTTAGTTTTTTGTGTTTTTTTTTTTTTTTTTGGACAGATTCTCTAAAGAGATCTCTGGCTCTAAAATGGTTAAGATCCTCCACCCTGACAATGGTTAGATTAGGTCCTTATATCAAGAAGATGGCCAAAGAAGCCACCTGTCCCGACCTTATTTATTTATGTCTTCCTCTGAGATGTTCTTTAATAGTATGGTCCAGCTGTCACCTGAGGTCAGTTGAAGCATTTTTATGTCCTCTGATTACCTGAAGGTATGATCCATTAGAGTACTTGGCATCAACTTAGGACCCATATGATGTGGTGTTTTAAAAAATTGGTACTAGGAAAAAGTTTGTATTTCCTGATGATGAAAGGTGTTCTTTCATTTTATCAACAGGTGAGAGTTGTGTGACTCAAGATGCTCTCCTTCCTGCCCTGGCTGCCATGAAGTTCTGAGTTACAGTTGATGTTCATTTATGGGATGGTTTTTATTCATCATATATGTTTTAATATCACACTAAGCTCTAGGACAGGATTGAAAAAAAAAAACCGCTATAGCAAATGACCTCATATTTTTGCAGAAGTACTTTCTTATTCCACTGCAGACTTTAAACGTGGTGATCACACTTAGTGCCTACTATGTCCAAGCACAATCTAACTGTTTTATACATATTAAGTCATTTAATGGTCCTGAGATACAATGACTTTAAGAGGTAGGTACTAATAGTATCACAGTCTAAGTATGCAGAAACTGAGCAGACAAAAGTTAACCTGATGAAGGTCATAGTGGCAGAGTCATTATCAAAAGCCTGGCCCTCCTGCTCCAGACTCAGTGGATAGATGTGGGACTCACGTGTCTGTCCTCTCCATGCCAGCTGCCTTATTGGGGCGATATTGTGCCTGTGTATAATCTGCTGTTTGAAGCATTCTGCACCCTCTGCTGACTTTAACCCCTGCTGTGTCCTTCATTAGTAAACATTGTTATTCCCACTGCTGAGAAGACAATGTTGATCCTCAGAAAGGTGAGCAATTCTGTGCCTCAGGGGCCAAGCCAACACCAAGTCAAGCCCCCTGAGCCCCAGTCCAAAAGGGGTCCTTCCCACTCTGCCTTATTCCTTTCCTCTGAGTGTACATTTGTCTGTCATTATAAATGGCCCCAGGCCTGTGTAGAGGAGTAGAAAGAAACGACACCTGGTGAAGACCGGTGAAGTGTCCAGCTGGCCTCTGTTGGTTTTGTGATTTTGAAGATCCTCCAGTGCGGGTTATGTATCTACACCTAGATAATGGGGGGAGGAATCTGGAAGATGATTGATGTAGGAATTTTTGTAAGTGTTTTGGAGCAATAGAATCTCTTCAGAAAATCTGATGTAAGTTGTGGATTCTCTCTTCTCAACCCTGGAAACCCTGATATCCATTCTCATTCATGATAACTTGAAGGATATCATGACATTTTAAGATAATTTTTCATTGTTCGCAATACCAGCTCTCAAAAAGAGGTTCATTGCTTGTTTTCTGTGGATCTAAATACCTTTCTCCTTGTCATCATATGGCGGAGCATTTTTTTCTTTCTTCTTTTTTTTTCTTCTTCTGCAAAGAGGAAAAAAGGGAAGTGTAATTTTCAACTCTCAGCATAACGTGTCTTTGATTAATGTATATTGTAATCATCACAGAATACACAGCTGTCTATTAATGATGGTACCAAATGAGTTGAATAGATTATCAAAGAGCAGCGGCCTCAATTCCACTCTGAGGTACACGCTTGTCTTTAAAACATTAATCTCGTTACAGGTTGGAGTCTGATTCCAATTTCCCTGACAGTCGGCAAGAAGGGGAAGAAGATTGATCAAATAGGCCAGGAGCAGCAAGGGCTCAGATCTCAATAGGGCTGAAGAAAGAAAGCAGCATGGTTTTCTTAAAATGATTATTCCGAAGAGATGAGAGAGGCGGAGAAGGGATTGGAGGCGCTTTGAGAGTGGGAGGCTGGATCCTGGGATGAGTGGGTAGGTAATGGGAATGCAAATCTCAGTGACAGGCAGAGGGGGCTGTGCCAGGAGCAGGTTTCTCTGGGGGCTCTGCTAATGAAGAGGTGCTGATCTGGTAGGAAGCAGGAGAGGGATGAGGGGAGGTGGGGCAGAGTATCCAGAGCCAGACCGACCAGGCTCATCAAGGCCAGAGCTCCATTCTATCCTGTGTACCAGGGCCTTTGGGGGCTGAATCAATTCTACCTTTGGAAGAAGTCCCAGGCTCTGCCATAAAGCCAGCCTGTACCTCTAAGAACAGGGCCGATTGCTCTAATTCCCTTGAGAGTGACCCTGAGGGCCTTGACCTCATCAGTTCTATTGACTATGTTTCCACCCAAGCCACATAAAACCCCAGAACCCCAGCATCCCATGTGTAATACACAGGTCTCTTTCCACACCGTGCATTTCATACATTCAAACTCTCTTCACTGCCCCAGATAACCTCCATACCACGTGCACAGACACCCATGTTTATACACACCCACTGCCAGAGTATAAATTTGAAAAAGGAAGGTACAATTCATTACCTAATGCTTCGCTATTCCCCACAGCCTGGACGCTCATCTTCATTCTCCTCTCCCAAATATCTCACCTTTCAACTATATCTACTCACCCTTCCCCCAAATCACACAAGTGCTTGTCGTCTCCATCATTCTTGCTCCCACATTGCTCTCTCCACCCAGAGCACTCTTTTTTCCTTGTCCATCTGAAAATCTGCATCTTAAAGTTCAATGGCCAGCTCAGCCGTCACTCCAGCAGAGAAATGGCCTTAATTGAACTCCCTCATACCAACACTCCTCCTCCACAGGCAGACTCCAACGGGTATTCTCCTTTCTCCACCTGGACACCTGTCTTAAAGCCCCTTCCATAGGGTGAGAGTTAAAGGCCCACTCATTCGTCTGCATCACCTCCTTGACTGACAATGCTGGCTTGTTGATCTTTGAGACCCCAGCACCTGTTACAGGGCCTGGCCTGGAATAAATCAAGGCTCATACTCAGCTTTAAAATCTTTCCAGGTTCCCCTCTCACCTGCCTCTTCCTGGCAGGCCCTGTGTCAGGCTTGTTCACTTGTTTACTCCTGATGAGATGGGAAGGATGGGTTAACATGCTACTGGACAGAGAGGGAACTAATGCTCAGGAGGATTAAGCCATGTGTCCAAATCCTTAGAGCTAATAGATGGCAGAGCTTTGAGCTATGTCTTCCTGAGCACAGACTCTGTCCACAGGCCAATATTACCTTTGCAAGATTAAAGTTCATAGGCTCAAGGGTGTATGGTTCAAGTTTTGTCTTTGTCTCCGGGGACTAGTGGGAGGTAAGAGAGGCATCCCAGTTAAGGAGGTGCTCACTCAGGTGCCAGCTGGGCCTTACTCCTCCCTGAGAGTGAGCATCTTGTTAAAGTTTTGCCCTAGGATCCTCCTCATTCACCTGAGTCCCTGCCCTGCCAGAGACACACATCAGCTGTGTGTAGAGGGAGGGCCTTTTGCTTTGCCAAACATTTCAATTTCAGCGTCGGCTGTCATTTTCCTGATTCATGCAATGATCCTTTCTGAGCACCAATGCTGTGCCGAGTACTGGGGACATAAAGAAGGAGACAGTCAAGGTGAAACTGATGCAGAGGCTTGATATTATTCCAGAGGTAAGTACGCACATGCACACACACACACACACACACACACACACACACACACACACAGGGCTACCTGTCCTGTAGGTGTTCAAAGGGCTCCATGACCCTGAATGAGGTTAGGAACCAAGGGAACAAGGAGCTCCAGGCACAGGAAATAGCCAAGGGAAGATGCTGAGGCTGGAATTTGAGAGCCTGGTCTAGAAGCCCTGCCTGAGAAAGGCATGAAAGCCTGAGAGGATGGCTGGCACCTGGAATGCTGCCACATGAGACATTAGCATTGCATTTGGGGGATGGCAAGTCAGTAGCTCGGGAAACACAGGACTGGGTTTCCCATAGCAAGGGGCTCTGCCTAAGGGTGGCCAATGCCAGCAAGTCACATCTAAAGCAAGGTTCCTTCATCTTTTTTCTTTCAGCATTTGTGTTTTTATTCCACGTTAATAGAAGGGTATAAATGTTTAGGTTACACTGTTTTCAATTCTAAGGTAAAGTTCAAGTTGTAACTGAGCCCTTCACCCAGAGGGTGATCTGAACACCCTCCCATTGTGAACGTTAGGTGAGATCCCACCAATTGCCCTCATCTTTAAGAGCCAGCACCCTAATCTTGGCCAGCCCAGTCCCTCAGGGTGGGAAGGTGACACAGGGCCCTCTCTCTCACCCTCTCTAGTGTTTTGGACATGTCCAGCCAGCCCCAGCCCTGCCAGGCATCTTGTTCTGCTGAGAGTTCACAGAACATGTCAGGTACCGGCAGGGGGGCTCTGGCTCAGCACTGTGCTCATTCACGGGGCAAGGCCTGGCTCTGCAAGGCCACGGCTGGGAAAATCATCAGGGCAGGCAGGACCAGGAGGGGCTGCGATTTCCCCCCGTCTAGTTCCTCTGCTCCATATTCTGCTGTGACCCATAAATTCACCGAGATGAAGTCATTCTCCAGTCATGGCTGTAAAAAGTAAGCCGTGTGGCTAGGGAGTTTGCGGCCAAGTTCGAATATAAAATAAAACCAGGGGTTCTGGAAGAGGAGAGTCAAACCCATGGAGCCCTGGGGGCGGGGGGAACGCCATTCTGTTTTTTTTAACGAGGACCAGCACATTTTCAACTTTGCGAGATTCCTCACCCCACTCCCCAGTTTCTCCCTCAGCTCCCTTTTGTAGGGGGTCATTCCTGCAATCACCATGGCGCTTCCTCAGTGTTAAAAAATAAAACTAAAATAAACAATTTAAAAACCAGCCTGCAAGTTCTCTCCTTCCTGCCAAGTTTAAAACATGCCTCATTATTCTGAAGTCTGAAATTTGGCCAGAATCTGAGGACTGAATGAAGTCCTGTACCACACAGCCTTCCCTTCAGAGACTAGAGCAAACTCTGATGCCAGGGGACTGGCATGGCCTGGGTGCTAAGCGGCTCTTCATACCGTGGGATGGGAAGTCTCAGTTTCATCCACGAAACAAGCACGCGTGTTGCCTACAGTCTCCTCCAGCTTGAGCAGCCCTCAACATCTTCATTCACCCAAAAGCTATTTATTGAGCACGTCATGTTTCAGACATCGAGAGATGACCTGGGTGGATAGCAATGAGCAAAGCAGTGAAGCTTTGCCTTTTTTCCTCTTTACCTGGTAAAAACTGAGTGTCTGGTACTCACACAAAATGAGGCTGCACATGTCCTTGTCACTTTGATGGTGAGGATGCCAGTGAAGGTCAGGTTGGTGATACCCCCCGCCCCGTGCAGCAGCCTCCAAGCTCAGGGAGGGCTCCCACAGTCTCTCTTCGCACAGCCTCCTGCCACTGACACAGAGGTTAAAAGCTCAGAGGGGACCATTCGAGGTGCAGATAATGACGTTGACTTTCACTGGCTGTCTCGGGACTTTGCACCTTCTTCCAGATCCCTGACCCCAAACCCAGTTTTCTCTTTCAGTGGGAGGCGATGAGAACGAGTTCCCAGGCCCAGTGCTAGGTATTTACACATGCATTTGGTCTTTACAGTAACTCCCTGGAAGTGGGCCACAGTCTTGTCTCATAGATGAGGAAGCTACGTTGCTCCAGAAGACAGGGTTCTTAGGTACATTTGAGTTTTGAAAACTACATAGCACTGTGGAATACAGAGCTGGAGGAACTTTAAAGGACTTACTCACCTGCAGCTCATATCCCAAGTTTTTTTGTCTTTCCCAGGTAGAAAAAGAAATGTTTGGGGTTTTTTTCCCAGCTTTTCTGGAATTTGTAGAAAATGACCTCTAAGGATCGACTTCGGTAGTATGCAGGTAAATGTCGAACCTTGCTCTTACCAAAAAACAAAATCAAAAACTTGATTTGCAGCATTTTCTGATTTCTGTGGTGTGTCCTCTAACCACAGCCAATTTTCAGCTACCAGAAGGAAAGCAGAGTTATACAGAATTTCTGCCATACAGATAAAATAGATGTTATGGAGTTATTTAGAGGTGTACCATTTTTCGTGTCTCACCCAGACAACCTGCAGCACTTTGCCTGTGGGAGGATCGCCAGAAATGCTTCCTTATCATAGAACCACAGTTCTCACCGGGCATCCCCTACGTGACTTAGAAATGAAATGAGTTTGGAATAGCCTCAGAAAGACCATATATTGGGGCTGGAAGAAACCTACAGTAGCTTCTGTTTACTGCACAGCCAATTGCTCTAGACATATATTATCTCAGTTTTTGTAGTCAGGAGTCCAGGCCTGGTTTGGCTGGGCCCTCTGGCGAAGGCCCTCCCAGCGTCTGCACCCAAGGTAGAGATCAAGGCTGTGGTTTCACCTGATGACTGAGAAGGATCCTCTCCCAGGTGCACTCAAGTAGTTGTCAGAAGAGTTCATTTCACTGTGGGTTGCAGGACCGAAGGGCGAAGTCCCTACCTGGCAGTTGCCTGGAAGTCTTCTCAGCTTCTTCCTGGGTGGGCGTCTCCATAGGAAGGCTTATGACATGGCAGCTGGCCTCCTTCAGAGTGAGCAAATGGGAGAACAAGAGAGTAAACACAAGGTGGGACACATAGTCTTTTTATAGCCTAATCTTGGATGTGACATCCTTTTCTGTTTACCACATTCTATTTATTAGAAATAGGTCGCTAGGTCCAGTTCACCCCCAAGAGGAAGCAGTGCCCAGAGGGGTGAGTATCAGGAGGCAAGGCTCATGGGGAACCATTTGTGAGCCTATCTACCACAGAACCTCAGTGATAACAAGAATAACTACAAATACTTACTGAGCACTTACTGCTCTGGGAACTGTTTTGAGTGCTTTCTATACAAAGTCTTATTTCATCCTCACTACAGTTCTGGAGGTTGGCTCTGTAAATCCCACTTTACAGATAAGAAAACTGAGACTTGGTGAAACTATGTAATTACCAGCAAGCCACCCATCTAAAAAGTTGACAGAGCTGTAAAGTTGGCAGCAGACCTCCTCTGGACCCAGACCTGTGCCACCTCCTGGGAAAGACCATTTAGTGACTCCAGTACTCTTCCCTTTTTGCACAGGACAAGACTGAGAGCCAGAGAGCTTATGTAGCTGGCTAAGGGCACACAGCAAGCCAGGGGCAAAGGTAAAACCCAGGTCTCGGCATCTCCAGGATGCCCTGGTTTCTGTAGGAAGACTCAAGGTGGGCAATAAGTCCATCAAGTAGTATTTACCCCCTACTTTCCCCCTGACCTTTCAGCTCTCTAGAAACTCTTACACTTGGGCTAACTCTGAAAGTCAAGCTTCACTCCACCTCAAGTCCTGACATGAAGCTGATGGCCCTTAATGGTACCTAGGATTAATCCATGTCCCTTTTCTGAAACACTTAAGCTTGCCTTGGTTGTGGGGGAAAAAAAAGAGAGACCAGGCCTGTCCCAGACATCAGAGTAATGGACTGGTTTTGAGTTCTCCTGGGGGCTTAATAAAAGGTGGTAGTTTGGGTAACGTTTCTGTGATAGGCCCTTCTGTTAATACTTATCTAGCTAATGCATCTTCCAAATGGCCCAGTGCAGCTTTCAGGACATTAAGGAGATTTCGTAATGTTGTTCTACATATGGTATTTCTGCATTGGATCTTTTTTCTTCCTTTCCACTTGTATAAATTATTTTACAATGAAGGTGGTGATGCCGAGGGAACAGGGGCAGGAGGAAAGGTTAGGATTTCACAGGACCCAGCCTGAGGCATTTCTGGAGTCCAGAGGGAGCCAGGCCCCACATTCTTGAACACAGGGGGAGCAGGAAGAATGGGAGCTTAACAGAACTAGTGGAGCAGCGGGGCCCCGGGCTGACAAACACCAGCTGTGCTGAGTACATATCAGATCCTGGCCTGGCAGACATCTTCTCCTTCAGAACGACACAGACTATTAGCAGATTCATCCCAAAAGGATATGCCAGGAGTGGATGCATGGAATTCCTGCTGATGTACTAGAATCTCAAGACTGAAGCAGTCTTCCCCGCCCTTATCAGACCAGCCAAGATAACTGGAGCGAAGGTGCAATTGCACACAAAAAAGAAATTCCACCTTACAAATACCAGGCATCAGGCCCAGTCACTACATTTGATGAATTTACTCATCCACATAACTGAACGCCTGTTCTGTGCCAGGGATAGTGCTGGGAGCTGTAGACATAGGGTGAATAAAATATAGTCAGTGCTGTCAGGAGATTCCAGGCTGATGAGAGATGCAGATGACGTCTAATCCAGCTGCAAATATGCAGCGTGATTAGTGCATACACAGAATGAAGCCAGGAGGAGGCTGGAGGCATGAAGGACGAACACTGAGTTGGTCATGGGGCTGGAGAAGACTTTTGGAGGAGGGAGCTTGAGCTGCATCTTACAGGATGAGTGAGGGGAATCTTACATGATGCAGAGAGAGGTGGGTGTGCAGTCGCGGAGCATGGTTCTTTATCAACATGTGCAAGACTTTCTCTGAGATACCTACCCTGCGGACCAGAGTTTCAGTTATAGTTTCACTATATCTGTATGATTCTCCTGCATAACTGCAACATCATTCCTACAGCTGTGTACATGGTCTGCTTTCCTTACACTCTCACCCAGAGTTAATGTTTTCAAACTTTCTAATGTTTGCCAATCCGATGCGACGTAAAGCTCATCCTAACTTGCATTTCTGTGCTGTCTTGACAGTTTGAGCACCTCTTCAGAAATGTATTAGCCATTCGTATTTCTCCTCTGAATTACCCATTCATATCTTTGCTATTTTTTTCAATTTTTCTTCCTTTTTCTTGTTGATTTGCAAGAATTACTTGAAGAATCTACTTATTAATCATTGGCTGGTTTTAGGCTTTGCCAAAGTCTTCTCCAAAATTGTCATGCATCTGTTAAGGTTTTTTGATGGTGCACTTTAATGAACAAATTCTGCCTTCAATTCTGATACAAATCCAATTGTTTTTATCCTTTTGGCATGTACTTTTGGAGTCCTATTTAACAAATGATTCATGATCCAAAAGTCAAAAAATAATCTACGTATTTTTTTCCATTAGCTTTTAGTCTTAATTTTCACATGTAGGTTTTTTAACCACTTGGGTTTATTTTTATAGAAAGTAAGGTTAGGACTCAACTTTGTTTTTCTATGTACAGAAAGTTATTATTCCTCATATAATGTATTAATTCATCCTTTCTATAATAATTTTTAATACCACTCTTCCATATACCTGTTGGGAGACAACTCTTCATTGTGTCTTGGATTTCTGTATATTTTGTGAGCAGAGACTGTGATGGATGTTAGCAGCTACCTTTTCAAAGATGTTTGTACAGCAAGTAGCCTTGGAAATAGAGATAACGTCCCCATGCAGAGCAAAGGGCAGATTTGTTTAGCTGTTCAGTGTAATAAATAACATCTCCCTCTGCTGCAAATGTCAGGCAGGCTCACTGCCCATTGTGAAAGGTTTGGGTTCCTTAAACTTAGTGTTTCCCTCCTTCCAATTAAGCCACTGCACATGCAGACATCACCTAGACCTCTTCATGTTGTCCTGCAGGAATTGGGACTCAGGGAACCAACACAAATGGTGATATTCTGGCTATTGATATCAGCATGTATAATAATCTGTTTCTTGCCTCTGATCCAGGGATCTCTTGTCTTCTGACAATAAGCATGAGATTGTGGCAAGCTAATTTGTTAGCTTACAAGTAATGTTAACATTTCAGACTTTTAATGATTTTTTAACAATCCAAAGATCTCATTTATAATTGAGACTCCATAATTTTTATAATATATTTGTCTTTTTTAAACACTGGTACCAACTATTTTAATTAATATAACTTTGTATTAAGTCTTAATGTCTATATAGCAAGCTCACAACTTGATTTCTGTCAATATTGGTTAAATGATTTCTTAGCATTAATTCTCTTATACACATTTTTTTGGAATCTGTTTATTAAGTTGTCCCGAAAATCTTATAATTGCGATTTTTTTGACTGGCATTATTTTGAATACACAGATAAATATGGGGAGAAATGACACAGTCATGATGTTCCCCATTCATGAATGTATTATATTTTATTTCCTTAGGTTTAAATTTTTCATAAATTTTTGTACATTTTTAATAAGTAAATTGCTACTTTATAGTGCTATTGTTGCTGTAAGTGATATCTTTTCTACTACAAATTTTTATTGTTACTGGAGATATAGAAAAACATTATTTTCACATATTGATCTTTCCTATATGTGGCAAAGTTATTTATTTTTCCTTTTAGTTATTAGAGTTTGCTATTTTAGGTTTTCTATGTAAGTTATCATACCGTCTGAAAACGCTGGGGGAAACGTCTCTTTTTTTCTGCTCTACCACTTTCCTTTTCTGTGTTAACAAGAACCTCTAGAATTCGGTGGTACAGTAGTTACGATAGCAGCTCTGCTTGTTATCTTCCTGACGTCAAGGGAAATTTCTCTTCAGTATGATATTTTCTCTAAATGTTTGGTATGTAGCCTTTGTCAAATGAAAGATTCTATCATCTATTCCTTTTTGTAAAAGCATTTTAAAAACTCATAAATTACTATGGAACTTTATCAGATGCTGTATCATCCCTGATCGATATGATGTTTCCCCCCTTTCTATCGTTAGTATGCTAAATCAGATGAATAAATAAATGTCCCTTGCAGTTCAGGGACAAATCTAACTTAATCATGATGTATTTTAAAAATTAATACCATTGCATTCAATTGCTTCATCGTATATTTTGGAGTTCGGCATCCATGTGGACCATTGGACGGATTTTTGTGTTTATTCCAAATGAAATGGAAAGTCACTAAAGGTTTTCCTGTGGAGGGGTGACAAGATCAGATTGGTAATGTTAGATGGCCCATTCTGGATGAAGTTGTGAAACTGGGGTATAGTGAATAAGGATGGGAGCATGGAGAAAAGTTAATTAGCCCATTCATTTTGCAAATCCCAACAGGACATGATGGCTTTGAGCAGGGTGGGGGCAATGAAGAAAGTAAGGAGGCTGGATGCTGCTATATTTTGAAAATTGAGCCAACAGGGTATTCTGCTAGGTTGAGTATTACATAGGAGAGAAATAAAAGGAGTCAGGTTTTTCACTTGAGTGAGTGGAAGAACAGAGTTGCTAGTAGATGAAATAAAGAGCAACACAGGCCTAACACACTGGAGGGCAAGAGGTAGAGGTTGGTGGACAAAGAGAAGAGTTTACTTTAGGACATGGTAAGGATACTCAGTATCTAATGAACTTGTAAAAACCGGAGGACCTGTTTTGAGGTTAAGTTTCCAAAAGTGCTGACAAGAACTTTTCTCTAGAAATGGTATTGAGGGGGAACCTGCCAGGCCACCAAGGCCCCTGTCATCGTCACATACTAGAGGTAAACAGAATTCCGGAGCCATCAGTATCACAGATGCTGTCAGCTCTATGCCATTTCTGTACCCTAATGCCAGTGTGCAATCACTGCTGCTATTACACCTACGCAGAACTCTGAACCTCTAAACTCTTCAGCAAATCCAGATTCTGTGCCAAGTTCTTTCCTCCAACTCTCCACAAGGTGCATCTGATTGGTGGGATCATATGCTTATGCCCAGCTGCAAAGGCTGACTTCTGCCTCTGGAAGACAGAACTCCAGAACTCATAAAACAATAGGCTAACAAAACACACAAAGGGTGTTCTAAAGGTTCTGGGCAGTCAGAAAAGTGTCTGTCTGATAAGTGTCTGTTGGACACTTTACTTCCCAAACTTTACTGCTCTCCTATCTTACTTTTGGCTTCTTTTGTTCAAATGATTTTTTTTAGATCTATCCATATTGTGCGTGTTTCCTTAGATCCTTCTTTTTTACTGCTGAGCATTATTCCATTATATGAATATACGCTGGTTTTTTGGTGGTATATTTGTGGTCTGTTTGTGGACATGTGGGTGGTTTCCAATGTGAACCAATTATGAATAAAGCTACTTCTCACATCTTTGTATAAGTATTTGGGTAGACATGTGTTTATTTCTCTTGGATAAATATCTGATAGTGGAATGTCTGGGTCATTGGATAGGTGTACGCTTCCTTTTATAAGAAACCAGTAGGCCTGTTTCCAAGGTGGTTGCACCATTTTGTACTCTCCCCAGGGAAGCCAGATGGTGCCTGTAGTTGCGCATCCTCACAAACACTTGATATTCTCAGGATCCAACCTCAGGTCTGTCTCACCCCAGAACACTTCTGTCTGGCACCCTTCCTCTTGTTGGCATAAGAGCACCTATCCATTTTTTTTTTATTGTTAAATCATAGCCCTTTATGAAGAACCCCCTTTCCCTGGGCCCCTTTCAGCCGATGCGAACCAGCTTCCTCTAGTCTAATGCCTATTCTTGGACTGACTTCAGCCAAGTGCCTTCAATCCCCTTGTTGCTGACAGAAGCTTTGGGGAAGGTGATTGCTTCGCTTCCTTCCAGGGGTTCTATTTTTTCTGTGGGCCTTTCAATGTTCATTCCTTGTTTCCTTTTCCATCTGTCACTTGACATCGTGCGATTGATTACATTTCTTTAACTGCCTTGGAAAACAGCTTGTATTTAAAAAAAAAAAAAAAAGACTTTAAGTGAAATAAACCTCTATTGCACTAAAAAATTTGAGAGGAAAGTGGAAAGGAATGTGACACTTATTGAACACCTACTAAGAGCCACATCCAATAAATCCAATCTCTCATTTAATCCTTGCAAGCACCCTATAGTGCAGTTTTTCTGAGGGACATTTTTACCTAAGTTCCACTTTTCTCTCCACCTCTATAGCCAGAGTTCTTTAGAGAAACAAAACCAATAGGATATATTTAGATACAGAAGAGTTATTATGGAATTGGCTCATGTGATCACAGATCCTGCCATCTTCAAGCTGGAGAAGCAGAGAGGGAGGGGAAGGCTAGCATAAATCCTGGGATCCAAGGACTCAAGAACCTGGCGCTCTGATGTCCAAGGGCAGGTGAGTGTCTCAGCTCAAAAGGGGAGAGAGAACTGGCCCTCAGTCTGCCTTTTTTTCTATTTTCTCCTGCAATGGATTAAATGATGCCCACCTGTATAGGGGAGGGCAGCTCTTCTTTACTCAAGTCTATTGATTCAAATGCTAATTTATTCTTAACACAGCTTCACAGATATACCCAGAAATCATGTTTTACCAGCTATCTGGGTATCTGTTAGCCCAGTCAAGTTGACACATAAAATTCCATTGCAACCTGACCACGCTTCCCGGACACAGTCTGTAACCACTCCCTTGCCCTATCTCATCCTTTTTACATCTCTACCATTTCAGACAGTCCCAGACCAGTCTTTGTAAAATTGTAGCCTCTCCTGATCCACTCCCCACCCCCACCCCACTGGTTTACCTTGGCTCCTTCTCCTGCTTCACTTTTTCCTATGTTATCACCAGCTGGCTAAAATTTAATTATTTTTTTTTCCCTCGCCCACCCCAACTGTAATTTAAGCTTCACAAGGCCCAAATCTTTTTGCCTGTTCTGTAACCTGCTGTATGTTGTGTACTAGCCATGTGGTAAGCAAGCAAGGAATTGATACTGAATACATGATGCATCCATAAATGAATGAATGCATGAATGAAACAGAAGTTCTGAAAGAGGGGCGGCACCTGTGGCTCAGTCGGTAGGGCGCCAGACCCATATACCGAGGGTGGCAGGTTCAAACCCGACCCGGCCAAACTGCAACCAAAAAATAGCTGGGCATTGTGGCGGGTGCCTGTAGTCTTAGCTACTCGGGAGGCTGAGGCAGGAGAATCGCTTAAGCCCAGGAGTTGGAGGTTGCTGTGAGCTGTGTGAGGCCACGTCACTCTACCGAGGGCCATAAAGTGAGACTGTCTCTACAAAAAAAAAAAAAAGAAGTTCTGAAAGAGTGATGACATTATCATTCTTATCCCGTCCAAAGAAGTCTTATCTTCCTTTCATCTTCTTTCCCTGTCGCCTGCCTTGCATCCACTACCTGACCTATGGGTAGAGATGCATTTGTTTACCCACTTTCTGCCCCACTAGAAGGAGGGACTTGGTCCCTTCTCTATTCTTAGGGGTAAAAAGATATGTTGTTGGCTCTCAGTAAACATATGCTGAATGAAAAAAAAAAGCGAATGAAAAAAAATGAAGTGGAAAAAAGAATACATTTCCTTGACTAGGTTGTATTTCTATCATATATTTTTATGTTACTAGGAAGTTCTCTTTTGGTGTACTTGTTACCCTTAAAATTTATTTATAATTCTCTGTTTAAAATATCCTTCCTGCAGGACCTCAAGTTTCCCAAGGGGCAGAAATGCTCTTCTATTTCCCCAAGAACTGGCACTGCCTGACCAGTACTAGGCCCTTAATAAACATAATGAGTGTGTGTTTAGTCAATCAATGAAGAGTAAATGATTGGCCAACCATAGGCATCAGGCCTCCTCTGTGCACTACGGAGGATCCCTGCGTTGCTCTTTCTCTTCCAGGCAGTCTCTGGCCACAGGGTGCAGGGTGCAGGGTGCAGCAACTGCCCCACACTGTCCACCTCTCACTTCTCTCTCTTGGGTCTTCCCAGGCTCAATGGTGTAGCAGGCCCTTGGCATTTCTCTGTATCTACACAACTCCAGCCAAAAGACGTGAGCAGTTTGGAGACAGCTTTGGCTGATGAAAGGCAGGAGCTGATGGATAAACACTTCTCCATTTGGTCCAAGGTGGACAGTTCTAAGAAGCTGTTGTGTGTGCTTCAGCCACCTGCAGGGGTGGCCAACTAGGGAGCAGGCCTGTGCGAGGCTCCCTACTGCCCTGGTTCACTCCCTGCCTCTCACTCCTGTGCATTTCCTAATGTCCCCCTGCATATAGTCTTTGTGTGGGACTTCAGTTTTCAGGCTGGCAAGTGCAATGCTGGAAGTTGCATGAAGCTAACCCTGTTCTTAGCTTCTTAATGGTCTGTGATTTAGGGTCATCCACCTTCTCAAAAACATTCTTGCCTCTGACAGAGGAAGCAGAGGGGCTCGTGTGAGGGGTGATTACACGATTACTGCTCTCCCCCCATGGATGCTGAGGTCTAGGCCTGGAGTGAAGAATTGGGGAGCCTCCCATCCACATCATGTCTCCCAGTCTGGCTTTACCAAGTGAAGCCTGGAATGCGGTTGCTATCTGACTACAGTGTCAAACTTTTTTCAACTAGCCTAAACTGGAAGCAAGCATATTTATCATTAATTATCACCCTCAAACCTCAATAGTGCTATAAATGGGTGTACCTAAAGTTCTCTAGTTGACAATCATATCCTAGGGTGGGGAGAGGGTCAAAGAAAGCTTCAGAGAAGAGGTGACATCTGAGGTAGCTTTGAGGGGAGAGAAGGAGTGTGCTCAGGTGTGAAGTCAGGGCAGGGCATAGGAGCAGGGGCCCAAGCAGAGACTCGTGCAGGGCACACAGTCAGTTAGTGATCAATGCAGGAGGCAGGCTGGGGTCTTCTGCCCCCAGGTCCTGAGCTCATTTCTCACCCTAGCAATTCACTCAGCTTCTTTGGGTATAGACCAGTTAGGAATGCTTTAGGCTATAATGGAAAGCCTAACTATAAAGGATTTCTTTTTCCCACATGGCAAGATACCTGGAGAAAAGTGAATGCTGTTTCAGAGCACATCTGAGTTCCGACAATGCCAAGACTGCAGAGCTCTTGGTTGATCCCTAAGACTTGTTGCCCCTTGATCTCAAGACGGCCATTGTAACTCTAGACATCATGTTAGTCAGGGCTGAGTGGAGAGGAAAGTGTGACCTGCCATTTTTCTCCTTTCTGCCATGAGAGCTAAAGCTTTCCCAGAGACTTCTAGAAGACTCTTTCCAGCTCATTAGCCAGAGGCTCATCCCATGGCCACCTCTAACTATAAAACGAGAGGATGAGGAGTGGGTATTTAGCTGGACACATCACCACGCCTGAACATCAAGGTTCCATTATCAGGGAGCGGGGAGACTGTCCACATTGGAGTCTCAAGTCCCATTCATGACATAAAGAATGATATCAAGGGAGGCTCCTTCCAGGGACCACCTTCCTGGGAGCCACCCTTTCCATCACACACAACCTCTGCTTTCCCTGCACATACAAGAACAGATTTGTGTGCAGCAGGCCAGCTGGGACCCTTGAGAATCACAGGGCTGGGCTTCTTTCTTCTTGAGGCCTCTCTGGGCCCAGGCCAAGACATTCCATGCAAATGGAGGTCTCCTGGCAGAAGCCACCCTTCACTGTCCTGACCATGCTGCAGTGCTGTGGTGGAGGAGAAGAGTCCAGAAGCCTCAGATGACCAGCTCTGCTTTCCCAATCTCATTCTCCCGGGCCCTCACAGTGTGGGGGAGCTCTGGTCTGCATGTTGGTGTCCTCTCAAAATTTATATATTGATCCCCAGCCTCCAATGCAATAGAATTAAAAGGTAGGGCTTTGAGGAGCTGATTAGATCATGAGGGAAGAGTCCTCATGAATGGGATCAGTGCCCTATAAAGTGGCCCAGTGGAGTTTGTTTGTCCCTTTCTCTATGTGAGAACACATAGAGGATGCCATCAATGAACCAGAAAGTGGGCCCTCACCAGATGCAGAATCTGCTGTCGGTCACCTTGATCTTGCACTTTCCAGTTTCTAGAACTGTGAGCAATAAACTGCTGTTATCAATAACTTAGTCTACATCGCTTTGTTATAATAACACAAACAAACTCAGAAAAATGTCTTGAGCACTAACATTGGCTCTGAGAATCAGTTTAAGGGTGCAGAAAATTCCACCTAACCTTACCTGCTAAGCCCTGAGCTCCATCACCGCTGGGTTTGTCCCCACTCAGTTCATACAGGAAAATATAGTCTGGGCCTGGAAAAACTCTGCATTCTGACCTCACTCTTCTCCTGATGGGCTGGAGAAAGTCTCTTCCCATTACTGGGCCTCCTTCCCCACATCTAAAATTAGGGATTGGTTCTCTCTTCAATTTCCTGAAAGGTTTCCTGCTGGAGTGGCCAGGCGTCCTGGTTTTAGAGTCCTCTGTAGTTGTCTCTGTACCCTGGTGTTCTGTCTGTCTCTGCGTGTCTGTCTCTCTGGCTGGATAATCACGGGCCAGTCATTGCCATCTTCTCTGTGCCTCACATGGCCTGCTTATAAAATAGGGATGATTGCCAAGACATCCTGCCATATTAAACACATCTGGACACTGAGCTGGCCTATCCTGGGTGCACAGGCAAGATGAGCAAAGGACACAGAGACGAAGAGGAAGGTGCAAAGCCAAGGTGCTGTCAGGGCGAGGCTGAGTCCCAGGAGCTCCATCTGCCCAGGGCTGCAACCCGGAGTGCAGCCTCTGGCATTGCCTGGGACAGGGGCTGGCTCTTCCGTGCACTTTGCATATCTGCTTCCCTTCTGCTGGAGAAAGGCTTGTGGGAGAAGCTTCCCCACATATAAAGACTGCCACCCAGCCCCGCCACTCTCTGGCCCCCAGAGCCCATCCCCAGGGCCCTGCAGAATCAGTGGCTGATGACACTGCCAAGGGGCAGAAAGGGCAGGGAGAAAGGTCTCAGATCCCTGAGCTCATGTGGCCAATTAGGCCACTATTCCTGGAATGGGGAGCAGCCACCCAAGAGGGACATGCACTGTGCTCCTAGTGTGCAGGAAGTGGGCCTCCCAGGGCCATCTGGGATGTGTTTTCAAAAAAATCTTGAAAACGGCAGCTCCAGCCAGGGGTAAACAGGATTTCGTTAAATCATGCCTGGCCCCAGGCACCGAGAGTGGGTCTGATTTCACAAAAGCAGCCACATTCCCTGCATAATGGTCCTGGCAGCCATGTTAGTAGAGGAGGCACCTCTGCGGAGGAGGCAGACAAAGATGGCTTCTCTGTTTGGCCTCATTATGCTCCTGCTTGGCTCCCCACAGGGGCCAGGTGGGCCTGTGGGTGTGCCTGCCCACCTGCCTCTCTAACCCAACCACCCAGCCAGGTGTACTGTCCCAGGCACCTGCAACCTGGGAAGCTTTCTAGCTGGCTGCACTGGCGTTAAGGCTCAAGACACCTCTCAGGTAGACACTATCATCCCCTTCTCACTCTTTCCAAATAAAGAAATGAAACTTTAGGAGGCCAATATGTTATCCAGAATTGTGCAGCTAAGAAGAGGCGACACTGACATTCAAATCCAGGTCTCTTCTACCCAGGCCCTGTTCCCGAGTCCACCCCTCAGAATCTGGGCTTCCTAGGATAGAATGTTCATGAATTTTCCCTTACATTTTACATATTCTGGCATGTTACTACCTATATTCTTCATGTTTATTATCTAATGGATGCAAAATTTTCTATCAAGAAGGCAAACAAAATTAATCAGTCTGCTGTTCTTGAACATGTGTGTGTCTTTCCGTGTTCTACTATTATCAATAAAATATTATTATACATTAAAAAAAAAAAGAGTCTGAGCTTCCTGGTGGTTCCTCCAAATTCTCCCACCACAGAGAACCTTACCCACGAGTTATATCACAGGCTGACTCTTCTTGGTTCTCACGACAGCCCTGGGATGTCCCCAGCATCAGGATTATGCCCATTCTGCAGATGTTAAAGGCAAAGGTCCCTTTGGCAATCTAGGACCAATCTAGTTTCAGATCTAAGAAGTATTCCTTCCCCTTGGCTGTGTCAGACAAACAGAGCCACACATTCACCAGAGTAAAGCTCCAACTAATTTTCTAGTTATAAATTCTGGGGTGAAAGTTTTCATTTCCAGGGAAGGTGGCAAACATTTAGAATATATTCTCTCCATCAATCCTTCCTTTCATGTTTGAGTGTGTCAACTCAGTAGGTATGGTTCAATAGAGGCTCCATGCTCTGGAAGGTGAGGTCCCTCTAGCTCATGGAAAAGTGGATCTGGGGTCAAGGCAGCCGAGCTGGAAGCCAGCATGGTTCCCCACTAGCAGCCTGATCTAAGAGATTCTCCAAGCCACCTTGGTACCACCTGCATGTGGGATTTCTTCTCCAGGGCTCTGGGTGCTTGTGGTAATACTGCAGCTGGCTGAGCAAAGCTGGAGGTGCTACCCTACCCCAGAGCAGGCACACCCCCTATGGAATGGGTACCTCCCTCCCACACAGAAAGGGCAGTGCCTATTGTGTGCATGTCCCTGGCTAGGTTGCATTATGTGAAACATACTACCTTGAGGAACCCCAAATGATCTTATGATGAAAAAGCTTTCTTTCTTATTTCAGACAGAAATTGTGTTTGAGAGAGGAAAAGCAATTTGCTCAAGGGCACACGTCTCAGAGGGGCACCTCAGGATTTTGAACTTGGGCTGTGACAACAATGCCCACGTGCACTCCATGGGCTTTAGGTGCCCACTGAGGAGAAACAACTTGGCTACCTGTCCTGTGAACAGCCGAGCAAGGGGAGGAGCTCAGGGGCCCTGACTTCACCCCCAGGCACTCAGCTCTGGAAAAGCCCTCAGTGCAATTGCCAGCTCCCTCCCTCTCATCCTTGGGATGGGGACACTGATAACCAGGGTGTGGAAGGGTTGTCTAATGTCACAGACAGAGGTGGCTCTGCGAAAAACATTCTCTAAGAGCCACTGGAAGCTGAGTCCTCTGAGAGGCACAGCTATTGGGGGCTGTAGGCAATCTCTTCCCTCTGGGGCTCTGGAAGTAACCTTCCCACAGACATTAGGGGACACAGAGCCCGGGACACCTGGGTCCTTTTGCTTGGCAGGTTCTGTGCATGGGGCCATTCAATCAAACTCCTGCTGGGTGTCTCCTGTCTCTACCTGGCCCATGAGCTCTCTCCTTCCAGCAGCATTTGGAGGCTCCCTGGGCCTCCCCTCCCTGTTCTTCCAGCGATGCCTGGCCTGTTTCCTCCCCGCCTCCTCTGTTTACACGCTATAAAGAGATGTGGTTTAAGAAGTCCCAGGGGAGGTGAATTAGCCGATAATTGAAAGAGGCGTCTGACTTTAAAAGCTGGGAGCTTAACCCCAACTCTGCCATTTCGGCAACAGCAGGCCTCTCTGTGACCCCAAATCAAGCCCCAGACCCCTTCCCCTGCCACCCCTCACATGCTGGGCTCAGCCAGGCAGGAGCTCTGAGCTCTGGAGCACAGCTTCATATGGCGTCTGGGTGTCTCGGGAGCCCTGATGTCACGTTAACTCCAGTCTGAATGCCACCCAAGACTCCTCCAACTTTAAGATAAAGCACTTAAAGCCCCAAGCAATACCCAGCCTCACTTTCTGGAGGTTCCTTCCCACCACACTAGAGAGTTTCTGCCTCGCTGTAAAAGTCTCTGGCAAATGTGAGAAAGATTAGTCAAAAGCATGATGAGTAAAGACCCCTCCTCTGAGAGGGTGTGAGCGTGCAGGTGCGAGACCTTGGAAGTAGCTGTAGATGACTGGAGGACCCTGTAGTTACACAGGAACACAGGGAGAGCACAGGAAAAGTCTTCACCTCTGAGGGGTCATAAATTCCTTCCATCATATCTTCACAGAGTTCCTGCCATGCGTCAGGCAGCACAGGGCTGGGAAGGGTTGTGCGCGAAGTTGACATGTCCTTGCCTTCTCAGACCTTACAGCCTGGCAGGGATGCAGGCAAGCAGCCACCTCAGTGAATGTATCACTACGAGCTGGGGAAACGCTAGAAAGGAAAATACAGGCTAATGTCAGACAAACCTGAAGGAGAAGCTGAGCCAGTCTGCAGAGGAGAAGAATTCTACAAGAATGTGGCTTCGGACTGGGAATCTGGAGGATGAGTAGAAGGTACCTAGGGGAAGGAATAGGAAAGTAAGAGGCCTCTTGGCAGAGGACGCAGCTTGTGCAAAGGCCCTGGGTCAGTGAGGAATGTGTCCCACTTGATGAGGGCACAGGTGGGGCAGGCTGAGCATGGAGAGGCAGGTGGAGTGAACTCTGGAGTACACTGGACCAAGTTAGGGACTTGTTCTTCCTCAAAAGTTCAGCAGGACACCAATAAGATGGGAACAAGCAGTGACGGGAAGGACATCCTCAGATTTGCGTCTTAGTAAATCTGACAGTTTTGACAGGGGTGTCGGGTGGGGACAGGCAGATTGAGACAGACCACATTGATCTGGAAGAACTTTGCAGCACCCGTTCAGACAAGAGAGCGTGGTCGAAGGAGATGATAGAGAGATAGAGAGGAAGAGTCTCTTTCCACATATGTTAAAGAGCTAAAATCAGAGGCTCATGCTTGTAATCCCAGTGCTCTGAAAGGCTGTGGTGGGAGGATCACTTGAGGCCAGGAGTTTGAGACCAGCCTGAACAACGAGGGACACAATTTCCACTAAAAATAGGAAAATTGGCCAGCATGTGGCATACACCTGTGGCCCTACCTATTTGGGAAGCTGAGGTGAGATGATCACTTGAGCCCAGGAGTTGGAGGTTAGAGTGAACTGGGATTGTGCCACTGGGCTTTCATCTGGGTGACATAGCAAGATCTTGTCTCTATAAATAAATGAATGAATGAATGAATGAATGAATGAATAAGGAATCAGACCACAATGTTGCCCTAAAATACTCTTACCAGCCCATGTCCCTGTAGCCATCCTGGACAGAAGGAGCCTCAGATGTGGTGCCAGGTGCTCATGCGCCACCCAAAAGGCTCCTTGTTGTCTCAGTAATCCCCTAAGTCAGAGGGACCACTGTAGTCCCTATAAGAGGGTCCCAGAAAACCCCATTCCCAGGGGTTTTTCTTTTTTTTTTTTTTTTTTGGCTGGGGCTGGGTTTGAACCCACCACCTCCGGCATATGGGACCAGCGCCCTACTCCTTGAACCACAGGCGCCGCCCCTCAGGCGTTGCCCCTCAGGCGTTGCCCCTCAGGCGTTTTTCAATCTGTGCTCCACGTGGACCTCATCCGCTAGCCCAAATATCTAAACCAGCAGTTCTCAGCCTGTGGGTCGTGACCCCCTTGTAACAATGAAAATACACGGTGGCATTAGGAGGGTTGAGAACCATTGCTCTAAACCAACGGAGCCCTGAGTGGTGACCACACTGCCACAGACGTGAGGGGCCAGTCTGGACCCTCATCTGAAGCTCCCTGAACTGGGAAATCATGGATTTAGACCAGATAAATTCTAACAGCCCTCCCGTCTCTAAAATTCTGTCTGGGAAATGACCCCAGACTAGAATAGTCCATTCCAACTAAATCAGGAAGGCTACAAACACCATCCTCCTCGACAAATTCCTTGTTCTCTTGGAATAATAATCCAGTGAAAGTTCACACAGCAAAGACTTTTATCTGTTTGGTTTATTGCTCTAGCCCCAGAGTCTGGGCTAGCACCTGACACATACTAGGTGCTCAATAAATAACTATGGACTGACTGTCACAGAGTCCCGCAAACTGGGTGGCTTCAAACAACAGAAGAGTATTGTCCTACAGTTCTGGAGACTAGAAATCCAAAATCAAGGTGTCAGCAGTCACGCTTCCTATGAAAATTGTAGGGGTCAGTCCTTTCCTGCCTCTTTTATTTAGACCTTTGGTGGTGGCCGTCAATTCTTGGCATCCCATGGCTTCTAGATGGATCACGCCAGTCTCTGCTTCCACTGCCACATGATTGATTTCTCCCTGTGTCTCCATCCTCTCTTTTCTTATAAAGACACCAGGCATTTTGGATTAGGGCCTTAATTGGGTACATCTGCACAGAGCCTTCTTTCTAAATAAGGTTGCACTCACAGGTACTAGGGGTTAAGATTCCAACACATCTTTTAGGGTAATATGATACAACACTTAATACTGAATACATACCCCAAATTCCCTGGGATATTCCATTCCTGACTTCTCCTTGCAAGGCCCCCTGGAGTGGTATTACTCACTTCTGCTGCAGAAGCATGGTCTGCTTTCTAGGAGCCAACACGGCCTGGGGGCAGGGCTGGTAGACAGGAGCAGGGAGCACCACCCTGTATGTCTAGATCCCTGAGGCTTGGGGACCATCAGGCCTACCCACTCATGTAACATCAGAGAAAACTGAGTCAGGGATGTGAAGGGGCTGGCTCAGGGTCTCAGAGGAAGTAGACCAGGCCTGTTCCACTTCCGCTTGGACTACTGTCCAGCTTGAATTCCAGAAGGGCCTTAAAGAGGCTGACCAGGAGCCTGTTTGAAGCAGTGAACCCTGTTGTGTCCCTGGGGTGCATGAAGGAGGAGCAGAAATGTATTTGATCCTGTTAAGTAATTCCTGGGCTCTGAGAGGGTCTCTTTGTGGCTGAGTCAGTGGGGCCTCCATCAGCCTGCACTCGGGTCCTGGGGTGGGGGCTGCAGGGAGGGAAACCAGAAGGCTAGGATGGCAGATGGACAGACCCTGAGGAGGGGTTGTCAAGGTTGCCCCCAGGCATGGGCTCCATCATTTGCAGATGTGCTGCATGGGCCTGCAGGAGTTTACTAGCGTGATGACTGTACTAGTTTTCTACCTCTGCCATTAAAAACCACAAGTTTAGAGGTTCAAAAGAATACAAGTTTATTAGCTGATAGTTCTGTAGGTCAAAGTCTAGTTCTCTGCACTGGGTCTTATAGAGCCAAAATTAGGTTGTCATCTGGCCTGTACTCTTTCTTGGAGGCTCCTGGGGAGGATCTGCTTCCAGTCTCGCTCGGCTTATTGGCGGAGTTCAGCTCGTTCTGGCCGTAGGGCTGCGTTCCTCTGCATTCCTTATTTCCTCCCTTGCTGGCTGTGGGACAGGCCCTTTAAGGCCACCTGGGTACGTCATCACATTGTCCCCTCTGTCCTCGAAACAGCAATGGCACAACCAGTCTTTCTCACATTTCTAGTCTCTGTGATTTTTCCTTCTTCCTCAATTCTTATATCTCTACTTGGAGAAAGTTCTCTGCTTTAAAGGGCTCATGAGACTATATTGGGCCCACCCAGAAAACAGGATAATCTATTGTTAAGTTCATAACTTTAAGTACACGTAAAAAGTTCTTTTTCCATGTAACGTAATGCACCTAGAGACCATGGATTAGGGAATGGGGGTCTGTGGGGACCCTGTGCCTCCGCAGAGCACCTTCAGGGCTGGAGGGAAGGCTGAGTCAGGGCACAGAACAGGTCTTCCACCGCATTTGTCTTCCAGCTCAGCCCCTGGTTTTGAGGCAGGGAGTGGGGAAATAAAGGGCAGGGGCTCTGCTCCCAGTGAGAATGAAATTGTAAGAGCTCTTTTGGCAGAAATTTCCATAAGCCAGGACACAGGTAGAGTGTTTTGCAATATCTCTATGAGGGTGACGCAGAGATGGCAATAGGTCTGCTTGCCCGTTGAGCGCAGATTATCCTGTGGCTTTGGTGCACAGTAGTTAGGAAGGGGCATAGCCCGATGTGGCCTCACCTGGTGGCTGGATGCCCAGCTGCGGTGGTGGCAGATTCTGAGGGAGCACGGGAAGACTGTCCCCCTGACAGCATTGATAGGTGGTCCCTGTGAATGGTGGCTGTGCCCGGAGGCCCTTTGTGGAGCTTCTGGGACAAGGAACCCTTAGAAGACCTGATGGGAAAGGCTGGACAAAGACAGAACCAGCATGGCCACCCCAGGCTGGTGGAGAGGACTTCTGGTTCTACAAGTGTGTGAGCTCCTGCACTTGCACGTGTATACAGTTATATGCTGAATAACGATGTTCCGGTCAAGGACACAGCACGTACACAACAGTGGTCTCGTAAGGTTATAATGGAGCTGAAACCTTCCTACTGCTTAGTGACACTGCAGCCGTTGTAATGTTGTAGCCCACCATGTTATTCTTGTGTCTGTGGTGATGCTGTTTAAGGAAACCTGCTGTGGGGCCCGTCGTATAAAAGTCTACCACACACAATTACGTGCAGTACAGGATGCTTGACAGTGATAATAAATGACTATTTACTGTTCATGTATTTACTCTGCTATACTTTTTATCATTATTTTAGAATGTACTCCTTCTACTTATAAAAAATAAGCTAACGGTGAAACAGCGAACGTAGGTGGGTCCTTCAAAAACACCTTCAAAAGGTGTTTGAGAAGAAGCCATTATTATCACAGGAGATGACAGCTCCACCTGTTACTGCCCCCAAGGACCTTCCAGTGGGACAAGACATAGAGTGAGAGACAATGATATTGATGAACCCAACCCTTTGTAAGCCTAGGCTAATGTAGATGTTTATGTCCTAGTTCACTAAGAAGTAAAGAAAAAAAAAATAATAGATGTGGGTGGTGCCTGTGGCTTAAGGAGTAGGGTGCCAGCCCGACATACCAGAGGTGGTGGGTTCAAACGCAGCCCTGGCCAAAAACTGAAAATAATAATAATGATGATAGATATTAAAAATTTTAAAGATTTTATAAGGATAGAAAGAAAAGAATAGTTTTTGTTTGTTTGTTTGTTTGTTTGTTTTTTTGAGATAGAGTCTCACTCTGTCACCCTGGGTAGAGTGCTGTGGTGTCATAGAGCAAACTCAAACTCTTGGGCTCAAGAGATCCTGTTGCCTCAGCGTCCCAAGTAGTTGAGACTACAGGCACCTGCCACACACCTGGCTAATTTTTCTGTCTTTAGTAGAGACAGGGTCTGGCTCTTGCTCAGGCTGGTTTTCAACTCCTAAACTCAAGCGATCTTCCCACCTTGGCCTCCCAGAGTGCTAAGATTACAGGAATGAGCCACTGCACCTGGACAGAAAATGTTTGTATCATTGTACAATGTGTTCTTTTGAACTAAGGGTTATTAATAAAGAGTCAGAAGGAGTCAGAAAGTTAAAAAAAATGAAAAGTTTATGAAGTAAAAAAGTGACAGTAAGCTAAGGTTAATTTATTATTGAAGAAAGAAAACTTTTAAAATGAATTTAGTGTAGCCTAAGTGTACAGGGTTATAAAGTCTACAGCAGTGCACAGTAATGTCCTAGACCTTCACATTCACTCATGGACTCACCCAGGGCAGCTTCCAGTCCTGCAAGCTCCGTTCATGGTCAGTGCCCTATACAGGCGTAGCATTTTTTAATCTTTTGTACTATACCTTTTTGAAGTTTAGATATGCGTAGATACACAAACACTTCTTTTGCATTACAATTGCCTACAGGACTCAAGGTAGTAACATGTTTCATGGGTGGGTAGCCTAGCAGCAATAGGCTACACCATCCAGGTTCAAGTACAATCTACAATGTGCGAATGATGATGAAATTACCTAACTGTATTTCTTAGAACATATTCCCGATGTCAAGTGGCACATGCCTGCAGTTGTATGAGTACAGATTTATGGAACCACCACAACCAAGATATAGAGCAATTTCATCACACTCTCCACCATATCCCTCCCACGTCAACCCTCTCCCATGTTGTAATCCCATGAAACCACTGATTTCTTCTCCATCCTTACAGTTTCCCATTTCCAGAATGTTGTGTAAGTGGAAGTCGACAATACATAAGTAACCTTATGAGGTGGTTTTTCCACTCAGCATAGGGCCTTTGAGATTCTCTCACACTGGAATATGCATCAGTAGAGGCTTCTTTTTCACTGCTGGGCAGCATTCTAGCATTTGAATGCCCCACAGTCTGTTTATCCATTCACCTACTGAGGGGCATTTAGATTATTTTCAGTTTGGGTGACTATAAATAGAGCTGCTATTTCTGCAATCACAAATCTTTATTTCTCTTGAGTAAATATCTAGGAATGAGATTGATGGACCATATGGTCCATGTATATTTAATGCTATGTGAAACTGCCAACCATTTGCCAGAGTGGCTGTTCCTTTTTGCATTATCTCCAGTGATATGAGCACTCCAGTTGCTTCACATACTCACTGAAGTCAACCACACAAAAGACTATAACAAACTGGTCAACATATTGTGATCAATGCAAAGGACTAGGGTTCCTGTGCTGATATGTACATGTGGTGCTTGTCCAGTCTATAAAAATTAGGCCAAATTTAAGGCTATGGTCAATGTAGGGAGGTTGTCAACTATGGAGGCTTTACTGTATTTTGTTGTTGAGTTTTAAGACTTGTTTGTATATTCTGGACACATGTCCTTTGTTGGATATATGAATTACAAACATTTTCTCCTAGTCCATAGTTTGTCTTTTATTCTATTAACATGTTTTTCAAAGGGAAAAACTTCTTAATTTTGATGAAGTCTGACTTATCAATTTGTTTCTTTTATCCATTATGCTTTGGGGATGATATCTAAGAACTCTTTGCCTAAATCAAGGTTGTGAAGATTTTCTCTTATGTTTTATCTTTGTCATTTTACATTTAGAGATATGATCCATTCTGTAGAAGGTGTGAAGTTTTCATCTGTGTGTTTGTTTTGTTTTTGTAATGCATGTCCAGTTGTTCCAAATTGTTATTTTTTAAAAAGATAATTCTATTTCCATTGAATTTTTCAAAACCCGCCTGGCCACATCTCTGTCCATCTATTTCCGGGTTATCTATTCTGTTTCACTAATCTATGTGTCTGTCCCTTCACCAATACCCTTAGGTCTTGATTTTTGTTGTTTCTAAGTCTTAAAATAGGGTAGTATGAGTTTCTCCAAATTTATTCTTTTTTAAATCCAAAATTCTTATGGCTATTCTAGTTCTGTTTCCTTTTCCTATGGAATTTAGAATCAGCTTGTCTATAATTATTAAAAAATTCTTCTGGGACATTGATCACAAATACATTAAATCTATAGGACAATTTAAGGACAAGTGACCTCTTAATTATGTTAAATCTTCCCATCCAGGAACACAGTTTCTCTCTCCATTTATTTAGCTATTATTTCTTTTGTTAGTGTCTTGTAGTTTCTTTATATAAGTCCTATTCACACTTTCTTACATTTACGGCTAAGTGTTTCATTTTAGGAAACTTGTATAAATGGTTTTGGTTTTAAAAATTCTCATTTACAATTGTTTATTGCTAGTATGTAAACATATGATTGGTTTTCTATCGTGTTGACCATGTATCTGGCAATTTTGCTAAACTTAGTTATTAGGTCTATGAATTTTTTATGTAGATTCTTTGGGATGTTCTATGGTCATGTTGAAAAGATAATCCCATTTGTTGTCTGAATATAGGGATGGTTTTATTTTTTCCTTAATAATCGAATGCCTTTTATTTTTTTCATGCCTTATTGCACTAGGACTTCCAGTATAATGCTGAATAGCACCAGTGAGAGTAGACAACTTGGCCTTTCTTCCCATCTTTGGAAAAAAACAATCAATTTTTCATTATTAAGTTTGTTGTTAGCTGTAGGTTTTTTGCAGACACTCTTAATCAAGTTGAGGAAGTTCTATTTATAGTTTGGTGGAAATATCATGAATGTATGTTGAATTATTTTTCTACATCAATTGATATGCTCACGTGACTTTTATTTTCTCATTTCTTAACATAGTATTATGGGTTGTGTTGATTGGTTTTCAAATATCAAACCAGCCTTGCATTCCTCAGATAAACCACATTTTGATATAGTATATTATCCTTTTTGTATATTGTTAGATTTGATTTGTATATATATTGTAGCATATATTTGTGTGTTTATGAGAGATATTGGCCTGTAGTTTTCTCTTCTTGTTCAATTTTTGTGTGGCTTTAATTTAAAGGCAATTTTGGCTTTATACAATGACTTGGAGCATGTTCCCTTTTCTTGTATTTTCTGAGCATTATCATATAAATTGGTGTTAATCCTTCTTTGCAGCCATCTTCACATGAAGTTTTCTTTTATAGGAGATTTTTGAAGTACACATTCTATTAATATTTCTTTAGTAAATACAGAGCTATTATTCATTTCTTTATAGGTGAGTTTTAGTAATTTATTGCTTTCAAATAATTGGTTCTCTTTATTTAAGTTTTTTAATTTACATGCATAGTATCATGAATAGTATGCATGCATAGTAATATTTCCTTCTTATCCTTTTTATGACTATGGGCTCTTTGACTTTGGGTTTTGAGGAGTCTTAAATATAATGCTCCCTCTCATTTCCATCTATCCAAGATGGAATCAAGCAGTAGCCTTCAATCTTGATAAGGCCATCTTGGATGACACAGTTTAGATCTAAACAGGAGGCTTTCCCATATAGCCTGAATATATACCTGCCTAATTATAGTAGTACTGAAAAACATAAGCCCCTCACATAAGCCAGCCACTGCAGGGCATGTGTCTTGGGGGAGAAGATGTGCTCACTGTGTTTGTAGATGTCAAAGTAGCAAGAAGAAAGGGAAGTAGGGGAGAGTCCCTGCATGCCCATTTCCTGCTCACACACTCAGCAGACAAGTCAGGTATAGTGAAGACAGCAGGTGTCCCTCAGCACAGAAGGGAGGTTCCTCTCCAATAAGGTTTTTGGTGAACACATGTGAATTTCACTCTAATGACTCCAGAAATAACCAAGGAAACATTTGTGTGTAGGGTGGCCTGGTGGTCCTACAATAATAAGTGGGAATAAGAGCCCAATAAATCTCATTTATTAGACTAATTTCCTACACAGGTTAATATCTAATGTAGGTCAGAAAAATCACGATGCAATACATCAAACACTACATCACACATTTGTGACAATGTTATGACAATATGAAGGAAGTGTTATCAAAGTGCTGGAGGCCGGGGATAAATTTAGAGTGGGATCAGGCCAGGCTTCATGGAAGGAGCATGTGCTTCATAGGTAATGAATGGGAGGCCAAGGTGGCTACAACTCAGGACACGGGGTGGGGAGGAATGGAGGGAGATGAGGTGGGAGAGACACAGTAGGGGGAGGCACAGAGCAATGTTCAATGCCATGCTGAGATTTGGATGTACTCTTTTAAGAGGGAGAGCTGGGGAGAAGTTCATTAAGTACTATACCAGCATAAGCACATTTGTTTTGAGGATATTTAAATATTTCCATACCAATTAACAAAAAGCCACTGTTCAAGGCTCTCTGAGTTATAGCCCATATTCCCCACACATTTCACTACTCAGGTGGCCTCCCTCCAGGGCCCTGGGACCCCACCACAATCTGGCAAGTAAAGGTCAGTGCTTGGCCCAGCAGGTCCTAGTGCTGGCCTGTAGCTGGTGTCCATCTGATGTTCTGGCTCATTGGTGATTACATATCCTGGTTCCTCATCTCTTTCTATATAGCCGAAAGTTAAAAAGTGCCCTTAGGCAGCTGTGAGGAGGACATGGTGGGCAGGCAAGAATGCAGACCTTGCACTTCATCTCCCTGTCCCCAAACCCTTCCTCCAAGTGACAGCAGGTACCAGACTTCAGACCTCAGAGAGTTCTCCTTACTCAGCTTAGAAAACAAAACCTCTTAACAATGAAAGTTCCAAGAGGGAGAAATAGTTCTTCAAACCTTGTATCCCCTTACGTCAAATAAACATCTGTCAAGGAGGAACAAGACAGAATTCCTTGTGATCAGATGCTTCTGGTTCTACGGCAATTTATCAAAGGCCCACTCATCAATTAGAGAAATATTTGAAAAAGCATCGCAGCTCCCACAAGTACCTCATGTATAATTCAAAGCAATGGCTCCTGATGGAGTGAGGAGGCTGCGGAAGCCAGGGTTGGCTTTTGAAGGCAAACCTGCGTATTGTTTCTTTAATTCCAAACCCAGGAACAAATTCGAGGCCCCCCACAAATCACATTTAACCTTGGATGTAGGAGGCGTAGAAATTTTGAGCCTAAAGTGTAGAAACTTTCTCTGCCTTTCTTTGAGCTCCCTGTGGAGGACACCACTTGTCAGTTCTTCCAAATTGTGTCTCCTTATGAATTGAGGCAGCAGGAAGTGGCCCCTAATGCCTGGGCAGCATCTGACTGAGCCTCCAATATTGACTGATTCAAAGAAGTCTACAAATAATAATAATAATAATAAAACAGTCAAGCAAGTGATCAAATGATACCATGTAGAAATCGCTCTTCCTCACTTTGTTTCATTTGCCAACACCCCATAATGCAGGTGACACCACCCTATTTTGTCCCCATCAAGACTGAAGCAGTAACTTGCTCAGGGTCACATAGCAAATGCATAGCAGCTAATATTTGCACCTGACTGCCTCTCAGCTTACAAAACCCAAATTTTAATTTTGATTCTGTTGTTCTATTTGAACAACAGAGGCTGATAGCAGGAAATTGGTAATTTTTCCGTTTTCTTTTCATTTCAATTTTGTTTGGAATAATATGGTCTTAATGAAAAAACGTCAAATACCTATGCTAAGCACAGTGGCCATATTTCTTCATCCCCTGCCTGCATTTCATTTGATTAACACGTTCAGTTGATCTCCCTTCTGGGTTGCATAATAGCATGCAGAGCCTGTGTAATTTGAAACCACTGCACCACCCAGCTCAGGGCACTTTAACAGCAGCATGACTCAGGGAGGGCTGCAGGGCTCACCCCTGTGCTGTGGAGGAATCACTTCCCTTGCACTCAACCCAGAAGTTCCTCCTTCAACTGGGTCCCCAACAACACTTGCTACATGGCAGGACACAGAGGTGGCTCTGAGGGGCCACGGGAGACCCCTGCAGGATTCTCTGTACCGTGGAGCCTGGGACAGGCCCTTTGCAGGGCAGGTGCAGATGCTAAAGGTCCTCCTTGGCTCTGTGCTCTTAGGAGAAAGCAAGAAGTGCAGACGGTAAGGACTAGAACTCTTCACTCTGAATTCTGAGCAGTTCTAAGGGCAGACAATGAGCATCCTCCCATGTTGGTAGGAGACACTATTGAAGAGGGATGGCATGGTCTAGCCTAGACCAGAATGGGCAAGAGGGGCCAAGGGTGCAGACAGGAGGGTCCAAGAGCCTGCACAATGGGGGCGGAAGACATCCACCTGGAGCAAGACAGATCAAGGGGAGCCCCCAGGGAGAGAAGTTCCTATGGGGCAGGCATAGTGGCCCATGCCTGTAATTCCAGCACTTTGGGAGACCGAGGCAAGAGGATTGCTTGAGGCCAGGAGTTCAAACTGAGACTGAGCAACATAGCAAAGCCCCACCTCTACAAGATAAAACAAAGGAAAAAAAAGTTTAAAATAGCTCTGCTGTCCCAGCTATTCGGAAGGTCAAAGCAGAAGGGTCACTTGAGCCCAGCAGTTTGAGGTTACAGTGCTAGGATGACACTGCTACACTCTAACCAGGGCAACAGAGCAAGACCTTGTCTCTAAAAAAAAAAAAAACAAAACAAGAAGGGTCCCTGCGGGGAGCAGTCTGGCCTGTCCTCCTCACCACACCATGTCCAGGCCCATCATGGTGTGGTGAGGAGGACACAGCTAGTACTCGGCAAGGGGAAGGACAGAGGCCCAGCCCCACCTTCCAGCAGAAGCTGACCGAGATGTCCCACTGTGAGTCATGGGCTGCTTGCCTGAGCACGCATGATGCCCTGGGCTTGCTGGTCACCAGAGACTGTCACACTGGTATACAATGATATGACCTCTGGTTGGCTTCTCTCCTTTTGTAGAGGAGGGAGGAAGGAAGGAGGCTTCCTTTAGCTACTGGGCTGAGGGTTTCACCAATAGCTGAGTGAGGAGAAGAAACTGGAAGTTAATAGCAGGTCCCATAGCGCACATCCTGTCTCTCCACACTGCTGAGCTTGATGAGGCTTCTGCAAACTCTGTAAGGAACTAAGCAGTTCTCCCCTGGAAGGCTCAGTCCTGCTGTTTGTTACTCTGTGAGAATGTAAGTCTCATGACTTCAGGGCCTATTGGGTCATCCTGGTTACTAGCCCCTGGCAGGTAACTCCTTACAACAACTTAATACATCTTGGTTGAATTAATAAATGAGTGAGTTAATAAACCATGGGATCCTTTTTTGTTCTTTATCGAGTTCTGGTCCCTCGAGCCCCTTTGCTCATGGTCACATGAGGGCATCTAGGCAGGCTGCACCCCTGACCAGGGCAGTCTGCAATCTGCAGCCCACACAGCCTGCTGGTTCCTCTCTAGAAACGCTCAGCTTCAGTTAAACCATAGCAGGTTTATTGCAGCCCAATTCATAATTACTAAGTCATGGAAAAAGCCAGGTGCCCATCAATCCACGAATGGATCAATAAATTGTGGTATATGTACACCATGGAATATTATGCAGCCTTAAAGAAAGATGGAGACTTTACCTCTTTCATGTTTACATGGATGGAGCTGGAACATATTCTTCTTAGTAAAGTATCTCAAGAATGGAAGAAAAGGTATCCAATGTACTCAGCCCTACTATGAAACTAATTTATGGCTTTCATAGGAAAGCCATAACCCAGTTATAACCTAAGAATATGGGGAAGGGGGAGAGGGAGGGAAGGGGGGAGGTTGGGTGGAGGGAGGGTGATTGGTGGGATTACACCTGCGGTGCATCTTACAAGGGTATATGTGAAACTTAGTGAATGCAGAATATGATTGTCTTAACACAATAACTAAGAAAATGCCAGAAATGCTATGTTAACCAGTATGATGAAAATGTGTTGAACTGTTTATAAAACCAGTGCATGGTGCCCCATGATCACATTAATGTACACAGCTATGATCTAATACTAATAAAAAAATAAAAATAAAAAAATGAAAGTTTGTGGGGAAAAAAAAAAAACACAGCAAGCCTGTAGGTAGAGGAAAGACCTCTGCGCCTCCGCCTGAATCCCAAGCATTATTCTCCTAATCATTTTGTACCTTTAGAACAGGAGAATGCCCCTTCCTTTGTCTGGGTCTCGCCTTCCCCTCCTTAGAATAGGAAGGCTACTCTAGATGACCCTTTCCCTGCATTCAGACAGTGGCGTCCTAGCTTCCTCCTACAGCAACTCCACCAAGAAAGCACCCAGGGTTCTGGGAGTAGGATCCCCTCTTCCCCTAGGAAGAAGGGATGAGGAGCTATGAGCAAGCATGAGTTATCACCCCTGCTCAGGCCTGGGAAAACTTGCCGGAGACATGGAGACACAGAGGGGCCCTGCCAGGACTCCCACCACCTCCTCCCCAGACTGTGAAGACAGTAGACTTCCAGACTGAAAATAGGACCTGTCTCTGACTGCCAGGGGGGCGGTGAGGGCCCCTGCCTCTAGGCTTGGGGATGGAGAATGTTAGAACACAGCAGTGCCATGCTGGCTTGTAATGGTTTTTTAAATAGACATTTTGAAGGATGAGGATATAAACCATCAAGAAACCCAACGAAAGCTGTAGCTCCTCTGTCCAGAAAAATGCAAAAGCACCTGACATTTTTCAACAGATGTAAGGGAGAATGCTGGAGCCCTAGAAGCCCATTTTGGAGCTCCAAACCCATCCAGAGTGGAATGATCTGGGAGAAAAGAGGCCTGCATTTTAGCTGTAATCTTCACACTGCTGTATCTGCTGTGCTTTCCTCACTCACTCTGGATGACCTCAATCTTGCTGTCTGTAAAGTAGATGGCCAGGCTAGGTGTGGTGCATCACACCTATAATTCTAGCACTCTGGGAGGCTGAGGAGGGTGGATTACTTGAGCTCGGGAGATCGAGACCAGCCTCAGCAAAAGCAGACCCTGTCTCTACTAAAGTTAGAAAAACCAGCTGAGCATCATGGCAGGTGGGGAGGGTGAGGCAAGAGGTCTTGAGCCCAAGAGATTGAGGTTTCTGTAAGCTATGATGACACCATGGCATTCTACCCAGGGTGATAGAATTACATTCAGTCTACAAAAAATAAAAGGTAATATAAAACAAAATAGGTGTCCAGGGAGAGGACAAGAGCCAGTTATCACAGCCACCCATGGAGAACTCCTGCTGAGAGCCAGGTCACTTTCCTGACTGCTAAGATGAGAAGCAGGAATGTGGAACTTGGGAAGGGAGTGCAGGGGGACACACTATTCTCCAAGAACCTGGTTCTTAAAGCCCTAACAGTTGACTTCTTTTTCTCTAGGGTGACAGCGTGCTCTTCTTCTGATGGAGGAATCACTAGCCAAATTGAGGCAGAAATGGCTCTTATTTGAAGATGAGATGTGTTAGACTTTCTATTTCTCTTCCCTTACCTCTGTCTAAAAAGGGGCATGATTGGCTCTGGGCCTACCCTCTCTCCCCAAGTTATATCATTCCTGGTCAACTTCCTCCCTTACCAGGTCCTTCTTTCTCTTCCTAGTAATTCATAGGCCAAGGGGCAGGGACCTTTTGCACGGCAGCCCAGACTAAGCAGGAACCAGCCTCTCCACAGTGGAAATCACGCGGGGGTGCTCTGCTTGCTCTCCGCAGCCTGCAAGTGTTGCCTAGTTGTTGTTCCATCCTGTGGCCAGTGCTCCCTGGGACCTTCCTCTGCCACCATCCTTACAGTCCCCTACCCCACTTCTTTGGAGCCCCACCCCTATTTCTTTACTGGCAGGAGCCCCAGTGGGGCATCTGTTAGGGTTTGTACCTTGAACTTGAATCATGTGACATTCTTTAGACAGAAGCCATTACTCTCACTCAAAAGTATGATCAGCAAAAACGGAGCAAAGAACGTGTCTGACAGCTTCTTCAAGACCCCATTTCTTCATTCAAACCCAATGCCCTTCCCGGGGGCCCGTGGCCAGTGGTTTCTTTCAGTGACCCCACGCACCCTTCCTCTCACCCCTGTGCCATCCCAGGGGCTATTTTCTCAGCCTTCTCTGCCACTCAAAGTTCCTCAGCATTCAACACAGCTCCACACCCTTCCTCCAGGAAGCCTTTGCAGAATTCCTGAACCTGAGTGAGGTTTCCCCTTCATAAGGTGGGTACATGGTACCAAAGCACAGGCCAGCTGTGTCTTTAGGGTGGGGAACACGGTGCCAAGACTTGTGCCAGCAGCTTCACCCAAGTAATGCCTCAGTTAGTCTCCAAACCACTGCACATGAATATTCTCATTCAACACAGAGGGAACTGAGTCTGTGAGGGGCAGGGCAGGGAGCGGGCGGTTCACTGACTTGAAAATGGGAGAGACCAAACCTCGGAGCCTGAAGCCTGTACCTGCTCTACCGCTCTGCTCAGCCTCCTTTCCTGCACTGCACGCAGCTTCCACCCTGATTTATTTAGCCTCGGCTGTGGCTTTTCCCATGGATCTGGGGGCTCCTCCTGAGAAGCTTCCTCCCTGCCTCCCTCCCAGTGCTGTGCGCAGAGGGGCTGCAAAGCCCATGTTTGAAGGATTGAATTAAATCTCACCACATAGTGGTTGGCATTTTCTCCCGCACCTAGAGTTGCAGTAATGAAATTTCCACCATATGTCTTAAAGGATTAAAATGTCGAAAATGTCACAACCTGGAGGAAACCAGAGCTCTTGAAATTTACCAATAAAACAATGGCTGCTGTTTATGGAGCATTTGCCATGTGACCCATTGTGCACATTTCTCTCTGATGCTTGACGGTGGCCTCAGGAGCAGCTGGATATCCAGTCGACTTCAGAATAGCTGCATGGTGCGAAGGCTGGCTTTGGGCTGACAGGTTGGGGCCCCCCTGTGCCCTTTGTTAGATATTTTGATACACACTTGCCTATAATTTGTGCTTCCATGGATACCCCAACCTACAGAAACCCCAGCCAGACAGTGAAGTCTGAGGAATCTGGAGCATGCACATTTTTTTTTTTTTTTGTAGAGACCGAGTCTCACTGTACCGCCCTCGGGTAGAGTGCCATGGCGTCACACGGCTCACAGCAACCTCTAACTCCTGGGCTTAAGCGATTCTCCTGCCTCAGCCTCCCGAGCAGTGGAGCATGCACATTTTAACCAGCACATCATCCTGCTTCTAATCTGGACTTCACCTCTCTCTTCCCCAGGCTAAATCAGGCCTTTACCACCTTTTACAGCCCACGGTCTGTGTTCACACTGGGGTGAGGGCTGGCTCTGACCTCAGATAGTTGCATTCATGCTGTCATGTGGCAGAGCCAGGGGTTGCTCTAGTCACCAGAGCTATATGGGGTCAATGGTCCTGCTGTCCACATAGAGGGGGAGTGAAGGCCGGACTGGCCACTTGCAGAAATGGATTGCAAGGGCTGACTTTTAGTTGCTGGTCAGCTCTTACAATTTTGGTAATTCTGAAAGGGTTAAGCCATGAATTTGAAGACATGCAACCTGGCTGGCCCCCACTGTGTTAATGGCCAGGGCTTTGACACTTGCTCTGTCCCAGACTCTCTTTCCTGCCCTAAGGCCCCTGTTGCTGTCCCATCTGTGAAGGTGGGGAGAGGTGCACCCCAGGGGCCAGTGCATGTGTGCTAATTTGGGCCATGGTGAGGGAGAGTCCATTTAACTTCTCTGTGCTTTGGTTTCTGCATCTGTCAAACGTGGGCAATAATAACAAAAGCTACTTCCACCAGACATTGTACATAAATCACCTAAAATAGTCAGCTCACGTGGTCCCTCTCAGTACCCATTCGTTATCATTATCTTCAGGCTGATGTGGTCACTTTGGCTCTGAGTCCTGCCCATCAAGTATCATCTCAGAGAGAAATGAAGATCCAGAGAGGTTAAATAACTTGTTCAAGCTCACACAGCTACAACAGGTACTAGGCTAGTCCTCTCTCTCCCGCATGCCACTGGGCTGTGCTTCCCTGTTCCTGCCTTCATCTGCCCCAGGAAGGAGATGGGGGGTTGGAACAGCACATGAAAGTAGGTATTCTCCAAGTAGGGAGGCAAAATGGCTTGTATTTTTCTCCATCCCTGTATCAAACTGTCCCTACTGCCAGCTGTGAGGGGTGGAAGAATCTGGAGCCTCTGTACAGCAGCCTGGGCTTCAGTCCTAGTTTCTTTGCTAACTAGCTGTGTGACTTAGAGCAGATCAGGCAACCTCTCTGGGCCTCAATGTCTCCATCAGTAAAAAGAAGAAAAGCAGCCCTGTCCGTGCCCAAGGTTGTTATGAATATTACCCACAATGCCAGATTCAAAAGTGCTTCCTCAGTGGCAAAGGCCTGCACCACTAAGGCCCTTCTGAGGACTCCGTGTCCATCAGGGTCCCGGCAAGAAACAGCTAGCATGCTCCAGTGAGACACCTGAGAAGGAATTAATAAGGGAATATTTATAAAAGTGAAGCCAGGGTGGAGCCAAACCATAGAGACGGGGGCTAGTAGGAGTGGGGGCCATTGCCACTCCAGTTGTGAAGGCACAGGGGAGGGGCACAGTGACCAGGACAGAGGGACAGAGAAGGCTGAATGGAGGCAGCCAGCTGGCCAGACAGGAGCTGTGCCCTTTGCTTGATGGCATGCCAGCTCACACAGAGACCCCGGAGCGCTCCTACTCCAACTTGTCTCTGGGTACCTCCTGCCTGAGCTGCCTACTGGCCAGACTCCATGGGGACCCAGAGGACACATGTGCCCCCTGGACAGTCCTCTGGGCACGAGAAGGAGAACACAGAAAGGACATTGGTGGGACAAGTGGGAGACATCCAGGGCCATGTGCAGGGGCCTCTCGGGGACTGGGGAGGGCATCCCTCCCTGGTTCTGCTTCCACACCCCGGAGCTGACTAGACAATAATGGGACACACACTAGGGATAGCACCATATTCCACCTGTCAGGGGGTTTATTGTGAAAGGAGATTTAGTCTCCTTTTTTGTGAGTAAAACAATGAAACCTCCATAATTGTTCCAGAAGAAATAAACATGCCAAAATATTTAAGGACTAATAAAACTTAAGAATTATCTCAGCATATTTAAATATAGATGTATTTTTATGGCAGGCAATGAAGGCAATTGCTAGCAGAAAGCATTTCATCCAGGCCATTTAATACAGAGCCTCCCACCTCGCTCCTGTGACGCGTGGGGGGGAGTGGGCATGACGGGGCTGGAGTAGAGCCTGCTCACTGATGGGAAGACGCTGCCCTTGCAGGCAAGCAGGTCACATGCAGCTACTGAGCTGGGACACCAGGCACTGGGCTGGACCCTTTATTTGTTGATTTAGTTTAATTAAATCAAATTTATTTATTTATTATTGTTGTTTTGAGACAGAGCCTCAAGCTATCGCCCTGGGTAGAGTGCCATGGCAACATCATAGCTCACAGCAAACTCCAACTCTTGGGCTCAAGAGATCCTCTTGCCTCAGTATTTTTAGTAGAGAAGGGAGGAGGGATCTCCCTCTGGCTCAGGCTGGTCTTGACCTTGGGAGCTCAAGCAATCCACCCACCTCAACCTCCCGGAGTGCTAGGATTACAGGCGTGAGCCACTGCGCCCAGCCTGGATCCTTTCTGTTGCTTGCCGTTCCTTCAATCCCCACCACAGCCCTAGGTAGCCCTAATGTCATCTCTGTTGACAACATAAGAATCCAAGGCACATAAAAGTGAAATGCCCTGCCCCAGGCTGCACAGCTGGAAAGTGCTAGAGCTGGAAGGAGGCAGCCCGAATGAGGAACACGCCTCTGCACCTGCTAGCCTCACTGCCTGGCCCTGTGCACTAACTAGGGGTGCACGGTGGTAGCCCGCTGAAGTCAGCACCTTCTCACTTCTTGACAGGACAATTCAACAACCTCTGAACTAGTGTCCCAGACTCTATCCTTACATGTCTGCCCCCCACTGCCCACAGCCTTTCTCAAAGCTGCACGGGAGGCTCCTTCCTCTCAATCTGGGTGTGTGCACGTGTGTGTGTGTGTGTGTGTGTGTGTGTGCGCGCGCGCATGCAGAACTTCATCGTCTCAGCTGAACACTTCCTTCCTTAAGACTATATAATCCAGGACATTAATGAGTACCCGGTGCTGTATGCAAACAGTCCCTGCATTTAAGAAAACTTCAGGAAAAATCTTTCAGAATTTCTTCCTGAAATCTGTACCCATTTAACACTAACTCCCCATTTCCCTCTCCCCCAGCCCTTGGCAACCACCATTCTATTTCTGTCTCTGTGAATTTGGCCGCTCAAAGTACCTCATCGAAGTGAGATCATACAGTGACTTTTCGTGACTATCTTGTTTCGCTTAGCATAACGTCTTCAAGGTTCATCTTTGTAGCATGCATCAGAACTTCCTTCCTTTTTCAGGCTCACGTTTGATCATGTGTATGTAGTGTAGACCACATTTTGTTTAGCCATTCATCTGTCAGTGGACATGTGGGCTCTTTGCACCTTTTCACCATTGTGACTAATGCTACTATGAATATGGATGTACAAACAGCTGTTCAAGCCTGTTGCCTTTCCTTTTGGCTATATACCCAGAATTGGAATTGCCGGATCATACATTAATTCTATGGTTAAGTTTTTGAGGAAACACTATACGAGTTTTAAGAGCAGCTGCATCATTTTACCCTCCCACCTGCAGCATACAAAGGTTCCGGTTTCTCCACATCATCACCAACACTTGTTATTTCCTGCTCGTTGTTGCTTTTCATAGCAGCCATCTTAGTGGTTTCGATTTGCATTTCCTTAATGATCAGTGTGTCCAGCGTCTTTGTGCTTATTGGTCATTAGTAGAATTTATCTTCCCTGAGAAGTGTCTATTGAAGTCCTTTGCTCATATTTTAGTAAGCCTGTTTGTTTTCTTTTGTTTGTTTTCATTTTTGCTGAGGTGTAACATGTGCTCTATTTCAATATCAAATGAACTGCTCAATCATCTTTCCACTGGTAATAGAAATGTGTGAATGAGTATGTCTCAACGAATAGAACACTAGCATTTGTGAAACACTTATTTAATCTTCACAATAAACTGGGTGAAGGACTATCCCTTAAGTATGTGGAAGAGCTGAGGTTCAAAGGGATTAGGTGGCTTGCCCAAGGTCATACCGTCAGTATCTCAGAATAGGGCTTGGACGTTATCTCAGCCCTCACCACATTCTATCTCCAAATGCTGCTGCTGTGTCTCCCATGTTGCCTCCCTGCTGAAGCCAGGCCTCCCATGACAGGGCAGGAGGATGGCCACAGTGAAGGCAAAGTCATTATTGCAGTCTGCACCAAAGAGACACCCCTAGGTGAATGATGTCACCAGAAAGTTCATAGAAAGGCTCACCATTAATGTCGTGGTTACAAACAATATAGGAAGATTATGCTGGCTTCCTGCCCAGTTAAGTGGACATTTGGATTTTTTCCAAAACAAATGTGGATACTGTAAATACAGGTCAGCTGGCTTGCAGGAAATCGGCATCCAGATGAAGCTGCATCGAGCAAGAGCTTTCAAAAGTCCTACTGCAAAGAGCCTGGGGTGGGGGCAGCCATTTGGAGTATGTCTCCCACTTACAAATAGCTGATTTTCATTCATTCATGACATACTTGCTGAGGGAGTGCTGGGTGCCTGGCTATTTGCTGGGCTTACGTAGGAAAGGCTGGGTGGAGAGAGGCAAAGAACCACGATTCTGGCAACTAGCTACCTTCCATGCTCCAGGACAGTGCACTTTCGAATAGGAAGAGACTGGATCCTTGCCGTGGTCACACAGCAAGTATAGGGTCACACAGCATAGTGAAAAGCCAAGAATACCTCCCAAGTCTCCATTAACTCACTCAACTTCCCTAAATATCAATATTGCTGGTATTTAACTCCTGAATTTTCGAGATTGCTTCCGATTCTCAGAAAGGATACAACAATCATTTGCCAGAACTTATGCTCTAATTTTGGTTTCAAAACATAAAGTGAATGAAGATATGCTACCCTTTCTTTTCTCTGGGAGCATGTAAATAGAGATGAACATTTCTTCCCAGGAGAAGTTAGAGAACAACGCAGGAAGGAAATAGAAATGAGTGTTCACGGCACTGCTTGATTAAGTGCCTCGAGAGCTGGACAGACAGTCCTTTTAATTGACTCCTACCTAGGGTGTAAGTGAGGGATTGTCTTTTTTCATTAATGCAAAACCCGGAAGGGCTCAGGCCAGACCAAGTGGTCCTGGTGGAGGACCCCATGTCTTCCCTCCTCCTCGGGGTGGGTGTTCCACAGTAGGCTGGCTCTCAGAGGCTCCTCTCCTGACAGCACTCTGGCCAGGGTAGGTTTCACCTCTGCTTGTGGATTCCTTTAGTGAAGTTGAGACGGGATATGTTTGTCTGAACATCGAGGGAGCGGAACAGGGAGGTAAGCACGGGAGGGACTAGACGTAAGTCTTGATTCAGGGGCTTTGTCTGCTATGACTGGCTTGCACGCAAGGCTCTGCCCAAGCTTCATGCAGGAGAGCTGGCTGCTGACAGCCCAAGTCAGCAGCCTGGACTGTGCTTTGGGGTTCCTGGCTTTGGGGCTTGCTGTTGGTGGCAGGTGCCATTTGGCCACTCCGTGAAGATGATAAATTCCTTATTTCTTCAGCACAGAAATCTAATCTTAGTCAAGTCTACAGCAAGTATAAATGCTTGGAAATTTTTTGTGGAAGGCAGGAAGGAAGAAAGGAAGGGAGGAACAGAAACAGAAAAGGATGAATAGAAAAGATTCCTTTTCACAAAATTCTTCACTTTCACCTACTCCTACTGCATTTGGGGAGTGGCAGGTATTTTTGTGAGTGAAGCCTGGTGTATGTAATAGGTGGCCACTTAATGTTTGCTGAGTGAATGAATGACTTTCACAGAGATTTGTTTACTTAAGGGGCAATCTCCTTGCAGGACCACATGGGCCACTATAAGTAAGCTCAATAGGAATATGCAGACTAAGGCTTTGGTTTTAAGTCACAGGGAAATAAGCACATGATGAAATTTTCACATTGGGAGGCCAGTTTGAACTACATGCAGCAAAGGTATTCTCAATGCCACATCTATTTAGTGTGACTTTGAGGTCACAGCCTGTCCAAGATTCTCTCTCCCAGTCAAACTCTCACATCGCCAGTGAAAGGGCTCTTGTCTGAACACAGCTGATGACTCACCTCTTAACTTCTAAACCCGGAACATGAGGAGTCTCAAATGAGCTAGGAGAGGTGATCTAGGGATAGACAGAAGGAAAGAAGAACAAGAGTGCTTATCTGGTTGCTGATGGAAACAAGCTAATGAACCCAGAGACTCAAGAAAAAAATGTTCTTAATTCAAAATTGTTTGCTTTCAATTAAAATCCTATGATAATCTCTCTCTCTTTTTTTCCCCTAAGTGGTGGCTCCACCGCCTCCTGAAACATTTTCCCTCCAGGAAATCAAGACCCTCTGCCACCTCCCAGTTCATGATTCAGAAAATGAAACTTGAAGAAGACGCCTAAAAATAGAAGAGAAGCAGAGTCTCCCTGCAGGGTGAGGCCCAACATCTTCGCCACATTAACCCTGCGAACTCGGCCCCAGTTAAAGAGGCTGGGAGCTATTAATGCCTAATGATGTTGCATTGTCTTCCAATAACAAACCATCTCACCAGTTGGTTTTATAGAAGACCAGCTGTTGTTAATTGGGGAAGTTGAGCATGAAATGGCAGCTTTCACACCTGACCAAGAGAGAGCGACAGTGTTGAGGGGCAAGCTGGGTGTCGCCTGCCACAAGCACAGGCTCCTTAGCTCTTACTCGGTGTGGGAGAGATACGGACAGCAGCACAGAGTTCCCACTCCTCTCACGTCTGTAGCAGACAGAAAAAATATTAATAGAAGAGAATCTTGAGTTGCTTTAGCATCCCACTATCTCCTCCCCCAGCCCAATAACAACTGTTCTCCACACCACAGCATCTCCATGTGCTTGCAAGCATGTCTCTCAAGCAAGGTGAAGGACAACTCACAGCCAGCATTGCACGTCCACAGCTCATCCCAGGGTCTGGCACATTTCAGGCTCTGCAGAGGTTGCATGGCCTGGTTCTGGGCCATCGATCCTGGTCTCTGCTCCCCAGCGACAGGTCATTGGTCCAGAGAAGTGATCTACAGGATGCTAACAAACCAGTGGTTCTCACACATGAGCCAGATTAATTGCATTTTCTCCCTTGACATTTCATCAGAGATACAAAAGAAGGTGGTTGCTCAGCAGTGGGTACAGAACAATAGGCACAGGGACCACTACTGTGATGTGGAGAGTTTGGGGTGGCCATTTAGGCCTAGAGCAAGCCAACAGGAGGTGGGCACTAGGCCACAGGAACAGAAAACTTGTGTGGACCTTGGGGCAGGTCAGAGGAGCCATACGGAGACTTCAAGGAGATTCCTGATTAGGACATGCCTTAAAACATGTCAGATCCAAGGCCCCAGTCTGCCTGGCTTAGGCCTTAGCGTTGACATCCCAGGAAAATCACTTTGTCTTATGAGAAACCCACCATATTTAAACCAGAGGGAGTCAGCCTCTGTTCTCTGCTTCCCAGAGCTCTGTGCCTAGGGAAATCATTCCTCAGAGCCATTACTTAAGAGTGGCAAAGAAAAATAGACATGGTCTGGTGAAAGATGATCCCTGAAGCTTTGTGACTAAAGCTGAACGATCTAGGAAACTTTAAGTATAGAACACCAACTGCACTTTGACCCAGGAGTCTCTGGCAGTCATCCTAAGCCACCTACCCTGTTTCCCCGAAAATAAGACAGTGTCTTATTTTAAGGTGTGCTCCCAAAGATGCACTAGGTCTTATTTTCAGGGGACGTCTTATCTTTCCTGTAAGTAGGTCTTATTTTCGGAGGATGTCTTATTTTAGGGGAAACAGGATAGAAGCACATTTCATTATCCCCATTTCTTAGGTGGGGAAACTGAGGCTCTGTGCTGTCCAGCAACCTGCTCATCTTTAATGACCGGCAGAGAAGGAAATTGAACCAAGTCTATGTGACTCCCCGCTGGTATTCTTTTGATGACACCACACTCTTTTGGCACTTGAGAATCACTTCAGAGCCTTCCACTGGCGCAGAGCAGAAAGCTCTATTCAGAGTGCCCGACTCCTGCAGACTGGGAAAAGCACAGGCCTCTCTCTCTGCCTATATTTGCCTTTATTCTCAGCATTGCGCAAAAGATGGGAATGTGAAGCATTAAAACATGTACTGTAAATAAACCAAATTAAAGTAAAATTGACTCATTTAGCAACCAGCCTCCGATCTTGCATTAGAGGCAATTGAAGAGATTTCACAGATTTTAGTAACCAGATAAGATTATTATATAAACAGACTTCTGCATTGAATGATGAGCCATATCTCGAAGAGAATATTTGAAATCAATAGCAATACAGACTGAGAATTAAGTAATGTGGTTAAGCACTTTTGAATGATGCCATTTTTAAGAGCTGATTAGAAATAAATATGCCAATTGCAGCAGAGCTGATAGCTGGAATCAAGTGATGATTAATGAATTTGGGCCTGAGAGCCAGGGAGGCCATCTTGGTGAGAGCTGCCAGCCCACACTCCAGCTTGCAGCAGAAGGGCTGAAGAGAGCACTGGGGACTGATGGTGCAGGTTCCGGGCCACAGAGAGGCTGATGGCAGTGGCCATGAGAAGGGGTGAGGAAGAAGCTGTCGGAGTCCTCATGCAGAAACCCAGCTCTGCCCACCCTGGGGCTGTCTACTGTGGTGTGTGGGGTGGTGCCCAAAAGCCGGCACAGGATTAGCTGTAAGCTGCTTAAGCTGCTCACACAGGGCAAGCCAGCAGCAGGAAGTCATGGTTGGGGACACTGATGACCCTGGGATTGTGTTTGGAATGCCCAATTACCACCCAACTGGGAAGTGATTGGTCTTTTGGCGTCCCTGTAATCATCTCTCACCTGTATAACTGCCCCAGCCCCCTGAGGGGTCCCCACTTAGCCAGGAGCCAGGTGGATGTGTTCCATACTGGTCACCATGGTGATCTTTCTAAAGCATCATTCAGTTCCCGTCACTCACCCCTAGAAACCCACAACTACCTCCTCTTCACCTTAGAGCCAACTCCAGATACTTCAGCTTAGGGATCAACATCCCTCACAGCCCAGCTGTCTTTACAGTTACCTCATTTCTTCCTACTTCCATTCCTGCCCTATGATTGTACCAAACAGGAGGTTCTGGTGGAGCCCGCATGTGCCCTCTTCTTTGTAGTATTGTCTCTGCTCCTACTGGACCCTCCCTTCCTCCCCTGCGTGCTGAAACATCACCGTTTCTCCCACCTAATTCAAAAGTCACCTCCTTGGGAGAGCCCACCTTGGCAGTTTCTTCCTCCAACCTAAGCACAACTAGCTGCTTTCTTTTAATTGTCACTCTACCTGAATAACCCTTTACCTGTTTCACCTTAGTCTCATTCATTATTTCTTTTTAATTCTATAGATACCTATTGGTGCCTTTGCAATGATGCTTACTGTGGTTGTCCCTAGAGAGACAGGAGAGAACATAGATGTGGCCCCTGCCCTCCTGGAGTGCAAGGTTTCACACCAAGTGTCTAGTATTTTATCCACCTATATCAGTTCTGAGCATCAAGACACATTTATTTTATTCACGTGGGCACTAGTGAATGAATGAATGAGAGATCAAACAAATGAATGAGTGGCAAAGGTGGGGCAGTGGAGGAGGTTATGCTCAAACAAATTATTCCTTTGTAGAAGCAGCTGGGGCTCTGCCCAGCACTGTGTAAGCTGCCTGCCACAACGCTGAGCTCTCAGGAAATTGGGGCATCCATGCAGAGGAAAACCATCTGTCCAAGAGGGTCCAGAAAAGACTCAGAACTGGCTGTGGGATTGAAGTTGAAGTGGGCTCTTGGCTCAGCCCTATCACTGACTCATGAGTTCAGGTGGTCCTCAGGTAGAGCATATTATCTCTTTCAGTCTCAGATTCTCCATCTGCAAAATGAAGACTTTGGACTATATATAAGAAGTACAGGAAAACAGGGAATATTCTTCCTGAATGTGGGTGACCTTCAAATAACCCTTTTTACAGTGGCCCATGAATGGTATTAGGATGTAGCTATAATTCACGTTGGGTCCAGAGAAAATATACCAGATGTAAGACAATGGAAGAAAAGTGCAAGACTTTTTAACAGGAGTCTAATAAAGACGAGAGACACTTGTCTGAGCTCCTGTGGACTGGGAAGGCTTCTTGGAGGAGGTACAACATGAATTGACCTAAAAGCTTAAATAGGACATAAATATTTAGGAAAAGGAAATGTGAATTTCAGGTCAATGTAGGAGCGACTCTGAATCAGCAAGGCATTGTCCCCAGGGCCCCATGGGTACATCTACCTTCATGCCCTCATCGCTAAGTGAACACTGCTGGGGAGGAAGCCCTGGTAGAAGGCTGAGCTTCTTGCTCCCAAGGGCAGACATAGACTCTTTCATGCAGTGTTTTTACCCCTGTGTCCTGCCTTAATCAGGGTCTTGTCCCCGGGCCCCATGCTGGGGGCAAGGTGGGTGCAGGATATGAGGAAGCCAGCTCCCAGGGAAAGACACTGGCTCCAGGCCTCGTGGGTCTGCCAACTGCAGGGCTCATTTGCTTGGGAGACAGGGGCCCCAAATTCCCTAATGGCATCCTAGAAGGGGACTATTCTACCCCTTCTACAGGAGCCAAGAACAGGCCCCCACTCCCCTGTTCATCAGCCAGGCTGGAGCTTGGAGCTGGGGCTTCTGGGAATGGCCATGGCCATTTTGCTTGAGTGGCTGCCCTGTGTGAGGCCATCTGTCTGCAGCCTGCTCCCCACACTCTGTCTACCCACCCATCTCCAGCACTCACAGCTCCATGAGCCAAAGGCACTCGTAGCCGGCTGCCAAACTCACGCTGAGGTCAGAGAAGGCTCAGCGTGGCAGTGTTAGGCTCCCTGCTCCTCCCCAATACTCATTTCTCCCCTCAGGCTTCCTTCCTCCCCAGGACAATAGCCTGAGGCAACCCAAAGAACCCCTAAAGATCACTAAGAACACACAAGAGATGGGGAAACTGAGGCAATAAAAAGGGAAGAGACTCACCCCAGATCCCAAGATGACTTATTCCAAGAAGCAGTGACCAGTCCCCTGGTGCATGTCCTGTTTGCTGGCCTCCGCAGCTTGGGGTCTGGCCTCACCATATATCGATGGGATCTTTCTCTCCATTAGACCCTTGGGCAGGGTCTGCTCTCCCTCCAGGATCTAAAGAAGCCACACGAAAGTTAGGCCTTTCTCCCTCCTTCACCTTCCCTTACCTCTACCCTTCCTGCTGCACGTGCCCTGGGGCCTCTGAGGTCTGCTGCTTCTGTGGTCTGCCCTGGGGCCTGGCCAGCTCCCGTCATTCAGCACCTGTACCCCCTGAAGCTTTCAACTGCTGGCCAGGCATTGTTTTATTACCAAGTTCCAAGTGTGGCTACACATTTCCCTCTAGTTCTTTCTCTTTGGGCTAAGCCAAACCAGAAACCCAGCCATGCCCAAGGTTCAAGTTAAACACATGTGTGCTTACTTCCCAGTTTTCTTCTCCTTGACACGCAAGGAGGGGAATAGGGCCTGGGTGCACCCCAATCTCACCAACCTTCATGGACCTGAACAGGCCAACTGGGGGAGGGGGGTACTACCTCACAGAGGGATGTGCAGAGTCTCTTCTTCTAATCCAGGGAGAGCCACCTGCTCTGTCATTGGGCTCGGCAGCAGCACAGCTGGCTGACTTCCTACGTGCCCAAGATAGGAGACGGGCATTTCTGCTTTTTATGAGCTAACCATAACTTCTGACTGTAGCTGCTCCTTCTAGTAGTGCTCCAAATGTACTCAGCTACTTTCTCTCCATCTCTTCCTAAGGAATCGTATTTATTCAAATTCAAGCTGAGAAAGCTGTTGTAGCACAAATATTTTAGAGTAATAGGCCTAGAAAGTTCTACTAATTGTATAGATAACAGTTGCCCATCTGAAGGGATTCTTATCATATGGAGCATGGAGTCCGGGATCCCTGGCCTGATAAGGCGAGACCTTGGCTCTTCCTCCTCTGACCCCCACCCAAAGTCCAGCTTGGTTTGGCTCTAAGGACTTCAGAGTGAGGATTTCAGCTGGAATGAAAATTCCTTGCAAAGTGATTGGCCAAAAGGAATACTTGGTGTCTATAAGTTGGTGGTGGCTACAAGTGTGCTGGGGATGCAGGAAGCATTCTTCTTTCTGTTCATGCTCACCAAGGAAAAAAGAATTCCTTAAAGGTTAAGAACTTGTCCCCAGGGGATTTTGTTTTTAAATCTGATGTTTCAGAGAAAGGGAGTGAGGTTTTCCAGACCCTGAAGGAGACTTTTTTTATTATTATTATTAAATCATACTGTGTACATTAATGCGATCATGGGGCACCATACACTGGTTTTATAGACCGTTTGACACATTTTCATCACACTGGTTAACATGGCCTTCCTGGCATTTTCTTAGTTATTGTGTTAAGACATTTATATTCTACATTTACTAAGGAGACTTTATATTCTACATTTACTAAGGAGGGGAGTGTCAGATGGGTTAGTCCAGGGGATGTGAGAGGAGATGAAGGAGGAGCCTTTCAGGTGGAAGAGAGGGAGAGCAGGACTGGGTCCAGCCAGGTCAACAGCAGCCAGCAAAAGATGTTTCCCAGGAGTGCCTGAGTCTGTCACCATGGCTCACACCTCAAGATGGTGGCAGCATAGGCTACACATGCAGGCCTCAGGAGGGGCTGTTCAACTAAAGAGGCCAAGGAAAGGTCAAAGTTTTGAAGCTGGGAACACAAATGGAACAGGCAGGATAGCCATGGGCTGGGCAGGCTGCTTCTACTTCTGCAGAAGCCAGAGACTGTCGCCCAGGGACAGCGTCAGCCAACAAGCAACCGATAGCGCCCAACGTGTTGCCATCGGGCATGCGCTCACAAAGCATCCCACTGAATTCCATGTCCAGTCCTGCCAGGGGGTGAATGGGTTCAGCGGGAAGAAAACTCAGCTCTGAAGAGAGAAGTTTCTTCCTTTTGGGAAGTTTCTGTCGTCTCCTGCCAATGTCCTAATAGCACGAGAGAGGGACACAGGCCCAGTCTGAGACAGCAGGCTGGCGGGATGGCCCAAAGCTCTGAGAGTCTGTGTCCCATTCGAAACTGCAGGTGTGGGGCTGCGAGTGGCCAGGTCAGTGGGGATAAGGACTTCAAGCAAAGGGAAACCAGCGTTTCCTAGGGGTTTGCATCTGGCTCTTTTACACATGTACAGTGAGGGGAAGACAGGGGCATGGAGCTATTCCCACCTATGTAAGAGGAAACTGAGGCTGTGCATCCTCAGGGCCCCTGTGTGGGTCATCCCAATACCTGCCAGCATCCAGCCTTCTGTCCAGAACCCACCTTTCTCCTTAATACTCGTTCAAACCTAGTCTGTCCACCACAGTGCTTATCCTCACTGTTCAGGTGACAATAATTCCTTTACTTTCAGTTCGCAGAGCATTGGTGAGAACCAAACATTTTGGATGGGAATCTGTTTTTCCTCTCACTGTGTGGTGCTCATTTTTCCCTCCCCAACTACATTGCAGTTCTGGGATCTTATAATATGACACTTAAATTTTTTTTTTTTTAATTTACCTACCACTGTGCTGAGCACATAGAAAACGCTCCCATACATGTTAGCTGTTTTTTTTTTTTTTTTTGCACCAGTATATGAGCGAGTGGGTGTGTTTTGGTTTGTTGGTTTTCCTGGCCTCAGGAAGGTCTCCTGGCTGGATCAGTTGTCAGCTAAGAAACACAGAGACCTTGTTTCATGGGGTGGATATCTGCAGTTTTTGTGATTCCAGCAGCCATCATCTCCTCTTTTCATACCCTTCTCCCACTCTCTGTCCATATGTTTAGAAATGAAATGGGGCCAGCCCTGCCTTAGGGAGGGGCCTCATTTCTGGTCGCAGGGATTGGTTCAGGATGGACACAGGACCTAGGCCATCCAATGAAATACAATCCTGGAAATTTTGCTAGGCAAAAAGGAGGACACAGGGTGTTTTCCTGACAATCTTTCATGAGGAAAGACATGAGGACATGTCTGGAGCTGTCAAGAGCCACGACCTGGAGTCATTCTGCCTGAGAGTGGAGCCATTGCTTGGGAGAGCAGTCAGGATAGGAAGGCTGGGCTGGATGTGTTACAATTAAATGGTGGTGTTTGAACACTGGGTCCAGCCAAACCTGCAGTCAAATCCCATCTTGACCTTTTTAGTCATATGATCCAGAATGATTTTTCCTCTTAAGTCAGTTCGGCTTAGCTTTTGTGTCATTTACAACTCAAAGACTCTAGACTTGAATGCTTAGCCCCCTGTTCTAAAACCTTTCTTATCTGAACTCCTTTGCTATAGAAAGTAAGCATCTTGGACCTGTAAGAAGCCAAGTGCCCAAGTCCATTCTCCTGGTTTTTGTCTGTGCTGCATGATCACAACCTAGAGATGAGAAACCTACAATTAGAGAAATCCTATAATTCTCTATGACCACACAGGGAGCAGTGGATAGAGCTGGGATGGAGTGTCTCCCAGGGCAGAGGTGTGCTCCCGGTCCCCAAGCTCTCCCCCAGAGAGGACTGTGGATGCACAGCCAGGCCCCATCATGGCTGCAGGTCTCAGGAAAGCATGGTGGTTAGCAGCAGCATACAAGCTTGGATAGGAAGCTGCAGAAAGCTGGAAGTTAGCAACACACACAGCCTGCCTCCCATGTGCCTTTTAGGAAGCCCAAGAAAGCCACGTTCTTACTGCTGTGTGGTTGCTCTAAAGCAGGCGTCCTCAAACTGTGGCCCGTGGGCCATATGAAGCAATGTGAATTGTATTTGTTCCCGTTTTGTTTTTTACTTCAAAATAAGATATGTGCATGTGCATAGGAATTTGTTCATAGTTTTTTGTCTTAAACTATACTCTGGCCCTCCAACGGTCTGAAGGACAGTGAATTGGCCCCCTGTTTAAAAAGTTTGAGGACGTCTGCTCTAAAGTATCAGAGGATCTTATTCTGAGTCCCAGGCACACAACACAGTGTGCAGCACACGAGGACACCTGCCCCGCCTCCACAGGCCTGTTGAACAGGCAGCCCATGAGCAGCCCTGTCAAGTACCCTGCATACACCTTTCCCACTGGGGAACAGTTACCTTAAGAGGGAAAATCACAGAGTCAACACGTCCTAACTCCCAGGGGGGTCAACCATGAACCTGGTTCTAGCCAAGCTTGGACTGCAGTCTCTTTCTTAAAACACCTATGGGCAACCACTATCAATTTTGAGAGTATGACGTGAGGCCAAATCTTTTTACCAGCCCTCAGGAAGAATTTGTCTTTAGAAACACTGCAGTACCTGACACAGTCACTGAATCAACTCCAGCTTCTGATTTCTGGACCGGGGAGGGAGGAGAAGTCATGAGACATTAGTGTGACCATCATGACTCATAAAAACAGAGGCCTAGAGAGGGACACTGATCAGCCAAACATCACTAAGAGAAATAGTAGCAGATCTGAGCCTGGAACTTGAGTGTCCTGACTCCCAGGAGAACGTTCCTTCCACTCCCCTGCAGCTGCTTAAACATCACTCCTTGCTCTAGGTCCACAGCTGAGCAGATGCTTTCCGTAGATACAGGAGTTCTTAGATCATCAGAGACCACCAGTCCTGTGGAAGAACACACCATGCTGGTGGAGCCACTCTCTCTAAATACAAAGGACAAAGGGCTTTAATTAGCAATTGCTCTGTAACTAACCACCCCAGAACTCAGGGGCTTCCAACAGCAAGGACATAGCCTCCTGCTTGTGGGTCCGCAGATGGACTGAGACTTGGCTGATCCTGGATGGACTTGGCTGGATGGGCCTTCTTTGGGATGTGAGTTGGCTGAGCTTGGCTCCAAGCTGAGGGGTGGACTGCAAGTGGCTCAACATGTATTCAGCCTGGGGCTCAGGCCGAGGAGGCAGCAGCAACCTGTGGACAGCTCTTCTCATAGTGAATCAAGGGAGCACACGAGGATGAGTGGAAATTTGATGCCTTTTGAGGCCTTGGCTCAGAATTAGCATCTTACCACCTCTGCCTACACTCCATTGGTCAAAGAAAGTCATCCCAATGTCAATGAATCAGAGAAATGTACTCCATCTCTAGGAGGCAGAACTATAGACATCTCATGGCAAAGAGCACGGATACATGATCCTATTAGTACAGAGAGGCTATGAAGAGTTAAGAACAAGAACCCAAACTACTGAGTGAAGTTTCAGTTTCCCCCCATCTGTCCCATCTCCATTCTTGAGTCAATGTGCTTCCTTCTTTTCTACATATTTGCCTCCATTTCCCCTTATCTGAGACGCGCAAAGTTGCTTCCTACAGGTGGGTCTTGTTTAAACTCTTGTACTGGTCATTTAACTCTCTAGAACAGAACAAATGAAAGGGCTCCTCCTCCATGCTTTCAGTTTCTCTTAGTTCCAGCCTCTCATGGCTAGAGATACAGATGAGTCTTTTCTCTGGATCAAAAGAAAGCATGAGGTCTAGATTTTTATCAGTCTATACCAGTGTAGACGCCTTTAATAGCATCTACCACCTGCAGCCTTGAGCTCTAACCCCTCAGCTGGGCATTCCAGCCCTAAGTCTTTATAAAACTTGGCCCAACTATTACCTACTATTAGGCACTGGCTGTCCTGGCCTACCTGGACCTAGAGCCCTTCATTTTCCTGCATCTTTTGGTCTCTGTGACTCACACCCTAGTATGCCATGTCCTTCTCCCCGGCCCTTTCCGCTGTCTAAGCTCCACATATTCCTTATCAGCAGGGTCCAAGTGGAGGGAAAAAAGTAGTAGCAGAGACATATTAAAACATTTATTGCAAAGAAATGGCTCATGCAATGAGGTTTGCAACACTAGTCTAAAATCTATAGGGTAGACTGTCAGGAAGGGCTGTCTGGAGACAGAAGACAGCTGGAGTCCATAGACTGAATCTCTTCTTCTTCTGGGAAGTCTCAGCTCTGTTCTTAAGGTCTTTAAACTGATTGAATCAGGTCTGCCAAGACTATCTAGGATAATCTCCCTTACTTAAAATCAACTGACTACAGACTTTAATCACATCTACAAAATCCCTTCACAGCAACACCTAGATTAGTGTTTGATTAAATAACTAGGGACTGTAATTGAGCCAAGTTGACACAAAACTGACCATCACATAAAACACTCCACCCCTCGTCAAGGCCAAATCCAAATACAACTCCTGAAACCATACTTAATCTCCAAGTAAAGATAACAACAAAGTCACACTCGCATCTAACACGGTACACCTGTCCCATGTGCAATTGAAAACACGCTAATCCTTTCTGCAGAAGAGGATGCAAAGCATTTGGGTAATGTTCACTGTGCTCTTATGATATCCTACAACTTAAATACTATAACATAAGCCTAACTACTATTAATGCATCCTATGTTTGATGATAAGGGGATAAAAAAGAAAACAAAAGCATTTGACTAATACACACATATACATTTGTAACAAAATAAGGAAGAAATACTCATAACAATTACATTTCTCATTTTTGTAACTGGTCATGTGGTCTAGATGCTATTTATAAATAATGTCTTCTATTACCCATTTCACATTCCCTTTGCCCTCACCCAGCACCTCAGCTGTTTGTGGGTCTCTGCTGGTGAGATGACCCAGATATTCATTCCTGAAGGATGTGAGGCATCCTCAGTCCTGCCTAGACTGGGTTGTAGTTTTTTAGACTTTGGTCATAGGGCATGATAACGCTAGGATAGATCCTAAGGGACCTTCTGTATTCCAGACACATTGTTCCTCACCTCCACTGTGGCACAGCCACCCAGTTTCCCCTTTGTGACAGGCTCCATCTGCCTAGTCAGCAGCATAACTCTCTTATCTGCTTGTTGACTCAGAGGCATGAGGAGCCCAAAGTGTCAGGGAGGCAGTCTTGACTTCAACAAAATCATCATTGTGTCTGCTGATGGAAGCATTCCTCTCCCTGGAATTTAGCCCTCTGGGCCAACAGAGTACAAAAGTGCAGGGGCAGAATGTAAAACATTTGCAAGAGAATCTCTAAGGGTCAAGGTGAGTGGTATGAACCCACTTCCACTCCTTGATCCCTGAACCCATGAATCCTGGCAGTGGAATAAACAGTATCACATATTGGATGAAGATTGAGAGCACAAACAGCACTATGGAAGACCTTCCCAGTCTTGCAAAGAATTGTCTCCTAGCCATTCCACTTTCCTGCCAAGCCAGTTGGGTCAGGATGTCAGGAACATGCCAAGACCAAGAATTCCGTGAGCATGCACTCACAGCTATATTCCATGAGCCTCAAGGTCAATCTATTGACCAGAAGCAACTGCATGGAATGCCATCATAAAGGATGAGCTAGTCTCTTTACCCAGGCATGGTAGTTTTGGCAGAACACGGAGTGCAGGGAAGGCAAGTCGATATCCACCGTAACTGACCGGCAGGGATTCTGACCCATCAGAGCCCAGTGCAGGTTTCATCTCCTTGTGCTCTAAGTCTTCTAGGAAGACTTTGGAAACCTCTCCAAATGATCTGACACTCATTCCTTTGACCAACATTTATCAAGCACCTTCTATGTGGTAGGTGTTGGGAAACAATGTGATTGTTTGAAAAAAATTATGAAATAGTGAACTGGAAAAACTGAGCATTTTCCAACCCAGTGGTGGTTGGTTTGACTTCAGTGCTGGGCGTCTTTCTCTGTCCTGTCAGCCTGTGAGTGCATTGAGTGCATAGTCCACATTCCCTTCCCCAACTTGCAGACAGTAAGCACGTGAGATGTGCTGGGGAACCTCTGGGACAGCCTGGGAAACATGAAGCTAATGGTTTCCTGTCAGCCACTTCTCTGAATGTGGCCAGCGGGGCTTCTGCCTGCTCCAGGGAGGTAGCAAACGTGAGTGGTGCTGTGGCTGGGACCCTTCCTGCTGGTAGCTTGCTCAGCCAGACTGTACTGGTGCACTCTGCTCAGTAGCCCTTCCTCAGAATCTGCCTCCTTTTCTCCAGGCTCAGGTTATTTCCAACCCCACTAGGCCTGTGTGAAAGAGGGCAGAAAAAGCTGAGGGAGCCACAGGCCACCTGAAACCATACCTCCTATCCTGGCTCCTGGCCAAAGTCTTTCACAGACAGCCTTGGTTCCTGCTCCCCCTACCACGCTGCCTTTCCTGCCTCTGAACAGCACGGTACTTCATTGAGTAATACTGGCACTACCCATCAGGTACTGCACACCTACTATGTGCCAGGCATTGCAAATTTGTCATCTTGTCCAGTTTACATAATAGCTGTGGATGGTCACCCTGAGCTGCATTTGCATTTGATTCACATTCACCTTTGTCCCTGCAGCTTGTGTCAGAAGCACAGAAGCCCAGCTGGGCCCTGGCAGGGCAGGGCAGGAGAAGGGAGCTTGGGCAAGCCGCTTCCACTTTCTGGGCTTGGGATTTTCAGTCTGTGACATAAAGATAAATTGTGGGCTGGATGATGCCTAACGCCTTCATGCCTAAACCCTTTGGATGCCTCTGTATGCTAAGTACAGAATAAATAAATACCTAAGACTTGACTCTGTGCCCAGCATAGATTTACACAACCAAGGACCCGCATTCTACGGAGAGTGTGGCTTGCCATAGGAACCTGCTTTTGCAACAACTCTTCTGGGAAGCTTCTCACTTATTCATTCACTTAAGTGTTTGCACACCTACTGACATGTGCACAACAAAAATGACATAACGGTCATTCGCCCTCATTCTTTGGCCTCCCCTGTGTCCATGAGGGGAGTAAGCTTCCTCATCTCTTTGGGTCCAGCCATGTGACTTGCTTTGGCAAGAAGCAAGTGGCAGAAGTGATGGTGTCTGGGACTAAGCCTCTTGCATCCTTGCCCCTTGACATCATAGCAAGATACACAAACCCAGGCTTGCCGACTGGTTGTGGGAGGAGAATGAGGACCACCTGAGACAGAGCCACTCCTAGCCAACCCAGCCTGACTGGCCGCCTCCAGCCAACCTGCAAACATGTGGGCTAAATCAGTGCTGTGTTCTATGCTGCTGGGAATTCCCACTGGTTTGTTATTCGGTCTTTTTGTGACAAAAAGATGTCTGGGATGGTGATGATAATCCAGACTCTCACATCAGCTGAGCCGTAGTGATGATCTCGGCAATACCTCCCTCCCATCACCATCCAACCTGTAATCCTGTCTGCCAGCCCCGCTTTGCACGCCTGCAGGGATGAGGAACTCACTGTTTCCTGAGGCAGCCCCGTCACATTTGGTAACTGCTGAGCTTCTCTGTAAGAAGTCACCTCCTTCTTTTAACTTCAACTTGTTGACCCTCAGGCCCACACAGAATTAAGTGCTCCTCTTTTCGTCCTGACAGCTGTTCAGAGGCGTGAGGATGCTCTCATGCCCTTCCCAGCTTGGCTTCTTCGGCTGAGCATCTCCATCCCCTTGTCTTCCACCCAGTGCAGAGCCCATCCCTCTGCCATTCCTGCAGCCCCCAAGCACAGTGGGCTCCATCTTTCTCTAGGTTTGCATACCCGGAGGGGAGCACAATAGCTGAGGTGTGCTGAGCAAGAGGAACAGTGAAGAGAGGTCACTGCCCTCACCCCAGACAGCTGACACCCCTGAGCAGTGGGAGCTCTTTTTGCTGCCACAGAACGGATCCTGAGCTGGCCCTGGACAACAACCCCAAGTCAGTCTCACACATGCTGTCACTACACCAGGCCCCTGTCCTCCTGAAATTTCAGATTCCCAAGTGTCCTGGGGCATCTGGAAGGAAGAAGTCTATGCTCCTTCTGACCATACTTGCTAGCCGGTGTCCATAGGAGAGGGGATATTTGCAGACTGGCCCTGATGCAGGCAGCAGGGACTGAGAGATTTCTCAGGAGCCCACAGGCTCCTGGGAGTTGGGGCTGGGGCCAGCTACTTAGGTCAGTTTTTCACCATCTGTCTCTGACCCTCTCGCTCTCGAGCTGATGGAGAAGGATCCCCTTAGGACCTGCTGGAGCTAGGGAGGTTAGCTGGAATGAGCCAGAACCAGTTTCGGGAGCTTTCTGTCTTCAATCCCTGACATTCAGGGCCCTATCATCAATTACTTGGCCACTTGGCCAGAGCATGGCAGAGCTGTAAATGTGTACAGACCCCTGGCGCCTGGAGGGCCACGGATCGAGAGGCACAGACCATTGGGCCTGCAAGCCAAGCGGAGCCTTGTTTACAGAAGCCATCGTCAGCGCCCGTGGGTGAGCACAAGTCCTGTGTCCCAATGGGCTGGAACCGTGAACTTGGTTGACTGCCTGGACAAAGTAGACCCACCTGTCTTAGCAATGGCTTAGGTAATTTCATGCCTTTTCTGCAGTGGCTGTTATATTATCCAGCTTGGGCAGGGAGGAGAGTGGCTGCATCTGAAATGTCATAGAATGCAGGACTGGAAAGGATGTGAAAGATCATCTCGTCTAGTGCAGGCTGAATCTTTTTCTTCCGTCTGTCTCTCCTGCATTCCTCCTGTCAAAGGAAGCTCAGTCCCTGCCCCAAACAATTCACAGTGACTTGAAAGCTGCCTCCTCGTGGCTGCTACTCCCCTAGTTCCAGTTCTGCCTTCTACAACCATGCAAACCATTGCCTCTCCCACAAAGAGCTTGTCAGTGAAGACACCACCGCCGTCCTTTGTGTCTTCTTCAAGATATACAGTCCTCATGTGGCTGGGCTTCTGGCCTGTCACACACTGGACTCATCTCTGTGTATGTTTCTGGATGAAATAATGTCTTTCAAATGCACCACTCAGCCTGGCACGGTGAGCACAGCATCAGACAAGGAGCCAGACCAGGAGGCCCTGGCACCACAATCTCTCTCATGGTGGCCATTTGTCTCTTTAGTCTGTTCATCTGCCCAGAGGACGGATGTTCTACCTGCTGTAAGTGGTGTGACTATGAAGCTCAACTGACATGACCAGCAGGAGACTGAGTCAAGCACAAACCAGGGGCTATGCATTGATACCAGTCTTCACTTCATGACTACTGTTCAGAAAGAAGGGCCACCCTTTTGGTAACAGTGCCCTGGAGTCTGGGGGTGGTCAGTGTCACACACCTGCTCTCCTGAGAATCACAATGTGGCAGAGGGAGCTGAGACCAAGAGGAGGGGCTGCTGCCTGGATTCTCCAGGGGAGCAGAACCCATGGCATGTATGTGGATAGAAAGAGATTTATTTTAAGTAATTGGTTAATGTGATTGTGAGTCCAAAATCTGGTGGGAGGAGACCAGTGGGCCTGTAGGAGACTCGGGGAAGAGGTGCTGAAGAGCCAGAAAGAGGTGACTCTGCTGCAGAAGTCTCAAGGCCGCCTGTTGATAGATGCCCCTGGCTCAGGGGAGGTCAGTCTTCTGTTCTATGCAAGCCTCCAACTAATTGGATGAGACCCATCCACATTCTACTTTCCTTAAATGTAAATATCATCCAAAGCTCCTTCATAAAAACATCCAACATAAGGTGTGATGGCCAAGTTGACATGTAAAAATAACCATCACACCCAGGAAGCCTCTTGTCCAGGAACAGGACACGCAGGATGTAGGAGGAAATTGGGATGCAGTCACACTTGGGATGTTTTTCCAAAGGATTAAAAAAAAACAAACCCGACCTTTTTCAGACCTCAGGGAGTTTTTCACAGTTATAGGATGTAAAAACAATGTCTGATGTTCACCACACCATTGACTACAATAAAAACAGTTACCAATTATAATACAACCATCCATCCATCAAAACTGATGTATATATGAATACTTAATCAGGTGGGAAGGCAGGAAGCTGCTTGGCATAGATACCATATGTAAAGAGTCACAGTATAATATGTATAATGTGATAACCACTATAATAAAGATACTGATTATTTTCACCAAGACATTAACAGCATTTATCTCTAGATATTGGAATAATGAGTCTTTTTCTTTCTTTTCTTGCATGCATTATGTTATCATACCCATTAAGACCCTTTGTCACTTGTTAAAGAAAGCAATAAATAAATTAATTTTTGCAAGTAAACAAAATGGTTTACATAGTCATTTCTGTCACCTAAAAATGCAGAAAACTTCAAAATACACATGGCATTTGTCTGAGTTGTATCCCAGCTCCATTCTACTAAATCTTTACATGCCACAGCCTGTGAGTTTTGTTATCAATGTTGCTGTTTTGGTTAAAAACTGCTTTCAATGTTTTTGATCAAATGTAAGAAAGGACTTTGTAAAAAATATATATTAAGTATTATGCACATATCAATTATTTCTAGAAGACATCTTATCCTTAGACATTGGCTGTCTTGGTCCACTCCCATTGCTGTAACAACATATTTTAGATTGGGCAATGTATAAAGAATAGAAATGTATTGCTCACAATTCTCGAGGCTGGGAAGTCCAAGTTCAAAGCACTGGCAGATTCAGCATCTGGTGAGGGTTGGCTGTTTCCTGCCTCAAGGAGGGTGTCTCGTTGCTGCATCTTCCAAACAGGACAAATGCTATCTAAGTTCTCACACAGTGGAAGGGCAGAAAGGCAAAAGGCATGAGCAGCTCCCTTGACTTACTTCATAAGTTTATTAATCCCATTCATGAGGGATCTGCCCTCACGACTTAACCACTTCCCGAGGGTCCCACCTCTTAATACCATCTCATTGGCGATTAAGTTTCAATATGTGAATTTAGGAAGGGCACATGCAAACCACAGCACTGGCCATAGTTAATTCCTTCTCGTACTTACAAATAATCATTACTTTTTCTTCTCTTAGCTGTTGCTTTTACTAAATATTCAAGGCTTTTTTAAATATATATATAACAATTGTGTGTCCAAAGGAAGAAATATCTCATCTCTTATCTGGAGTCACATGCTTGGGCTTTATAACAGCTGTTTCTCACCTTCTGGATCATAGGCCCTCACTGCGTACGAAGGTTTCTCAACCTTGGAATTGTTTCCATTTGGGGCTGAGCAGTTATTTGTTGTGGGGTTGTCCAGCACACAGTCGGATGTTTAGCAATATCTCTGGCCTCTACCCATTATATTTCAGTAGCAAACTTCAAGTCATGACAACCAAGACTGTCTCTGGACCTTTTCAAATATCCTCTGGACAGCAAAATCAAGTTTAGAACCAGAGCTGTATATCATTCATGACCCACTTATTCCTGAATAATAGGGGAAAATGATGATCAGAGAAGAGTCCTGAGGGACAGAGAAAGGCCTTTTCCCATGTGGCATGCCCCACCCCATCGCCATGCCTGTCTGATTGGATCTGACTGGCCTTGTACTCTCTGTAAGTCCAGCTCAGTGTTCTCTTACAAATGTTCACTGCTGCACTCAGGGCCAGCCACCTTGCTGGAGCACTGAAGCCAGTAAAGAGAGGGTGCTGGAAAGAAGAACCACATGAGGGTTGGCAAGGGGAAGATGCAGACGTGGTCACAGGGCATTCAAAAAGCCAAAGGGGGGCGGTGCCTGTGGCTCAAGGGGTAGGGTGCCAGTCCCATATGCTGGAGGTGGTGGGTTCAAACCCAGCCCTGGCCAAAAAAAAAAAAAAAAAAGCCAAAGGGAAATAAAAATGAACAAGAAGGCCATGGGGACAGACAGGGGTTGCAAGAGCCACTTCTCTTGCTGGCCTCAGGTTCAATTGCCCAGTTCCCCTTAGTTAACCAGGTACTCACAGGGCCTCCCTCTGCCTGTTCCCTGAGAGCTGGGCCTGCCGGCAGGGATGCCATTTTAGCCATACAGGGATTACAGGAACAGAAAGGAAGATGCCCTTCTAAATCTCCTTTATACCTGCCTCTTTAATGTTTGTGCTGTTTTCATGTGCCTTGGCATGAAAAGTCCCCTGATCCAGACTGGAGGAGCTGATGAAGGTGCTCTTGCTTGATAGATAATCAGCAAGTGAGATTTCCTGGCTCTGAGAGGTACCCTGGACCTGGCCTCCAGTTTATCTTGGCTCATTAAACCCTAAGAGCAATCTATCCCACAAACACTCTCAGAATAAGATCCCATCAGCCTGGAACTCAAACACCTTCAATGGGTCTCTGCTTTCTGCATGACAGCATTGCCTTTGCGTGAGTTTCCTAGGATTGCCATGTCAAATTACCAGCAACTGAGTAGGGACATGTTTCCAAGTGATCCACCAGATCTCAGAACACGGGCATCTAGTTATTGACACTTGCCACAGCGCTCCATTTGCAAACACTTCTTTTCACATATACTTCCTTCTGTCTCCTGAGATTACTCTCACTATTCCCTGGCACAGGCCCTCAACTGAATGACTGAATGACAGAGAAGCAGCCCCCAGAATCTGAGCCTTGAGTGGCTCTGGCAGTGTGGCCCCCTGGGGAGGGATCTAGATGGGACAGGTTCCTCCTACATGTCAGTGGAGGGACATTCAACCCCCTCCCCAGGCTGTGGAGAGGCTTCTGGAAGAGCTTCCCACTTCTGAACCCCATTACCTTGTGAACCACCCTCACACTGTTCCCCAGGGTTCATCCCCATGCCTTTGTTCCTGCCATGCTGTTTGTTCTACCAGGAAAACACCTCCCTTACTGCTCGGCACTACTCACCCTCAGCACTCACTATAGCTGTCTCCCTTGGTTGCTGGGGGCTGAACAGTCCCTGCCTGTCTTGCGTTCCTTCCGCCCTTTGTCCGTGCTTACACCTGCAGCTCCCAGCCCATTGTGCTTGGAGGGCTGACCCTCAGCCACAGCAGCACTCAGAGTGTGGCACGGTGCTCATTCACCTTTGCACCCTGCCACCAGGAAGGTGCTCAACAATCTGTAAAGGGAGCTGGCCTCACTTCCGGCTGTGCACATTGTTCCAGGCAGTTACCCCACAGCCAACACCACTTACCAAAACCATTCATGCATTTACCGTGAACACCTAGATTCCCAAATGAGCCTGGGCTACAGGCTCTTCCCACATTATCTTTCCTAATTGTGGCTGAAGACAGGCAATAGTGGAAAACATGAGAAATACCATCCATTCTAATACATGTGGATCTTCCCAGGCATGTTTTCCACTAGCAAAGTGAAGACATCCTTTTTCCTGTTTCCCAAAATGTCAAATCTGCTCCTTACTCTAGCTCTATGAGTACTCTCCTTATTTCATGGTGGAAAAAGTGGATGGACTAGAAAAGTTTCCAAGAAAAGCAAATTCAACTGGAACAATGGGGAACAGTAATCAGAAGTATTTACTTATTTATTTATGTCTTTATTCAGGTAGTTATTTATTTTAACAGCTCTTGGGAAGTATAATTGACATACAATAAGCAATATTAAAGTATATAATTTGATAAGTTTTGTCAAATATATATGCTGTGAAGCCATCAAGAGAGTGACTATTGACTATATCCACTACCCTCCCCCCCAAAGTTTCCCCCATCTAGGCCCCTGCACAACCTTCCGGCCTCAGACACCAGCAACAGCTGATGGACTCACTGTGACTTCAGATTAGTTTCCAAATTCTAGAATTGTATACAAATGGAATCAGTGAGTGTACGCTTTTTAGGTCTGCCTTCTTTCCCTCCTCATAGTTATCTTAAGATTTGTTCATATTGTAGTGTACATTGTTCTTTTCTTTCATTACTGAGGAATATTCCATTGTAAGGATATAGTACAGCTTATTTATCCATTCATCCGTTGATGGACATTCGAATTGTTTCCAGTCTGGGCTATGGTTAATAAAGCTGGACGCGGCTTTTAAATTTTTGTATACATATGTATCTTAATTGCTTTGGGGGTAAACTGAGGATTGAATTGCTGGGGTTACAGTAGGTGTCTGGTAGGTACGTGGCTAACTTTTTAGGAAACTTCCAAACTGTTGTCCAATATGGTTGTGCCATTGTGTATTTCCACCATCTGTGCACAGGGGTTCCAGCGCTTTCCCACCTTCACCTAAAGTTTTATTACTTTTAGCCACTGTAATAGATGGTGGTGTTAAAACATGGTCTTACGTTGTGTTTCCATAATTACTAATGATGATGAGCATCTTTTCATGTGCTTGTTTTCCATTCGTGTATCTTCTTTTGTAAATCATCTATTCAAACCTTTTGTTCACCTTTTAGTTGGGATGCTTTCTTATTATTGATTTTTGAAAGTTCATTAACTATGTGGATACACATTCTTTATTTCCTCCTAATCTGTGGCTTGTTTTCACATTCTCTCAACAGTACCTTTGGAAAAACAGAAGCTTTTAATTTTGATGAAGTTCAGTTTATCGATTTGTTATTTTGTAATTGCAAAATTATTAAGTTAAAGCAAAGAAAAATAAGTGGCTGACAGTATCCAGTCATTCAACATTTTTACAGAGCCTACTATGTGCTAGGAACTGCTTGGACCCAAGGAGAAAGAAGTCTGAGACGTGATGGCTGCCTAATTTCACAGTGCTCAAAGCATACTAGGGAGGTGACGTGGATACATTATTGAATGTTTCTGTTTGGAGAAACAAAAATGGTAATGGCATTCACAGGAGGAAAGGGAAGGAAAAAGATAACGAGCGAGTAAAGAGAGCTCGGTCCCACCCTGAACTCCACAAAGAAAATATTTTTGTTCCTAGGAATGCCATCCTGATCATTGATTTTCCTCCCACGGAGGGTGAAATGTTGGGCAAAAGACTTCATTTAAAATAACGGAGGTTTGGATCAAATATGAAAAAGTGTTTGACATGGAGCATCCTGGGGGGCGGCGGGACAAAAAAAGAAGAAGGTAAAAAAAAAGATTAGTAGCAAAGAAATATCAAGGGAAGTCTCTAAGTCTCTACTCGTAAAATAGAAATTAATGGATTACAGAGCAAGGACATTAAGAAAGATCTTTAAGAGGTTGCAGGAAATGGGGGAATCAGGGCAAAGCCGAGCTGTCATGAAGAGCATTTTACATAACAAACTGCTGCTTAAAGCTAATATAAGCTTTATATTATAAAGGGTAAAAGATGGCACGTGCCCAAGAGAGAAGAAATAATGCTTAGGATCCGAGCTCTGACTCAGATGCCACTAACTTTGCTGAGTACTCGTCACCACTGTAGGCTAGGCTGTGGTCGTCTGGAACTTTGTCACTTACCTAGACTTGAAAGAGAATACTTCAGTCCGTGATGATTTGGTGGATGGAGGATAGATTGTTGTTTTTTTTACTACACTTTGGGAAGCCTTTTTCATGTGGTACTTACCCTGAAAGTTGCTTCTTCCCCAAGGGGAAACATTAAAAAATCAGGAGCTACAAAAATCTTTTCTTCTGCTGTAGCATAGTTCAGAAGTGCAACAGAGTGCAAACACATGAGTGGAGGGGCTCCACGGGAGAAACGGCCCTGCAGACGCTTGGCGGAATGAGCTGCAGAAGGGTAGGTCTTATTGGTCCCAGCATTTAATGATCAGTGATGCTGACTGGTAGGCATGAGGGTAGCCAGAGTTAGAGACATAGAGTTGGAGAATTTCCACCTAAACTGTGTATGATCTTAGATGAAGACACCGTCTGCAGTTGGAATAAAAGCCCAGACATGACCGTTCCAACACAGCCTCAGGGACCACGGGACAGTGAGGAGGGCAGAGGATAAGAAGGTCACACCCAACCAAGGCCAAGAAGCAGACAATCACGTGGCCATCTGAGATTTTTGTTTGTTTGTTTTTCCACCTCCATAGAGTCAACACCAGAACTGAGTGTGTGTTTCTGAGTGGTTGTGTGTGTGTGTTTCTGTGATTTGTCTGTGCAATTGAGCACAAGGTAACATATATTTCACCTCACACAGTATCATCCATCATTCTTAACTATCTTAGTTGGGATTAAAACTGCAACTAACTGAACAATAAAATGTAGCAGTGGCTTAAACAAGATAGAATCTTTAATTAATTTTTTTTTTGAGAGAGAGAGAGATTCACTTTGTCATCCTTGGTAGAGTGCCTTGGCATCATATAGCTCACAGCAACCTCAAACTCTTGGGCTCAAGCAATCTTTTTGCCTCAGCCTCCTGAGTAACCAGAACTACAGGTGCCCACCATGATGCCCAGCTAGTTTTAGAAACAGGGTCTCACTCTTGTTCAGGTTGGTCTTAAACTCCTAGACTCAAGCAATTCACCTGCCTCAGCCTCCCAGAGAGCGAGGATTTCAGGTGTGAGCCACTGGAAACTTTTTAATTTTTGACATAAAAGTCTAGGCAGGCAGATTAAGAACCAATAGGGATCCAGGAACCTTCTAGATCACTATCTTGCCATCCCCTCAGTGTGGCTCTTTCCCTCATAGTCCAAGGTGGCATATATATTTCAGGAGAAAGACAATGATGAAAAAGATAAATGGTGAACACCAGATCTCTTCAGCGAGAGTCGAGAAGGTATTATGGACAGACACTTCTGCTAACAACCCATTGGCCAGGAACTAATCACATGGTCATGCAAGGGAAGCTGGGAAATGTGCTCCTGACTCAGGGCAGCTGTGCACTCTGGTTAACATTCTATTTTGATGGGAGAAGGGGAAACTGGTATACGATGACAAGTAGTGGTGTCTGTGATGTTGACCAATCCATCACAAAGTCTTAAATTAGGGAAAACACAGAGACGTTGTCATGTATTGAACTGCATATTGAATTGCATGCTAATTGGCAATTGTGGTTCGGTTTTCGGCACCCAGGGCGGGCATACCAAATAAATAATTCCCATTAGAAGGATCCTGGGAAGGCAAATGGGAAAGCTATGACTTGAAAGAGAGCTTATTTGACAGTGTTAGAAAGGAAAGAAGCAAAGCAAGGATTATGCTCTGGGGTGAGCATTCTCCAAAATAGCAAAGAAGCTGGGGAACCGGGAAGAATGATGAGGAGGAAAGCAGCAGTTGGAGTGTGCATATTGGAAGAAGAGGAGTTCAGTGAGAAGGAGGACAGAAAGGATCGGGACGCATGGAGAACTGAGCCACGAGTTGGGTTTTTCCTCTTTTCGTGGTGGGAGAAGAACTTGACATTGAACAAGCTATTCCCAAACACCTGCTCTGTGTCAGGTCTCAGCGTGGCACCCTGAGATGGAGGCGGGGAGATTCCTGTCTCAGAATGTAACTTGCACCACTTACAATGCCAAATGACACTTTCGAACTGACTGCTTCAAAAATTTTATCTTAGTTTATGGACACAGAAGCTGAAATCTTTACCAGCGGACATTCCATTGTATTGAATAGCTCAAGTTCTGGCATCAGACAGTGGCTTCAAACTCTTCCTCCAACACATGGCTCGTGACTCTCCCAATTTTAGCACTGAAAGTCCCATATTCTGGGCAAACCAGGTTGGTGGGTCACCCTAGCTATGTATAGTCTTTGTGTTCTCGGGCAAGTTATTGACTTTTGGGGGTCTCATTTTCTTCCACTATAAAATGGGAATAATAATAATATTGACTTCTTATGATTGTCATGAACATTAAATGGGGCTATGTTAATAGTGCTTAGCAGAGCACTGAGAAGTGTTAATATTAATTTTTGTTGTTTTAAGTCTGATGGATTTACACACACTTTACTCACATTCTCCTGGATGGAATAAGTGACACTGAGTATTCGTGATGATTTTATAACATATTTCTCATGTTAGAGAAATAGGAGCTAGTGTTGTTGGGGAATTTTCTTTCCAATTTTAATATGGATCTCCAGTTTCCCTTCTTTTGTCTTCTCTGTATACTAATCATTTTTTCCCCTTGTCATGGGATCTGATATGAGACTATCCTGTGAACATCCATGTAAAGTAATTGTCTGAAATGTTATAATAAATTTGCTTTAAAAAGGCAATCTCAGGTAGGTTGTAAGGCTAATAAAATTTTTTTAAGGTCCTGTTTTTTATCCATTCCTTCTTCCAAAAAATATTTAATTGTGCTATTAATAGTTGTCAAAGAACGTGCCAGGTACTGCGTACAGAGGAACGAAAAGCCCCAGTCCCTGCCCTTAAGGAACCCACCTAGGGAGATGGATATTACACTGTATACAAGCAATAAAGACAGAGAGGCAGTGCTCACTAGATGCCATTTACTTGGTGGAGTCAGAGTTTTTTAAAGTATTGGAAGAGCTACCTCCGACATCTCAGGTGAATAGAGAGGGGAGCATGAAAGCAAATACAAGGAAATAAAAATCTTAGAGCCATTCAGGTGACTGTTGGGGGGGTCTAATGACTCAGAGGAGGGTAGTGGAGACTTCGTTTGCAAACTCATCCAATGAATATTTGGATGAGTACCAATCACATGGATGCTAGTATTAAGTATTCAAGATATAAACTCTGTCCTTGGAGAAGCTTAGGGCTTAGAGGGGAAATTAGGTGTGCACATAGACAACCAATGCATGATATCTGTTAGGGACTGAATGTTTGTCACCCTCACAAATCCATGTTTTGAAGCTCTAATCCCCAGTACAACTATATTTGGAGATGGAGTCCCTATGGAAGCAATTAAAGTTAAATGAGGTAATATGGGTGGGGCTCTGATCCCATAGGATTAGTGTCCTTATAAGAGACACCAGAAAGTGTTCCTCACTCACTCCTACTTTTCCAGCTGAACATGTACAGGGGAAGCCACTGTGAGGTCACAATGAGAAGGTGGCCATCTGCAAGCCAGGAAGAGAACGCTTACCAGAAACTGAACTGGACAGAACCTTGATCTTCTAACCTCCAGAACTGTGGGAAAATCAATCTGCTGTTTAAGCCACCCAGTCTGTGGATTTTGTTATAGCATCCTGTGCTGACTAATACCAACAGCCATGATATACTGTAAGGCAGTGGTTCTCAACCTTCTTAATGCCGTGACCCTTTAATACAATTCCTCATGTTGTGGTGATCTCCAACCATAAAATTATTTTCTTTGCTGCAATGAAAATAATTTTATGGTTTGGGGATCACCACAACATGAGGAACTGTATTAAAGGATCGCGGCACTAGGAAGGTTGAGAACCACTGCTGTAAGGGGACATTGAATTTAAAGGAGGGGAAATATCTGCTTCCTGGAGGAGCCAGAACCAACCTGCAGGAGGAGGTGACTTTAGCTAAGCCTTAAACACCTGGAAGCACTTAGATTTAGGTGAACATAAATACTGGAAGAACATTTCAGGTACAGAAAGTGTTATGGGCAAGCTGGCAGCCAGAGCACACAGCTTTCAATTGTCTGGAGAGTCCGGCTACGCGTTGCAGAAGCCTGTGGGGCACGCTGGGCCATGTCGTGAAAGGCTTTGAAAGTCAAAATGAAGACTCTGGGCTTCCTTGAGGAGGCATAAGGACACACAGCAGTTTGCAGACAAGCAGAGTTTTATTAGCACTGTGCCTTGGGCAGAGTAACCTGGAGGTCCACAGAGAGGCTCGACTCTGGAACCAATTGCGGCGATGCAGGTGAGGTGTAGTAAGGATGAAGACGAGGGCAACAGAGGTGGCAGGTGGCAAGAGAGATCCAGGAGTTTCTGATCAACTGAATTCTCATCAACTTAACTTTGGGATATGGACAAAAGAAGGGCAGGTAATAGATGTTAATTGTAACTGAGAGTTGAAAACAAGGCAAGCTTAAAAAAATCACTGTGCTAACTTGTCAGTTTGTGGTTGTTTGCTCCTAGAACAGTCCTATTTGGAACTTAGGCTGAACGGTTAATATCCGGATAAGACGTGCTGCCTAGTCTGGAGCCTGAGTGAAGAGGCCCCTAAAAGTGAGTGTGTAACCAGGAGCTTTGGGGCAAAGATGATGGTTTCCTTCCAGATCATTTGAGCCTGAAGTGGCACCAAGCCCTTGGAAAAAGTGTCACTGTCTTTCAGAGAGATGGAAGCTGAGAGGGTGGATTTGGAGAGGTAAGTACTTAGGTGAACTCTCTTTGTTAGGGAAGGAAAGAGAAGCACAGAGAAGATTGAGGCTTTAGGACAATCAGGATGCAAACCAGGACCATGTTGGACAAGGGAATCTCTGGGGGAGGAGAATTTAGTAAAAAACCACAGTCAATCGTGTCAACCACTGCAAATTCTAGGAAATGAAGACAGAAAAAATATGCCTCTATTATGAGCCTGAGCGGCCCCTCCCTGAAGAAGAGAATCAGCAGCGTAGACAGCTTAGCTTTCCCCAGCCTGAGGGAGAGGTTTGAACCAGACAAGCCCTAAGGGCCCCTTGGATGAGTTTTGGAGACACCTCAGTCTCTCATACGCTGAGTGGACCTTTGTCTATCCTGGGATGTAACAAAAGGTGTGCTTAGGAGGGATGGAGAGCAAACCTGTATTCAGGGAAACTCTAGGGAATGTCTCCACCACAGATCTAGCACATTGCTTCCCAAACCTTAATGTGCACATGGGTTATCCAGTTTAGGTGCAGGAGATCGGGGCAAGGCCTTATAATCTTCATTCCCAGGGATCTGCCAGGTAATGGTGACACACCTGGTCATTCAGTCATACTTGGAGCGAGAAAGGCTTACTAGAGCACATGGAGCTAACAAGTGGCTTTGGGGCCACTTGTTTCATGCACGTGTGTGTGTGTGTGTATGTGTGTGTATTTTACCAGTATAATGTCCTAAAAAATTAGAATTAGTTGACAATATTCAAAAATCTGAAGATTTCACATTAAAAAAAATATCCAAGTTCTATCTTCTCATGAAACCCTCAGGAGCCCTGGTAGTCCTGGGCCTAGGTGCTGGCACATGGCAAGTGCTGGAGCTGACCCATGGCTGCTCCTTGCAGACAGCACCAATGCCCTCCACCCTGCCCCAGCCACAAGCCCAGACTCACAGAACAGCTCCTTTCCTGCCTACAAGGTCCTGCAGCCCCAGAGCACACCATTCCTGACCAAGAGCCAGCCCTTTACTCAACAGAGGAGAAATGGAAACCAGGGAGGGGCGTGGGATGGGTGAGAGCACCCCTGTCAGCGGCACCATTGAATTTCTGTGCTTTCAGGTTCAGGGTCTCAGCACGGTGCTCAGTAACTGCCTATTGAGTGATCAAATACCCTCGCCCAGTATTGAATTGGGGTCAACCACAGACAGACACTGGGGTCCACTCATGGCACCCCTTGCCTGGGGTGCCCTGGCTACAGCACACAGTCTTTGATCACCTCTTTGATTAAGAAACAGTCCAAGCAGGAGAACATGAGCCTAAATGACACACCTCTCTGTTCCCTTCTCCACATTTCTCCTTTTGTTTCTCAGGGAGAGGCTGAGGCAAGGCAAGTCACAAAAATGTGCCTCAACCAAATGGGATCCTGGAGTTTATCTAATAGGCAGGTTGGGAAAAATGAAAACGCTAATTACTTCAGGGAAAGCATGGAAAATGAGTCAGCTGATTGGGCCACCGGGCAGCCAGTAGAAGCTGATTTTTTTTTTTCCAGAGGATAATGACTTATTCTGGGGGATTTCAGTTGTGCACACACAACAAAAATAATTCCAAGTGTCTGCTAGCAAAGCCCCACGCTGCTGAACATCACGTTTGAAATTTAATGTGACAAGCTGGAGGCCTGTTGGCCCCAAGATCAGAAGACAATGAAAGCCTCCTCCCCAGGAAGTTTCTCAGGGTAGAACCAGAAAACCAGAGCTGGAGAAGCAAGAGGGAAACGCCCCGCCAGGGCCAGTGGATGGGAATCAGCTGGGATGCCACGCTGACCGCCTTTGTCTCGGCGATCAGGCCCAGCCTCCCGAGTTACCAGTGATCCATATGGAGGCTGTTGGGGCTGCACATTAATTGCCTTGTTCATCCCATCATTAAAATGATAGGTCTCGCCATCAGGAGCAATGCTGCCTGCCTGCGAGGTGGGCATACCTCCTGGTTGGAGAGGCCTCCCGACAGGGCCCTGCCCATGGCTCTTTCTAAAAGACTGCACAGTGAATTGGAGTTCACGCAGGTGCCATTAGACTCCATGAGCTGGGGACCCGAGGGCCCTTGCTTTCACTCCCCTCCCTGGCTGGCGATGGCATTAATGAAGCCCGGGCAGCCCTGTATGCAGGGCACACTCTGGTCCCTTACAGCTCTTTGTCTGCAGCCAGCCTCTTGTCTTTCAGAGCTGGCTGCCGCCCCGTCTCTGGGGCTGATGCAGCAGCCAGATAATGAACAGTATATCAGCGCGGGCAGCGGAGGGGGGTGAGCGCCCGAGCGAGCTGGCCTGACTTATTATTCCTTCACTCTCAAACAAAACAAAATCACTGGCCTGCCAGGGTCATTAAGGACCCTGGGGTTGTCATAGAAACGACCTTTGGGGCCCGGTGGTTGTTAATGCATGAGTGACTGCCTGCATTGTGCATGTGAGGAGAGGTCAGAGTTTTGTTGGTGGCTTAAGAAAGAAAGAAAGAGAGTGAGGAAGAAAGAAAGCTAGCACAAAGCCCAGGGTTGGGCAGCTGACATTCAGAAAGAAGGTTGTACACCGTGGCGCTGATTAGATGTCTGGGATCACAAACATCCTGTGCCTAGCACATAGTAGGCACTCAGTAAATGTCTGCAAAGGTGGACGGACACATTTCTCTGGTTAGTAAAGCCCTCCTATTGCTTCTCCCAATTCTGCATCCACTTTCCCCAGCCGCCACTCTGCAACACGCTCCCTAAAAGTATTTAGACAGGTGATTCCCCTTGTCATTGTTCTTGTCCAGATTAGTAAACTCACGTACTACTTACATGTCTTGGACAGAAGCATTTTCATGGCTTTCAGGGACCCATGGTATGGGATGGCAAGGGCTGTTCCAGAGGAGAAATACAGGCCAGCTGGCCTCTTCTGCCAGCCTTGGGCATTTCACATGTGTTCTCCAGCCACTTAATAACCAGGACTCTGTGTTTGCTGCCAGGACATGCTCCGGGCACCACCCATGAGATGAGGCTTCCCCTCCTGGCAGGTGTTCAGAGAGCTTCATCTTGGGGTTGGGTCTCCCCAGATTGTCCCCAGGGTCAAGAGTTTGGGTTTCAGAACCAGCCCTGCCACTACCTCACTGTGTGTCCTCTTGGAAGCCCTCCCTGCCTCAGTTTCCTCATCTGGAATCTTAGAGATGGGTCAGATGGTATCTACAGCCCATCTCAACCCTGCCCTGCTGCCTCAGCAGGATCTTCCCTAGATTTAGAATTTTACTTTCCAAGCCAGAAGAAAACATTCTAGCAGTGTTCTTTGGGTAATTGTAGAACCATTTGATCTCTGAGAAGAGTAAGCTTGGCTGCCTTCTGGGGTGCAATTGCAGAAGTGAGGATGCAGGGCCTTTTCCAGACCCTCTACAACAGCCCTGCCTATGCTGACTACAACATTGTCCCCTGCCAGTCACCTGAAGCCTCCTTGTCATGTTTGGAGGTTGGACCCAGGCCCTACCAACTGGGAGACATACCCATTTAGCATTAGCTACTAGGGTGGCTTCTTCTTAAAAATAATTTCAGAAATCTAACTAAAACCTCCTTACCCCTCAGATTCTCAGACCTTTGCTCAAGCAAACCAGTAAACCATCACTCACGGAATCCCTTTCCCAGCTCATGAGCTTGAGAGCACAATGGCTGCAAAATCCAGCTCTCTGATGTGGACCAGAAATAAGCAGACACCTCATATAGTGAATTGCTCACCTCATCTAAGCACTGCCTTCCTGTTTTGTGAGCATTTTGTAGGGATCCTTCATGAGAGCACTCAACACAGAATCTGGAGTGAGAGAACCCCCGAAGAGGGGGAACACTTGTGAGCAAAGGACCATCGAATTCTTCTTACATCACTGAGCCTGGTTCCTGCCTGGAGTAACAATAAGATATCGAAGCTGATGTTTTGTTCCAGGCCTTCATTTAATTTTTATAAAAAGGCAAGCAGCTATCATCCTCACAGGACAGAGAAGTGATCAGACAGGTGAGAGTGTGACTTGTCCAAGGTCATGTGGCCAAAGAGCAGAAGGAGCAAATTTAGAATCCAGACCCATGAGCTCCCTCTGGTCTGTCATCGTTCCATCACAGTGATGCCCAATCTGTCACCTGGGTGAGTGCTAGAGAGTCAGCATTGAAGGAATCCTGCTGTTTACACATTATAAAATGTATGTTCAGATACGTTCAGCTTACCTTTGATTTTGTTTTTTAAAATCGGCACAACGGATTTGCATAACTGTTGGGGCCATGGCCTGGCACCTTCTCCCCTGTGTGTACATCAGAAAGGAGGCTTTCTCGTGGAGTCCAGCATTCTATCTTCCCCCCTAATTGGTTGAGAAAGAGAGAAGTTTGTGCCCAGCATGGGCACTAGCTCAGCTAAAACATGCTGAATCCTCTGCTTGACATGAAACACCCAGCTTGGGTGGTAGATGGGTTTTTTCTCTTTTCAACAAACTGCAACTTACTGAATTAGTGAGGAGACAAAAATCCCTCAGAGTTTCCTGGGTTTACAGAGGTAAAGAGAATTCAAGAGCAAACACTTCAGCCTGCTGGGGCTTAAGTTTCCAAGAAAAGAAATGAGGAGTTGCTGATTTGGAGAATAGGCCCCAGGCTAGACATGAGTAGCTCACCTGCTGGAATTGCTTCTAGCTCAAGCAGTAACCTTGCACAAGTCACTTCATAGGGTCTGCTTCTACTTTTCTAAAATGTAAGAAAACCTAAACTTGAAAATGCTGTAATTCTGAAGCTTAGGCTCCTATAAAGGATGATAAACTCCAGAGTATTTGTATTTAATGAAGTTTAACACCGGGTTATAAAATAGAAGAGCTTCCTGGGAGAAAGAGGCATCATCTAAACCGGCAGAATTGAACAGAGTGTTTTACTTTGCATTAATATGTTCCCTTAGGGACCAGGGTGAAACCCAACATTATAAAAAAAGTCTTGGATATTTGCATATCACATATAGAATATTTGCATATAGTGTTTATGTAAAGCATGATGCTTATTTCTTGGGTGGGAAGGGCAGAGAGCTAATTTACCGAGTCCCTCCTCTGTAACAAGTGCTTCTCCGACAGCGCTGAATCTTTAGCAACCCAAAGATGCAACATACTCACTGAACACCTAGAGAAAATGAGGGCCAGTCAGACTTACCCAAAGTCACACAGTGAGGTGTAGGGATTTCTTTGTTCATTTATAGCATTTTTCTCTCCTACAATTTAACAGCATCCATAGTGTAAGAGATATGCCTGTCATAGCACCAAAGACCTAGATTTAGACCAGGGGTTTTCCCTCATATTCCTCCCTAAAGTGGGAAGTTTGAACAAAGTGGCTTCTAAGATCTGTTTCACTTTTAAACTCCAAGTTTGAGTCACTTATTTAAATAGGATTTAGAACTCTAAGACACAACCCACCCAAGAAACAGTGCATGAAAAGTATATTTCGAGGTCAAATATGTTTTGAAAATATGACAAATTGTATTCCGAGCTGGAGACTTACAACGCACATTACAGTATCCTGGGCTCTGATACGTCCTGCAATGAAAGTCTGCATAACTGTTTAATCTATCCTCCCCACCCCTAGATTTACCGGATTCTAACTCTTTCTTTTCCCCGTATAAAATTTAATACCATTTGATGAAACTATTTTTCTGCTTAACACTTTGGAAAGCTCTAGAATAATTGTCAAGTTTATGAATCCAAGTGTCCTCCGTGGTTTGCCTCCTGTCCTTCTCTCTGTGGGCAGAGGAGCAGTGGCCCTCAGGAAAAGGCGTGGGCAGAGCATGGAGATGAGGGCAGAGGGACCATTTAAGACCAACAAGGGTTCATGTCCAGCGTCTGCTTGGAAGGCCAACTCACCCACAGTGCTTAAAATTCTGGGAGCATTCACTTAGAAAACATAAGAACCTGGGCCAAATCTGACTTATTCCTAGTAAATGTGGAATGTAAATGTCTTAGCACAATAACTAAGAAAATGCCAGGAAGGCTATGTTAACCAGTGTGATGAAAATGTGTCAAACGGGGGGCAGCGCCTGTGGCTCAAGGAGTAGGGCGCCGGTCCCATATGCCGGAGGTGGTGGGTTCAAACCCAGCCCCGGCCAAAAAAAAAAAAGAAAATGTGTCAAACGGTCTATGAAACCAATGCATGGTGCCCCATGATCACATTAATGTACACAGCTATGATTTAATAAAAAAAAAAAAAAGAAAGAAAAGAAACAGATATTGTGGCCAGGCGCAGTGGTTCATTCTTGTAATTCTAGTGCTCTGGGAGGCTGAGATAGGTGGATTGCCTAAGCTTGGAAGTTTGAGACCAGCCTGAGTAAGAGCAAGACCCTATCTCTACTAAAAATAGGAAAACTATCTGGGTGTTGTGGCGGGCGCCTGTGGTCCCAGCTACTCAGGAGACTGAGGCAAGAGGATCACTTGAGCCCAAGAGTTTGAGATTGCTGTGAGCTATAGACACCACAGCACTCTACCCAGGGTGACAGAGTGAGACTCTGTCCCCCCCCCAAAAGGAAGAAACTTATTGCTGTAACAGTCTCTGAAACTTTGCTATAAGAAATATTCGAATGCTCTCTATTTATATATAAACTCATTTATGGATAAAGACAAAATGTGATCACTTTTCTGTTTTGATTAGCCCTTCTATGATATTTCTCCCCTCTCCAACTTGAAGCTGGAAACACCAACATCTATACACAGTAGCATTTCACAGTGCCTGTCATTTGTAGATATGTTCCTACAAGTTCACCTAGTTAATTTCGGGGTATCCTATATATCATAGGGTGCATGTTGCTTGCTTAAGGATGGTTTCCCTGACTTCAGAGTAGATCTGGTCTGCTTTTTTTGCTTCTACAAGCTGCAGTAGTATGTGAGAATTATCTGACTGATAATTACGTGGTATTTAAAACATTCGTTTCTAAAAAGGTCTGATTTTCCAACTAGAGAGACAATAAACCTCATGAGGATAGGGGCCAGGCTTATTTGTTCATATACATCCAACCCTGAGCACATCCAACTAACTAGGCACTAAAGATACATGTGTTGGAAGAGTAAATGAAAGAATGAATTCTCATTCATTTGAAAATTGAAAGGAAGAAGTAGGCCCCATCTGCCTGAGCTATACTTCCATCTACCAACTGTGTTGTGGCTCTTCTATTGAAACTTTATCTTCCCCTTTAACTGTGATGCATGATCTTACGTCTCTTATTGTCACCTGGTCTCGGGTCCCCACTGCCTCTCTTGGCTGCATCACTCAAAAGACTCTGGGTAATGCACTCCAGTCACAACACCCAGACCTACACTCCTCCCACCCTGCCGGGCTGACCCCAGTCATATTTTCTGCCAATGGGAATTTCACCACAGGGGTTTATGATTTGTCACTACAAATAACATCATTGACTTTTCAACATCAAAGCTACCTAAAAGACCACTTGTTCATTTTCATCTTTTGTCCAAAGAGGAGAGTAGAAATCAGGCAAGAATGATGAATTGTCCTTGGGCAGAGAGGAGGATGAAACGGAAGTCTCTGGGTGTTCCTTCAGGGATTGATTCTAGGTCAGCATTCGTTTCAAAATGGCGTCTCCTTATTTATTAAGTAAAAATTCAAACAGATACATACGTGACATATGGAAAGTGTAAATGGATTCTAAAAGGCCATGAAATGCATGCTCAGAAGACCATGAGTGTGTGCTCCTACTTACTCCCATTTTACAGATGAGGAAACTCAGCCGTTAAATTAGTGAGTGGTGCTGCCGGTATTTGAACTCAAATCTGCTGCCTCAAAGCCCTTTATCCTTCACTTTATTGAACACCAAACACATATAATCAGTTCAGGCCACGGTAGCCTTCTGTGTCCTAGACCAAGAATTACTTAAAAGAAGGTTATATTAGCCGGGCGTTGTGGGGGATGCCTGTGGTCCCAGCTACTCAGGAGGCTGAGGCAAGACAATCGCCTAAGCCCAGGAGTTGAAGGTTGCTGTGAGCAGTGTGACGTCATGGCACTCTACCGAGGGCAATAAAGTGAGACTCTGTCTCTAAAACAAACAAACAAACAAAAAACCCCACAGGGTTATATGAGTTTTATTTGTCTTTGGCAATACCAGTTTCTAGATTAATATGTTGGCACTTAATAGCCCCTAAATAAGCATTTAAGGAATGAATACATGAATGGTAAAATGAATAAATAATTAAAAGCTTGAAGCAGCAGTTAGCGTAGCATGATTTTCATGACGACAGATGGGCTGGGCAAAGAAGACAATCACACTTTATGGGGGCAAGACATGATTGCAAGAGGGGCTTTGCCTAACAATTGCAATCAGTGTAACCTGGCTTATTGTACCCTCAATGAATCCCCAACAATAAAAAAAAAAAAAGATTAGCCGGGCGTTGTGGCGGGCGCCTGTAGTCCCAGCTGCTCGGGAGGCTGAGGCAAGAGAATCGGATAAGCCCAGGAGTTGGAGGTTGCTGTGAGCCGTGCGACGCCACGGCACTCTACCCGAGGGCAGTACAGTGAGAATCTGTCTCTACAAAAAAAAAAAAAAAAAATTGTAAAAAAAAAAAAGATTTAAAAAAAAAAATATATATATATAGAAGCTGGAGATAGGCATTTACCTCCTTAAATTGAATGAATTTATATAGAATAATTTGTTTTGTTGCAAATACTCTGGATATAAAAATCTGGTTATACATTGTTGAAACTGGCCAGGGATGGGCATGATTGCAGTGAAGTGTTACTCTCCAAATTAAAATCTAGAAATAATAGTGGAATGAAAGTGAAGACCACTTAGGGATACATGTCTTCTTACCATTAAACATGAGAATACATCTCTCTCTCTCTCACACACACACACTCACACACACCTCTGTGTATATGTATAGTATTAACCAAATGATTTGAAATAATTGTATGAAATCTGCTTGCATGGATTTGCATTAAGAAGTGAAATTTTAATGCTTTTGAATATATATCTTAACCCTCCCTTAGAGGTTCTCAAGAAGTACCTTCAACAAATGTAATTTGCCTTATAATTAACACATTGAGTGCTTCCAAAGTGCCCTCCTTTCCCTTTTTTTAATAGCTTTAAGCCATCTTTTGTCATGATATTTGTCACTTGCTGAAACAAGCCCTCTTTTCCATATATACTACAAAAGGTGAACCTCACCCAAGTCCCAGCATTGTGAAATCCAGAAACTCCACTAGGAGAGTATTTTAAGCTAAGTTATATGGTATATAAAAGAGTAGTCTCTGCCTTACAAGATTGTGAAGAATAAAAAACGTTAAAACATGATATATGTCGGCTAGCACCTTGGTCAGCACACAATATGCTCAAATCCAGCAAGTATTTATGAAGCCTCATGGGGTGAGGGCGAAGCAGGCTGTGAGCAGGGAAGGCAGGGTAGAAGAACAGCCTGTGGACCAGATAATGTTCATTCTCTCCAGGGCTCCTGGGATTGTTTTGGTAATTATTCCAGCTTCTTCAACAGCTTGTGATTTGTCCAGTGCCAGGGAACCTGAATTTGCATTGCACGATGCATAATTCATATGGCATGGACAGCAATTATGAGCTAATTGAGGGGTGTAATGTTTAAAGAAAGGATCCATTATGAGGAACATAAGGGATGTTGGGAGGGAAGAAGCTCTTGAGTCCATGGAGGCTCATTCCCTCTAATTCAGCTTTCCTTAAGATGACTCTAATTGTCTCTTGAAGGGCACTAAAGTTCCCTCCTACAAGAGGTTCTGGGGGCTAGGCAGGGGGAGCTGTTCCTCCTACTGGAGGAGGGTTCAGGGCAGGCTAGGGTGGACTCCTCTTTCTGGTGCTCTTGCATGCATGATAACCTTCACATTATTGTGTCAACACAGTGACCTGGATTAATTTGATTAAAGAGGCATAAGATTACCATAAACATAATTTCCAAGTCAAAAGCCAGGACCACTTCCTAAATGTAAAGACAGTCTGTAAAATGTAGTTTGATGAAGAATTTATAAAGTTTCCAATATGAAATCATCTTTTGTAGGAATTATAGGGTAGGCCAATTACATAGAAACTTTTCTGGGAAATTTAAGAGCTAGACAATTGACTTTTAAGGAGTCCTGGGATGGTAGCAACACACCTTGAATCTATTCATGGCTAGATTAGCCTCTTGCTGAAAAAACCTTGGGATATTACCACTCCTCTCTGGCCCTAAGTTTCTCCATTTGTACAATGAGGAAATTGGGTGAGATGGCTTTTTGAGATCTTCCCAACTTTGATATGTTTCCAACCTCATCCATCTGACTTTAGGTTTTAAATGATGTTGACATATTAGCCTTTATGTCCCTTGAAACTCAGAGACTATCCACTGTGTGATGATCACATGCAACAGAAAGCTTTTTTATAAGTTGGTTGTGTGAGGAAATTTTAAAAATTCACCTTTCCACTAGTTTTTATTAGCAAATTAGATGCATAGCTCAACATACTGAAGCAAAAACATCTTGTAAATAAAAAGTTTGTACCAGCATCTGCAGTCTCCAATGTCAGAGAGGTTGTGGTGGTTAGTTGAGTCACAGTGGACTATTTTTGTTTGCCACCTTTTCAGAACTCCACACATCTAGAATCTCTTATGTGAGGACTTTAAAGCATAGTCATTTAGGCCTTTACTTTTCTCATCCTCCTCAACCAAAGATTTTCATGTAAACATTTTGGTGTTATATGAAGCACTCACTTGCCTGCTCAATTACCACGTCTACTTGAGCTGGGCTGCAATATCAAGCCTCACCAGTAGAGGCCACTTTCTGATGCATGATACTCAACACCTGAAGATTGAAACAACCATGGAATAATACTAAAGGTAGAGGGACCTTGAGGATCATTTCGTTCAAATAGGCCTCATAAATACTTCCTTGCTTTATAATATCTGGAAATTAGACACTGTAAAACTAATCTTAAACTGAAGAGTGCCTGTCATTGACTCTTATGCAGCTGGTTTACACTGTGTCTCTTTATTTAAACAGAGCACCTGGCCAGTTTGCATACCTTTTGAATAATGAGGACGTTTAGCATATTCAAGACGGAGATTGTGTTATTCTCTGCCTGTGGTGCTAATGCACCTATTTATACTAGGAGCCAAAGCAGAGCTTTCACCTGAAAGTTAGGCTGTCATGTCTGTTTAAGCATTCAAACCAGCTTTGCAGCTTATTTGAGAAGACTTCCAAATGGGTTTTTGCCCAGGGTAATTGATCACCTGCAAGCTAAGGGTTTTCTTATCTTTTCTCTTCTCTTCTTTTCTTTTTTCTTTTCTTCAAATAGCTTTTCCAGCAATTTAAGAAATCCTTCCCTAAACCTCAAGAGAGAGACTACTTAAGAAAATGTGTGTCTGCTTAACGAGATCTTGTTTGGGGAGATGCAGTCAGGATACACCAGAAAAAAGGAACTATTATTTACCCTGGAGAAAGGGCAGCAATAAGTTCATATCATCTTCCTCCGCCCCCCCCCCCCCAATGCCCTACAACCATAAGCAACGGCTCCAGAAACAAACTCGTCGTTCCCTTAGCAAGGAGCAGAAACACTCTGGTTGGCCCCATTTGGTTCCTTTGGGCAGAAGGATTGATGGCTTTAGTGAGTTGCATCCTGGTGAGAATAACCACTCAGGAACACCCCATATTCAATCTTTATTTCTGAGTCTTCCTAAGTGAGAAGTTGTGGTAAAACAAAATTGCTATGTTGCTCCAAGGACTAATTAGACATGGCCCCGAAAAAGCTACTTCCTTCCTTTTGCCTTACATTTTGGGCTTTCATTCTGAGTAAATGTTGAATTCTGACAGATGGAATAAGATAAATGGGAGGTCCTTATTTGGACTCCCCTCACTCTTTTTCCAGCCTATTTTTTTAGTTTTCCAAAGAGAGGAAGATTGTTTGAGCCTATTGCAATTCACACATCTGGACTTAACTCTCTCTCCTTTTGGTTTAAGGTCCAGGTATCTTTGGAAGAGGTGATACGGGTCCTTCTCTCAGTGGACTTCTTGTGTAGACCACTCCTTTCTCTCCTCCTCAGTCACACTGAGAATTGAGAATTGGCCACCATGTTCAGGCTTCTTCACCAAGTTGTCCAGAGTGACACCAAGATCTTTTCCTCCCCACCCTCTGAAAGTTACAACTAATTCCAAATCCATCAGCTCATTCAAATGCTTTAGTTTGTTCACTTGCACTGACATTAATATGCTGTCAAGTTACTCAATTATTTGGTTTCCTAAGATCCTTCTTGGTTTCCTCATAAAACACCTACCCCCTTTGCTATCTTACTAATCCTGAAGTGGCAGCAAATTTGAGAGCTGTGAGTTAACTGCACTATGCAGGGATGTTTTTAAAGCCCTTCATCTATTTCATTCATTCAAGCATTCACTCAACTTGTACTGAGCGTCAGTTATGACTCAAGCCCACAACTGGAAGCTGGGCTGTGAAAAAGGTAAGGACCAGAGATGCCTTCAAAGAGCTTGTGGTTTTGTGCCAGCAGAGCTGCCACCATTGTGCTGAGTGCTGTGATAGAGAGGCCAGGGGCCGCAGGAGCACAGAGAAAGCAGTGGCCAGGAGCTCTGCTCTTTGAAGACTAGGAAGTCTCCTTTCAGTAACACTTTCCTTGACAACCTTCTCTCTCTCTCTCTAAGATAGGGTCTTGCTCTGTCACCTGAATTAGAGTACAGTGGCATCATTCATCATAGCTCATTGCAACCTCAAACTCTTGGGCTCAAGCCATTCTCCTGACTCAGCTTCCTGAGTAACTGGGACTACAGGCAAATGCCACCACACCTAGCTAATTTTTCTTTCTTTTTTTTATTTTTTATTTTTTATTTTTTACTTTTGGCAGAGATGGGGTCTTGCTCTTGTTCAGGCTGGTCTCAAACTCCTGATAAATGATCCCCCCATGTTGGCCTCCCAGAATGCAAGGATTATAGGCGTGAACCACCACACCTTGCCTCTTCCTCCTTTTTAAAATCTTATTATCCCCTGACATCATGTGGTCAATTCAAAGATTTGTTTCCCCTTAAAGCCAGTTGATGAAGAAAAGCTCATTCCAATAGCTTCCCTTGAGAGTAAATGCTGGGAGACTGAATAGATTCACTTCTTTGGTAAATTTCCCCTTTAGGAAAACCCACCCTCTGAGCGTAGGAAAAAAAGAGATGAATGAGTTTGGCCAGTTTCTTTATAAATCGTTTCACATGTATCTCTACTACCTTTGAAATGCGTCTTAATTTACAAAATAAGCCATTTAGTGCATTGCAGTTTAAAACGCGCTTTAAACCATTTTTTCATCTTTACCGTGCTAATAAGCACATAGGCCAGGGCTACACAGCCAGCAAACAGTGGCGCTAAACCTGAGTCTTTCCCCATCTAACAAAGCCTGACTTTGGCATTGCATCTTTCTGCACTTCCAAGCTACTTTGTGAGATGGATACCAGACTCATCTCACTGAATCATAGACTGGGACTCAGAGAGGCAAATGACTTGCTTGAGGCCACACAGGTAGTATTTGAGTAGAGGTGGGATTTGAGTCTTGCTTTTGAGGGTTTCAAATCCAATGCTGGGTCCACTCTACCTGGTATTTCTTACACTGGGTTTCTTTGATGTGTTCTCTGGGATTCATGAGTTCTTGATGCAAATACAGTAGAACCCCCATAGCTGACCACCTCCCTACAGTGACCACCTCCTTAAGTTGATGTAATTATCATAGACTGGACATGCACCTCATATATGTATCAGTACAGTGGCCTAGTTCCTTATGTTGACCACCTCCGTATGTTGACCAGTTTGTTATAGTCCCTCGGGTAATCATTTACAGAAGTTCTAGGTATTTTAATTTCTATGATAATCCATACCAAGGGAATATAAGCTTATTCAGTTCATTTAAGTGATTAGTTCTCAAAATGTAGTCACTTGAGCAGTAGCATGAGCATCACCTGGGAACTTACGAGAGCTGCTGGTTGCTCAGCCCCACCCTAGACCCATGCAATCAGAAACTCTGGGGGTGGGCCATAGAGGGTTTTAACACGTTCTTCACAGGGTTCTGGTGCATGCACAAGTTTGAGAAATTGATCTAATCATTAGTTCTCAACTTGGTTGCACACTGAAATCACCCAGGGAGCATTTTAAAAGTTTCTGACTTAATTGGTCTACGGTGGGGGCCTGAGCATAGACATTTTTAATTCCTCCCCCAAGGGATTCCAATGGGCAGCTGAGTCTGAGAAGCCTTAATCTAGATGTCACCTTGCCACAAAGAGCCTCTTACACTTTCAGATGAGCTATTTATGTGACAATCATGTTGGCACCAGATCAACTGCTGTGGACTCTGAAAAAAGAACCAAGGGAAGTCCAGCAAAGCCACCCTACCAGGTGAGGTCCAAATGGCATTGTGACATGCTATGTGGACAGACCTTTGCGAGGTTGAGTGCACAGAGGAGAGAAGTGGTGAGAAACTGCCTCGATCACACTGCCAAAACGATAGGCCAATGTCATCATACCCAGGTCAAAGGTGTGGATTAGGTGCGGCAAAGGCACTTTGATAAATTAATGGTGTTAATTCCCTTTTGCTACGTTTATGGCTTATTTTTCAATCTGCAATGATGTTTTCTGTTTCTCATCACATATAAAATATAAGCAGAGGACATTTATTCCCAGCTTTGGTTCATACAGATTTAAGTAGCATTCAAATACAATCATTTAAGTCAATATTAGGGGCCTACAGAAATGTACTTTTTTTTTTTAAGGGTCCTACACTGTTCTAAATTTGCAAAATTATAGCATAATGCCTCCTGCAAAAGCCTCTTCTGTGTGCCTAGACTTGGGTCCCCAGAGCCTTGCTTTGTTTGTGGGCATTTGAGGGATCCCTAGTGGGGGTGGGGGTTCTTGGCAAGCTCAAGACTCCCTGCTCCTTTTGAGGGTACCTGAGGACCCTGGCCTGTCCTCCACACCCTGATCTGAAGCAGAAGTTATCTTCCAAGATTTCCAGGCAATAATTAACTGTAGTTTCAGGAGCAGAAAATGCGGATAGTTTCTGTGCAGTGCAAACTGGCCTCCCCTATCTACCGTGGAGGGAGCTTTGTGTTGCACTCTGTTATTGGGCTCTTTCCTAGAAGCATTGTTTCCCGTTTCAATATAATTGCTTCAAAATAATGTGAAGAGATCAATTGCCACTTGTCAGCTGTAATTTTCTGCCACCAAAAAAAAAGAAAAAAAAGGATGAGGGGAGGGAAATAAAATATGGGCTGGCTTATTAGCTCAGATGAAGAGAGAGAGAGTGCAGCCGGCCTCTGCCTCAGAGTGGGTCTCTCTGTGCAGAGGTGCCTCGCTGGGGCATTTTTCCACTCCTGGTGCTCCTATTGGTCTCCCTGCCTTGAGCCTCTCCTTGCCCCTTCTCTTCCTAGCCAAACACCACCCATCCTTCCAGGGCCAGCTATGATTCCAAACCCCAATTAGAAGGCTTCCTGGTCACTTCAGCCCATAGACCTGTCCCGTCTCTCAGCTAGCTTATTTATCCAGCCCTAATGCATGTATTTAACAAATATTGTTTGAGCACCCAAGAATATATAGGAAAGCTTTGGGTTACAAGGAAATCTCACTACTTACAGGGGTTTAATCAAGTAGGTTTTTATTTTCTTCCTACAACATGGTGATGACTTCAGGAACTCTCTCAGCCTGGCCAACACATCTGTTACTCTTGGTTACAGATGGCCACTGGACGTCAGGCCTTCCATGAAGGTCCCCTTGATTTAGAAAAGCCAGTCTTCCCCAGACTGGCAGGGTTTTTCTAACAGCGTTATTGAAACAGAATTGCCATGTAACAAACTGCACATACTTAAAGTGCACAAACTGATCAGTGTTGAGATATGTCTGCACACATGAAACCACCACCATGATCAAGAGGGTAAGCAAACCCTTTACTCCTACAAAATCTTTTTCAGAATTTCACCCCCTACCCTAATTTATAATTTTTTAAATTATCTTTCATTGGCCAAAACTTGATCCAGTGGTCACTTGTGACAACAAGGGTCCCTGGGAAGTTTAGGACCCTGATATCCAGCCCACAATGGGAAAGGGGTTACAAGTGAACATTGGACCAGCTAATGAGTAGTGTCTGCCCAACCACTGCTCCAGGACCAAGGACAGAAGGGTGAGCTGGTGAGCGGTATCTTGGCCACTTAGCTGGCATGACTTGTTATATGTATTCCGATGATATCAGTAAGTGGGTAGATTGCCCTCTGTTCTCCCTGAACTTAAACTTCCTGGTTCCCTCCCCTGCTCCAGATGCCTGAAGGATAAGAGGAAGAGAGGGAACTAAATCACGACATTTACTGTATGCCTACTGTATGCAGGGTGCAGAGTGCCTTCTGTGGGTCCAGTCCTTACAACAACCACCCCACCCCCCCCGGTATGTGAAGTGTGGATTTCTTCTGTCTTCTTCTGAATGTGGACACTGAGACCTGGAAAGGTGGAGTGGCTTGCCTGGAATGACACAGTTTGTAAGCAACAAGCAGGGATTCAAGGCCACCCTGAGACCATTACATACACTTTCTTTCAAAAGAGATCACAGCACCAGGCTTGGAATAATTTAGAAAACGTGATCTCTGCTCTGACTCCAACAGGCTCAGAGCAGTGCAGCCAGAGATCAGCACATCAGCAGCTGAGAATCATCACCTGCTATTCTCCTTATTATTCATTCTGCTATGCCTAGGACAGGTCACTCTTGGGGACATAATGGGGGAAGAATGGAAGGGAAGAGGCAGGAAGTAGTAGAAAGTCTTAGGGAAAAGGACTATAATTTGGAGCTGTGGACTGGCTGCAGGACCTGGGGTCCTTTAGCAGTCTGACCCCACAGAGCACCCCTCATTCCCTGTGCAGGACTCCCTCTAAGGCTCCTGGGGAGAGGGGGTACCAAGATGATTCCCAACACAGCGTCTGGGGAGACAACACAGCAGTACAGAGATCAGAAATCAGAGTGGATTTCCTGAGTTGGCGTCCTGATTAGCTGTGTGGCTAGGGTAGGGCAGACAACCTCTCTGTGCCTACCTTTTCCATCCCTGAAATAGGGCTGATGTCTGGCTGCCTTGCAGGTCTGCCGCCCATTAGGAGTCCTCAGTCCAGGAGAGCCATTACAGTAGGACTGCTGGTGAGAACTCCCGGGAGGCTCAGGGAGCAGTTCACTCCCAGCTGGATCTGGCTGGGGGTAAGACACCATTCATCTCTACAGGTGGCCACATCTGCAAATCCAGGTACCTTCACGTGTCCCTACGGGGGTTCTTGCCCTCCTCCTGCCACAAGATACTGCGGTCAGTATCTGCCCAGGGAATCCTCCTCACTTGCGTCTTCTGGTCATGACCAGCCAGCCACCTGGTGCCCACTCACTTTAACCTGAGACTAAGGACAGCGGCTGGGCTCTGAAACCTTTGGGCACTAAACTCAGCAGGGGTAAGGTGACCCCCAAGTTTCAGGATAGGTGTTTACTGCCACCAACTGTGCATGCCCATTCACTGGGATCTTTTTCAGAGAGTCCAGGATTCTCAAAGAATACAAGCCCCTGAAGGGGGGCCGGTTCACTTAAGTTTCTGAACTGTCTATGGAGGCAAGAAATTGTCTATGATGGGAGCAGTCAAGATGCCTCAAATGGGAGAAAAGTTCTAGATCAGTAAAGTCATGCTTCCCATAAACTACAACAAGAATGCTGGTCCCTGAAACAAACCAGGTGTTGAGGAAGAGAGAATCCAAGATCAAAATCAGTCTGAACAGATCCCTGCTTTCTCAGAGCCCCTACTGTGCTAGCACACCTGTGAATCTCCAGCACCGCGGAACCAGCAGCAGGCTGAGGTATTAATGCAGCAAGCCCTTTCAGGGACAATCTCTCTGCACTAGACTTCAGGGCACGCTGATCTCATCTGCCTCTGGTCATCAGCTTGCTGGTTGCTGAGCGAGACTAATGAGGGCATGTTAGTCCTCTGCCTTCGTTTTCCCCTCTGGATAATGGGGGTGGCCTTCATGGTGGCCAAATTGAGCCCGGGAGCCTGCAGCAGAGCCCTTAATGAGGGCTGCTTGGTGATGAAAGGCCCCCTTAAGCTTCAGCCACCATTATTGCATGATGGAATAAATGTGGCCAGCCTAGAAGACGCACACGAATAAATTTGAATAGCAAGACACAAATGCCGCCCTTAACTCTGACGAGCAAATAGAATTTAATAAAGAGGTAAACTGAGACCGCTTTTATTTATTGCTGTGTAAATGTATTTTAAAAGGTACTGGCTTTCTGCAGCTGCAGAGGGCAGTTCCTCCGCAGCCTGGTGCTTTAATGCCTGCCGCTGTTATTAGAGCCGTAATGAATGAGCCGCTGTGAGTGCGCTCTTCAGAAGGACTGCAGAGGTAGAAGATTAATGAGATGAGAGCATTGAAAGGTACAGAAGGCCCCTGTTTCCCAGCGGCCGTGTGCAGTGTCTGCAGCAGCACCTCTGGCTTTGTTCACTCCACAGTGCCTGGGAGGCTGCAGCCAGCAAGAGTCCCGGGATCCCAGCTCCAGGCTGGAGAGGCATGCGCCTCCCTCCAGCTTTCATCTCCCAGCCCTGTGCCTTCTCCCCACTGGTGGGGGCTCCTTTGCTCCCCCCACCAGAGGCCAGCTTTCGTAGCTGCTCCTCCCTCCCACCCTCACCTGGATTTGGTCCTGGATCCCTCTCTACTATTTGAGTTCAGTTACGATGCCACCACCAGCCCTCACAGCCCTTGTTGTGAAGCCTGCGGAATCCTCCAATCGGATCCCCAAACCCAGCAGCCACTTCAAGAGTGGGCAGCTTCTAGGAAACAGACGTGGCTCTTTTAGTTGCTTGCTAATCCCTGGGAGGCTATAAGGCAGGGTGGCCAACCAGTAAAGGGGAAGTGATCTTGGGTGATGATGAAAACATCAGTTGGCGAGGTGGGCTTCCCTGAGTTGGGAATTCATAAATTATTTATAGGAAGATTACTTGGAGGCTGGAAGGAATCAGCTGTGCTACTTCCCGGAGGGAGTTATTGAACCCATTTTATAGATATGTACCTTAAGGCTGAAAGGGTAAAGAAATATGCCCAAAGTCAATATGGCCTGGAAGTGCCAGAGACCATTAAATGGAAACTCAGTCAGGGAGAATGGGCCCTCTCCTCTGGGTGTTGGGGTGGCAACAAACCTGTGGTTCACACTTCAGACATGGCCTAGATTAACTGTGAAGAGCCGAGTCCCAGCTAAGGAACGGAGATCACCACCCAGGGTGGTGGGGGGTTAGATAGTGAAGGTGGTAGGGAAAGGCAGAAAGAGCACAGGCAGGGAGAGGCTACGTGATTTGGGTGAGTCACTTCACCTCTTTGACCCTTATACCTAATTCATTGCATTTTTGAGTAACAAACCAGATAAGAATGCATGTAAAATACTTTAAAACACATGACAAATTCTTAGGGTGTCCAATTTAAAAAATGTCTCATTCTGTTACCTCCATCCACATGCAGTGAGAGCCCTCAGGTCATCTTTAAAGCACATGAGAGAATAGTTCTTGTCCTTTTGTCAGCCTAGATGGACTGGGGACAGGCCACCTCAGAGATGGGTTGGAAAGATCAGGTGGGCACTGGTGTCTCAACATGACTTTATAATTTATGTTTTTCAGCAGACAGCTGTGGAGCAGCTTGTACGTGCCTGGTCTTGTGTAGGGTATGGGAGATACGGCAGTGACCCAAATGGTCCCAGCGTGTTCCTTTCTTACTCTCTAATAACATGTGTGATGGGTCAGGCTCCAGGGAAGGGGGTATGGAGGACTTGGGACTGGGGAGAAGGTGACACTCTAAACAGGGTGGATAGGCATGACCCCATAGAGGTGACGGTTCGAGAATGACCTAACAAGGTAGGAAGCAAGCCATATAGAGATCTGGGTGGAGAACTTTCTAGGTTCAAAAAGAGCCTGCAATGGGGTATGCTTGGGCATTGAGGGTGGCCAGCAGGGCTGCAGCAGAGTGGACAAAGGCGGACACAATGGGAGGAATCAGAGCAGCTCAGGAACCTGAATCATCTAGGCCTGTAGACCCCACCCCCACCCCTCCAGGGATTTGACTTCTACTCTCTCTGCCATGGAAGCTGACGGAGGGAGTGGTGCCATCTTCCATCCATCAGTGGGTAGGCCAAAGTGCAGGACCAGGATGAGCTCAGGGAGCAATGGTGTTGTCAGGTCAGCAAAGTTGGCAGAGCAGAGAACCAGCAGAAACTGAAGCTAGACAGGTAGGCCAGCCACAGGGAAGAAGCTGTAACACCAGCCTGAGAAACTCTGGCTAAATTCTGTGAACTGTAGGTTGTCCCAGATGCTGCTGCCCATGGAAAGTTCGGGTGTTGTCAGAAGCCTGGGGGTGGAGGGTGGCAATTTGGGGTCAATATAGACTCTTGGGAGAGAAACAGGAGAGCCTGTATCTGCGCAGGGCAGCGCCCAGGGAGAAGAAGGGGTGGAATTGCACCGCTCCCGCTTGCCAGAGCTCGGAGAGGGAGGACAGAGAGAGAAGGAACCACGGGTCATAGGAGCAGAGGTAACAGCTGACCCAGCTGGTGCCCAGGCCGGAGCCCACCCCCAGCCCTCCCAGCCCCACATTAGTGCTCATTAGCACATCTCCTAACTTACCAAGAAATTCAATTTCCTACAAAATAACAAGCCGAGTCCCAAGAGAGCCAAAAACCCTATTCATCACCGCCAGGCTTTCCGAGGACCTCGCTGTCCGCCTGAAGATTTCCTCCTGTGTGGATACTGGCCCACGGTGGGAAGGGAGACTAATTGGCATCGCAGTAGGTTGGGGTGTTTTTCCACTGGATCTGCAGTTTCTGGGTAAACAGGCATCAAATCAGCAGTCGGTATGAGCCAAGGGAAAGTTTGCACACTGGCCATGTGGCTTAAATTAAGTTAGCAGTGTAGTCACTAAGTGTGTGTACTAAAAAATAAACATCGAGGATGTCAGGGTTGTGGATATTCTTTTGTGGCCTTTTAAGGAAGGAGATGTCGATTTCTTTCCTTTTAAATTACGAATAAAAATGTCACTGACAATATTTCTGATACCTCTTCACACCTGTCAACCCATACAGGCAAGCAACACTCTGTGTGTCTGTGTGTGTGTGAATACGTACAAGGGTTTACACATATGAAAGGGAATGAAAAGGTGTGTGTGTACATGTGTACAGCCAAGTGCAAATTCTTGTGACTGTGTGCGCATGTGAACGTGAGTCTGTGGGTATTTGACTGTTGCACGTATGTGCATGCCTGTGCATGTGAACATGTGAGAGTGTGCACTGTGCATATCGTGTGTGACAGTGTGAGTACGTGTGCCTGTGTGTATGAATGGGTGTGAGTGTGGATGTGCGTGTGTGGGTGTAATGTGTGTGTGGAGGCGTGGCCATGTTCGCAAGCACATGTGTATCAAGTGTGGATGTGTGAGGGAGGAGAGCTTCCTTGTGTGCGCCTTGGAGAGCGTGTGCACGTGCGTGTGTGCATGTGTGTGTGTGTGCTCGTGACAGCGTGCATACACCACCGCTCCGTCTCCTAGCAAGCCTGTCAGCTCCCCTGCATTCTTCCGAGGCTGGCCCCAAGGCTGTAGCCAAGAAAGCAATCAGGCCTCGCATTTGTATCCTGCCTGTCATCCACCCGGGCGGGGGACAGGCGGGGGACAGGCGGGGTGAGGGGACAGTGCCCACCCTGCTCCTCAGATGCCAAACCCTGTCCCCTCCAGCAGAGGATGACTTGGTGCCATGGGGTTGGGGGGGCAGCCCTGCGCTTCCACTGCACTCCTAATTACTGGCACCTTCTGAGCGGCTTATGGAAAAGGCATTGGTTGCCATGAGGAAGATATTCCACTGGAGCCTTCCCGTTCCCCACAAAAAGAACCTTCCGCATATTATACACATTTTTCAATGTAATTATCCCCAGCCCACACACACACAGCTTGGAGGATTAAAGTATAAAATACAGTCTGCTCCCCACACATGAGATTGACACTACAACTGGCATCATAATAAATAAACCAAGTGGCCTCTCCTCCTCGGTTCCCTCTCCTCTCTTCCTCCTCCCCCTTTATCCCCTCTCCCCTCCACCTCTGCCTGGCACGGGGCTTGTTTTCCCTCTTGTCTTCTGGATGCCATCCATCCCCTCCCACCCCCCTCCGAGCGCAGCCCACCAGGGGCAGCATCGCCCACAACGGAAGTCACCCCACACTGCTGCTGCCACGGTGGAAGGAGGGCTTTGTTCGACAAGCCACCCAGGGTTCCGTTTGCTGCCTCTGCCACAGAGGGTTCACTGCTGCTAAATGCTGGCTGGCGGAAGGGCGGAGTAGGAGGAGGAAGGGTGGGAGATTTTATAAGCAAATGGCTTCGTGGATCATTGAAGGGACATTAGAAAGCATCCCGGAGCACCTAAAACCAAACGCCTCTGTGCAAATGGATGGAGAGGCGTCAGCTGTGGAAGTTCGGGCTGCTGCGAGCAGCTTGGGTTGCTAGGGAACAGCCCTGACAATGTTTTGTCTTCAGTCTGCAGATCCTGGATCCTCCTGGGATTCCCAGTTCTAGAGCCATTGCGAGCCAGTGGTGCCAGCACCAGCAGGAAAATGGGACCAGGAGAACTGTGCAGCCCCAGGCAGCAGCAGGCCAGGTGTTGGGGTCCAGGGCTGGCTCCCCACGAGACAAGGCCTGTACGGGGGGCTAAGTTTGGCAAGCACTCCATGCTGGTACTTTTCTTTAAACAGAAATGCCGTTGCCCAGCTTGGCACATAAAGCCTATGGGCCATGGGGCTTTCAACATGCTGATGACAATGTTCCAATTTGGAACCCAGAGCTGTTGGTTGTGAGCTCAGCACCCCCTGCCACCTGTACCTCCTTCCCTAGAATTCCTCTCTGGGCTTTCTCTCCTCCAGCCCAGCCACAGCATCATTCTCTCAAGAGCTCAAATCTACCTGACGGATTTAACTGTAGATTTCTTTTTGGAGACCAGCACAGCACCTTTAATCATACCTACACTCCAGTTAAATAATAAAAGATGAGGGTGTGGTTCTTGCCTGTCCAGATTAATTAGGTGTTGAGTGTGGGACAAGGGGCTAATCCTGTTCACATGGTTTTACTATAGATTGTTCTAGGTTTTGGCTCAAGGTCCAGTTTGTGTTAAGTTGCTAATGAAATATTTCCCCCTAATGACTGGGTCCGTGTTGAGTAGCAGGAAGACTTGGCCAACTTGAGTTCTCACTGTGTGTCTGTTGCCTGTTTCCTAGTACCAAGGTGACACAGAGATCAGGGAACGTAGCCTGGGACATCAACCAAATGGTGATGGTAGACAAGTCATTGACTCCAGCTGATCCTTAGTTTCCTGATCATCGAGAAATGGGCTTCTGGAGGATTAGATAAAATAGTGTGCAGAAAGTCAGTAGCACAGTCAATGTTCCACCCCCTAACGGAGCCTATGCCCAGTGCTGGCTGGGAACCCCATGAATGGGCTGAGTATTTTGCACGTGCCTTCCCTGCTCACCTGCCCCTCTGGGCCCACCCTCAAGCTGGGAACCTGCCTGGACTTTCCATTCTGAACTTGAGCCAGACCTTAACTGCTGGTAAAGTTCTGGCTGAGAGTTTGAACTTTCAAGGAACTTGCGGCTGCCTTCTCTGCCTTATTTCTGTGGAAACCATGCTGGCCTGACAGTGCTGGCCTGAGCCTTTGCTCTGCACACTTGCTCTTGGGGAAGTGGCCCCAAACTATGCTGGGCACAATTTCCCTAGCAGCGCTGCCTAGAGCGTTTGTCAGCTCCTTTTTGCAACTCCTAAAGTCTATCTGGGTAAAGAAAGGGGGCTTGGGAAAACTAATCATCAGTTAAGTACTTACTATGATCTGGCTCAGGGCTGGCTGCCCCAGCATATTTATTGAATGAAAGGATAGATACCATAATTTCATTGAAGATTTTTGGTAAACCCAAAAGGTAGCTTATTAGCCCCATTTTTCAGGTGGGAAAACCAATACTCCAGTAGGTCACATAGTTTGCCCAGTTGTACAGTCAGCTCCGAGGGCTCAAATCTAAGCCACTGTGACCCTTGGCTTTCGACCATTCCTATGAATGCTCTCTTACCACACTGCACTGGATTCCTGGCACCAAGGTGACACAGAGATCAGAGAACATAGCTTGGGGACATCAACCAAATGTCCAGGAATAAGATCCTGATGAAGACCAGGCTCACCAGAGCTTCTTCCAGCCCTCCTTAGTATTGTCAACAAAACCCAGGAAGGGATGCAGGGCAGCACCAGGCAGTAGGATGAAGCAAGAAGTGCAGGGCAAGGAGGAAAAGTACAAACTGAGGTCGGCTGGTCTGACTCAAAGGCTCCGTCAGAGAGCGCGTAGCCACCCCAGCTGGTCTAGATCTACAGGGGTGGTTCGAAGGCCAGGCCAGCCGGACAACAATAGCCCTGGGTGCCAATTTATGAGATGTCCTAAACCATCCCTGGAAAGGCAGCAAGACAGAGGAAGCCCTGTTTCAGGCATTCCACCCTCTGGCTAGCAACTGTGGTTTGGGAAGGCAACCCTGAGCATCCGTAAGCAGTGAGGGGTTGGGGCAGAATGATCCCAGGGTGGGTCTGAGTATTCACACATCCTCACTCTCTGGCTTCCTGAGAAGGCAAGCATAGAACCAGCTGTAGGACTTTTATCTGCTAAGAGGAGTGTGTGAGTTTGGGCCAGAACTGATAGCTCTGGGTCAAGAGAGTTGACCCAAAGAGAAACTAAGGCAGACCTCTATCTTTGCTACTCTGCATCCTCTGTCCTGTGGGGTTGCCTTTAAATGCCCATTAAATCAGTATTTGAATGGTTTTAAATTGTACTACATTATGGCCTGCCCAGAGTTCCCAATTAGTTCAGGGAGGTATCTGAGGAATCAGGGTTCCACAGGGTCAGTCGCCTCATGCTCTCTTCCTCTGCATGTTCAGCTTCTGCCTATGAAACATTATAGTTACAGCAAACATCATGAAGAGAACCCAAGGAAAGACCTCAAACCTAGGTCCAGTTTTCTACTGCTGGTGAAGAAGGTGACATCCCAGCCCTCTGTCCCAGCTGTGTGCTGGTAAAGTTCAAAGAACCAGCTCTCCCAGACAAAAAATGAAAACATTGGATTTGTACCATTTGCCAATTTCTGTGGTGTAAACACTCTCACCACCAGCCAACCTCAAACTCCCTACTTACTGTCACTGACATGGAGTTGAAAACAAACGTGCTCCTGCACATCTGTCTAAGTCAGCTCCAGCACACACTGGCAACAGGACCAGGTTCTGTCTCCGTTACCTGGAGAAAAAAACAAAGGCACACACACACATTCACAGAGTGGGTGGGGGAGAGGAAAGTGCAGTCCGATGGGAGGTTGTGCATCTGAAAATGATTTGTCAAAACAAAGTAGAAAAATATTTAAAAAAAAATCCAACATCATTAGGTGATAGAGGAGAGAGAGTGATAAAGTGCTGTAGTCTTTAATTCCAGCTCAAATTTCAAGCTCTAGTTGCTTAAGGAAGCTTGGGAGAGGAAGACAGTGCAGAGGGTGCATGCATGTTTGTGTGTGTGCACATGTGCCTGTGGGAGGCAGGCTGCATTCTGCCTGAAACCCTGGCATCTGACATCTCTGGATAGGGCTGGCTATTGCTGACCTATCTACGGGCTCCCTGCCAAGGGCTGAGCAGTACATTACAGAATCTCTGTGCAACAAGCTCTCCACTGAGCTTATGCTACCTAAGGAGCCAAAGTCAACTCCCCTACCTTGCCTGGATTTGCTCCTCCCTCCCCTACTTGGGGACTTCAAATTGGGAGGAGAATCCTCTGCCCTTACTGCCACACTGGGGAAGCAGCTTAGAATTTCCCTGTGACCCCTGATGTGTCCTCCACAGCTGAGGGTACAGTGGAGTCTTCAAGGCCCAGCTTCAGGGCCTCCTCCTCTAGGGAGCCTTCCAGGATTTGATCTCCCCAACTCTCAGAGCTGTGTTCTTCCCTTTCTCTTCTTTGAAGACAACGCCTGAGCCTGAAACTTCTCCATGTCCATCACACCAGCGAGTAAAGAATGAACAGTGAGTCAGTAGGGAAACTGTCTGATTCAAACATTTCATTTGTAGATGGGAAAATTTAGGGCTATGGCAGATTCCTTCCTCACATCCTATTCCATGCCCTGCAGTTTTCCCCAAGTGTTCTAGCTCCTTCCGGGCCCTAGGCACTTGTCTTCCTGAAAGGCTTTTCTGTCACTTATCTCTCTGGCAGGTTCCTGTGCATCTGTCAAAATCCATTCTAATAGTTGTCTCATCTATAGAGCCTTCACTGGTTTACTCCCCTCCCCACCCCCCACCAACAGAATGAGTTTTCATCCTCTGGGCCCATGAGCCACACATTGTTCACCTTTGTGGCCGACCCTGTTACGTGAACTACAATATTCTTCCCATGTCTGCATCTCTGTCCAGCTGAGGGTCCCCTCTGGACCTGACACTAAGAAGATTGACCCCATAGTCCTTCAGGGAGATCAGGGGAGAAAGAGGCTAGATTTATGAGTTTTGGATTTGACATGCTGCCTGGAAGAGGAGTCATTCCTCTTTCCATCAGTCTCCTCAAACACCTCACCCCCCAAGTGCCACACACACCTAGGAGGGCCTGAGCAGGGATCAGGCCATCTAATTTAACCTCCTGGCTAGGATCCTCTAACTGTGATCTAGAATTGGTATCTTCCTGATTTTACTTTCAAAATCTCTTCAGCTTAGTTTTTCGGGAGAATTAAGGTTCGAATATGAGTTTCTGGGAAAATTTGACTACTGATAACTTAGACTTCATTAAAATTAGAATTTCTACCTATCAAAAGATATTATGAAGGGCCTGAAAGGGCAAGCCACAGAGCAGAAGAATGCATTCATAGTAAGTATATCTGACAAATGCCTTTTATCTGGAATATATAAAGAACTCTTCTAATCATCAGTGAGGAAATGTTAGCTCACTGATTCATGGGCAAAGATTAGAATAAACATTTCCCAACACAGTATTCCAAATGGCCAAAAAACATAAGGGAATTGTTAGAGAAGTGCAAATTAAACTCACAATAAGAAATATACTTTAGAATGGCAAAAATTCAAAAAGCTGATAATATCAAGTGTTGTCAAGGATATGGAGCAACTGGAATGCTCTCACACTGCTATAAGTATAAAATGATTCAAGCAATTTAGAAAATTGTCAGTATCGGGTGGCGCCTGTGGCTCAAGGAGTAGGGCGCCCGTCCCATATGCCAGAGGTGGCGGGTTCAAACCTAGCCCCGGCCAAAATCCAAAAAAAAAAAAAGAAAATTGTCAGTATCTACTGAAGTGGAGCATATACATACCATAGGAGTCAACAACTCCACTCCTATGAATCAACATCACATAAATGTACACATGTTCACATACACAAAAAAAAATGTGTGAGATTGTTCATAGCTGCATCATTCCTAATAGCTAAAAAGGGGACGCAACCCAAATGCACATCAAAGGAGGATGAACAGGAAAAAAAATGGAATTCTATACAGCAGTAAAGAACAAACCACTCCCCTACATAGCAACACAGATGAATTTCAGAATCATAATGTTGAGCTGAGAATTGAGACACAAAATAATACATTCATGCCATTTAAATAAAGTCCCTAACAGACAAAACTGGTAAAGGTTAGAAGAATGAAGATATCCTGAGGGCCTGAGTAATAATAACTGGGATGAGGTAGCATTCTTCTCTCTACCTCTCTCACACTCCAGATATTGGTATAGAAATGAATATGAACGCATACCATGTAAAATATATATGGTTCAGAAAAAAATTATATAGTTCAGAAAAAATTCTATATACATATATAAAATATATATCCTGAACCATATACATTTCAAAAAATTATATATGATGTATATATATAAAGTTTTCCTAAAGTATTTGAAAATTTTCAGCCTCTTGCCCCTTTAATTCTAAGTATTTTAGTACATATCTAAATATAGTAGAACCTCCATAGCTGACCACCTCCCTACAATGACCACCTTCTTAAATTGACCTAATTTTCATCAACCAGACATGTGCCACATGTATCAGTACAGAAAGCCTAGCTCCTTAATGACAGCCACCTCCGTGTGTTAACCAATTTGCTATAATCCCTTAGGTGGTCAACTTACAGAGGCTCTACTGTATTTCAATGTGTTTTTCAGAAAACTAAAGACTATTTCTCATAGGACCATAATTCATAACACTAAAACAATAACATTGTGCAATCCATAACCCATATTTTAATCCATCAATTGTCCCCACAGTGTCAGTTGTACCCATTTTTCCCCAGTCCTGGTTCCAGGTGAGGTTCACACATTTGCCCTGCCTTATCACCTCTGATCTGGAACAGTTCTTTAGACTTACTTTTTATTTCTTAACCTTGACAGTTCTAAGTACAGGTCAGTTGTTTTGTAGCATGCCTCTCAGTTGGGTTCATCTGGCATCTTCCCAAGTGAGATTCAGGTTTCACATTTCTGGCAAGAATCCTGCTGCTGCGCTGTTGGGTTCTTCCCAGCGCATCATGTCAAGGGGGCACATGGTGCAGGTTTATCCTGAGGTTAGTGAGCCCTGTTGGCTTTGACCCATTAGTTCAGGTGGTGTCTGCTTGGTCTCTCCACTGTGAAATTACTGTTTCTCCCTTTGTACTGAGTAAGTGATTTATATATGTCCTCCAAAGTTTGGGGAGCAGAGTCCAGTGGTTTGCAAGGTGGGCACAGTCACATCCCTCACAGTCTCAGCCCTTGGAGAGAACCCATAGAATACACTGATTACAGAACCAAGTTGGTGCCAGGAACTGTACTAAATAAGTCTGATTAATAATCTCATTGAAACCTCACAGCAACCCTGAGAGGAGAAAACTGAATGAATATTATTTGCCCACAATCAAGTATTTCAGAAATAGTAGTAACAACAACAATAATGACCACTATGCTTTTAACACTTATTTCCTATTGCCAGGCCCTGTTCTAAGTGCTTCATATGAATCCCTATTTTATAGGAATTATTTCTACATCCATGTCATAGAGGAGAAGTAGCTTTCTGTGGCCACCCCAGCAGGTATTTAGGATTTGCAGTCAGGTGGTCTGCCCCAAAGCCATAGTCTTAACCACTCCTCTATAAACCTTTCTAAGATGACACTAAATGGTGAGGGGGCAGACACGTCTGAGTTAGTGTTTCTGGCCTGTTCTTCCTTCATTGTAATAACATGTTCCTTAGAACCATTCAAGCCTGCTGTGGCACACTGCAAAGAAGGGTTGAACCCAGATCAGAAAAAGAGAGATGTACATGGGGGACAGGCAGGGAGTGACATCCACAGCAACTAGTTGGAAGCCCCAGGAGGGAGCAGCAGGGGCTCCCTGGCAGGCAGGGCTGCTGAGCCTCTTGCCAAGGCCATCCCCACCACCTACAGCCCTTCCACATACCCCCCACCATGGATTCTAGAACTTCATCCCCAATTGGTGCAAGAAACAAGAGTCTGGAATTTGAAAGGAACTCCTTCCCCTTAGTATGGGACTCTCCCAATGAGAACTTGGGTTCTACCAAAGCCCGTTGATCACTGTGCCAACTTCTGCAACACTTACTACTGGCCTGTGTACACCACCCATGCCTGCAACCATTGACACCACCACTCCAATTTCCCCTGGTCACTGGCCTTTTAGCATCATTAGGCTAAGCAGAGGGAAGGCTGTGTTTACAGCTTGACATGGAGGAAGAACATGCAGATCTCTGTTGCCAGGCTACAAATGACTCTGTTCTCCCCAGGAAGAGAGATATAATGATTAAAAAATACTCAGTTGCTTGGCAGACGTCTGGGTGGCTTAGCTGTGACTATTCCGAGGCCAGGAGTGAGTCTGCCTTTCATAGACTGCCTTTCTGGGCTTCCTTGGTCCTGGATCAGTGCTTCATCCATCTCATGAAGAAAGAGAAGGTGCTGACCTGTGACCAATGCAAAAAGCAACGTCCTCCCCCACCTTTTTTATTTTTCCTTTCAGGGAGAAACAACCCCTTGAAGATTTGATCCTATCCTTCAATGGAGTAGGCAGAGTTCTCAAAAGGATTGGAGGCAGCATTCCAAGAGGCAGAGCTAAGGTCAAGCACAGAGAAGGAATGGTAAATTCAAGGCCAGAAGGCAGAGGGTCACAAACACAAGAGAGCAGCAATCGGCCAAAGTGGGAGCCAGGAAGCAGTAAGAAATAGACTTCAACCAGAGGCTGCACCTATTCTGATTATTGCCTCTTTTCTAGAGCCAGGAGGGATTTTCTTGTTTAAAAGCCATGTACCTGGTTGCACACACCAGTCCAGCTCAGCTGAAGCACAAAGGCTGGCTCACTTGCATTTGGACACGCAGTTCTGAAAGTTTATGGCTACAGGTCTAGAGGAGTAGCCCATGGGCAGGGTGGCCCTACAAGTCTCAGACTTCTGATTTTTTTATATAGCTTTATTATTTTTTATTTTATTTATTTTTTTTTTGTAGAGACAGAGTCTCACTGTACCGCCCTTGGGTAGAGTGCCGTGGCGTCACACGGCTCACAGCAACCTCTAACTCTTGGGCTTACGCGGTTCTCTTGCCTCAGCCTCCAGAGCAGCTGGGACTATAGGCGCCCGCCACAACACCCGGCTATTTTTTTGTTGCAGTTTGGCTTTATTATTTTTGATAAAAATAACATGTTCAATATGAGTTCATTTGTATATCTCTATAATACTTTTCCTATGAAGGTATTTATAACATTGTTTTTAAAGTCTTTGTCAGACTCTTTATACCTTTTGTTATTGCTGTTTGGGTTCACCTGATAGGGAAAGATTTTCACATTCATCCAAAGCCCAGAATGAGAGACAAAAGCATCTTTATGTGGTGTCTCATTCTACAAAACCCCTGGGGGTGTGAGTAGTTATTATTTTCCCCTTTGAACAAATGAGAAAGCAAAAGCTCAGAGCATTTACAGCTCATTCAAGGTCACACAGCTAATAAGTGGAATCAATGGTGGCAATCCATGGCCTAGGAGAGCCTAAAGATTATGCATTTGCCCCCGACATAAAATGGCCTTAGAGAAAAAGAATACAGAGCATTTTTCCTGGCCTCCCCCATCTCTGAGAACTGGGACCTTCGTCTTTCTTTTTCTTTCTTTCTCATCTTTGCTCTGCAGCCATTTTCTTCTTGCAAAGCATGTATGCCAGAGCACAAAGAAGCCTGGCTTCCTGGGAACCGCCTCTGCTTTCCGAAGAGTTTACCTGCCTTGGCGTCTGAGTTCAGGATAACTCCCTTCCAGGAGGATTTCTCTCTATGAGAAATTCTGACTCAGATTGGAACAGCCTGATTAATCAAGAGGGATTTCGTGGCAAATGCCATCAGATGCCCTGCCATCCCCTTTCCGCAGGGGAGCAAGCCCTCGCGCTAGTCAGCATCAGCCTGCAATCAGGACTACTTATGTGCACACGAAGGTGAGTCTCATAATCAGGATCATTGCTTTCTTCCAAGATCCCTCCCATCAGGCTTTCCGACTTGCTGGCTCTATGAGAACCCTGCTGCACAAATCGGCAAGCTTTCTGAGTCAGCGCAAACCTAGCAGGTCCATGTGTGTTATTCAGAAAACCATGCAAATCTCTCCTGCTAATCCTGTATGAGTTGATTGGCATGGTTGTTTGATTGGTTAATTCACTCTCAGACTTGGAAAACATGTGTAAATCAATGGTCTTGGCCATTGTTTAGATATGTGTATTATTTCAATCTTGCGGCCCTGGATGTTGTGAAAGGAAGGTTTAGCCAGATAGGTAGCAGAATCCTTGGGCCCTGCTGATTCTTTGTTGAAATGCATTTTCAAAGAGATGAGTTGGCTTTGATATTAAAGTTAAGTTTCCCTTGAGACAAGGATTTATTCTCTCATCCTTTGAACAAATATTTAGTGAGAACCACGTACTATACCAGAACGTTGCTAGACATGGGGGAGGCGGTGATGAAGAAGATGTAATTTCGCTCCTGTGAAGCTGACATTCGAGATCCATTCTAGGCTGGAGAGTCTGTTTACTTCACTGTCAGGAGAAAATCCAGTGCTGGAGAGTGGGTGGATCTTTCCCACAGAGGAACAGATCCCAGCGCCCCAGCATTCATATCATATCATCTCAGGAACTTGGTGTTTCTCCGTGGCACAAAAAAAAAAAAAAAAAAAACGACATTGCAAAAAGAAAGAGATAACCATACAAGATGGTGCCCATTGCAAGCTGCTGGGACAGCCACAGAGTGGGTCTGGGGGACAGCCCAGCCTGAACTCCAAATCCCCTACTTCCTGGTGGTGTGACATTAGTCTAGTCCATGTCACCTTCTTAGCCTCAGTCTCCTCAGTCATAAATTTGGGATGATGCTTCCCCCTTGGACTGTTGTGAAAATGCAGAAAGACACCGCATCCAAACCACCTGGTGCTTAGCACGGCCTCTCCTTGACCTTCTCCTTTTCACTTTTCCCAGGCCAGGGCAGCCTCACTCCTGTGCCCATGACAACAGCTTACCTACCTCTATCCTGCTTCTTCTGGAAGAGCCTGGGGCACTCTGCAGAGAGGCCGCTTCTTCCGTTAACCCCAGTGACATTATGCATTGCCCTCCAGTCTGAGTCAGCTTTGAGAGTGAAAGGGGATACTGTTGATAATCACACCCCAAGGACAGGAGCAACCCAGCATTGTGTGAGTCAGCAGGGGTGTCTGCCACCCTTCCTCTGCTGGCCTTGTCAGCTGTGGGGGTTGGCATAGAACAGATACCAAAGCCACTCCTTCATAGGATTCTGGCCTCATGGCATAGCCAGACAAAACTGCATGATAACTCTCTGGTGCACAGAACTATAACACAACCACCCCCAGCCCCACCAAGCATAAGACCTATATAATCTCCTTCTTTTGAGTGTGGGTGGAAGCTGTGAATTTCATGGGCTATATCCCTATGATTAGGCTAAATTTGGCAAAGGTGAAGGGCTTTTGCTGGTGTAATTAAAGTCCCACGTTGGTGGGCTTTGGGTTATTCAAAAAGAAAATGACCCTGGGTGGGCCTGACCTAATCAGGTGAAGGTGCTCATCAGAGGACGTGGCTGTTCCTGAAGAGGAGGTGAGCACAGAGGAAGGCAGAAGGTAACTGCTGCATTGGGAGAGGATGTATGGCTAGAATCTAAAAGCAGCTTTTAGGAGCTGAGAGAGACCCCAGCCAATGACCAGCAAGGAAATGGTACCGTCCAATCCAGAATTGCAAGGAAAATTCTTCCAACAACCTGAGGGCAGTTGACAGCAAATCCTCTCCCTAGCTGAGCCTCCAGATGAGAACACAGCCTGGCTGACACATTGATTTCAGCCTTGTGAGACCCTGAGTGGAGAACTAGTCAAGCCTCATACAGACTTCTGATCTATGGGTAAGAAGTGTGAGGTAACAAAGGAGGGTTACTCAGGCCACTCAGTTTCTAGTAGCTGGTTAATGAGTGATGGGGAGCTAATGCAGCCTCACCTCTGGTGGCCGCTCTCATCCATCACACGCCCCCTCTGGCTTGCCCCCCACAGCACTCCTCCTGCATTACCAAAGCCCCATTTGTTCTCTGAGCCCAGCCCCAGGCTCCCATCTCTCAGGCATGTTGACTGCCCCCTGCTGGGGGTCCTGGGACCCTCCCATATCTCAGCAGCTCTGTGGTCAGCGCCCTTGTCCTCCTGTGTATTCCTCTGCTTAACTTCACTGGACGCCCGGGCGTGCTGTGCCGTGGGCAGGGGCTATTCCTTGCACTGGTAAGGAAAGTGAGAACAGAGCTCCCTACAGTTGTGGCCACTCAGGGGCAGATACCGATTAGTAGAACCAGAATTGCAACCAGGACCTTCTGCTGTCCCTTTCAACTGTTGGGTGCCCCCAACCTCAAGAGGGCTGTATTGTTGCTCTGCTTGGCTTTCACGTGGCTCATCTCAGATAATCCTCCCAACTATTTTCCTGCAATTTACAGATGAGAACACTGAGATACTAAGAATGTGCATTCACTCACCATTCCATGTGCACAGAGCGAGTCTCTAAGGGGGGTCCCTGTGCTACTAGGGCCTGGCAGACAGAGAAGAGCCAATCAGCAGCCCCTTCTCAGGGAGCTCACAGACTAGGGTGGAGGACAGATGTGTGACAGAGCTGTGTGCTAACACAGGATGGATCTGTAGTGCTCACATACACAAAAGTCTAGAGAAGGGATTTCAATTCAGGCGAGTTGAATCACAGGACTTCCCAGAAGAGGTGAAGGACAGCACAAGTGGAACTTGAAGAATAAGTAAGAGTGAAATTGTGGGGACAGGAGTGAGGGGACACAATGGGGACGGTGCAGAACAAGACTCAAGTGGGGGGTTTCTGTGTACCCAGCGCTTATCCAGGGAGGTTGAGGTCACCAGTTGAGTGGGGCATCCCAAAGCTTTGATGACCCCTCAGGAGATCCCTGGGACTCCCATCTAGTACCTGATGATAGCAGAAGCAAACACACACACACATACACACATTCAGGTCATACATTTATGCATGTAGTCACACATCCTTGTGCCTCAAACACATATGTGTACCCACACACTCACATATGCAAGCACACACATGCTCCCCACCCACGCACACACGTGAACATACACTGGCACACATATATGCATACCCACATATGCACACGAACATGCCCACACATACACATACACACAGGTGCAAGCCCACACCCCTCTTTAGGAAACCGAACAGCAGCCCCAGCTCAGCAGAGCCACTGAGATGCCCAGAACTGGTTCTTATTATGCAGAACAGAAAGGCAGGTAAAGGACAGTCTTATCCCCAGCTGCCTACTGAGAACCAAGCAGACAGCACTGTGGTTTCCAGGCAAATTCCAACTGCTTCCCTGGTGCACAGGGTACATAAACCCAAGAAGCCAAATGATGATTTTCCCCTTCAGAAGAATAACAGTGCCCAGCCCTCCCTCCTCAGGCCAGCCAGGTCTCCGTAGCACGCGGCACCCCCACTGGGGGCCAGGAAATCCTGTCGGGATGAAGTGCCAGCCTAGGGACCACGCAGCTCCATCAATTTCTCCTGAAAAGCCCAGAAGAAATTTGGTCATAGAAAATCCCTTCCCTCTTTGCTCATAAAACTTATCAGTGCAGGGCAGGAGGCGGGGAGGAGAGGGACCGCAGACACTTGCCTTGCTAAATTACTTGGAGGAATGGCCCTGCTCAGCCATCCAAGGGCAAGAAAGGAAGGAAGTAATACAGCATTTATTAAGCCTGATTTTTTTCACCTGGATTCTCCCACTCAGACCTCTCCACAGTTCTGGGATATTGCATGAGCTCTATGTCACAGGTAAGGAAACTGAGGCACAACTGCACTAGAAAAAAAATGTGAATTCTGGAGGAAAGCCAATGTGAGTCTGAGCCCCCACCCTGTTCCTTTGTTTGCTGCATGGCTCAGGCTGGTGGCTTCATCTGTCTGCTTCACATCTCCCCCTTGAGTGCCCCCAGCCAGGGTAGACTGATGCGGGATTGAATGGAAAATGTAGGCAGAGCACCAGCCCAGGTCCTGGGTGTGGAGGGCACTCAGACATGCTCATTCCTCATTCTCATCCTTTCTGGCTCCTCTCTCTCCTTGAGTAATATGTGACCCCCCCTTAGCCCTGGGGACCAGCTCTCCTATGAACTTGCCAAGCAGGCACTTGACTGGCACCCAACACTTTCCCCTTCCTTTGGGAGCCTGGGGAGAACTAGAACCCCAGCTTCCATTCAACAAAAGAGGGTGTCCCCATTCATTCTTCCCCAGGTTCTTGGCCAGGAGGACCTCGGCTCCTGGGTTTCCGTGGATCATTCACATTTGCTCTTGGCTTCATGAGCCTAAAGGGGTCTGGTGTCAGCCTTCACCAGGGACCTCCTCTGTGAGCCCTCATCTGTGAAATCCAGAGTTTACCCAATAAGCCAGGAAAGAATATGACCTCTGGGGCTACAAAACGTGGGAATCCCAAATAGGTAAATCAGCCTGGAATTGTGTGGCCCTGAGAAGGCAATGGCCTTAAACTTGAAAGGAAATGTGGGCTAAGTAGCAGGGGAAATTCCCTCAGGAAAACCTATTAGACTGTGAAATAGTATTCCACAGGAAATGGCAGAAGGGTGCCCGGAGGTATTTAAAGCCTCACTGGACTAAGTAATAGAAGCCGCGTGGTGGATGGAGTGGACGAGAACTGGCCTCAGGGGAGCAGCTGCCATGCTATAATAGGTCGTCTCCTTATGGATGTAATTTCCAAGCCCTCCTCAATGTTCCATGGAACTGTACTGCTCTTGCCAGGCAAAGACAGCATTCGCTTACAGCTCAGAATAAGCCACAGGATTTAGTCGGCATAGCCATCATTTTGTTAGCAGGATGGCAGTCCTGAACAAACAGATCTACAGATTCAGTAAAATACTTATCAAAATCCCAGCTGCCTTTTTTATGGAAATTGACAAGCCAATCATAAATTCATACGGAATTTCAAGGAACTCAAAATAGCCAAAACAATCTTTAAAAAGAAGCAGCAAGTTGGAGAACTCTCACTTCCTGATTTCAAAACTTACTACAAAGCTGCAGTATTCAAGACAATGTGGTACTGGCGTGAGGACAGGCACACAGATCACGGAAATGGAGTTCAGAATCTCCATGCAAAATCCTTGTATGTATAGTCAATTGATTTTTGAGAACTATGCCAGCACCATTTAATAAGGAAAGAACCGTCAGATCAACAAGTGGGGTTAGAACAACTGAATATCCACATGCAAAAGAATGAAGTTGGATTCCTTCCTCATGTCATATCCAAATAGAACTATTGGTCTGAACACAAGATCTAAAACTATAAAACTCTTACAGAAAAACTCTTAGAGTAAATCTTTATGACCTTGGATTAGGCAATGACTTATTTATTTATTTGGTTTAACCCACCACCTCCAGCATATGGGACTGGCGCCCTACTCCTTTGAGCCACAGGTGCTGCCTGGCAATGACTTCTTATATATGACATAAAAAAAATAAGCAACAACAACAAAAAAGAAAATAGATAAATTAGGCTGCCTCAAAATTGAAAACTTTTGTGCTATCAAGAATATCATCAAGAAAGGAAAAAAAAAAACAGCCTACAGAATGGAAGAAAGTGTATGCAAATCACATATTTGATAAGGGACTAGTATCTAGAATAAAGAACTCTTACAACCCACTGTAATAAAAAATAACACAATTTAAAAATTAGCTGAGAATTTCTATAGACACTTTTCAAAAAAAAAAGTGGGCAAACATACCACTGAAGTTCACTCAAAAACAAATACACAAATGTTGATATACAGGACAAGATGCTCAAGAGGTGTAGTTATTAGGAAATGCAAATCAAAACCATAGTAAGTACCACCTCACATTCACTAGTAAGGTGAAAACAAAAAAGAAAGATTGCCAAGGAAGGGGAAGGGAGTGGGGAGGTTTTGGTGGAGGGAGGGTAATGGGTGGGGCCACATCTATGGCGCATCTTAGAATGGGTACAGGCGATTGCACTAATGTACACAGCTATGATTTAACAATAAAAAAATTAAATTAAATTAAAAAAAGAAAGATAATAACAAGTGTTGGCAAGGATGTGGACAAATTGGAACCCCCACTACTTGCTGGTGAGAATACAGAATGGTGCAATCACTTTGAGAAACAGTTTGATAGTTCTTCAAAAAGAAATGTAGAGTTACTGGCAATTCCTTTTCTATATATGTACTCAAGATTATTGAAAATATATTATACACCAATGTTCATGTCAACAATATTCATAATAGCCAAACAGTGGAAATGTTTGTCACAGTTATCAACTTATGAATGAATAAGCAAAACATGACTCATCCATACAATGGAATATTATTCAGTCTTAAAAATCTATTAAGCACAACATGAATGAACCTTAAACCCACTGTGCTAAGTAAAAGAAGCCCATCACAAAAGGCCACCTGTTGCATGATTCTATTTTTAGGAAAAGCCAGGAATAAGCACATTTGGGAGGAATGGAAGTAACTGTGAATGAGTTTGGGATTATGAAATCTTAAAATTGGAGATGGTAGTACACCTTTATGAATATACCAAAACTCATAAATTTTACACATTAGAAGGGTGGATGATTTGGTATTTGAATTCTACCTCAATTAAGCTGTTATTTAAAAAATATAGACACCCAAAGTACCTACCACACCCAATTTTGGCCCGTATCTCTTTCCATGAGTATCAGTTTACATAAATGAGTTCTTACTGTATACACAATTTTATATCTTGCTTCCTTCTCTATCAGTTTTTAAGGCTCTTTTGTATTATTAAAATCTTTTCACTAATATTACTTGTGATGGCTGCCTGATATTCCATCATGTGGTTATAACCACCACTTAATTCCTTATTACTGTATTATGGGGTGTTTGAATTCTTTCTCCATGTTTTACTTTATAAATAATATCTTTGTTGAATGTTTCTATGTATAAGCTCTTATTGGTACTTTTTTTGTATTATCATTTCCTTAGAATAAATTCCTAAATTTGAGATTCCTGAGTGAAAATACTCAGCTTTAAGATCCTGCTATCTGTGAGTTGCCCTTATTTGCCCCAAATTATACTTTTTGAGATGTTTGATGCAGATGCATTTAGTCTGCTAGAATGAGGAGTCACACACAGAGGAATAACTTCTTGGTGTGAGGGAGACATTGTCAATGAAGTCCTTCTTACCCAGAGTCCCATTTCACCTCCAATACTCAACACTCTGAGTGATCCTGATCAAGGGACCCACTGAACCTCAATCTTCTTTCCTATTAAAAATAGGCACAATAAGCTCACACCTGTAATCCTGGAAGGTCGAGACAGGGGAATTGCTTGGAGACAAGGGTTTAAGACTAGCCTGAGCAAGAAAGAGCAAGACCCCATCTCTACTAAAAATATAAAAAATTAGCTAAGCATGGTGGTGGGTGCCTGTAGTCCTAGCTATTCAGGAGGCTAAGACAGGGCTTCCCTTGAACCCAGGAGTTGGAGATTGCATTGAGCTATGATGATGCAACTACATGCTAGCTGGGGTAATAGTGAGACTCTGTCTCAAGAAAAAAAAATAGGCACAGTAATACCTAGATAATATAACACAATAATATGCATATAATGTTCACTGTCTGCCCCGCCAAACTAGGCACTTACTTCATGGCCATTTTTGTTCTTCCCTTCAAAGCCCCCATCTCCAACACAAATATTTATCTTTGGTTTCTGAGTCCTATACACCTCTGAGCCCCAGGATGTGCAGTCACCTCTCTGGCATCATGACTAAGCAGTGTCCTGGTATGATGGACAGCCATGTGCCCAGAGCTGGAGCTCAGGATTTGGGCCTGGGTCCACAACTCATTAGCCTGTGATCTTAGGCAGCCCCTCAACATTTTTTGAGTCTGGCCCCTCATTAAAAATGGGGGTGAGGAGGCAATTTCACATCAGCCTTGGGGTGAGAGGCAGGATGTCACAGCGTTGGGTGTGCCACCCACCATCTCTATAAACATCACATAGGTTTCTCATCAGCAAATCTCTGGTAAATATACCACGGCTTGCTCATGTATGCTTCACTCATTTCATTTTCTGCCCCTAGATTACAGACCCATAGACTGACTGGGGAAGCCCCGAATCACTGCATACTATAGTAATTACTAATTACATGTTTCCGCCTTCTGTGGCTTATTAGTAAATTGCATGTAGAGGGATCTCAAGTAATTGCCCTTCTCCTGTAACTTCGGCAACCTTCAGAAATTACAAAGAATTACCTTATTTACTTCCTAAGTGATTCCCAGTGGCCGTTTATCAAATATACAGAAAGCAAAAAAAATCACACAATAACCAAATATTCCTCTGCTTACTAATGATATGTGAGGGTCACAAGAAGTCTTGAGTGGAAAAGGCTGTTAAACAGCTGCCGACTAACTGTATGTAAATATCCCCCTGTGGGTAAGAGCTTAATTTTGATCATTGTTCAAAAGAGCAAGCACTTTAAATTATTAATAGGTGTCAGCTACAAAAGAATGTTTAACTGGAAACCTACAAGAAGAGAGCTTGATCTATACAAATGACACTGTGTCTTTAACCACCCCGGGGTGGGGGAAAGGAAAGGGAGGTGGATAAAAGCACAATAGGCAGAAAAGTCAGGCTCCTTTCTTCCACAGAATGGGGTTTTGTGGCTTGTGGGTATGTGGCATTACCACCCTGGCAACTGGCCTGGGCCCCTCATTTATTAAGCTGGTTACTTACACATAAGTTCCCTTTCTTTTTAAGGCAAGTAGACTCCAACTCAGCAAAACAGCTCAAAGTTGCCGGCACGTCAGGCTGTAATAGAGGCTTATACCTTTGCTGTGATGAAAATTTTTCCCATCCAAACCCAAGATATGGACATTTTTCATTGTGAGAGGCACCAACATGGTTCTGCTCAAACAAACTGAAGATCCCACTTTAAATGAGTCATTTAATATAAACATCAGGATCTCTGATGCAGGATTGGCCTCTGTGATCCTGTCTCCTAAAAACACATACAGTGGATCATGGGATTTTTTGAGTTAATAAGAAAGAAGAAACAGCCAGTTCTTCAGTTCCCTTTCCTTGGTTTCTATGGCAGTGTGGACTTCTGGCATTACGGGTAAGCCTCAAATGTCAGAGATTGAAATAAAGGACAAGGTAGGGTGTGAAGGATTGAGGAAAGGCTCAGATGGGTATGTTATAATCTAACAATAAGAAACTTGTGCCTGGAGTTTCCACTCTCTGTGCCCCTCCCTCTCCAGACCTGTAGGATAAAGAGTTAACATGTCCGAATAGTAACACTCAAAATGCTTTCAGAAACTGCCTCCTACATTCTCTACACACTACTGATGCATTTCTGATGTAGGAAAGAAAATCAGCAATCCCTAGGCCACCAGCTAGTGGATGCCAAAGCCAGGGCTAACCCAGTAAACAAAGTCCCACAGTGATTTTAACTAGGACTTGGGCTCCAAGCATAGGGAATGTGGGTGGTGTGTCTCAGGATTAGCTGCCTCAGTTACCCTGGGGCTGGAACAGAGTCTTGGGACCCAAGGCAAAAGGCCAAAGACCTCACCGTCCTGTGGGCCCCTCCCCTGACTTCTCTTGGACTTTCCTCTCTTGTTCTCCCTGCTCCCTATAAATACTGCCCACCTCCTCCGACCACTCAGATTATGCCACCATCATCTTTAGAACACCGATGACAGGATTGGCAAACCTTAGCCCAGGTTGAATTATAAGCACATATCACTTAAAGCTCACTGTGGCCATTTTGTGGTCAAGGAAGTCTCCTCCAAAAAGACATAATGCTCCCCAGAGAAGAAAGACTTCCAACTTTGCACCCCTCCTGGTGCCAGGCTCTGGACTAGGCTCAGGGAGCTCTCCGTCTTCAGCTAAAGACAGACAGGTCAATAACCAAGCAGCATGCAGTGGGAACAAGGCCAAAGCAAGTGTAAGAACCAGGGACATCAGGTGGCCCCTGTGGCTCAGTCGGTAAGGTGCCGGCCCCATATACCAAGGGTGACAGGTTCAAACCCGGCCCCGGCCAAACTGCAACCAAAAAATAGCCAGGCATTGTGGCGGGCGCCTGTAGTCCCAGCTACTCGGGAGGCTGAGGCAAGAGAATTGCTTAAGCCCAGGAGTTGGAGGTTGCTGTGAGCTGTGTGAGGCCACGGCACTCTACCGAGGGCCATAAAGTGAGACTCTGTCTCTACAAAAAAAAAAAAGAACCAGGGACATTAATGTCAAGTGACCCCTCCAGGTTCACTGACGGCTCCCGAACAAGGGATGTCTGTGCCTCACCCTCCGTCTCCAGACCTGTAGGATGAAGAATTAACATACCATACTCAAAATGCTATCCGATACTGCCTTTTCCATCCTCAACACACTGCTATGGAGGGACAAAGAACTTGCCCAGCAGGAAGAAGGTGTTTCCATAGAACTATCTTTGTTCTTTTGTGGCTTCTTGCCTCTCCCTCCCGGACTGCGCAGAACAACTTTGGGCACTGCATGATGATTTCTGGATGAACTTGGGTCCAATCTGCAGTGCCAGGCAGCTTAAACAATCCCAGGCCAAATTTTGTGAGCCCCATAACATCCCATGCTGATAACCCCTCACCTAGAAATGTGACCACTGAAACTAAAACTGAGTAGGTGCACCTATTTCTCTGCCACACTCAAACAATTGTGGGCACTCATAATAAGAGCTAGCATTGACGAAGCAAGCATGGTGGTGTCTAAGGCAATAGGTGCCTCAGTTCACATTGTCATACTACTACTAATATGGGTTATCAATACTCCCATTTTACGGAGAAGGCCAGTGATGCTTACCAAGCTTAGCTAACTTGCCCAAGGTCAAACATCTGGTAACCAGGCAGAGCCAGAATCAAACATTGTTTTCTCTGAGTTTTATGTTGAAGTTCCTGGCTTTGGGATTCTTGGCATGATTTCTTGTTTGGTGGACATTCAGATGCCTTATTCACTAGCCATTGTTTATATAGGGCTCTCTGTGCTCAGTGGGTGAAGGACACTCAGATTAAAGGCATTATTCCTACCCCAGGGAACTTCATTCACACAACTAATCATCAGCGTGGGCCAGCGTATTGCTGGGCACTATCCTGGAACTACATTATCAGAGGAAGAGACAGGTGTCCACTCTGGGAGCTGAGTACCAGGTAGTGAGACACAGCACAGTGCTGTAGGGCATAGTTGACGCATTTAAAGGCTTCACAGCAGAGGGGCAGATATCTGGTTCCTATCTCAAGGAGTTAGGGTGGACTAGACAAGATGGGCCAGAACTCTAGCAAAGGCATAAAACCATGAAAGACGGTGGTTCTTGTGGCCAGAAAGATGTACCAGGCAGTAGGGGAAGGTAGGGCTGAAAGACAAAGCTGTGTCCATGGAAGACCCAAAAAGGGTTAGGGGTTTATTTTATGGCTGTGAAAGAGCTTTGGTGGAGATTTGCTTGGCCAAGACATATCACCACCATCCAACTTAGCTTTTTTTGTTTATTGGCTTATCTGAGGTTTTTCCAGAGAGAAGGTTCTCACACTTTAGCCTGCAGCAGAATCATCTGGAAGGCTTATGTAAACACAAGTCCCTGGTGCTGCTGATGCTGCTAGTCAGGGGCCACTCTTGGAGAATACTTGGTCCCACATGGAATTCCTCCCCTTGCCAGGGATGAGGTTACGATAAGAGGAGTCTGCTGCAGGCTTCCAGAAAGGATCCCTCTGTTAAAAAACAGACTCCAAGGGGAGATGGTGCTTTCTTCCCTCTGGAGATTTTCATGTCCAATGTGATGCCTGGAACTGCTAAATCCATCTTGCAGCTGAGAGAGGAACAAACAGGGACCAAGTCAGCTTACTGAGCAAGAAGATGGAAAGTACCTGGGTCCTCTGTGATGTTGTAGAGCCATGAAATTAACCAACACTGGAAACCCCAGCCCATGGACTTAGTACGTAAAAAAATGATTGTGCCTTATTTTTCAAGCCTTCTTTTCTGCTGCTTACAGCTGATGCCATCGTAATAGATATGGTACACCCTCTGCTATTTGTTTTCTTGCTGTTTAACATTAGTGCTTTGTTCTGAATCCTCTTTTCCTGTCATACCTTTGCTGGCTTCTCAAACATCCCTGTCTCCCAATGACCATTTGTAGGCTGCTGGCACCACAGCTGTCTCTATCCCAGGCCTCCCTCCTACACTCACCCCTGCATCTACTGGGTGATTCCCCTGGAGGGGCTGCCTATACCTCTTATTCTGAATGCTCTTCTATGGAAAGTTTTCTTCCCCATCTGTTTCCTATTTCTACAGCAGCTCCATTTTCTATTTCCAAGGTCAACATTTAGGAATCATCTTTGTTTTCTTTCTCAGAATCCATAGCTAACCCTTTGATAAGTTTAACCACCCCTGCCTCTGAGACATCAGCCCTCCATGTGTTCCTGAGGTCACCTGGTGGCCACTGTCACTTTGTGATAACCATCCTTATCTGGTCTTCCCACTTGGAGCCCCGCCCCACCTTCCAACTGTCCTCAATCCTTGTTCCAGAAGAATTTCTCTAGAACATAGTTTGCAAGACATGCTCCTATATTAAGCAGTAATTTGTGTTTGGATGAGAACTTGAGGTCTGCCTGAGCTCACTGAACTTTGAGACCCACGAGTTAAGATCACTTGGATTTTACTACTCTCAGACATCATCTTCCCTGAGGCATGGAGACCTCAAGATCACATCTAAGTCAGGTTTTACTTACAAGGGAAGAAAGGAGAATGGCTCCTTTGTAGAAGACCAAAAGGGTCAGCATTGGCATCATTGATAAGGACATCAGACAAAGACGGGCATGTAAGAAGAGTGTCATGGATGCCAGGATTTTAAAATCATCTACCAAAGATTTACTGAGGAACTGCTTTATGCCAGGCATCTTATAAGGATTGAGATGCTATCCTAGGTATTTTTCTAACAACCCAGCCTTTATTCCCTTCCTTTGAGTAGCAGTGCCCAAATGTTCCTGTGGAAATCTGCCACACTCATCTTAAGTGTTAGGTAGAACTGGCTTTCACTCCAGCTCCAGGAGTGGACAGATGAACACGGGAGAGCTTTGCAGGAGCACTTGATTCAGGGCCAGGCAGGTGACCCAACCTGAGGCTCCAGTCAATGCCAACCCTGGTACTTTTACGTACATGATCCAGAAGGACACTCTTCTTTCTGTGTTCTACGACAGGGAATAATATAAGCCGAAAGCTCCTGGAAAGGCAAAGATGCCCTCTGAGAATGAAGCCAAGGAGAACCAAGAGAAAGAGAGAATGACTGGGTTATGATGATCTTGTTTGCACCCATGAGCACAGCAATTTCTGAAGTATAATCTGTCATCAGTCTTTTCAATTATGTGAACTGATAAAATTACCTGTTTTGCTTTGGCTGGTTTGCGTTTGGTTCTCTATCATTGAAAATAAAAGAATACTAATACACTAATGTCAGAGGGGCCACAGCCCAGAGTAGACTAAGACTGGGGGAAAATGAATTTTAAACTCATACCCAGAGGAAGAAGGTTGAAGAAGAAATTAACCTGCTGCTCGAGATCAATAAGATAATGCAGTTGTGATGATGAAAATGACCTTTGTCTTTCCAGCGCAGGATGATGCTCTTTGGAAGGAAATCAGAGCTCGGGGTCCTGGAAAACAGAGAGGAGCCCCTCTGACAGTTTGAATTAATTCAAGACCTCTGGCCACTGAGCAAAAAGGGAGCTTGAACATGGAGTTACTCATTCTTGGCTGGAGATGCTGAAGGAGTTGTGAAATAAGGGAGATGGGAAGACACTGAATATCTGATGCAGGCCCATCAATTCCCTTCCCTTTGAATCCTGGCTGCTGGCCCAGTACTGGACAGAGAACAGGTCCCTAAAACTTTTTAGGTCCCTAAAAAAGTTTTAGGGACCTGTTCTTTATTCGTCGGACTATTCTAAATTCCAAAAATGATACTAAGGCAACATTTAAAGGTCCCTTTCTGATATAGTTTGTTGAGTAATAATCTAACAATGAAAGGAATGGCTTTGCATCATCCATACATTTAAGTTGGTTCCTAGAAATCAGGTGTCCATTTAAATATTAGTCCCTGATTGGGAATCCCAATCAGATTTCCCCTCCCTCCCTCTTTTTTCCTTCCTTCCTTCTTTTCTCTTTCTTTGTGTGTGTGTGTGTGTGTGTGCTATAATTATTAGACACTTAGATCAGGAAAATCAAACTGGGCACAGTATATTTGAATTTCCAAAAGGTATATAATAAAGTTTTCATGGTATCCTTTTGGGTAACATGAAAAACTCTAGCTAAGGTAATAATACATTCCGGAAGGTAGACTTATAACCACTTCAAGACTCATACTCACAGCTTGCTGATTAATTCATTCCTGTTCAGCTTGTCAGTTCAGGAGCTCTTCAGGGGCCTGAGATAAAGCTTTGTCCTTGACTCTCTCCTGTTAAAACAAATTTTGCGAATACTTGAATGAAGGCGTAGAAAGCTCTTTATCAAATCTATAGACACCATTGAACTGGGAGGGGACAACATACAAGGTGGATGGGAGAATTCCAATCAAAGAAGCTCTCAATGGCTATGGTGATGCAACAAAACTTCCAAGGCAAAAAAACCCCACCCATAATGGAAAAAAGTATCTGCCATTGTGTTTAAAAACCTCTATTATAAAAGCAAAGGGTAAGAGAATTATGTCTTTGGAATAACCTGAGCAAGGGAAGAAAGGGGTTTTAGTCATCAGCTACTCAACTTGGGAGAGTAGCATTAACTTGCATTAACAGAAGTAGAGAGTGGAGAACAAAGAAGGTCAAAGTTACACTCCAGAATCTCTTATTCAGGACTCACTAGGGTCCTCTATTCAGTTCTCAGTTCTAAGATTGGGGAGGAAAGCTCAACATCTTGAGTATGCTCCAACATAGTTATAAGAGTAGCAGGTAGGGGGCAAGGGAATGCTGTTCAGTCTGAAAAAAAATTCAGAAGGTATACGATTCCTATTTTACACTCTTTAAACAAACTGTTAAGTAAAAGAGACTAAACACAATGCCTAATGCCCAAGGACTAGAATTAGCATCAAGAAGGAGAAGCCTTCCTTATTTTATGTCCTTCATATTTTGAGTCAATAGACAACAGTAAAACTGACCAAAGTTGAAACCCCCATATCAGAAGAAAGTGAGGAAGTGAGTTCCCCACCAGAAGAGGTAACCCAGCTGATTCTAGGTACCAGCTTATTAGGAGTTTTCACAAGAAGCTTTGAGCACTGACTGTGCCATGGGGAGTGATAATGGTACCAAGGGTCTCCTCTGCCACTGCACATCTGAGTCTCTGTGACAAGTAGATTCACAGGAGACCCAAGGTGGGAAGAAAAGAGGTTACAATGGGGAGGGGACAGACAGGAAAGTGGAAAAGGAAACAAAACAAGACTGGTCCACTGCTCTGGGGTCTCAGTGGTCATTGGTGACCATTTAAGAGAGCAGCAGGACATTTTCTTTCATTTCAAGGGGTGCCACTCCAGTCTCTTTTAAGTCTCCACAATGACATGAAAAAACAAGTCCAAAATTAAGCCTCCATTGGGAGCGCACATTAATAACACACCAAAGGACACGTAAATTACACCTATGATTCACTTCCATTGCAGACATACACACTGAATAATGTCGCATTCCAAGCATACCAAGAGGTACGCCATAATTAAGCCACCACTGGCAGCTTGAAAAGCTATGTTGGAATCACTATGGACACACACAGCAATCTAAGTGAATAAAGCCTGAAAAAAAAATCTCCCTATTTGGAACTGCATCATTGCAGTGTAGGATTAAAATGATGGCTTCTAGAGTCAGGCTTCCCTGGATTTTAATTCTGGCCCTACCATGTACTTGGCTTTGGAACCCTTTGAGCAAGTCACCTAACCTTGTTGGGCCGGTTTCCTAATCTGTAAAATGGAGAGATTACCTGGGGGTTCTGGGAAGTGTTTGTTCAGAGAACGCAAACCAAATGCTTTGCACAGAACGAGCACCTGCCCAGCGTAGACGACCATCGGCTTTTGTGGGCATGGGTCCATGTGTCTGACCACAGCTTAATGTCAAAAAATCATACAACTGGTCCTCCCTATTAACTTCACACTTGTCACGGGTTTACTTCAAGTGGGCATTTCCAGTTATTTTTAAACTGAAATGTGATTGCTGCTTTGACATCGTGATTACAGCCCTCGTGGTTGACCGGGTGAAACTCTACCACCTAAAGTGAGGGATTGTCATGTGTTTTGATTCACGCTCTCAGCCTGAGAGAATGACTAATAATCAATGTCCCACGTTCAACAAGTCAATCACGGAATATGCCTGGTTCATGATTATTCAGGGAGGCAGTGGCTGCAGCGTGAAGGAAAACAGCCAGCCTGGATGTCAGCAGACCAGAATTCGAGTCTTGCACCTCCTCTTAACACGCGGGTTTGGCAGTTGTCTTATCCTGACGTATGGTGACATCATCTGTCCCTCATGACATCTCTCTAAAGCAGGTGTTAGTAGCTTCCTGGTCAGGGAAGTCGCATTCTATAAAACGTGCCTTCCTCCATCTCTTTGTGCACGTATGCACGCAGATACCACAAAGGACACGCTGTTTTGCTTGTGGACACCTTCGTTCACCTTTTCCCTGTTGGCCTGTTTCTGCTGTGCACACCTCTCCTTCCCTGCTATCTCCTGACTTCCCTGTATAATCCATTTCTCCAAAGCCAAGGCCACCAGGGCTGATAATCTGAGCCATATACCATCCTCAGTGCTCATGCAATCATTTATAAATATTCCTGATGGTTTATATGGTTTTATAAAATGGGGTCATATTTTACACACTTTTCTGCATTGGCAGCCTCCCCCCCGCCCCCAGGTAGACTGGTATACTCTGTGAGAGGCAGCTCAGCATTCCTCACTGTGGGTCAGAGGCTCAGCCGTAGGTTGACCTACTCCCCTTCCTCTGGGCACTCACCTTGCTGTCTCACCTCTTACCCCATGACAGACACTGATGCAACAAGTATCCCTGAGTTCACACACACACACACACACACACACACACACACACTCACTCTTCCTTTCCAGTGCCTTGATTCTATGTGCTAGATTTCAACATCTCTATTATTCAGAGAAGAAAACCAAGAAATATAGATGTTAGGGGTTTTGTCTGGAATCGCATAGCCAATAAGTGTCAGAAATAGTTCAGACCACTGGACACCATATTGCATGCGATTTATTCCATCTGATGCCTTCCTCTCCCTCCCTGATTTACTGCTAGAAACAAGTTTTTTCCCATCAAACGGAGTCAAGGCCTGCCTGGAATCCCTTCATCCCCTGGACAGAGGTGGTCAGGTGTTTGGCAGTCACAGAGTATCCTGGTGACTCTGGACGGGAGAATTCAGGGCTGCTGCCAGTGCTAGCATGTGGCAAGGACTTAGGGAAGTCATGCTAAAAATATTTCATTTGCTCGATAAATAAGTATTGAATAGCAACAGTGCTCCAGGCTAGCAGGGAGCAGGCTCTGCTTCAGCCCTCTGTGAAGGCTGCATGAACGGCCGTGGCTCCATTTGTTTCCATGTTGGGGAATCTGAACAGCAGGGCTGGAGTTCTGGGCATATTGTCAACGGACTTCTAGGTCTTCGTGACCAGTTGTTATCAGATTGGCTGTGAAATTCTGTGGCCCTTTTCCTGAACTGAACCACTTCCTCTGTAGACTAAGGAGAAGAGAGGATCACAGGATTGGGCCTGTACATCAAGCTACCATATCACCAGTGAGAAGGCTGAGGCAGCAAAGGGATGCTTGCCGAGTGTTCCCGGAGCTGGTGACAGGGTTGGGATGTGACTCTGGGGTTCCTGGCTGATTTGTTCTTTGTTCTTGGCTGTTGTTACTGCAGTCGTGTGTACACGTATGCCTAGATTCTCTCCTCTCTATAAACCCCTGTGATCTGCTATGTTCTGAATGTTTGTGTCTCCCCCAAATTCATATCTCGAAGCTTAACTCTTAATGTAATAGTATTAGGAGGTGAAGCCTTTTGGAAGTGATTAGGTCATGGGGGCTCTGCCCTTCTAACGGGGCCCGAAGCAGTAAGTTAATTCCTGCAGCCACACAAGGACACATAGCAGGTGCCACATCTGAAACAGAGAACAGCCCTCACCCAGCACTAAATCTGCTAGCAGCTCAATCTTGGGCTTCCAGCCCCAGAAAGATAAATAATAAGTTTCTGTTGTTTCCAAATAACCGAGTTTGGGATGTTTTGTTATAACTGCCCAAACACACTAAGCTATGACCTTCATACAATGAAACATGATCTCTGAGGTCCAAATGAGTCTGAGTTTGAGGTGCAGCTCTCCTACCTATTGGGTGACCTTGACAGAACTATTTAACCTCTTTGGATTAATAAGGGAGCCAGTCCACTAGGATTCTGAGGCTTCAATGAAATCATGACTTAAAAGGGCTTAGCAGGAAGCCTACCACATGCTGTGTGCACTCAATTAATGTTGGCTGTAATGTTTTATTTCCTATTTACTTCTTTGAATTCTTGCAAAACCTCTCTGCAATTCCCGAAGCTGCCAATACAACTTCTTTTCCCAGAACAATACTTCTCTTGACATATGTGTAGATGTGGGCCCTCTCTGTGAAGCTATTCCAAGCCTACTCTATAGCCTTTCCTCCACCAAACCCCTAAGGAGTTGTTGGCCTGTGCTTAACTTCTCCAGAAGCAAGAGTCTGCTCGCTGCTTTCTGGTGAACACAGCGGCGAACTTGTCAAAGAATCAGCCAGGGGAGGCTGGTGCGTGGTCAGCAAGGCAGGATGGGACCGTCCATCCTGATTCTTTTCTCTGTGTCCAAGTGTAAAGGGGCTGTGCCTACAAAGCTGTCTCTGCCAGCCTCGGGGAAGAAGCCAAATCATTTAATTTGAAAATTTTATTTCTACCAGAGGGAAAGATTCTGGGGCAATTAGGACTATTGTAATTTCTTATTAAGGTCAAAAAGAAATTGTAGGTAGAGCCCATGAGTCACCTTCCTACACAGAAAGAAATGAAACCCTCTGAGTGACTTGGCGTGGGCAAGCCTGTGTGTCACATACTTGGGAGACGGGGAGAGTCCTGCCACCTCCTTCCTGCCTCTGAAATGCTCACTTTTTTGGAAACCCAGGAAAATTAATTCTAAGTGTGGATTATTAATTCATCATGATCTATGAATAATTTATTGTGAATATAGCCGTATCACATTTTGGAGCCCACGCCTGTCCTTGCCTTGGGAGAGATGGATTTTCCCCGCCAAACTGCTCGAGTGAGTGTGGGACCAGGAGCTCAGCCGCCCACATCTTAAGGATGTCAGAGCCTTGATCCAAGCCTGATGCCTCCTTTGAATCCAGCAGCCAAAGTGGATGCCACTGCAGTGAGCTGAGATGTCCTGCTGAAGTGAGGGTGCTTCTTGATGACTGGGGGACTTGCTCGGCAGAGCTGTGGCAGCACCAGGATATAAAAGGAATTCCTGTTGTGATCAAGCTTGCCACTGCTGATCACATTTTGATCCTGCAAGGGGGCCTCTGAAGGGTGGTCCATCAGTTATAAACACCCCAATATAATTCACAGGCGGCTTCTCTAGAAGCTTCCCTCTGAGCAGGTGTCCCCGCACCCTATTTCTGGGGAGGAAGGTAGTGTTAGGGCACTGTTACCTAACAACCTACAGAGAGCCAGGTGCAAAGGCCTGAGTGGGGTGATGGAGAGGCTGCGCTGGCCTGGAGGCATCTCTCTGCAAGCAGCATGAACCATCCTCTGTCACACTTAAGCAGCTGTGGGGTTAGACAGGAACTCTAGAGACACTCTCCCCTGGACCATGAGCTTATAGGAGACCCCGGGGTGCAGACAGGACAAGCAGAACTTCTCTGGTTTGATAGACGGGGCATCTGAGCCTGGCAGGTCCTGGCTGGGCTCAAAATAGTCTCTACCCTGGCTGGCAAATAATTCCTGCATCAATGATTTCACCAAGTTGGTGGATGCCCCTAGCTCTGCTTGTTTACTCATGTGGTCCAGTTCAGAGCCAGACCCATGCACAGGGCTGGGACTTGGGAATGACCCAGCTCCCATCCTTGTGCTGAAGGTGCTTTCTCTCTCAAGTTGTAGGGGGACACCTAACACAGTCTCAGTGGCAACAAGGCTGTGCTGCGGGAAAGATAAGACGCTGAGAGCCAGGGCACAGCCATGCTGCAGGCTAGCCTCTGCGTCCCTGTCTGTTTCCCTACCCTCCTCCCTCATCTCCTATCAGCCACACCAGCCTGTGGTCTATCCCTCTCCTAAGGCCCTTCTACCTGCTAGGGCCCCACGGCACTTTGGGTGACTGGGTCTTCTTATCTTTCAGGTCCTCCCCACTCACTTCATCTGGCAGAGCTCTCATCTGATGGACAGCCTTCCTCCAGAGCACCTGTCAGTTTGTCATAATTACTTGCATGTCTTTCTGCCACTGGACTACAGGTCCCATGAGGGTAAGCACCTTGTCTGGCACGTGCACTATTGTAGCCCGTCTCATGCTGCAGTGTAGCTTGACAAATACTGAGTGAAAGAATAAATAAATGAACACAAGTCAGACCCTGAGGTGAGTCAACAGAAAGGCAAAACTAAGCATCTCCAGGAGGACTGAGGTGAGCGCATTCGCTTTACCTGGGGGATCTGGGATGGCTTCACGGAGGAGGAACCATTTGAGCTTTGAGGATTCTCTGGCTGAGAATAACACGATGTCCTTCTGTCTCCTTTTAAGTTCAAAGACTGTGCATTAATTCATAACAGGGGAAAGAATGTCACAACCAGACAGTGTATATTATCCAAATGTCTGCAACGCAGTAGCAATGGGGAGGTTTCCAGCTGAGCCTGGAATCAAAGGAGGTGCTTGCTGAGAGGAGGCTGGGAGGCAGGCACTGAGGCCACTGAAGAGCTTGGGAGCGTTGCTCCTCTCTCCTTTTCAGAGCTCATCTTTCTGAGGCCATGATATTTGATGTCGCCAAAGATTTGTCATCCTCATTTCTCTGGGCAGTGCTGATGGGGTGATCTTGACTTTCCGCCTTCCTTTCACATACACAGCCCTATGCGCGTGCACATACACACACACACACACACACATACACACGCAAGCATCATATCCTGGACAGCAAGGGAAGTGGAAGAGACCTGATGCTTCTGGGCCTGGATGTGCATATTTACAGCTTAGGGTCTTAGTAGTCCTCATCCTGCTGGGGAGATGGTCAAAGACCAGGCACGAGGAAGGGAGCTTTGGAATTAATGCATCCCTCAGAGATGGGGCAACTGGGCTAACGCTGGTGTTTTCCTGATGGTATAGTGTGTGGGAGTGGAGGGTTGGACATTTGGCCCCACAGCCAACCTCATCATTTCTCAGAGGTGAGCCTTGATCTGGAGAAAGACAAGCTGACCTTGCAGTCCAGGCCAGCTTTACCACCTCCCTTGTTTTGTGACTTCTCTGAACCTCAGAAACTTCATCTGTAAAATGATAATTCCGTGAAGGTACTGCATTGGCTTCTCAGCCAGAGTCTGAGGTTGCGGTGAGCTACCACGCCCACTGCACTCTGCTCAGGGGCATAGGGTGGGACCCTGTCTCAACAACAACAACAAAAAAATCTGTCCATCAAATGAGATAATCAAAACTAGGAGTGGTAAAGGGAGTGGAGAACATGGAAACCAACAAAATAGAAAAGCAACTGCCTAGTTATACCAATGAAGAAAATAATAGAGAGAAAATAGTACTCTATGCTAGGATTTGGACGGGGAAGAAGACCATTGGTATTGTGTGGAGGACATTATAAGACTAATGTAAGAATATATGTACCAGAAATTTAAAAAGTATTGAAGTCAAGATCAAATGCATGATTTTCTATGAAATATAAGTTGCTGAAATTAACTTTAAAAAAATAATGATTTCATCAGACAAAACTCTAGGAAAAAACTGGAAAAAACAGTCACTGAATTACAACTCTAAGTAATTTTTATCTTTTTCAAAAGACATAAGGCTCAAGCAGTTTCTATAAAGTGGTTTTTTTCTTTTAACTTTTGAGGAATCAGCCATTTACAAACTCTATGAACTATGACAGAATTTTTTTTAAGTGAAACCCAACCCATTTTCCGAGTTGGAGTATTACTAATAACCATGTTTGAAGAAAATAACATTTAAAAGAAATCTATAAGATACTATCACCAATGAAATCACATGTAAAATAAATATGTATATGTATCAAAAAAATATGTATATGTATCACTCCAACCATATCATTTTACAAACTCTCTGAAAGGATATATAGCAAACTGGTAAAACTGTTAACTCTGAGTGACAGAATTAAAGACGATTTGTTTGATTTGTTCTTGCATTATTTCTTCTTTTTCTCTCAATTAGCACATTGTACATTTTTTATTTTAAATATTCCTCTAAAGAGAACACTGTGAGAATGACAGGAGCTACTACTCCTTGCATAGTTCCTGCTACAGGGTAGGTGCTTAATAGATCAAGGTTTTATGCAAAAATCCCCTCATCACCAGCCGCCATGTCAGCTTCCTGGTCCTCTCCACCTCCTCAGGGCAGTGTGAGAGGCTCCAGCCCACCTGGGCAGTTGATGGCTGACAGATGCTGAGCGAGTGAGCCAATCCCTTCAGAGGGAGGCTCCTGCCCGGCCATCCCTCCAGCCATCGCATCTGCAGGGTGCTTTATTACTGTTCTTAACAGGCTTGCCTGTCACAGACGCTTCCTTCCCCAGTGATTCCTGGGCTCCGACTGTTCATTCCCCAGGCAGAGTCATAACACACTGCTATGATGGCAGAATTGTTTGTCCCAGAAGAAAACTAAGATGTCATCACAAACAGAGGCTTGTGGGTCTGGCAGGTAGAGTGCAGTCTGTGCAGTGGCAAACCCGAAGGAGGAGAAACTGCAGGCATCTTCCATCACTCACAGCCCTGAAGAATGAGTGAAGGATCAAAACCAAGGGCACTTAAGTATTGCTGGTGGAAAATCCTGAAGTATAGGCTCTGGCACTGATCGGGTCGAACTTGCCACTTGATTCTGAGCATCTCTGAGCCTCTGATTCTTAGTCTCCTTGCAAAAATTCTATTGTAGCATGCTGCCGAAATTGTTAGCTATCATTGCTCTAACTGTGGCTGGCCGACTATGGGAAGTTCTGGGAATCAGGTTCCAGCTCAGATTGGGCATAATCAACCAATAATGGGAATGGTCTCTAAAATGGGGCTGTCCTATGATGCAGAATATTTGAAGTCATTATGGGGGGACTACTGGGGAGCCAGGTAAGGAGAGTCCAATAAGAGGGTTCTAGCCAGGAGGAATATTGTCAAAACCCTGTCCTTGCAGCAGGATGGACTATTTTTTTTTTTTTTTTATTGTTGGGGATTCATTGAGGGTACAATAAGCCAGTTACACTGATTGCAATTTTTAGGTAAAGTCCCTCTTGCAATCATGTCTTGCCCCCATAAAGTGTGACACACACTAAGGCCCCACCCCCCTCCCTCCATCCCTCTTTCTGCTTCCCCCCCATAACCTTAATTGTCATTAATTGTCCTCATATCAAGATTGAGTACATAGGATTCATGCTTCTCCATTCTTGTGATGCTTTACTAAGAATAATGTCTTCCACGTCCATCCAGGTTAATACGAAGGATGTAAAGTCTCCATCTTTTTTAATGGCTGAATAGTATTCCATGGTATACATATACCACAGCTTGTTAATCCATTCCTGGGTTGGTGGGCATTTAGGCTGTTTCCACATTTTGGCGATTGTAAATTGAGCTGCAAAAAACAGTCTGGTACAAGTGTCCTTATGATAAAAGGATTTTTTTCCTTCTGGGTAGATGCCCAGTAATGGGATTGCAGGATCGAATGGGAGGTCTAGGTTGAGTGCTTTGAGGTTTCTCCATACTTCCTTCCAGAAAGGTTGTACTAGTTTGCAGTCCCACCAGCAGTGTAAAAGTGTTCCCTTCTCTCCACATCCACGCCAGCATCTGCAGTTTTGAGATTTTGTGATGTGGGCAATTCTCACTGGGGTTAGATGATATCTCAGGGATGTTTTGATTTGCATTTCTCTAATATATAGAGATGATGAACATTTTTTCATGTGTTTGTTAGCCATTCGTCTGTCGTCTTTAGAGAAAGTTCTGTTCATGTCTCTTGCCCATTGATATAAGGGATTGTTGGCTTTTTTCATGTGGATTAATTTGAGTTCTCTATAGATTCTGGTTATCAAGCTTTTGTCTGATTGAAAATATGGAAATATCCTTTCCCATTGTGTGGGTTGTCTCTTTGCTTTGGTTATTGTCTCCTTAGCTGTACAGAAGCTTTTCAGTTTAATGAAGTCCCATTCGTTTATTTTTGTTGTTGTTGCAATTGCCATGGCAGTCTTCTTCATGAAGTCTTCCCCCAGGCCAATATCTTCCAGTGTTTTTCCTATGCTTTCTTGGAGGATTTTTATTTTTTCATGCCTTAAATTTAAGTCCTTTATCCATCTTGAATCAATTTTTGTGAGTGGGGAAAGGTGTGGGTCCAGTTTCAGTCTTTTACATGTAGACATCCAGTTCTCCCAACACCATTTATTGAATAGGGAGTCTTTCCCCCAAGGTAAGTTCTTGTTTGGTTTATCGAAGATTAGGTGGTTGTAAGATGTTAGTTTCATTTCTTGGTGTTCAATTCGATTCCAAGTGTCTATGTCTCTGTTTTTGTGCCAGTACCATGCTGTCTTGAGCACTATGGCTTTGTAGTACAGACTAAAATCTGGTATGCTGATGCCCCCGGCTTTATTTTTGTTACTAAGAACTGCCTTAGCTATACGGGGTTTTTTCCGGTTCCATACAAAACGCAGAATCATTTTTTCCAAATCTTGAAAGTACGATGTAGGTACTTTGATAGGAATGGCATTGAATAGGTAGATTGCTTTGGGAAGTATAGACATTTTAACAATGTTGATTCTTCCCATCCATGAGCATGGTATGTTCTTCCATTTGTTAATATCCTCTGCTATTTCCTTTCTGAGGATTTCATAGTTTTCTTTATAGAGGTCCTTCACCTCCTTCGTTAGGTATATTCCTAGGTATTTCATTTTCTTTGAAACTATGGTGAAGGGAGTTGTGTCCTTAATTAGCTTCTCATCTTGACTGTTATTGGTGTATACAAAGGCTACTGACTTGTGGACATTGATTTTATATCCTGAAACATTACTGTATTTTTTGATGACTTCTAGGAGTCTTGTGGTTGAGTCTTTGGGGTTCTCTAAGTATAAGATCATGTCGTCAGCAAAGAGGGAGAGTTTGACCTCCTCTGCTCCCATTTGGATTCCCTTTCTTTCCTTGTCTTGCCTAATTGTATTGGCTAGAACTTCCAGCACTACGTTGAATAGTAAAGGTGACAGAGGACAACCTTGTCTGGTTCCAGTTCTAAGAGGAAAAGCTTTCAGTTTTACTCCATTCAGTAAAATATTGGCTGTGGGTTTGTCATAGATAGCTTCAATCAGTTTTAGAAATGTGCCACCTATGCCTATACTCTTCAGTGTTCTAATTAGAAAAGGATGCTGGATTTTATCAAATGCTTTTTCTGCATCTATTGAGAGGATCATGTGATCTTTATTTTTGCCTCTGTTAATATGGTGGATAACGTTTATGGACTTGTGTATGTTAAGCCAGCCTTGCATCCCTGGGATGAAGCCTACTTGATCATGATGAATGACTTTTTTGATGATAAGCTGTAATCTATTGGCTAGGATTTTGTTGAGAATTTTTCCATCTATATTCATGAGTGAGATTGGTCTGAAATTCTCCTTTTTGTTTGGGTCTTTTCCTGGTTTTGGTATCAGGGTGATGTTTGCTTCATAGAATGTGTTGGGGAAGATTCCTTCTTCCTCAGTTTTTTGGAATAATTTCTGCTGTACGGGAATAAGCTCTTCCTTGAAGGTTTGATAGAATTCTGGAGTGAAGCCATCTGGACCAGGGCATTTTTTAGTTGGAAGCTTTTTTATTGTTTCTTTGATCTCAGTGCTTGAAATTGGTCTGTTCAGGAGCTCTATTTCTTCCTGGCTAAGTCTAGGGAGAGGGTGTGATTCCAAATATCGATCCATTTCCTTCACATTGTCAAATTTCTGGGCATAGAGTTTCTGGTAGTATTCAGAGATGATCTCTTGTATCTCTGTGGGATCAGTTGTTATTTCCCCTTTATCATTTCTGATTGAGGTTACTAGAGATTTTACTTTTCTATTTCTAGTTAGTCTGGCCAATGGTTTATCTATTTTATTTATTTTTTCAAAAAACCAACTCCTTGTTTCATTAATTTTCTGAATGATTCTTTTGTTTTCAATTTCATTGATCTCTGATTTGATTTTGGATATTTCTTTTCTCTACTGAGTTTAGGCTTAGATTGTTCTTCTTTTTCCAATTCCATAAGATCTCTTGTGAGATTGTTGATGTGCTCTCTTTCTGTTTTTCGAATGTAGGCATCTAAAGCGATGAATTTTCCTCTCAAAACTGCTTTTGCAGTATCCCACAGGTTTTGGTAGCTTGTGTCTTCATTGTTGTTATGCTCAAGGAAGTTAATGATTTCCTGTTTTATTTCTTCCTTCACCCATCTGTTATTCAACAGAAGATTGTTTAGTTTCCATGCCTTTGGGTGGGGTCGAGCATTTTTGTTAGAGTTGAGTTCCACCTTTAGTGCCTTATGGTCTGAGAAGATACAAGGTAAAATTTCAATTCTTTTGATTCTGTTGATATTTGTTTTGTGTCCCAGGATATGATCAATTTTGGAGAATGTTCCATGGGGTGATGAGAAGAATGTATATTCTTTATCTTTGGGATGGAGTGTTCTACATGCGTCTATCAAGCACAGTTGTTCTAGGGTCTCATTTAAGTCTCTTATATCCTTTTTTAATTTCTGTTTAGAGGATCTGTCCAGCTCTGTAAGAGGAGTGTTAAGGTCCCCTGTTATGATGGTATTATCAGATATCATATTGCTCAGACTGAGTAAGGTCTGTTTCAAGAATCTGGGAGCATTTAAATTGGGTGCATAGATATTTAGAATTGAAATGTCTTCTTGTTGTATTTTTCCCTTGACCAATATAAAGTGACCATCTTTGTCTTTTTTGACTTTAGTTGCTTTAAATCCACATGTATCTGAAAATAAGATTGCAACTCCTCTTTTCTTCTGAATTCCATTTGCCTGAAAAATTGTCTTCCAACCCTTGACTTGGAGCTTTAATTTGTCTTTTGAAGCCAGGTGTGTTTCTTGCAGACAGCAAATGGATGGCTTGTGTTTTTTAATCCAGTCAGCCAATCTATGTCTCTTCAGTGGGGAATTCAAGCCATTAACATTTATGGAGATAATTGATAAGTGTGGTAGTATTCTATTCGTCTTATTTGGTGAGAGTCCATTGCTTAGTTTTATCTTTTGCATCAGTGTGGAGGTTAGGTTCTGACCTTGATTTCTGAGTTCTTACTTTGCTGCTGATCCATTGTGGTGGTCAGTGTGCAGAACAGGTTGAAGTATTTCCTGTAGAGCTGGTCTTGTTGTGGCGAATTTCCTCAATGTTTGTATATCCGTAAATGATTTGATTTCTCCATCAATTTTGAAGCTTACCTTAGCAGGGTACAGAATTCTGGGCTGAAAATTGTTCTGTTTAAGTAGATTAAAGGTAGATGACCATTGTCTTCTTGCTTGGAAAGTTTCATTAGAGAAGTCTGCGGTCACTCTGATGGATTTGCCCCTGTAGGTCAACTGGCGCTTACTCCTGGCAGCTTGCAGAATCTTTTCTTTTGTCTTGACTTTGGGCAGGTTCATCACAATGTGTCTTGGAGAAGCTCGGTTAGAGTTGAGGTGACCTGGGGTCCGATATCCCTCTGAAAGCAGTGTGTCAGAATCTTTGGTGATGTTTGGGAAATTTTCTTTTATAATATTCTCTAGTATGGCTTCCATTCCTCTGGGGCATTCTTCTTCCCCTTCTGGGATTCCTATAACTCGTATGTTGGAACGCTTCATAAAGTCCCATAATTCTGACAATGAACGTTCTGCTTTCTCTCTCTTCTTTTCTGCCTCTTTTACTATCTGAGTTATCTCAAAAACTTTGTCTTCTACCTCTGAAATTCTTTCTTCTGCATGGTCTAACCTTTTGCTGATACTTTCCATTGCGTCTTTAAGTTCCCTGATTGACTGTTTCATTTCCTTCAGCTCTGCTATATCCTTTTTGTATTCTTCATATCGTTCATCTCTGATTTGATTCTGTTTTTGGATTTCCTTTTGGTTATTTTCCACTTTATTAGCAGTTTCCTTCATTGTTTCCATCATTTCTTTCATTGTTTTCAACATGTGTATTCTAAATTCCCTTTCTGTCATTCCTAACATTTCTTTACAGGTGGAATCCTCTGCAGTAGCTACCTCATGGTCCCTTGGCGGGGTTGTTCTGTTCTGGTTCTTTATGTTGCCTGGAGTTTTCTGCTGATTCTTCCTCATGAGTGATTTCTTTTATCTGTTTCCTTGCCCTAATTTTCCTTTCACTTCCTCTTGCTCTTTAAGTCTTGTGCCTGTGGACTAAGGGTTACAGGACCAGATGGGTGAGAAGGTTGAAGAGCAAAAAAGGGATGAAAGAAAGGAGGACTGAGTGATAAGAAAAAAAAGAAAGATAGAGAAAGGAGAGGGGGTGGGGGTAAGGAATATTGACAAAAAGAAGAGAGGCACAGAAAGAGGGAGACAGGGCAATATAGGTGTACAGTAGGGTACTTTGACACAACCTTAAAAAACCCCACCTTCTGGGGGTGGCCTGTGGGGTGGTTCCCTTGAGGTCAGCAGCTCTTTGCTAACCTGATCAGACACAGTACCCCACCTCCACCAAGTAGAGAGGAAAGACAAAAATGCTATAAATCAAACCAAAACAAGCAAACAGAAAACTTTACGGGGATAAAATTGGGTGAAAAACCAAATGATAGCGGTAGAAACACTAGCAGAAATGAAGTTGTAGTTATTAAAAAAGGCAGCAATTGGGCGGCGCCTGTGGCTCAGTGAGTAGGGCGCCGGCCCTATATACCGAGGGTGGTGGGTTCAAACCCAGACCCGGCCGAACAGCAACAACAACAACAAAAAAAAATAGCCGGGCGTTGTGGTGGGCGCCTGTAGTCCCAGCTGCTCGGGAGGCTGAGGCAAGAGAATCACATAAGCTCAAGAGCTGGAGGTTGCTGTGAGCCATGTGACACCACGGCACTCTACCGAGGGCAGTAAAGTGAGACTCTGTCTCTACAAAAAAAAAAAAAAAAAAAAAAAGGCAGCAATGGGAAACTATAATTAAACTAGAAAAATTGAGAAAGAAAAAGGGATCTGTATGGAAAAGATTGAAATTAAAAAACAAAAGAACATCAACAACGTCAAAATAAACAAACAAAAAAAAAAACAACCAAACAAAAAAAAAGAAAAAGAAAAAAATACACAACCAAAAACAAAGCAGTTTGTATATGTTATTGAATATTGTCTGGGCAACACGTGGTCTTCTGGGGTATGGGATGTTAGTCACAGTTCTGATACGACTGGAGGCTGCTGATTTCTCAAACCTCAGCAGGTAGACACCCTAAATCTCTCTTCAGCCCACTTAAAAGGCACTTTGAACTTGTAAACTTGCTGAGCAGAAGCTTTCCCAGCTTTCTCGCTGGAATCACTGCTGAAGTGGCTATCCACTTACCCAGTGTGCCAAAACCGGTCTCACTCTGCCCCTGAGGGTTAGGGCTGCAAGGCGGCTCAGACCCCACCCTTAGGCTACTTGGTTGCTGGGTTACCAGCTCCCACCCCTTTCTAGCTCTGCGACCCTGAAGGCGGAGCTTGCCGGGGCAGATCACTGACAATGGCTTGGTGTGACCCACCGCCAAACACTTTTAGCTCCGTCTGGCTCAGCGGCTCAGACTGGGGCCCTAGACAACGGCCAAAGTTCTCCGCACTCCCGCTCAGGCCTTCCCCAAGGCAGTTCAACTCAGTGCCAAGTCCAGGGACACCAAAACAGCTCACAGGTAAGGCCTTTCTGGTTTGCAGTCTCGCTGCTACTGAACTTACAGTTGTGGGCGGGTTTAGACGGATTGAACACACGCGACCACTTGCTGGTTTTCCACTGTTTTAGTCCTCCTCTTGGGGTCCAGAAGTCTCTCGCTGACTTCCTGTATCCTCATAGGAGTGATGATAGGCAGTTCCCACCAGCCGGAGATGCCTGGAGTCCTATCTCCCCAGACTCACGGTGCCCAGATGCAAGGAAGCTGTTACTCGGCTGCCATCTTGCTTCTCAGCAGGATGGACTATTAAGAACCGGACTTGTACTACTATTATAAGCAACTAGGAAAATGGAGCAAACACAGCCCTTTCAGAATGAGACAACAGGAGTGATTCCTGAAAGTAGGGCAGGGGATTAGGTGAGCCCCCAAATCACCCAGCCTGCTGCCAGGGATAGTCTCACTTTCTGCCTAGAGGCAAATTCTGAACCCACAGACACAGACTTCATAGCCTCGTTGAGTTGAAAAGATGGAAATAGAAGTTCCGAAGGTGCTGAAGGTGCTGAAAGTTGAAGGAGCAGAGTATTTCTAGAGCAGAGTAACCTACCCCAAAAGAGCCACAGAAATCTCTGGGGGTACCTGCCCTGCTTCCATAGAATGAAGTATAACAAACTAGGCAAACAACCCATGGGGAGCTGTAAGAGGGACCATTCGCAGAGCACACAGAGGGCAGGGACACCCTGGAACTCTGCCAAGAAGCATGAAGAGAATCCTCAGAGGTCACGTGGGCATTCAGTGGGGCCTCAGAGGAAGCACACCTAAACGTTCAGTTGTAACTATCCCAAGAATGAAGGAAGTTCCAGGCCTGCCTTAGCAACTCTCAGAAACAGATTAAAAGTGATCAAATAACCCACAAGTGGCTGATCTGCATTCTAGAACAAAATCTACTCTCTAGAGGAAGACAACTAAATCCAGACACTCGGCAACATAAAACTCACCGTTTGCATCATTCACTACAAGTCACCAGATGTAGCAAGAAATGGAAAAATGTGCACTATAAGCCAGAAGAAAAATCCATCAGAAGAAAGAACTGAGAAACAGCAGAGATGAGAGAGCCGGCAGATGAGAACTGTGTAAAGCATGGAAACGAAAATAAGAATGTCAGTGTCCAGTGTACTCAGTACCACTATGAAACCAATAGATGAACAACTACACACCCACTCGAGAGAAAAACACAATTACACCCAAGTGTGGGGAGGAGGGGAGGGAAAAAAGGGGGGATTGGTGAGCTCCCACCTAATGTGCACAACGTAAGGGTATACAGCACACCCCCTGGGTGAAGGGCTCAACTACAACTTGAACTTTAAGAAATGCAAACAACGTAATCTAATCATGTGCACCCTCATATTAATGTGAAATTTAAAGGAAACAAAAACCAATATAAACAATAAGAACATGAGGAGAAAAGCAGGAGATACAAAGAGGAAGCAAATGGAACTTCTGCAGGTAAAAAACGATATCTAAAATGAATACTCCAGATGAGATAAACAATGGATTAAATACCTTAGAGGAAAAGATCAGCGAACTTGAAGACAAAGAGCATGAATTCAACCTAAGTGAAGCACAGATACTTAAAAGGTAGCAGAGCCTCAACAAGCTATGGGACAATATCAAATAGCCAAGCATAGTAAGAAAAACACTTTACCAAATACTGATGACGGAATATTTTCACATTCGATCACATTTATGAACTGGCAGACCCCAAAAGCTCAACAAACCCGAGGCAGGATAAACAAACACAAAAGGAAGCCAGACCATAATGCATTATAAACAAATTGCTGAAACTGATGATAAAGAAAAAAACTGCAAAGCAACCAAAGAAAAAAAGACAGTTATAGACAGAAAAACAAAAGCTTGAAATCATTTTTAAAGGCTTCAGGATATAGTCTTGCAGGAGTAAGTAGAGAGAAGTTAGAACATAGAGCAAAACCACACCACAGCAACCAGATGAAGAGTCAGTGGGGAGATAGGAGGGCTTTAGATGAGGGGTGATACCTTCAGATTCGTGTGGAAGGAAGAGCACTCTGACCCCTGTGTGAAGAACTAACAGAGATCCCAGGCGAGGCCCTCTGTGAGATAGGGCAGGGACAGAGTGAACAAGTGCACCCACCAAGAGATGTTTAGGGCATGGAGTCACTTGAACTTGGGGATGGAAAATAAAGAGCAGGAGGAAGCAGTGCCCTCTGGCTGGGCCCTGGAGCAGCAGCGGAGATAGCACCATGGAAACAGGAACACAGGGGTGGTGGAGAGTTTGGGGACAATGATGAATTCAAGGTTGAATTCACCACGCCCTGGAGGTGCCATGGTGACACTCCTCTGCAGGTGTGAGCAGGAAGCACAGACAAGAACTTTGCTGAGATGGCCGAGACCGGGCTTCTCCCACAGAAGTACATGCGAGTCACTCTGTCACTTGGACATCTTGTTAGAAAACAAATCCAACTTAGTACATATCTTGTAGGATTTGCTTTCTAAAAAGCTCCCATGATGCTGACAGTCCAGATACCACACTTGCAGTAGCAGAGGAAGGGCACCCACCCACCCCACCCACGTGGAAGAGGTGTTTTGTTGTTAGTATTTGTGTTCCCACCCCCAGTCTGTATTTTCAGAAGCCGTGATGTTCTTGCTAAAGAAAGAAAAAACCTTTATCCTTCCTATGCTCCCTGTTGGCCACAAGCCCCTAGAAGACAAGTGGCGGGGAATTGGCTGCATTCCAAATTCTCCTGCCTGGCTCCTGCACTCTTAAAATACCCTCAGTCATGGCTGCTTCTAGAATGTGAGCTGACCTGGAACACTTTGCATCAAGGGTAGCGAGGCTTTCAAGCAGTTTCCCAGAACAAGAAAGAGAGAGTTGAGTGCGAGAGAAATGTTTCTGAAAATTAGACTCAGCGGATCACAAAAGTGGCAAGGAGCAGAGACATGAGATTTGTTGGAAAGAGTGCCAGCTGCCTGCCTAAATGCGCTCCACTGAGTCTCTCCTCGTCCGTGGAATGGGGTCATGGCTCCCGCTGCAGAGCTCCTGTGAGGAGGAAGCGAGATTGTGCATGTGAGCCAGTGGGAACAGGGAGTGGGCACAGTGGGTGTGTAGAATGTTCTAGAGCCTTATGTCTCTTCAGAAGTGCGTGGCCTCAGAGAAGATTGCATCTGGGCCTTGATAGTAGTCTCGTCACATTGTAGATCTAGTTGGGTCATTTATCAAACAAAGTAGTAAAAGTCACCACCCAGGTGTGTGACGATGACAAAACGAGTTCATGTTTGCAAAGCACCTAGTGTGACATCTGTGTGTAACAGGGTACAATAAATGCTAGTTGCTCCCTGCACCTTCCTCCGTAGGAGACAATTTGTTAAGAATTCACCAAGACCTCTGTCTACCCTCCCAGCTATTTTTAACATTGCATAAATGGCTCGCTGCTCTCTCCTCTGTCTCTCTCAGTCCCCTTTTGACTAGGCCTCCCCCAAGCCTACTTGGGGGCTGTGAAATTCAAAAGGGAAAACTAACCCTAGGTGTAGATTAGCAGGTGACAACACAAAGCCAAGTCATTTTCTTGTCAGGCGTCCCTGAAGCATCAGTGCTGTGATTGGCTGCCCCTGCCCAGTGCCTTTCTTCTTGTCAAGGCGCGCCCCTTACCCTGGTGCCCAATTAAACTATCCAGTTTCCAGAGTCCACTCTCTGTGACCCCTCAAAACCCAAAGCAAAGAAAGCGCCCACTTTGTGAAAAAAGAATCAAAGCACATCGAAAAGCTAGACGGGCTCTGGAACCAAAGCTGACTTGAGGACTCTGAGCTCCCAGACAGATTAATCCCTGGACGTGCCAGCTCTAACAGACAGACCTCAAGGCTGAACTATACGCTGCCTGCCTCAGTGTCGGCACCACTGCGGAGTAAGTTTCCAGTTCTCCCCACAGGCCTAGTTTAGAGAGGACGATGTCTTCTCTGGCATAGTTTCTCTGCTTGATTCAGATGTGTGGGTGACGGGGAGGGCCAGGAGAAGAAGGTTAGAGACCTGGAGACCTAGAGACAGAGGTGTGGGCTGTTGAGCTCATACCCAGGATGTGGGCTGCTCTCTCCTCCCACAGAGACCAGGGCAGGGGTGACGAGTGCAGGGGCAGGGGCACCCCACAGGTGGCAGAGATGCTCCTAACACCCTTTGAAGGGATAAGTCACCTGGGTTTGGATACCCAAGGGATCCAGGCATGAGGGGTGACTTTAGACAAGGCATCGAGCTGCTCCATGCCTGGGAATCCTCTTCTGGTAAGGTGGACCGTCCCCACTCTGAGCAGCACCAAACTGAACTGCCCCTGGGTGAGCAGCAATTTGGGAGGGTATTGTGCTCATGCACCCCAGTGCCACCTAAGTCCCAAACACGCATGGCCTCCCACCTGGACATGTTGACCAAGACATCCAACCCCTTCCCTGAGGCCAAAAAGACACTTTGGCCACAGTGTCTTTGTAGTGGTGATTGTTACTACAGTCTCTACTTTATACTGTGAACCACAGGCCCACAGTCACCTCTGCCCAACACAGCAACACCCACAAGAGGGTGAAATGACATTTGACCAGGACACCCATACCCTTCTTCCTTGGAAATAGTCATGTCTTCCTCCTGCGATTCAGCACCTGGTGACCGTAGCCCATAAAAGCTGAAAGAGCTGGGCTTTATTAAAAAGCTTAACCATGAGTCCTTCTCTCACACCCAGAATGAACAGGTAGAAATGTTTAGAATTGTATAAATTGTACAAATCACCAGGAAAAAGAGAAATGGCCTGTGTGGTCTTTGGGGGTCCGGAACCCTCTCCCCTGCAAAACCTTGAATGAGCACAAAGTATCACACCAAGTAAATCCTATCCAAGACTCAATTAAAAGCGAAAAAATAAAAACACAGCTTTGCTGAGCTAAAATTCCTAAGTCATGTAATTGGTCTATCCATAGTACACGATTCAGTGGTTTTCAGTAGAGTAGGGACTGTAGTGGTAATCACCACTACCATCAATTTTAGACTATCTTCAACACCCTGTAAGAAACTCCAAATCCTTTAGCTGTGACTTCCTCAAGCTCTCATTCTCCTAGCCTGGAAACCACTAATGCACTGTCCCTCTCTGTAACTTTGCCTCTTCTGGACTATCGTATAAATGGAATCTTAGTATGTGGTCTTTTGTATCTAGTTTCCCTCACTTTGCATAACATTTTCAAAGCTCACCTGTTTTGTAGCACATAGCATACTTCATTCTTTTTGGTGGTGGAATAGTATCCCATTATGTGGATATACCAGGCTTTATTTAGTCATTTATCAGTTAATGGGCTTTGGGGTTGTTTGCACTTTGGGCAATTGTGCATAATGCTCCCACAGACATTTGTATCCAAGTTTCTACATGGACAGATGTCTTCCTTTATCTTGGTATATGCCTAGGAGTGCAGTTGTTGAGTCAAATGATAATTCTGGATTTACGTTTCTGCCAATGTCCTTTTGAGGAACTAGTTGTTTTCTACTAAATAGAGTCTAAACCAGGGTTCTGGTGGTCCAGCTGTCAGACAGAGAATGATCCAAACAAAGCCCACCTTTCCTGATTCTGACCTATTTCCAAGTCTGCATCTTCACCTTTCCCATTGATTCTGAGAGCCCTTGAGCTACTTCCAGATAACCTTGTTGGCTAGGTCAGCTGGGGATGCTCTCTGTTGCTTGCATCCAGAATGCCTGTGTAGTGATAAGTCTCAGACTCAGAGTATGTGGGCTATTGGTTGGAAGCTTTGATTACAGATGCATGGCCCTGCAGACAGGCCTAACATAATGCCTGTGACACCAGATTGCTGTGACACCAGATTGCTGAGGTTCAGGTAAGGGATCCAGAACCATCCACTGAGTTCAATAAGCAACACCTTAGTAAACTTGTGGGGAGCACAAAGCTGGTATCTGACCCTGGCCATGCTGCAGACCCTTTGGGGGCCTGCCTCACATCCCCTGCATCCCTCTTGATTTCAGCTCCATGGACAGTCCTGCTTATGCTCAGACCCACCCTGCACTGCCAACATCCCCTTTGAGCGCAGCCAAGCAACTCTCCCCTGACCCCCAACACTGTAAGGTATCACTCAGCCTGCACAGACAGGTGCAGAGAATTTTTGCAGAGCCAGGGGATAAACATCCCAGCCTCTCAGCCTTCTCTCAGACAATCCAGAGAGGAGTCCCCTGTGCTGCTCAGAAGTCCAAGTGGAACCAAACCCTGCTACCTATAGCAGTGGCCTCACAGAGTACCCTCATATTGGCTTCCCCCCTTTTCTTCCCACTCTCCTGCTCCTTTGTGCCTGCTTCTTGAGATCACCTCCCAAATAAACCACCAGCACACAAGTCCCTGTGTCAGCATCCACTCTTTGGAGAATACAAACTACAACAACATGCAAAATCTCTTTAAGAATGCCACTCAGCTCCACAACACGTAGTCCATGCAGAAGATAAGAACACTGGGCTGGGAGCCAGGGTCTGAGGGCTCAGGCCAGCCCTGGTAGGCTGTCTGTGACACCAGGGAGCTGGTAAAGGCTTCTACCACACACAAAGCTCTGAGTCTTAAGAGTCGTTGTCTCCAGACACCACCTTGAGCATGAAGTCTTAGGTCTCAGCTGTCATCACTGCAGCTAGACACCTGTCTACCTTGTTGACAACTCCAGCTACCTAACCCATTTCCAGGGCCTGTGGCTCTGTAGAGACAGCTAAAGCCATGGAAGCTCACTGTGACCATTTCAAATCTTCACTGAGGTCATACCTTGCAAAGGCCATTTGCAGCCCTGGGCAGCAGCTACACTTCACACACCAGCCTCTTAGACACTCATGTCACCCCACTCAGCAAACCCCACCTCTAGACCTGGCTCATTTTCAGGCTAATAATGCTGATGTGGCTCTTGCACACAGCTTATCAGAGCCTAGAAGTTGTGAGAGCTCTAGATTCCAGGCCTGCCTTCTCTCATTCATTCATCCAACCAGTGTTTATTTTAAAACCTGTCTCTCCTAGCCACTCTGTGGTGTCTGGGTATAAAGTAAAGAATGACAGAATCCGCTCACTAGGAGTCACCATCTCCTGGGGGCAAGGCAGACAGATGGGCAGGTGCAGTGCAGGGTGGCGAGTAGAAGGACGGTAGGGAGGGATGGGGAATAGAAAGAGTGGAAGCGGAGCAATGAACCAGACATTTCCATGCCGTGTGCCACATCTTCCTGGCCCACCAGGTACTCCAGCCGTGGCTGCCACTGTCAGGAACCCGCAGATGTGGCTTGACAGCACAAAACCCCAGCTGCACCATGTTCTCCTGCTCACTGTCACCGGGCCCTTCTGCCACCACTGGGTGGAATGGACGCCAGAAGAGCCTGCTCAGCCCTATTGGCATGTGCAAGGGACCAGCGCTCCCCTGGGGCAGCCCTGGGCTTGGGAGCTGCTAGTGAAGCTTCTGTGTTTGCTCTTTAGAGTGTAAGATCTCACATTCCAGAAGGTTCCTCAGAGCATTTCCAGTTGTTCACAGCCATAACCAGTTGAGTGCCTGGCTTCTCCTCCTTTTTCTGTTTCACTCTTTCCAGTCTAGCCACTTTGGGATCACTTCCCAAAATGAAACACCTCAGGCAAGCCCTTGACCTAGGTTCCAGTGGGGGAAGAGGATGGCAGAAGCTAAAAGATGCAATTAACCCCATCTTGGGAGGTTAGGGAGAATTCCTAGAGGAAGCGACTTCTGAAACTTCCGAAGGGCTAAGGGAAGAAGGAGGGTGCCCAGGGCTTCCCAACGTCAGCTGCGGGTCAGAAACCAAGAGCAGAGCTGTAGCTGCGAGAGAGAATCTGGTGCCTCCTGTGACCTGTGCATGGTCCCCCCTCCAGTGACAGGTGACACTGGAGAAGTGGGCAAGACTAGATTGAGAGGACTTTGAACACCACTCTGGACTGTATTCTGGAGGCAAAGGGGAGCCATGGAAATGATAACGCCAAGGCGCAAACTTCCTATGTGAGCTGCTCGTCTGAGATCATGTCTTGCGAGAACCATCTGCAGCCCTGAGTGGGGGCCACGCTCCATGTCTGCCTCCCACAGCACTAACCAGCATGAGGGGATGAGTCAATAGAGCTCTGTGCTGGTCCTGTGTCGGTGGCAGCAGGAGGGAGCACTGGGATGCTCAAACATGGCCTAGAACAGGGTGCTTTGAATTTTTGGAATCAGAACTGCAGTAGAAATTCCACAGAGGGGCCTTCAGAGCTATAAAACCCAGATCCAGAGGGTCAGATCCTGGTATAGACCTCCTGCAGAAGAGGGCAAAAAGACCCCCAACTGACTTTCTACGAAACTGACATTTACAGTGAGGTGAACATGAGCAGGGCCTGCGGTGGGCGCTGTAGAGGGTGAGACCAGGCAGAGCCAACAGGAGTCTGTGCATCACGCCCTCAGTAGGCAAGGAAACTGCTTGAGCCCAGTATTTCTCCTCAAGTGCCCTGAAATTCCTGCTCTGGTGACAAGCGAATATTCATGCTACATGGGATGACAAATATTGAGTGTGTGAGGCCTTCCTCAAAACCCATTCTTGGAGTAGGTACCAACACCCTGCTCTGTGACTAGACTCGGGGATGAGTTGCAAAGCCCCACCCTACCCACCTGCACCACTCACCTCCACAGCTGGTGCCCAGCCAGCCACATCCCCAGCCCTCACTGATCCTTATAGCCACGGCTCCAGAGCCCCAGTTTTTTATAAACAAACCCATATTCCTATGATCTCCTCTTTAGTACCCATAAACTTCCCAAATATCCTAAACGTCCCACCACAGAGGCTCAGAGAAATTCAGAGCACACATGTCTGCTGCCACATTGACGTTGGTTCCAGCCACCTGACCTGAGCATCCATCCAGATCAAGGTGTAGGGCTTCCCAGGCCACAGGGTTGATGCTTCATGAAAGCCTGTCTACTCAGGAGGCATGGTGAGAACTGTGAAGAGTCGCCCCAGGCTAAGCTGCCCTAATACGAGCTCTGCCTGGGGCAAAGGAGCTTTCACCTCCTTTCCATGCCAACCTCACCTCTGTCTTCTTCCCTAGATCTGCTCAGGGAGCCTGGTACACATCCAAGATCCTGATGTGGCCATGGTTCTAGGTGAGCAGGTGCACTGTCATAAAGAAGCAGTTGCTGCCTGCCCTCTCCCTTGCTATAGTCAGGTGGAGGCTGCAGCCTCTTGGAGTCAGTGTACTTTTTAAAAAAAAAAAATGTCAGCCATCCCATTTCCTGTCTCCTTAGGACTGGCCTGAATTATCCTGTGCCTCCCCTCCTGTAGTTATCTCTCTTCCTATAGCTTTGTCAGTGTGCTGATTAGCCAAGCAGCAAACACACAAAATAATAGTCCCTCCATAGATGGAAGCTTATTTTTCTTTTTTATCACAGCTGAGATGTAAAAAGTCTGGAGCTCTTATAGTAGTTTTTTTTTTTACCTATCAAAGCTCTTTCTGTCTTATCATTCCACCACACATGGTCTCCACTCCTAAAACCACCTCATGATCCCAGGTGGCTGCTATAGCACCAGCCATTATGCCTAAATTCTAGCCCACAGGAAGGTAAAAGAGCTGAAGACAAAGTGAAGGGCACAAATCCATCATCTTTTGTAGAAGGCCCTAGAGGCCATCACTTCCACTGGATGCTTCCATTTACATCACTTTGACAGGAAATTAGTCAAGCAAAAGCAGAGAAATATTATTTTTATTTGGGCAGCCAGATTCACAGATAAAAGTAAAGGATCCTCTTATTATAGAAACAAAAAGAGAGAGGGTATTAGGAGACAATAACAGCCTCTGCTATGGCAGGTGGTTTGAGCCAGAGTCTGCCCCCAATGAGCCTGCCAACTTTCTCCCTATGCACAGCTGAGCAAATAGAGTCTCAGCCAGAGGCATTGGGACCACTTCTCCCTAGCTCAAGGAAGGAGGCTTTCAGATATAAGATTTGTGGAAAGTGTGTAGCACTTGGGGTCAGTAAAACAAAACACTGGACACCCCAATCACTGTGTATACTTGTACAGGTAATTACCAACCTTGGAGATCTCCATCCACCCATCAGCATTCAGCACAAATGTTCACCCCTTACCCCATCTCCCTTACTTAGATGAGTCAGAACCCCGTCTTCCTCCTATAGGGCACTTTATATATTCATTTATTCCAGCACTTACCTCACTGATTGTGGCCATCTCCTTAATTTGTCCATCCATCCATTCATCCATCTAGCCTTCATCCAACCAACCAATCAGCAAGCATTTACTTAGCACTAGATACTACTGGGGAGACAGATAAACAAGGGCATTGTCTTTGCTCCCCTGGACTCCCCAGCCCATAAAAAGTGATGTCCATATAGCAGACAGATGAGAGTAAGAGAGAATGAGCTTGCCAAGACAGCACCCTCCTCAGTCTTCTGTATACAGTGGGAAGATCCTGCAGGGAAACTGGGCTCAGGCCTCTGAGAGCCTAGCCCTCAGGCAGGGTGGAGATGGACTTGCTAGGGACAGAGAAGCAGGAGTGGACACTAGGGAGGGCACGGGGGCTGGCGCAAAGAAGCTGCTTCATAAATAGTCATCACTGAATGGCAGAGTGAGTTCGATAGAGTGACAACAGAAACATTGCCTCTTATTGAGGACGTGTATTGATTACATGCCAGGCACTGTAATGCATGCCCTACACACATTATTTCACTGAACTCTCTGAAAAGTCTTGTGAGAGGATAACGGTTACCTCTGTTTTCCAGATAAGGAAACAGGTTAGCACTTCCTGGGAATGTGTCAGGGTCACACAGCTAGTGAAAGGCAGCACTCGATCTCAGCCAGGAGCAGCTGACTGTACAGCCCTTGCTCTCCATCCTGGGCAGCAGCACCAGCCACCTAGTGAGGAGAAGAGGAGTCAGGAAGAAGGGGCGGGGAGCCTTGCTGTGCACCATGCCCAGGGCAAAGGGGAGCCACTGAGAGGTGTTGAGCAGAGTCACACCTGATTCTTACTCTGCACTGGGAGGCAGGGATGAGTGTTATTCATTTTTAGGCCCTCCAACACTCAGCACACTGCCTAGCAAACAGAGCATTCGCTGCTGCAGGAATGAAAGAAATCAGTCATTTACTAAATGAATAAAGCAACATGGTGCTGTCAGGCTTTGGAGTCAAAAAAGATCTGTTAGGATTACATTTATCAATGTGTCACTGCAAACCCATAATCGTGGCTTAAATAAGGTAATAGTTTATTTGCTCTTCTGTAAAAACGTCCATAGGCAAGAGCCCAGCATTGGCATAGTGTCTCTCAAGGGGTCAGGAACTAAAACTACAGTCTCGCTGTCCAATCATTTCAGCATGTGACTCCTAGTACATAGGTCATCTCAAGACCCAAAATAAGTGCTGAAACTCCAGCCATCACCTCTCCATTCCAGGTAGCAAAAAGTAGCAAAATAAGGAGTAGGGTCTGCACCATCTCTTTTATAAGATATCCCAAAGTTATCATAACATAGCTTCTGTTTCTATCTCATTCGCCAAACCTAGTCATGTGATCTCCCAGCCCCCAAACATGCTGGGGATAATAGTCTTTTCACTGTGGACATTGTTGTCCTAAGAAAATGTTATTAAGGAGAAGCGGAGGATGGATGTTGTGGAAAGCAACGTGCAACCTCTGCCACTACAATTAAGTGGTTTTGTGCAAACCTGTGCACAGATGGAATCTCTTCCTGGTGAAGGAAATGCTCCTTCACCTCCCCGGGAAGCAGTTATCTGAGGGAACTCCAGGAAGAGGAGGACTTGGCAGCTATTTGAGGAGATTACATCTGCCTGATAAATGGAAGCCACTGAACTCCAGTGATGGCCCATGAGAACACAAGATAGGAGCTCTGGGCTGGCTCCAGGCTTCAGTCCTCAGCCATGGGGCCGCCTTATCACTGCCGGATCAGGGCCTGCTTGACAAGACCCATTAAAGGAACCCAGCTGGGATTCCATTGGCACCCTGGAGCTGGTGCTCAGAACCACCTGCCTTCTCTACACAGAAAATAACAAATCCGGGGCCAGAAGATTTCTCCCTGGGCAGCCCTATGCCCACTGGAGAGTTACAAAGCCTGCAGTGAGGATAGGTCTGTGGGCCATGAAGGCCAGCCAAGTTCAAAGGCACTTCGCATAGTGGGGTGAAGACATTGTGTGAAAGTCACAGAGAGGCAGTGACTCTCTTTTCCTCCCCGAGCCTAAAGCTGATGGTACCTTGGAGCAGCAGCAGGAAGCCCCAGGAGGCCACAAGCCACTGCCTATAGCAAGAGGTGGTGCTCAGAGGACGTGAGAGCAGAGGAGTGATGTACCCACAGGACGGTCTCACTATGGGATTCTTCTTCTGCCTTGGCCCCTGGTCCCCTGCCATTCTGACCAGGGCCCATCTTACATCTGGATGGCAGGAAAATCCCTGCATATATTTAAATGGAGTCTTGAACAATCCTCCATTTGTTCCCAATAGGAAGGTTAGATGGGGTTTATTATCCCACCCATTTTGCAGATGAGCACCCTGGGGTATAGAGAGGGTGAAGACATTTCCCCAGGTTCACCAGGACATGAAAAGTAAAGCAGGCTCTGTCTGTCTTATGTCCAAGGAGGAGGCTGTCACTGAGACAAGTGGCCATGGGAGGAGCACCTCTCCCATCAGGGCCCGCGCCTATTCACCTCTGTCCTTTGAGGTATAAACTCGGCAGAGACCATGATAGGTATAGTTGAACACCTGGTTAGACCCTCTCCAGGGAGGTCGTGGCTCCCTAGGCTTAGGAGTTTCTCCAAATTTCCAAGGCAGGGCTCAGAGTGGTGGCACTAGTGACAGATACCAGTGAAAGCAGGTGCCCACACAGATCTGGCCTCACCTGGTACGAGCCCATGTCAGCCTCTGTTTCTGGCCCCTCTGCCTGTTGCCAGAGGAATGACTGGATGTCCTGGGCAGATGACAATGAAGAGTCAGTCCCAGCCTCACATGCCTACAGTTGTCAGTGGGAGCACAGAGCCTCGGTGGGCCCTGCAGCTCCCCATAGCAGGAGCGGCAACATGGCACCCCAAGTTCCACAGTCAGCGACCTTCGGTTCCCTAGAGTCTTTTCAAATGTAAATATCCTGGAGTGCCACAGACCTATTTCCTCATCTGTAAAATAGGCATGGAACCTCTCCTACTCAGAGTAAGGGGGCTGCCAGAAACCATAGGGGAAATTACTAGCACAGAGGCCAAGATAGAGTCCATAACCCCAAGATGTTTGGGACCATCAATCTGAGAGATGAGCATGGCAGCCTTTGGGCTTGAGACAAGAAGGCCACAGGACATTTGATGTTAGTGAGCTGCCAGTCCTCCCTGCAGGGCCGTCTTGGATCATTTCCGCTCCAGTGCCCACCTGGCGCCCTCCCTGCCCATCTGTCCATGCAGGTTCTGGCGCACTGGTATCTTCTCGGGGGCTGCGAGGGATGCCATGGGGGAGAAACTGGCCAGAAAGTGGGGGAATGGACATCAGGGAGGAAAAAGGAGTCTACCCTAGAGTCAAAGAGTGGGACAGCAGGGCTGACAGATACCAGCAACAGCCACCAGTGTCATTTTTTATTCAATCTTTGAACCATGTGCTTTGTATTTTGTAAAGCATTTCCATATCTTTGATCTAATTTTACTTATAGGGCTTCAGACTGGGACTCTCTTTTGCTTACTCTAGGTTACATACTATAACCCATTTTGCAGATGAGGAAAGCGAGGTTCAGAGGAGACCCCACAGTTTGCGAGGGAGGAACCAAATGCAGGCCCTCCTTTATCTTGCACTCTCTGCGTGCAAATCACAATATCTGGTCACAGGAAACCACAGACCACATGTGCCAAGGGATCGTGGAGAAAGAATAAAAGACTACCTACGGAGCTGGCCACTATTTGTGCACATAAGAACCAGCTATTTGCTCCAGCTAGAGATTTTTTTCTCAAATGTATTTGGTGCATCTGTGTTTTCCACACATCTTACAATGTTACTTTTGTACTTAGATATAAAAGGAAACAAAAAGTTTCATTCTTTAGGTATCATTTTAATGAGAGAAGGCAATTGGGTTATGGGGATACCAGCCTGGATTCGGAGTCAGCAAACTTGGCTCCAAGCTCCTCCTTGCCCAGCTGTGTGACCCTGGCCCCGTGGCTTCCCTCTATGGGCTTTAGTTCCTCATGGACACCTCAAGCTTTGGCCTGGACACTGCTGCAGATCCTTTCCTCACTGGCCTCTGTGATCAGTGGAGGGTCACTTCTAAAGAGAAAGCAGATCAGAGATGCCCAGTCTGAAGCCGTAGACCCCAGACTTCCAAACCACTGCACTCTCCCTTGAGGGTCTAGAGCAGCAGTTCTCAACACATAGGAATGGTATTAAAGGGCTGTGGCATTAGGAAGGTTGAGAACCATCTCCCAATCATCTCCCCTCGCCCCTACTGCAGGAAAGAGTGAGAAGAAGCAGGTCCTTGTGAATCTGACAAGTTTCCCACTGCTGCTAACCTGTCATTAGCAGGATTTTCCTAAATCTCACCTCCGTTTTCCAGAATCACACATCCTGGGCATAGTGTGTCCTTTGCCTTAGCTCCCCGCGCTCAGCACCCTGAGAGGAAAGACTGCATGCTCCAGCTGTTGATCTGAACCACCTCCCCCGCTGGATCCCCACAGGTTGCTGTTTAGAAAGCTCCCCGAGACGACGTCTGGGCGCGCTGATCCCAGCTCTTGCTTTTGGGCTGTGTCTCTACTACTTGCAGATGTTTACACAGCTGGCTGGATTACTTAACAGCATTGACATCATACACCTTGATATTTCCTCTTTACAAAAATGGTTCAGATGGGAAAGAAACTGACTATTGAGAATCTGTGTACCACAGAACAAACCAAAATAACATTCCAACTCACCACGAAGGCTTCGCATACACTCGCTGGCATGCACTGCTCTCAAATAATTGCATGGGCCTCAGTTTCCCCGTGTGAAAATAGAAGAGGTGGATTTTGGACCCTTACCTCTGAGGTAGCTTTTGGGTGCATAGAACTGATCTCAAGTTGCCTCAGAGAATCCAGTTCCTTCATTTCACAGATTTGGAAACTGAATCCTAGAAGAGGGAACTGATTTTATTCGATTAATAACTATAGAGCACCTACCATGGGCCAGATACTGGGGTAAGACTAAATAGACACAGAGCCAGAAATATGCTCATGTGGGTGAATGTGCCCTAGAGATTCCTGTTTGCCAGGCACCGTGCCAAGCCCTTCGTGGCTAGTATCCTGTTTAAGCCTCATAGCAATTCCAGAAGGCCTATATATTTCTCTAAGCTTTATAGATAAAGAGACTGAAGCTTAGAGCTCACCAAAGCTCACAAAATCTGATGCATCCAAAAATTCCAACCATGGAATTGATTCTAGAACCTTCACCCTTAAGCATCAACCTGTTCTGCTCCCTGAACATTTCCTGCCCTCACAAACCTTCTAGTCCAAAAAAACACAAGTTAAGTGAAGAACTAACGTTTATATGACTATAATTTGATGAGTACTAAAACCAAGGTCTGTACTGAGGCCCTGAAAGTCCCTAGCCATGTGAGATAAGCTATCTAGAGAAATGGGCATTTGGGCTGGGCTCTGAAGGCTAAGCAAGAGTTCTACTGGGCAGAGAAGACTCGTCAGAGGGCACACACTATCATTAGCTGATAACTGTGCCAGGTCCTGCCACAGTTCAAGGCTCCTCCCTGTCAGCCCTACTTTCACAGCCTTCTCATGGGTCTAGATGTCATTCTGCAGCCAAGGGTGGCTTAATGCCACAGCCTGTACCTGCCCCTCAGGTCCTTAAGGCCAGGGTCAGGTCTTGTCTATGTGTTTTTGCCCTAGCACCTGGCACAGAGCAGGGCAGTCTGTATTTGCTGAATAAATAAACATTTAGTTTTGCAGGAACTGTTCCCCAAGCAGCAGTGGCAACATAAATGATGAACATGTGTCGAGTGTGATGTGCCAGGCAGAGTGCTGAGTCTCCCTCATCATCATCTCACCTAAGCCGCCCAAAGCCACACTCCGAGTGAAGAACTATTATGTTCCCTCCTTGACCCATAAGGTTAAACGACTTGCCCAAGGTCACACAGCTAGCAAGGTAGAGCCAGCCAGGATTCATGCCCAGGACTGTGAAACTTCGAAGCCCATGTCTTAACCCTCTGCCACCAGCTTTTCTTTGTTGTGGCCTCAGCACCCCTCTTTGTTCCCCAGGGAGAAGGGCTGTCGCAAGCAGGCCTAAGAAGCCACAAACCTTCCAACACACTCTGCCTCTTCATCCCTCAACAGCTGTATATTATTTTCCTACTCTGGAGCCAGCCAGGCCTGCCTCCTGCCTTGCCTTAATTCAGATGTCAGAGATGATGGGAGCCAGTGCCTGGTGTCTGAGCATCTGAGCTGGCAGAGAGGAGGGACAGCCTGTGCACACCTGCACTGGTTTCCTCAGCCTGTGACAAGGCATTTGTCAGAAGCAGGGACACAAGGGCGCCACCCACACCTCTCGCTGTGACCTGCCAGACAGCCCTGCACCACCCCTGGCACTCTACAATGTCCCACCTCTGGGCAAGATGAAAGAAGGAGGCACCTGCCTCTCACCTCTCCCCAACCCTCTCCCCGAACTCCCCGGTATCTGCTCCCCCAGTCTGCTACATGCCTCCACCAGGATGGAATTTCTTTTTCCCTTTTAAGCAAGAATAGAGGCAGCTCTGGGAGTTTTGAAAACAGCTTCTTTTTCAAAGCATGCTCTCCAAAACATCAGCCCTGAGAGGTGTTCCCCACCCCCCAAAATAAATGTGCTATGGAGTGCAACAATTTCAGAAGATGCTTCATCCTCTGCCCTGCTCCTAGAGCAGCGGTTCTCAAACTTCCTGATGCCGCAAACTTTTTTTCCCTGAGTTTTTTTTTTTTTTATTGTTGGGGATTCATTGAGGGTACAATAAATCAGTTACACTGATTGCAATTGTTAGGTAAAGTCCCTCTTGCAATCATGTCTTGCCCCCATAAAGTGTGACACACACTAAGGCCCCACCCTCCTCCCTCCATCCCTCTTTCTGCTTCCCCCCCCCATAAACTTAATTGTCATTAATTGTCCTCATATCAAGATTGAGTACATAGGATTCATGCTTCTCCATTCTTGTGATGCTTTACTAAGAATAATGTCTTCCACTTCCATCCAGGTTAATACGAAGGATGTAAAGTCTCCATTTTTTTTAATAGCTGAATAGTATTCCATGGTATACATATACCACAGCTTGTTAATCCATTCCTGGGTTGGTGGGCATTTAGGCTGTTTCCACATTTTGGCAATGGTAAATTGAGCTGCCATAAACAGTCTAGTACAAGTGTCCTTATGATAAAAGGATTTTTTTCCTTCTGGGTAGATGCCCAGTAATGGGATTGCAGGATCGAATGGGAGGTCTAGGTTGAGTGCTTTGAGGTTTCTCCATACTTCCTTCCAGAAAGGTTGTACTAGTTTGCAGTCCCACCAGCAGTGTAAAAGTGTTCCCTTCTCTCCACATCCACGCCAGCATCTGCAGTTTTGAGATTTTGTGATGTGGGCCATTCTCACTGGGGTTAGATGATATCTGAGGGTTGTTTTGATTTGCATTTCTCTAATATATAGAGATGATGAACATTTTTTCATATGTTTGTTAGCCATTCGTCTGTCATCTTTAGAGAAAGTTCTATTCATGTCTCTTGCCCATTGATATAAGGGATTGTTGGCTTTTTTCATGTGGATTAATTTGAGTTCTCTATAGATCCTGGTTATCAAGCTTTTGTCTGATTGAAAATATGCAAATATCCTTTCCCATTGTGTAGGTTGTCTCTTTGCTTTGGTTATTGTGTCCTTAGCTGTACAGAAGCTTTTCAGTTTAATGAAGTCCCATTTGTTTATTTTTGATGTTGTTGCAATTGCCATGGCAGTCTTCTTCATGAAGTCTTCCCCCAGGCCAATATCTTCCAGTGTTTTTCCTATGCTTTCTTTGAGGATTTTTATTGTTTCATGCCTTAAATTTAAGTCCTTTATCCATCTTGAATCAATTTTTGTGAGTGGGGAAAGGTGTGGGTCCAGTTTCAGTCTTTTACATGTAGACATCCAGTTCTCCCAACACCATTTATTGAATAGGGAGTCTTTCCCCCAAGGTAAGTTCTTGTTTGGTTTATCAAAGATTAGGTGGTTGTAAGATGTTAGTTTCATTTCTTGGTGTTCAATTCGATTCCAAGTGTCTATGTCTCTGTTTTTGTGCCAGTACCATGCTGTCTTGAGCACTATGGCTTTGTAGTACAGACTAAAATCTGGTATGCTGACGCCCCCACCTTTATTTTTGTTACTAAGAACTGCCTTAGCTATACGGGGTTTTTTCCGGTTCCATACAAAACGCAGAATCATTTTTTCCAAATCTTGAAAGTACGATGTAGGTACTTTGATAGGAATGGCATTGAATAGGTAGATAGCTTTGGGAAGTATAGACATTTTAACAATGTTGATTCTTCCCATCCATGAGCATGGTATGTTCTTCCATTTGTTAATATCCTCTGCTATTTCCTTTCTGAGGAGTTCATAGTTTTCTTTATAGAGGTCCTTCACCTCCTTCGTTAGATATATTCCTAGGTATTTCATTTTCTTTGAAACTATGGTGAAGGGAGTTGTGTCCTTAATTAGCTTCTCATCTTGACTGTTATTGGTGTATACAAAGGCTACTGACTTGTGGACATTGATTTTATATCCTGAAACATTACTGTATTTTTTGATGACTTCTAGGAGTCTTGTGGTTGAGTCTTTGGGGTTCTCTAAGTATAAGATCATGTCATCAGCAAAGAGGGAGAGTTTGACCTCCTCTGCTCCCATTTCGATTCCCTTTATTTCCTTGTCTTGCCTAATTGTATTGGCTAGAACTTCCAGCACTACGTTGAATAGTAAAGGTGACAGAGGACAACCTTGTCTGGTTCCAGTTCTAAGAGGAAAAGCTTTCAGTTTTACTCCATTCAGTAAAATATTGGCTGTGGGTTTGTCATAGATAGCTTCAATCAGTTTTAGAAATGTGCCACCTATGCCTATACTCTTCAGAGTTCTAATTAGAAAAGGATGCTGGATTTTATCAAATGCTTTTTCTGCATCTATTGAGAGGATCATGTGATCTTTATTTTTGCCTCTGTTAATATGGTGGATAACGTTTATAGACTTGCGTATGTTAAACCAGCCTTGCATCCCTGGGATGAAGCCTACTTGATCATGATGAATGACTTTTTTGATGATAAGCTGTAATCTATTGGCTAGGATTTTGTTGAGAATTTTTGCGTCTATGTTCATGAGTGAGATTGGTCTGAAATTCTCCTTTTTGTTTGGGTCTTTTCCTGGTTTTGGTATCAGGGTGATGTTTGCTTCATAGAATGTGTTGGGGAAGATTCCTTCTTCCTCAGTTTTTTGGAATAATTTCTGCAGTACAGGAATAAGCTCTTCCTTGAAGGTTTGATAGAATTCTGGAGTGAAGCCATCTGGACCAGGGCATTTTTTAGTTGGAAGCTTTTTTATTGTTTCTTTGATCTCAGTGCTTGAAATTGGTCTGTTCAGGAGCTCTATTTCTTCCTGGCTAAGTCTAGGGAGAGGGTGTGATTCCAAATATTGATCCATTTCCTTCACATTGTCAAATTTCTGGGCATAGAGTTTCTGGTAGTATTCAGAGATGATCTCTTGTATCTCTGTGGGATCAGTTGTTATTTCCCCTTTATCATTTCTGACTGAGGTTATTAGAGATTTTACTTTTCTATTTCTAGTTAGTCTGGCTAATGGTTTATCTATTTTATTTATTTTTTCAAAAAACCAACTCCTTGTTTCATTAATTTTCTGAATGATTCTTTTGTTTTCAATTTCATTGATCTCTGATTTGATTTTGGATATTTCTTTTCTTCTACTGAGTTTAGGGTTAGATTGTTCTTCTTTTTCCAATTCCATAAGATCTCTTGTGAGATTGTTGATGTGCTCTCTTTCTGTTTTTCGAATGTAGGCATCTAAAGCGATGAATTTTCCTCTCAAAACTGCTTTTGCAGTATCCCACAGGTTTTGGTAGCTTGTGTCTTCATTGTTGTTATGCTCAAGGAAGTTAATGATTTCCTGTTTTATTTCTTCCTTCACCCATCTGTTATTCAACAGAAGATTGTTTAATTTCCATGCCTTTGGGTGGGCTTGAGCATTTTTGTTAGAGTTGAGTTCCACCTTTAGTGCCTTATGGTCTGAAAAGATACAAGGTAAAATTTCAATTCTTCTGATTCTGTTGATATTTGTTTTGTGTCCCAGAATATGATCAATTTTGGAGAATGTTCCATGGGGTGATGAGAAGAATGTATATTCTTTATCTTTGGGGTGGAGTGTTCTATATGCATCTATCAAGCATAGTTGTTCTAGGGTCTCATTTAAATCTCTTACATCTTTGTTTAATTTCTGTTTAGAGGATCTGTCCAGCTCTGTAAGAGGTGTGTTAAAGTCCCCTGTTATGATGGTATTATCAGATATCATATTGCTCAGACTGAGTAAGGTCTGCTTCAGGAATCTGGGAGCATTTAAATTGGGTGCATAAATATTTAGAATTGAAATGTCTTCTTGTTGTAGTTTTCCCTTGACCAATATAAAGTGACCATCTTTGTCTTTTTTGACTTTAGTTGCTTTAAATCCACATGTATCTGAAAATAAGATTGCAACTCCTCTTTTCTTCTGAATTCCGTTTGCCTGAAAAATTGTCTTCCAACCCTTGACTCGGAGCTTTAATTTGTCTTTTGAGGCCAGGTGTGTTTCTTGCAGACAGCAAATGGATGGCTTGTGTTTTTTAATCCAGTCAGCCAATCTATGTCTCTTCAGTGGGGAATTCAAGCCATTAACATTTATTGAGATAATTGACAAGTGTGGTAGTATTCTATTTGTCTTATTTGGTGAGAGTCCATTGCTTAATTTTATCTTTTGCATCAGTGTGGAGGTTAGGTTTTGTCCTTTGATTTCTGAGTTCTTACTTTGCTGCTGATCCATTGTGGTGGTCAGTGTGCAGAACAGGTTGAAGTATTTCCTGTAGAGCTGGTCTTGTTGTGGCGAATTTCCTCAATGTTTGTATATCCGTAAATGATTTGATTTCTCCGTCAATTCTGAAGCTTAGCTTAGCAGGGTACAGAATTCTGGGCTGAAAATTGTTCTGTTTAAGTAGATTAAAGGTAGATGACCATTGTCTTCTTGCTTGGAAAGTTTCATTAGAGAAGTCTGTGGTAACTCTGATGGATTTGCCCCTGTAGGTCAACTGGCGCTTACTCCTGGCAGCTTGCAGAATCTTTTCTTTTGTCTTGACTTTGGACAGGTTCATCACAATGTGTCTTGGAGAAGCTCGGTTAGAGTTGAGGCGACCTGGGGTCCGATATCCCTCTGAAAGCAGTGTGTCAGACTCTTTGGTGATGTTTGGGAAATTTTCTTTTATAATATTCTCTAGTATGGCTTCCATTCCTCTGGGGCATTCTTCTTCCCCTTCTGGAATTCCTATAACTCGTATGTTGGAACGCTTCATAAAGTCCCATAATTCTGACAGTGAACGTTCTGCTTTCTCTCTCTTCTTTTCTGCCTCTTTTACTGTCTGAGTTATCTCAAGAACTTTGTCTTCTACCTCTGAAATTCTTTCTTCTGCATGGTCTAACCTGTTGCTGATACTTTCCATTGTATCTTTAAGTTCCCTAATTGACTGTTTCAGTTCCTTCAGGTCTGCTATATCCTTTTTATATTCTTCATATCGTTCGTCTCTTATTTGATTCTGTTTTTGGATTTCCTTTTGGTTATTTTCCACTTTATTAGCAATTTCCTTCATTGTTTCCATCATTTCTTTCATTGTTTTCAACATGTGTATTCTAAATTCCCTTTCTGTCATTCCTAACATTTCTATACTGGTGGAATCATCTGCAGTAGCTACCTCATGGTCCCTTGGTGGGGTTGTTCTAGACTGGTTCTTCATGTTGCCTGGAGTTTTCTGCTGATTCTTCCTCATGAGTGATTTCTTTTATCTGTTTCCTTGCCCTAATTTTCCTTTCACTTCCTCTTGCTCTTTAAGTTCTTATGCCAGTGGACTAAGGGTTATAGGACCAGAAGGGTGAGAAGGTTGAAGAGCAAAAAAAGGGGATGAAAGAAAGGAGGACCGAGTGATAAGAAAAAAAGAAAGATAGAGAAAGGAGAGGGGGTGGGTATAAGGAATATTGACAAAAAGAAGAGAGGCACAGAAAGAGGGAGACAGGGCAATATAGGTGTACAGTAGGGTACTTTGACACAACCTTAAAAAACCCCACCTTCTGGGGGTGCCCAGTTGCGTGGTTCCCTTGAGGTCAGCAGCTCTTTGCTAACCTGATCAGACACAGTACCCCACCTCCACCAAGTAGAGAGGAAAGACAAAAATGCTATAAATCAAACCAAAAGAAGCAAACAGAAAACTTTACGGGGATAAAATTGGGTGAAAAACCAAATTATATCGGTAGAAACACTAGCAAAAATGAAGTTGAAGTTATTAAAAAAGGCAGCAATGGGAAATTATAATTAAAGTAGGAAAATTGAGAAAGAAAAAGGGATCTGTGTGGAAAAGATTGAAATTAAAAAACAAAAGAACATCAGCAACGTCAAAATAAACAAACAAAAAAAACAACCAAACCAAAAAAAAAAAAAGAAGAAAAAAATACACAACCAAAAACAAAGCAGTTTGTATATGTTATTGAATATTGTCTGGGCAACACGTGGTCTTCTGGGGTATGAGATGTTAGTCACAGTTCTGATACGACTGGAGGCTGCTGATTTCTCAAACCCCAGCAGGTAGACACCCTAAATCTCTCTTCAGCCTACTTAAAAGGCACTTTGAACTTGTAAACTTGCTGAGCAGAAGCTTTCCCAGCTTTCTCGCTGGAATCGCTGCTGAAGTGGCTATGCACTTACTCAGTGTGCCAAAGCCGATCTCACTCTGCCCCTGAGGGTTAGGGCTGCAAGGCGGCTCAGACCCCACCCTTAGGCTACTTGGTTGCTGGGTTACCAGCTCCCACCCGTTTCTAGCTCTGCGACCCTGAGGGCAGAGCTTGCCGGGGCAGATCACTGACAATGGATCCGTGTGACCCACCGCCAAACACTATCAGCTCCGTCTGGCTCAGCAGCTCAGACTGGGGCCCTAGACAACAGCCAAAGTTCTCCGCACTCACGCTCAGGCCTTCCCCAAGGCAGTTCAACTCAGTGCCAAGTCCAAGGACATCAAAACAGTTCACAGGTAAGGCCTTTCTGGTTTGCAGTCTCGCTGCTACTGAACTTACAGTTGTGGGCGGGTTTAGACGGATTGAACACACGCGACCACTTGCCGGCTTTCCACTGTTTTAGTCCTCCTCTTGGGGTCCAGAAGTCTCTCGCTGACTCCCTGTATTTTCATAGGAGTGATGATAGGCAGTTCCCACCAGCCAGAGATGCCTGGAGTCCTATCTCCCCAGACTCACGGTGCCCAGATGCAAGGAAGCTGTTACTCGGCTGCCATCTTGCTCCGCCTCCGATGCCGCAAACTTTTAATACAGTTCCTTGTGTTGTGGAAATCTAAAATTATTTTGGTTGTTACTTCATAACTGTAATTTTGCTACTGTGTTTTCTGATGGTCTTCGGCAACCCCTGTGAAAGGCTTGTTCGACCCCCAAAGGGGTCGTGACCCACAGGTTGAGAACCGCTGTCCTGGAGAGTTACAACACACGTTGATGATGCAGCCACTGAAAAGTCCTGCAACGGTTCCCAAATGTATCCTTTATTCCCAGAGCAGGTGTTCTGGGTGTCAAAATAATTTTGAAGGCTGGAAGGGAAACTGAGATTCAAGTGGGAGATACACCCAGCCTCAGGAACCTCCCCCTACCCTTCCCCCGCAGGTCTGTGTAGTGTGGAGCTCCCCTTCCTCCTCACCATCTTACTGAAGACACTCTGGCCTACTCTCAGTGACTGAGCCTCCTTGTGCCAGACACTCCCAGGCTCAACAATTCTAGAATGGACTATTCTCCATGTCCCAAGTGCAGGAGCAATAACGGCATCCGGACAGCTACAAGGACACAGGAATGGACTCCATCCATGCCAAGCTAGTTGGGACCACATGAGCTCCCTGTCACTGAAGGTCACAAGGCCGGGGTGCTGATGACTGGAGTTGAATCTCAGAAAGGGAGTGCTGGCCCACACCCACCTTCCATTTTCCAGGACACTGGGAATGCACTCAGGGAGCCTGAGCACCTGAGTTAAGACCTCCAGGAGCAAATCCTTGTGACAACACCCACACTTCAGCACTCTGATGTAAATGATTGTATACCTTTTCATGAGATCTTTTGTTTCTGAGTATCAGTTCCTTTATCTGTAAAATGAGATTAATGGAGAGGCACAGAGGAGGCACTGGATAAACGATCGTGGGGCAAATGAGTAAGTGCATGGTGTGGTGTGGGCCAGCACGTGTCAGGCCAGGGCTAGACTCGGAGTGTGCCCACACCATAGTGGTTAGAAACAGGGGCAGAGCAGGCAGGCCCTCTCTCCATCACATACTTGCTGTGTGCTTTTGGCAAGTTGATGAACCTTCTGTTACTGGTTTCCTTTTTGTGAAACAGGGATATACATAGTACTTACCTTTGTGAGTGTTTTAAGGGTTGAATTGGAGCATGCAAAGCCGAGCGCGGGACACACTGTCACCACTCAGCACGTTTGCTCTTTACTCTCACTGTTATGATCAGTTCTGCTGGACTCTGGGTCCACCGAAGCCTCCATCACCCCACACAGCCTGTCTCAATCCCTTGTGGGATGAACACTCTCCGCATGATTTCATGAATAAACTCACCAGTCCAGACCTAACAGCCCAGCCCCCAGTGCACTTTAACTTTAACTTGCAGTCTGAGCTCGTCCCCCCTACCAGGAGCTCTTTGGAGAGCCTGTGAGGTTCCCAAGAGGAAGAAGGGAATTTCTCAGCCTGTAGTTTCCCCTGCTGTTCTCTTAGCTGACTGGAGCCCCTATTAGTAAAACAGCCCAGCCTTCCCCCAGCAGGAGAGGACAGGGCCTTGCAGGACTGGGGGAGTGCCCTGTTCCTAATGGAGGGGGATGGCAATCTATAGCACTGCCCATTAGCAGCGTCTGCTGTGACCCCAGACACTCCCCGCAGAGCGAACTTCATCTCCAAGTGTCCTGCCTTTGCACCTGGTGGATGTTTTTCCCCCAGGACTTGTCATTAGTGCTGATGGAAACTCTCATGTCCCAGAGGGCATGAGGCTCTTGGGGACTCTCTCAGCAGGCTGGGGAGATGGTGAGCAAGGGGCCTGGAGGGAGCAGTGGCTGGTGCCCCAGAGGGCAGCTGTTGGCCAACACACAGTGACACATGGGCTTCACTGTTGCCAGCCGAGGACAGACATGTAGCATTCCTGTTAGTGCTGATGGATGGAATTTGGAAGGCAGCAGCTCCATGGCTGGCCTTGGCAGGGGCTGAGAAGAGCCTGTTTAGTTCCAAACTGAGCCTCAGTCAGCACCCGGGAGTGGAGTGCAGGCCACCTCTCAGATAGGGCATGGGTGAAGGGCACGAGGGACTCTGACAAAAGGGCCACAGGCACAGAGCATGGCATGAGGGGGCTGCCGTTCCAACCAGAGTCTAAAGAAGGAGCCAGTAGTGCCTGGGCAGATCCACAAAAGTGAAGGAGGGAAGAAGTCACATCCCAGCTCAAGGCTTGGGAACAGAGCAGAATGATTGTTAAACGTCACATGATGCCTCTACTTAAAATCTCCCAGCATTTTCCCCCAACCCCGCATGCCCTGGCAGGTGCTTCATCCCACCGCACCTTCCTCTCCTTCCTATTCCCAAGCCACTGCTGATTCGTGCTGATTCCAGCCCTTCCCCTACCACAGGGCCTTTGCACATGGTGCTCTAGCTGGCAGGAAATCTCTGTCCACCTCAGACTTTAATACTAGCCCTCATCCTGCCCTTCTCAAGGCCACAACCTTGAGGACCTTCCCTGCCCACCTGATTTGCACTTACCCTCACCCCCTCGTTATTCTCCTCCCGTTCAGCATCCTGTTTTGTTTCCTTTAGGCTTTTCACCATGATTGACGCTTACTTTGCTTCTTTAGTTGTTTGTTTATTGTCTGTCTCTCCCTCCAGTTGAAAAACTCTAGAAGGGTCGGGACTGCCTCTCTCTTTCACCATTATGTCCAGCCCTAAACATTCAGGAAGCCCTCAGTAAGTGTCAGCTATTATTTCTACCAGTTTATTACTGCCAAGGTGGCTGTTACCATAGGCTTGCCATAAATATCACTTGAACACTGAGTATTGAGACTCACTCTGGGTTCCACTCCTCACCTGGGGTGGGGGCGCAAGATACCAGATGTGCTGCAGGCCAGGAGCAGCCAGAAAATCCTCACTTTCCCACTCTAGCCCCTGGTCCTTATAGAAGGCCATCTCAGCCCACCGTAGTGGGGCATGCAAGCCCCGACCCCACAATCACTTGGGGTCCAACCTGCCTATTCCAGGCTTGCCCGGCCACAAAAGTCATCCCAAAGGTTCCCCCCAGCACTCACGCTGTCATCTCTTCAACGTGAACTGTATTTAAAATGTAAATAAAAAAAGGCTTTTAGGAGATTTAACTGTTTCCCTTGGTATTTAAATTATTCAATTATAACTAAAGCTATTAAAATACAGTTAATTAAAATTGTTAGATTGTTTTCCTTTGCACTGATGGCAGCATTGCCGACTTCTCCCTCTAGCTGTTTAATTCCTATTAAAAATGATAATGCCTCGCTTTATTCATAAATGCAGCAACCTTCCCGCACATTCTTCAAGTGATCTCCTCAACACAAACCGCGCCGTGTTCTTTTCTTCTAGCAGTGAAGCGGAAATTCTGCTGTAGTCTTTAGAGGTTTAATCAGCAGTAAAAGGACTCAAAATTTAAACATTAGCATTACCCAGTCACAACAAATAATACAGCCCCCTGTAAAAAACTGTCTAATTCTGATGCAACGTAATGTCATTAGAGACCAAAGGAGAACCCTGAGGTTTAATAAAAGGTGGGACCCAAATAAAGGTTTCATAACTCACAACATAAAATTACCCGATCCACACATTAAATATTTTATTTGAAAGGTTTCACGGCAGCTCCAGTGGGAATTACAGATGCGGTGGAAGTACAGATGGGTAAGTGCTGCCAGAACAGAAAGAAAAAAAAAAAAAGAGGAAGAAAAGAAGGTTTCAAGGACCAGCTCAAGGCTTGTTGAGTTTGTCGTGTTTAAGATGGCGCACCCTGAGAAACTAATTGATTCTAGTGTTTAAACTCCTGGGCCATGTGTTCACACAACGATAATGGCTCTTCCAGGTAATGATGGGCAAGGTGGCAAAGGTATTTAACTTTCTCAAATGTTGCAGGTGCCACCTCCAGCATTTGGAGTGATTTGTGAGCCACATGTGTTGGGGGGTGGGGGTGGGAGCAGGTGAGCCTCTTTTTCCCCAAATATGGAAATAGAATGCGTGCAGAAATCAGCTGAATTCAGCTGACACTGGTAAGTTGATTAGCAGCCTGCTATGTACCAAGCAGGGTGTTTATAACAGTGCCCTGCCCTCAAGGAGCTTAGAGTACAGCATAGTTCCTGTACACTGTATACAGGGTTCAAGTTCATACAGTGTTACCCCCAATAAATTTTTCCTGTGGGGAGGTAGAAGGCTTTAAGGGAGAAGGAAGGGTTATGCTTTGGCTGGCTGAAAAGATCTCCATCAGCCAAGAGAGGAAGACGCGTAAGAAAAAAGAAATCAAGGCAAATGGGAAGGAGCTGGCAAGGATGGGACATGAGAGCATTTGTTAGGGCTGGAGCACAGGCTGCTGGAAGGACATAGTAGGAAAACCTAGATTTAGGAACTTAATCAAGAAAGGCTTTGCACATTATGTGTAGGATAACTCTGAAGGTTGCTACAACCTAGTGCATAACAAAAACCCATCAGAGACATATGTTGGTCCTTGGGTACCTGCAAGGTCCTTGGTGGTTGCTGAGTAAATCAGTGAAGCCACAGGGTGAGGACTTACTGCACCTTGCATGCTAATTGCCTATGAAAAAGCCCCAGGGTTAGCCACTAAGCTGATGGGTGCCCAGTCTAAAGTGTGGTCTCTGCCAATCTGAGCTCTGGAATCTTAGTCTTCAAGTGTCCTGAGGACACGAGCCTTCACATTTGGGCAGCTACAGTGACGCAACCATTGAGCTGCCCAAGCTTAATGGACGTGTCTCTTCCCCAAAGGGGCACAGTGCCCTAGGGATGAGGAAGGGGGAAATGTATGATGTTCGTATCAATACCATCAGTCATTGGGGAAATGCAAATGAAAACCATATCCCCTAAAGTGACTCTAATCAGTAAGACTGCAATGCCAAGTTAGTTTATACCTAGGCAAAGCTGTGGAGAAAGTAGATCCTCCCAGGCTACTGGTGGTATAACAGCTTAGAAAGACAGTTGCACAGTATCTTAATAAGTTAACATACCATAAGAAAACTTAATAAGTTAATACTACTTTAGGATGCAGCCATTCCATTCCTAGGAAAAGAAATAAAAGCCTATGTTTTTACAAAGATGTGGGCATGAAAATTCAGAGCAGCTTCATTCATAATTGCCAAAGAGTGGAAACAGCCTACCTAAGTGTCCATCAACAGGCCAATGGATAAACAAACTGTGGTATATCCATTCAATGGAATAATGAACTAAAACAAAATATACAATGGACATGTGCTACAACATGGATGCATCTCAGAATAATTATCATGAGTGAAAGAAGCCAAGCAGAAAGAGTACATACTGTAGGGTGCCATCATATAATCCTAGAAAATGCACTCTAATCTGTAGTAACAGGAAGCAGTTTCTTGGAGACAGAGGGGAAAGCATACACTTGAAAGATGTGCAAATTATTGTGTGACAACCGTACCCCCATAAAACCACTTTAAAAAAAACTAACAGCACCAAAATAGTGTTCTTTTCCACAATTTTAATTTTGATATAGTTTCAAATGTATAGAGAGGCAAGAGTAGATGAGGATCCCCACATACCCTTCACTCAGACTCACCAATTGCTTATGTTTTTGTCCCATTTGCTTTATCATCCTCTCTCTCTCTCTTTTTTTTCTGAACTACTTGGGAATTAAGTTGGAGATACTCTTCCATTAATCTTAAACACTCCAGTATATATTTCTTAAGAACAAGCTATTCTCCAACTTTCTCTAATATAGTGATCAAAATCAAGAATTTTAGAATTGACCAATACTATTACCTGATCTGGACTCCATAGTCAAATGTCACCAATTGTCTCTTAATGTCCTGTATAGCTGTTTTCCCCACACTCTGCTCCAGAGTCACACAGCTCATTCAGTTTATGTCCAACCCCGGCTACATTGAGTTCAAGTCCTGATGCCATCAACTGATCCCATGACCTTGGGCTTTCCCCTTCAGTCCGTGGTTCATTTCTGTGCAGCATCTTCAGCACAGGGCTGCACAAAGGAAGCATCCAGGGACCAGGATCACAGCATGAACCACCAAATGCACCCAGGGCCATTATCCTGGATGCCGCAAACACCTGTGGTGCACAGGCTGACCTTATTTCAACCAGGGCCCCAGTATCACCGCTTCTCCTGCCCAGCCCCTACCTGCTCTCTCCTCACATCCCCAACATTGTCACACTGACCCAGAGCAATAATCACTTCTGAACAGCTCTTCAAAGCCAGCCAGCCTCTAGTGAGAGAGGTAAGTGGGTTGCAATTTTGACTTTTCAAAAGCTTCAATTGATGAAATGATTCCCTCTGGAGTTTTTCCAAGTATGAAATTTTCCTTCTTACATTTAAAAAAAAATGCTTTTTCCCTTTTTTCTCTGCCTTCCTTCTGCATATTATTCAATTCTGTAGGAAGGTCAGTCTCAACAGTAAAGGCATCATCCTAGCAAGATGCATCTCTGGTCATCCATCCTGTCTCTTGGAGCCTCCTTCCTAATGTGGGACCGTGTGGCTTATGTCCAAGGGGGCATAGTTAAATGACCAAGGTGGAAACTGACCACAGCCAGGACCTGCTGCCCGTGCAGAAGCCTGGAGTGAAAGCTTTGCCCACTTGGGAGTATAGTGGCTAGCTAAATCTCCAGCTCATCTCTCTTGGGTAGTTTAAATGTACTGAGAGTCAGCTGGGTGATTTGACACAAGTAGAAAGACCACCAAGCAGACCAGGGCTGGGAGCTCAGCCTGCAGAGTAATAGGCAAATGGGATGGAGACACATGGAGGAAAGGGGAATGGGGCAGGCCGGAAGCAGTTCGAGGCCAGCACAGAAACCGGAAGAAATGGAGGAGCCAGGGTGGGGGTAAGCGTGTGAGCCCACACAGGAGGGAGAGCCCTTCCCCAGACTCTTACCCTGCCTGCTTGTATCTGTTTCCTGCGGTTGCCTAGGTAGCAAATTACCACAAACCAACAGCTTAAAACACAGTTCTAGAGGCTGAAGTCTGAAATCGAGGTGTTGGCAGGGTTGGCTCCTTCTAGAGTCTCTGAGGGAGGATCCACCCCATGCCTCTCTCTGGCTTCTGAGTGATGCTGGGTGTTCTTGGGTGTTCCTGGGCTTGTAGATGCGTCATGTCAGGGATCATCGCAGGGCCTTCTCCCTGTGTCTCTGTAAGTCTTCTCCTTTCTGTCTCTTGCAAGGACACCTGCCACCATATCTAGGCCCACCCTAATCCAGATGAGCTCCTCTCAAGATTTGCACATTAACTCTATCAAGACCCTTACTCCAAACAATACCCCATTCTGAAGTTTCAGGTAGACGTAACTGGGGCTAGGGGATGCCAACTGACCTAGTGCTCTGGTTGTGACTGGAGATTCAAGTCCTCCCCATGGCTTCCCAGATTCTTATAAAACTCCAAAGCATGGGTTTGCTCAGATGAGGGGCTATTCTATATAGCCTGAGAACCTTGTTTTGTAAAAGAATGCTGAGCATTGGGGAGGAATGTGGGCTTTTCCATGGGTTGGAGTGTCACGGGTGGTCTGAGCCTCGCTCTTCAGATCTCAGCTTTTTAATGGCCCCGGTTAGTCCAAGATTGCTGGGCAAATGGTGGAGAGGCTGCGAGGAAGGAAGGGCTTTGCAGAGAGATGACCTATATAGTGCAGGGAAAAGGCACAGTTTGTGGGTGGCAGATAATACTAGAATCCTACAGCAAGCAAAGAGGCAGGGAGGGGCGGTGACAGAAGAGAGACCTCCCACACTGGGCTTCTTAGAAGGCAAACAGCATTCAACCCATACTTACCTGGAAACTCAATTTCACAAATGCCAGTTCAGCACCTATTAGGGTCCAAAATGACATGGTATACCAAGGATATGGCCGGGAGGAAGGCGTGACCCCTGTGCTTGATAAGCTCCCAGTGGGATGGAGGAAGCAGGTGGGGAGGGAAACCACCCTGAAGGAGGCAACGCTGAGCTGGGTCTTGAAGGAAGCTGAAGAGCTGGCCTGGAAGACGGGAGACACCCCGGGTCCAGGCCGAGCTCACGGCATTACCCCTGGGAGTGCCTCCATTCAGGAGGCTCCTCATCACCTGCACAGGGCTGGAGGGCCAGGGACATGGTGGGAGCTACCAGAGAGGACCCCACAGAGAGAGGCAGAAACCCATTAATATGAAGGAGGTGGGACTTTATTCCATACCTGCCGGGGTCTGTGGGAGGCTGTTAAGCCAACTGTAGGATGAACAAATCTGCAGTGCAGAAAGCTGACTCAGGCAGCAAGAGGGGCTGGAGGGCGCCAGCTGGGAGCAGGCAGACAGACGCGAAGCTATTGCACAGCCCCGTGAGACATGACAAGGGCAGTGGCATGCAATGGAGAGGAAGGAACAGACCCAAGAGGCATTTGAGGGGCAGCTTGCAGGGGCCTTGATAACCTCACACCAGCCTGCTTCGCCAGCCTGTCTGTGGGTCACAGGAGATAATGGATGTGAGATACTTTGAAAACCGCCGAGCCCCTTGTCTGGGTGCAGCCTCTCTCCTCTTCCCTGGCTCATCTCCACTGCTTTCTTTTGCCTGTAAGCAGGCGAGACCGGGGAGGTGAAAAACAGAGACATTAAGTGCCAAAGCTTATGTTAATACAGCATTAAGGTTGAAAATGTAATCTCCTAGGAGTCAGGAAATACCGAACAAGGGGTTTCCATGGCAACCCAGCCACACTGCTCCTCTGTCCATTTGGGCCTTGTTTTCCTTGTTAAATATGATCCCATCGTATATTATATTTTATCGAGCTAAATGTGCTACCCACAGCAGGCAGAGCTCCAGCCAGCAGCACACAGCGCTGCAGGAAATGAGTGAGGGGCGGGGGGGGGGCCCTTCAGACTCTGCCTGATATAACACAGCCACATCTTAGGTCTTTGTATCTAATAAGTGGGACGTAATTCCATTAAGAGAAGCTCGTATGAACACCAGTGACCGAGGGGGCTGCAATCCTTGTGTTGGGAAGGGGTTGCTCAGAGGGTCTGCCCCTCCTGGGGTAGTGGGAAGTGAGGTCACAGCAAGTTCTCTCTCAGGCTTCAGGGGAAGGGCCCAGGCAGCTCCAGCAGGGTCATCGCTGCCACCCCAGGCTCCCTCCTGATGGAGTTCTGAGAAGGTGGATTGGAATTACCTGGTCCAGTGATTCTTCTCATGCGCCAGCCAATTGAAGATCAGCTGTCACTGTTCGTTAGCATCCCCGGCTGCGCAGGGCACCAACGAACAGATGCAGAAAGGAAATTTGATGCTACTCCAAACCCTCTCTCCCACTGACGCAGCGCAGTGGACAAAAGACTTCCTCGGTGGCAGCAGGGTGTTAGGAAGAAGAAGCGGGAAATGGACTGTCAGGAGGGAGGGCAGCTAAGTAGTGGAATGTGTGACGGCGAAACATCTGGAGGATAATGTGGTGGAAAGAGTGTGGAATGTTAGCATCAGGCTGCCGACCTCAGCTATCTCCCAGCCATGCGGTCTTCTGCAAGTCCCTTAATTTCCCTTTGTCTTAGTTTTTTCATCTGCAAAATTGGGATAAAATTACCATTAACCTCACATAGGCTTGTTGGAGGATTAAATGGGATAATTGATACAAAAGCTCACTGTAAACTTCTAAATCCCTATACAAATGTCACTCTTAGAGGGAGCTCTAGAAAACCATACTGAATTCTAGACTTCAAAATACTCTAGATAGTCTGTGGTCGGTTCTGCAGTGGGCTCTGGAATTCACTGATGGGCCTAGAACAGGGGTGGGCAAACTTTTACTGTGAAGATTTCAGATAGTAAATACTTTAGGCTTTGAGGGCCGATACTGTGACTACTCAACTTGATCAGAGACAATAAATGAATAGGCAGAGCTGAGTTTCAATAAAACTTTATTTAAAAAAACAGGAAGTGAGCTGGGTTTGACCTGTGAACTGTAGGCTACAATTATTTGTGTAGGAAACCAAGTTCTTTTCTGTGAATACTGATCCCCTGCTCAGAATTTCACTCTTCCCCCTAACTCACTCATTCAACCTGACTCAATCCCACCCACTCACACCCATACCACTTACTTTGTCCAGCCTACTTGACCTTCCAGAACTGGTTAGTGTCACCTGCCTGCTCCAAAAACAAATTGCAATGGCTCTTGACCCTTGCCTACTTCTCTCACAGACTGGGAGGCCCTCTGCGCAGCAAACTCTGTCACTCCAGTCCCTCACTTTTAGTCAGTGTTTACAGAATGGATATATGAGAAAACACAGCATTCCGGGGAGCAAGGGTTTTGTCATTCTCTCAGTAGGCCTGCAAGCTGAGATGCTTTCAAAAACCTTGGGCACCGATCTTCTAAGGGTGAGTTGCTGCGTCAGGAGTTCTAGATGCATCAGAAGGCAGCTGGTAAGAGGGACAGGAGCAGGTCAGCAGAAGGTTCCAGCTCCAGCAGGAAGGTGACAGCCCACATCACCCCTCCCTGTAAGGCCAGGTGTTCCGTGTAGTCAAGCACACATGTCTGTATACATGACAATACAGCAGCCTCCTTATACTGCCCTCAGGGGGCCACAGCCTCCACCAGCCTGATAATGTGGAAGCTTCCAGAAGCACAGCAGCCTTTCAGCTTCCACGTTTGCAAGCTTTCCTCATCCTCCCCCTCCTAGGCAGAGCAGACGGGCAGAACCAAGTTGTGTAACTCACCTCTGAGTCACACTTCCCGTGCTTCCCCCAGCACAGCATCTGCTTTCTGCCTGACAGAGCCAAGCTTGCTCAGGACAGCCAGACAGGCGGCTATTGTTCAAAAGTCAGGGCCAGGTTGATGGACCTGTCTGCCCCCAGTACCTCAGCTAGGAAGAGTCACCTTTAATTACGATAGTGGGGGCAGGGGCGTAGGCATGTGTATGCGTGTATGTAACATGGCTTCGTGGGCGTGGGCAATGGGCATGCATGATTTACCCTGTGGCATGCATGAGTCTGCGGTACGAGCTTGTGTATCACATAGGTGTGTGGTAGGTACACACGTGCACCAGTATGTGTATAGACCCCGTTTGTGTGGGAGGCTGGCTTTTTCTACAAGTGCTACGTGCCTGGGAATGTCGGCTGCTCAGGCATGTGCTTTTGTCTGGGTCTGTGTGTGTCTTTAATTTAGGACTCCTCCTGGAGGACACACTAGCTTCCATGCTCTGGCCTCAGCAAATGAATATTTTATTACCTTTCTTTTGCCATGGTGAAGGCAGTTCTCCTAGGAAGAGCTGGAGCATGACAGACTCCAGCAGGCAGACGGGGGGCTCAATGACAGAGCCCTGGAAAGCAAATCACCCCACGACAACATCCAAGGAGTGCTCACAGATGCTGGTTGTTAGTGTCATTAGGAACTGATGAGTCAGCCCTTTGTCCCTGTCCCCTGAGAGCATTCTAGAGCCAGAGCACCCATTCTACAGGAGTTGAGGGAGCTCCCTGCCGCTCCTCCTGAAGCCAGCTCAAAGCAGTTTAATTTTTTCCCCACACTCTGTCCTCTTGTCAGGCAAGATGCCATGTCCTGAGAACAGAAGGTCACTGTATAACACAGTGGAAGGTCCTGACTTCTCCCCAGACTCTGGGAATGTGGATAAGGGAGGAGCCAGGAGCATAGGAGACAACTCATCCTGGCCACAGCTCTGCAGGCACCCAGGCCCGGAGGGACCCAATCCTGTACTGTGCTGTGCTGCAGCTGGGCTCCCCCAAAGCCAACCCTGAGACAAGGAGTGAGGTGCAAGTAGTTTATCTGGGAGGTCACTCTGGCCCAGGACCACTGTGGGGACACAGGTAAAAAGACAGTGAACAAAGACAAGCAAATAAAGCATACATTCACAAATAGTTTCTCCCCATGGCTCATTCCCCCTGAGAGGCTAGGGAGGACATTCTCAGCCTGTCCCACTGAGAGTGTATCACAAACCCTAACCTCACTGACTGAGGGTTGGCTGCCTATGGGCAAAATTAGCAGCCTCTGGAGTAGGCCCAGGAAACTTTAGGCATAAGGCAAACTTCTGAGAATGCCAACATGATGGACTCTGTCACTGTACCCCAGGGCAGCTGGCAGCCTGCCTACATCTCCAGAGGCACAGTGCCAAGCCAGGTCCTTGGACTCTTGTTCAGTTTCCCACCCCATCCTCCACGGTGATTGGGATGATGGTAGAAGCTCTCCAAGCTTCCCCGTTCCTTCTTCTCTCTCTCTGGAAGGTGTCTTGAGACAAGAAGTTCCTTGCTCTAGGAGCTGGTGACTGTGCCATGTAGGGCAGGGGTAGGTCCACCACAGGAGTTCTCTGAGCCACAGCGGTCAGGAGGGGAAGGAGCAATGGAGCCAGACACATCCTTTCTCAGGTCCCTCACTCACATATGGCCACTGGTGCTGGGTGTGTGTTTGGAGATTCAGGGTAAGATGTAAACAGACCCAAACCAGAGCATCGTAGGGATAAACATCATAAAGAAAAGAACAGAGCCTTCCTGAGTCTTTTCCACCCCAGCCCTGCCCCCATCCTCTTCCCACCCATTTATCCCACCAAGCACTTTATCTGTGCCTGTCTTACAACTCTTAAACTCAACAGTTCTTACCTACTGCTAAACTCTATCTACAATGGTAGTAAGTGCCATACTTATTGTCACTGAACTCCTACTTTGTGTCTTGGCACCCATCATCTTATGTAAGCCCCATAACAATACAATAAGCCAGATGCCACTGCCTGCACTTTACAGGTAAAGAAACTGAAGTTCTGAGGAGTGTCCCTGCAAAGAAAGGAACGGCAGAGATTTGTCTGGTGTGGTGTCTGGGAAGTGGGCCTTAACACATTTCTCATCTGTTTCCTGAGAGCTCCTTGAGGGCAGGGGAGTGGCTTAACCCACCCACCTCCAAACTCTCTGCAGAGCCTAGAACCTTGTCCCCCCTGGGTGGCTTCAGTGGAGGCTCCTTTCACCTTTGTTTATCTGACCAGGGTTCCTGAGTGGCCTGGACCTTACCAAACACTTTAAGGATCATGACTTACCCCCAGAGGTCTTCTCTACCACCACTCCCAGAAGGAAAAGGGGGTCTTCCCAGGAAACAGGCAATGGGTCAGATGGAACCGGGATTCAAAATTACCGTGTGGTCCAGAGTGGGTCACTTATCTCTAGGACACTATTTCCTCTAATAGGGGACTTGACCTCCTCCCAGGAATGCTGTGAGGATGAGATTTGAGAGGTACATGTCAGGCCCCGAGGAGCAGTGAGCCCAACCTTCAGGAAGATCTTAGTAAATGCCGATTCTACCTTGACCAGACTTAAAGATTTTGGAGGGCAGGGAAAGGGTTTAGTCTCTGACTCGCCACACCCAGCCCACGGCCTAGCACTGCGTGGACTCCTCGTCATTGGGGGTGCTGTTGAGCCATCCTCACTCTGGCAGGACTTCCGATCACTCAGCCTAACTCGCAGGCCTATGGGGCCCCGCCCAGACAATGGACAAGCATGGACTTCGCAGCCAGGATGCAGGCCTGTGTGTGCTGTTCTTTGAAATTGTGGCTGTGCTCTTCCACCCCTTTGTTTTTCTTTGGCCACTGTCCTTGGCCTAACACCTCCAGTCAAAGACTGTGAGAACAAAGCCCCCTGCCTGTGCTGAGTAAGAGAGCAGGGCAGAGGGCTGAGACAAGGAGGGCCTGCAGACTCCCGGGGGCAGGCCAGGGGAGGGCTCCCTGGCCCATGCTTGGGCCACCCCCACCACCCAGCCATGGCCTCTCTGGCTGGCCTACCTCTGCTAGAGTAAAACTGCCACTTGCTGACCACAAGAACTGAGCTGGGGCTTCCACTGCAGCCCACCCTTCTCCTCACTATTTTCCTCCATCCTTGACCTTTATATCCCCCAGGCAATGCCCAGGGCTTCCCCTTTCATTCATGACTGGCTCCCCTTCCTCACTTGCCCTCCCTGTTCCAAGATGCTTTCACTGCACTACGTTGTTTGAGACCATACCGCTTTCCTCTTCTCCCATTGCCCTCTGGATAAATCCTACTTTGTGGCTGTATTCTGTACCTTTCCACTGCAGACAGCAGGTCTGCTGTTAGTCTTACTCATCAGTGGGCTGTTGACTACAAGCCACCGGTCCATCACAACCCATTCTGCCTTGTGGTCACTCTACGCCCACAGGGAGCCTCACCACCAGTCTCCTTCTCCTGGGGCCACGATGCCTCCTCTGCTTCCCCTGCCTCTGCTGAGTCTGAGTGGCAAGGAAGCCACTGAGCCCAGCCCACTCCTCCTCCAGCTGGGGCCTCACATGCCAGGCCTGGCACCAGGGGCAGGCGCCGTGGAGGGCAGACGACTAGCTGGGGGATGAAAACCTCCATTCACGACAATATCAAATCCCGGGCTCCGGAGAGGGAGACAGGTTTGCTCCCAGCCGAGACATCCCCGGCAAAGGGAAAGCCGATCCCGAGAGGAGGGTCTGGTTAATGCAGGCTCTGTTCTCTTCACCTGGCAGGCCCAGCGCAGCGGCCTGCTTGTGCCTCTGAAACCCTAACTGGCTCCTGGCGGGGGGCTGTGGGCACCACAGGGGAGACTTGAGACTGAGTGTGCCAGCCGTGCACCCAGCCAAATCCCAACTCAGCCAGGGCAGGGACTCTAGAAGGCCTAGGGATGGCAGGCCACACCCGCACCCATGGGGACTGTCGTCTGAACTGGAGCCACATTATGCAACCAGCCACAGCCCTTCAATCTCCTTCAGTCTTTCCCTTGCTCTCCAATCCAAGGGTATCCTGCAAAGCGGGTACAAAGGAATCACAGGACATGGGTGTTGAGGGCCCACAGCAATTCTCTCATTCTGTTTCTCAACTTTTTAGGGCAACAATCCCCCCCACAAACCTCATAAACCTGGATGTTAAACCTATAAACATAAAGCCATAAACTCTCTCCCAAGAAAACTACATGCCCCAAATGGAGCTTATAATTACACAGGATTCACAGATCCTGAGAGCCCACTCAGAGAGTCCCATAAAGTCCATGTTAGGAATATTTTCCAAAATCTCCTCCTGGTTAGGAAAACTAAGCTCAAATAGAGAGGTTCTAACTTGCCCAGGAAAAAAAATCAGTGTGTTATTGGCAGAGAAATGATGATATTTAACATTTATTTCACTGAAAATAAGTGTGACTATTCGCAGAGTATATTTTGTGAATGAGAAATACTAGAAATATCAAGCTCAGAGTGGCAAGTGGGCTTGCACTCTGTTCCTCCACAGATCCATTCTCCCCTTCTTCTACACTGGAGGAATTTTAAGCTGGGCACTTGGCAGCCTGCAATTTCCAGCATCCCTTTCAGCTATGTATAAGTCTTTCCTGTTCTGCCAATGGGCTACTAGCAGAGATGTGTGGAATTCTAAGTCATATCTTGGAAACAAATGAGTGCATTCTCCCCTTCCTCTTTTCCCTTTTCCCACTGATGGAATGCAGATGTGACAACAGGAGCTGAAGCAGCCATTATGGGCCACTCAATAAAGGAACTGGGTATCAAGGCTGGCAGAGCAATAAATAAGATGGAAGGAGTCTGGCTCTCTGACATTTTTAGAGACATCACACCAGCCTAGGACTACATACCTGGACTTTTATCTTCTTTGGGCCATTGTTGATTTGAGTTGCTTTACCATTTCATTAGTCAAAATTTTAAGTAATACATGCATATCCAGAATATTGATAGACTCCACTTCTCTCCTAATCTGCTGGGTCTCCAAGCCCTTTCAGTGACAGGCGTTCCTAGCTATCCTTCCTCCTCTTCCTGACCCCTTTGCCTCTGCTCAGTTTCTGGTCAACTCCTGGGAGGTCTCAGGTCCAGTTACAGACATCCTATCTTCCAGGCCAGAGCTGCTTTTCTGAAAACTGCACACTCTACTTCTTCACCCCTCCAAAGGCTCCTTGTTTCCTAAGGAGCAAAACCCACTCCCCCCATCTGGGCCCCAGCTTGCCTCACCAGCCCCATCTATTGCCACTTGCTTCATGCGCCCTGTACTCCCAGCTCAGGGAATAGTCTGCCCAGTCTCCCACGGTCTCTGCAGCCTCAAAGCCTTTCCCGTCATCTCCTGGACAGCCTGATGTGTTCATGCTTCAAGGTTCACCCCTGTGGCCAGCCCACCCAGCACTCCTTCTGTATACCCCATGCCGCCTTATCCATATCTCCTTCTAGCAGGTGACTGGAGTCACTGACATCATCTGTCTCCCATGCAGATAATCATGACCAGACTCATAGACTGGCTTCCCCAAATTCCTACATGCCCACCATGTTTCCAAGAGCCATGCTGGTGAATAGACACATATCACTGGGATAAAAAAAAAATAAATAGAACTCAGATTTCTTCACTCTTCTGCCAGGGCCTATCCTGCTCTGACCTTCCACCCTAGTGGGGAAGTTACCCCTTCCCTCCCTCCCTCCTTTATTTCCTCTTTCTACAAGCCTAACCCCAATTCCAGCAGGATGCCTGGGAGGAGAAGCAGAATAGAGACTCCGTTAAGTATTTGTTGACTGCATGAACACAGGCATTCACTGAGTGGTTTTTATTTTTATTTCATTTTTGCTGGTCTCTGACAATAGGAGGCTGAGCTTTATTTCTGAGCTGGAGATAGGGTGCACAGAGCTGTTTGCACGACCTTCCCAGCTTGCCGGAGCCGTGGGGGAGGATGGCGGCACCAGCTCCCCAGCACCCCCTGAGTGGGTCTTGGTCACATTATTTTTGCCTAAGTGATGTAACCAGACCCGAGGAACTGGTCTTCGCTGCTCCTGTGGGTGGGCTGGAAGAGGTGAGAGGCAGGGTGATCCCAGGCTTCTGCCAACTTGATGAAGTCGTTTTCAGAAAGACAGTTTTGTTCTGACTTGAGTGTTTTTCCACATGACTTCATCCCCTGGCAGGCCCTGCTTGGGTCTTAGTTTTCGATAGGCCCCAGCCCCAGCTGTGTAGGGAAAATGGCCTCTGACCCCTTCCCCAGGGTGGCTGTGCTGGGACAAGCGGAGTCTGTTCATTGCCCCAGGCCGAGCACCTGGCTGTGCCACCCACCGCCCTGTGAACAGCCCAATTGTGGTCAGCCTTGGCCATAGCAGGAAGAAGCCCTGCGGGGTCCAAAGGCCAGGCAGGGCACCAGAGCTGGAGCCCACCTATGTGGCCAGGCACTTCCCTTCTTCTGGACAGACCTCACACTGGGCCTTCCTTGTGCTTCTCTGACCTCAATTTCCTCACCTGCAAACATGAGTGAGCATCAGTCAGGCATACAAGGTCCCTGGGAGGATTTGGTGGCATAAGGACAGACACATGAGAGGCCCTTGATCGCACAGCATGCTCTTCAGTGTCATCTCACTTGGTCAACCGTGGATGGGCAAACTCCTTGGGCTGGAACCTCCCAGTGTGTGCACAGACAGAGAAGAGAAACAAAATGGGTTATGACAAACCAGTGTGATAAGGGCTGCAAAGGACCATGAACAAAGTGCTATGGGTGCTCGGAAGTGGGGGCAGCCCACCCTGTGGTCAGAATGGGGTGCATAGGGCCAAAGGAAACCTCTCAGAAAGGGACTTTTTCAAAACAAAACCAGGGGAAAGGGCATTGCAGGCAGGGAGGTGGAGTAGGTTAATGCAGATATCCTTCAGATGCATCCACTGCAAGTGGCAGAGACCTGAAAAGCAGAGGTGCAGGGGGGAGAGCCCAGTGACCATGCACAGCACCAACAGTGCCCACTGAGCCCCAGGCTCAGCCCATGTTTCTGCTCAGTGTCCCTCCCTTCATGTTCACTGTCTGCTGACCTGCTGTCACATGGTCAAAAGAAGGCTGCTGCAGCTCCAAACATCTCATCCACCCACAACCATATTCAAGGCAGAAAGAAGGGGAAAGGTGAGACTCCTGGAAACTCTTTTCTCCTATCTGTTCCCGAAGCCCTCCGAGATCATCCCTTGATCCTCACTGAGGCAGTCACTGGATGGGGCCCCCTAGCTGTGAGCAAAGTTGGGTAAGTACCTGGCAAACAGTGTTAGGATTTACCAGGCCTGGTCTACACCAGGGGTGGGGAGAGGCCTACAGTCTTCTGCTCACCACCCCAAACAACATCGGGATCTAGTAGCAGGGCAGGCAGGTGGTTAAAGCAGGAGGGGAGGCTGTTGGGCAGGTGATGGGTGGAGCTGTCACATGTGTCTGGAGGATGAGGCAAACATGGGAGTCCATGTGGCTTGGTCCAATAATGAAGCATGGTGGGAGAGGAGGCTAAGATCAGACAAAAATTTAAATAAAAAGCTTAGAATCTGGATCTTTAAACAGAGGGCCATCTATCCCCAAGGTATGGGACTGAGGTTGATTTATGTTTTAACACTTGGCCAGCAGTTAGTAGTACCTAGAGAGGCAGAGACACCCCAAGGGTGGCCCAGCCACCATTACTTTCCATCTGTGCAAGGCCGTGGGTTCCCTGAGGGAGGGGCTAAGCCTCAATCATTTTAACCTTCCTTGTATCTTCCACGATGCTTCTTCTACCAAAAAAAAAAGGGTGCTGAATGAATGAGGGAGTGAATGAATGAAGGCAATGCACGGCCTCCCCTAGTATCTGTATCCCAGGATCAGTAGAACAGTTCCCACCTTACTGGGCTGCTCTGAAGATCAGACAAGCCAACTAGTATGATGGCTAATAAATAGGAAGACCATTGCAGGCAGAGAGGAGGGAGCAAGGGAACGCAGGCTGACACGAGCCCCCCACAGTTCCTAGCACGGGGCCTGCCTGCTGGACACCCCCCCCACAGCCTGACCCCACTCCATAGAGGAGTCTCTATGGCCCTCCCAGATTTTCAGAAGAGGAGGCGAGTAAACACCTGGAGCAGCCAGTGGGTCCTGCCAAAAACAACGATGGGAGAGTGATGAGGATAAACAGCTGTCTGTCTCTGGTAATGCAATTAGGAGCTAAAATATTAAACACTTTACGACAAGACATACATCTCCTGCATAACGAGCTGCCTCTTGCAAAGCAGGCATTGTCCGAGCTGGGAGGTGGGCCGGCCCCTGGCTTAGACCAGCAGCCTCTCGTCTCCCCATCGCTGGGAGCTCCCATCACTCAGTTGCTGCCGTGAACGTCACGGACAGCACAGTCACCCTTTACAGAGTTACTAATGTATGCCCAGAGCACTGTCAGAAAGGTTCATATAAGTCAAACACTGTCTTTTCAAGGAAGAAATGTAGGGTGGAGAATATAAGGGGGAGCTGAGGCTCAAAGATGTTACATAACTTGCCTGTGGTCAACCATCTTGCAAGAGGCAAAGCTACTCAGCAGCCGCTTCCCTTTGCAGGAAGACAAAGCCCCCTCGGGGCCACGTGAAGAGGGGGCTGGAGGGGGTTAGGAGGTGGGGAATATGAATTTTGGCTTGTCCTGGGATGTCCCACAGAGCTGGTGCCCCAGTGTGTCCCTGGAGTCCTCTAGGTGCAAGAATGTGAGAATGTTGAGCTGACTTGGATGTGAAAGCACCCCTGTTTGGGGGCCATCTGAGTCTCAGGAAAAGCTCTGGCTGACCACCTCTTCACTTCGGTGGTAAATGGCTGACTGCTCTAGTGGGTCTGTAAGTTGACATAGATTTGTGGTCCTAGCAGAGGCATTTTAGAAATCAGCAGTGTTAGGATACTTCATAGCACATCCAAAAACACACTTCTTAGGCAGTCGAGCCCTTCCAGGCACGTATTTATGGAACCCTGTCAATGTTTACATCTGGGTTGCCCCTCACCTCACCAGGAGTCTAAGGAGGAAGACGACACAGGCCTCACTGGAGGTGAGAGGTAGTTTGCCAGAGCCCTTTACACTTTCATCATCTTGTTTTCTTCTTACAAAAACCTCGCAGGAAGGAAGGCAATTCCAACCCATTTTATAGGTATGGAAATTGAAGTCTTAAGAATGAAGAGTTTTAGAGGGAAATCATGAGAGGCCGAGGTGGGTGGGGAGGCTTGTGTGAGGAAGTAACATTTACACTGAGATTGAGGCGCAGTTGAGGGAAGAGCATTCTGGGCAGAGGGACGAGAGCATAGGAAGGACTAACTAGTTCCTCTTGCCAAGGTGGCCGTGTGGCTGCAGGAAGATTACCAAAGCCCATCCACGCCTTTGCAAAAACCCACAAAATCCACCTTTGTCATGACGCACACCATCTGGACTGGAGCGGGGCTCACACTGGGTTTCAGACTTCAGCCTCCAGGCCTCTCCCTGCGCCTCGGGGTCTATACATTCCCAGCTTTGGACAGCATCCTCACCCTGCAATGAAGAGCCCCTCCCTTTGCCTGACCCTTTTCATCTGCTGGGGTTCACCCTATGTACAGAGAGCCCCCCAAAGCGGGAGCCGCCCCCTGTGCTCCTGGCCTAACATGGTCCCTTCAGCGCTCAGGACCACCCTTCCTGGAGCCGGCAGGCGGCATTCCTTGGAGCCAGGCGTGGGGGAGCGAGGGGGGCTGTGCAGGCTTTCATGAGCATTACATCTGGAGAGGGAGACGGGAATGTTTGTGTCTGAAATTTAGCTAATATCCCAGGAATTTCTCCTGGCGCTTCGGAGGGTTCCTAGGGGGACTGCAAAGCCAGGATGTCTGGGTTCTGGGGGCAGACTGGCCACGCTCAAAGCCTCTTTGTCTCCCTGGCTCTGCCTCTGTGTCGACCTGGCGGTGTGTGTCTCTTTGTGTGTGTGAGTCTGGCTGTTGGAGTGTCGCCCTGTGTGTGGATCTCCTTCTGTCGGGTGTGTCTGGCTGTCTGTGTGCATGCCGGCTTGTGTCCGTGTGGACATCTGTGTCTCTTTGAGTGTGGGAGCCGGCGTGGCTGTGTGTCTGGGAGCGCGAGTCTGTATGTGTGTGCTGTGCATGTGTGTGCATGCTGTGTGGGTCTAGGTGTCTTTGCCTGTCTGTCTGTCTTCCTGCTTGCATCACGGTGTGATTCTGGAATCGCCGTTTCTTGATTGTGTCTGAGGGTCATTGTGTCCCTGTGTGTCCTGGGTGCCCTGTGTGTGGAGGTCAGTGTGTCCCTGTGTGTCCTGGGTGCCCTGTGTGTGGAGGTCAGTGTGTCCCTGTGTGTCCTGGGTGCCCTGTGTGTGGAGGTCAGTGTGTCCCTGTATGTCCTGGGTGCCCTGTGTGTGGAGGTCAGTGTGTCCCTGTGTCTCCTGGGTGCCCTGTGTGTGGAGGTCAGTGTGTCCCTGTGTGTGGAGGTCAGTGTGTCCCTGTGTGTGGAGGTCAGTGTGTCCCTGTGTGTCCTGGGTGCCTTCTGCCCATGCAGGCCTTCCTTTGCCTTTGACAGAGAGGTGTGCATCTCTCTGAGTGTCTGGACATCTGCCCTGTCTCCCCCTAACCACCTCCCTTAGGTCTGTGTCTCACGCCCCTGTTAGGGTACCTGGGATCCAAGTGATCTTGGGTCAGAGTTGACTGGCAGGAGGAGAAACAGTAAGCAGGAGGCAGGTGGGAGGAGGGCAGAGCAGCCTGGGAGTGGCCCCTGTGAGTCTGTGTGTGCTGGGTCCCTGCACATCTTTGAGGGCATTTGAGCTGTGTGTCTCTGTGTGCCTATGGATGTGACGTACATATAAGTCTCACTCCACATGTGTGTGTTGGTGGGCACCATACATGTAGCCATCTCTGCATCTGTCTGGCCAGGGATGTGTCCTGGTAAACCCAGCCTTGCCTTTAGCCCCACCACAAAGAAAAACCCTCTACCCCCATATCGGTTCTCTCTGGCTCTGGTGCTCTCCCCTCCTTCTTTAGTGCTTTGGTCATCAGCATTTTATTTTTTTTTATTATTTTTTTTTTATTAAATCATAGCTGTGTACATTAACACCATCATGGTGCACCATACATGGTTTTATAGACACATTTTCATCACACTGGTTACCATAGCCTTCCTGGCATTTTCTTAGTTATTGTGTTAAGACATTTATATTCTACATTTACTAAGTGTCACATGTACCCTTGTAAGATGCACCGCAGGTGTAATCCCACTAATCCCCCTCCCTCCGCCCATCCTCCCTCCCTCCCTCCTCTCCCTCTCCCCCTTCCCCCTATTCTTAGGTTATAAATGGGTTATAGCTTTCATGTGAAAGCCATAAATTGGTTTCATAGTAGGGCTGAGTACATTGGATACTTTTTCCTCCATTCTTGAGATACTTTACTAAGAAGAACATGTTCCAGCTCCATCCATGTAAACATGAAAGAGGTAAAGTCTCCATCTTTCTTTAAGGCTACATAATATTCCGTGGTGTACATATACCATAATTTATTAATCCATTCGTGGATCGATGGGCACTTGGGCTTTTTCCATGACTTAGCAATTATGAATTGGGCTGCAATAAACATTCTGGTACAAATACCTTTGTTATAATGTGATTTTTGGTCTTCTGGGTATATACCTAGTAGAAGAATTATAGGATTGAATGGCAGATCTATTTTTAGATCTCTAAATGTTCTCCAAACATCTTTCCAAAAGGAATGTATTAATTTGCATTCCCACCAGCAGTGCAGAAGTGTTCCCTTTTCTCCACATCCACGCCAACATCTCTGGTCTTGGGATTTTGTGATATGGGCTAATCTTACTGGAGTTAGATGATATCTCAAAGTAGTTTTGATTTACAAAACTTTAATCTGATGATTACAGTAGCTTTAATCTGATGATTAAAGATGATGAGCATTTTTTCATATGTCTGTAGGCCGTGCGCCTGTCATCTTCAGAGAAGTTTCTCTCCAAGTCCCTTGCCCAGCCTACAATGGGATCACTTGTTCTTTTCTTGCTTATACATTTGAGTTCTCTGTGGATTCTGGTTATTAAACCTTGTTGGAGACATAACCTGCAAATATCTTCGCCCATTCTGAGGGCTGTCTGCTTGCTTTACTTACTGTGTTCTTGGCTGTGCAGAAGCTTTTTAGTTTGATCAGGTCCCAGTAGTATATTTTTGAAGCTGCTTCAATTGCCCGGGGGGATCCTCCTCATAAAATACTCACCCAGACTGATTTCTTCAAGAGTTTTCCCTGCACTCTCTTCTAGTATTTTTATAGTTTCATGTCTTAAGTTTAAATCTTTAATCCAGTGAGAGTCTATCTTAGTTAATGGTGAAAGGTGTGGGTTCAGTTTCAGTCTTCTACAGGTTGCCAGCCAGTTCACCCAGCACCATTTGTTAAATAGGGAATCTTTTCCTCACTGAATGTTTTTAATTGGCTTGTCAAAGATCAAATAACGGTAAGTAGCTGGGTTAATCTCTTGGTTCTCTATTCTGTTCCATACATCTATCTCTCTGTTTTTGTGCCAGTACCATGCTCTTTTGATCACTGTCAATTTATAGTATAGTCTGAGGTACGGTAGCGTGATTCCTCCTGCTTTGTTTTTATTTCTGAGTAATGTCTTGGCTATTCGAGGTTTTTTTCTGATTCCATATAAAACTAAGTATTATTTTTTCAAGATCCTTGAAGTATGACAGTGGAGCTTTAATAGGGATTGCATTAAAATTGTATATTGCTTTGGGTAGTATGGACATTTTAACAATGTTGATTCTTCCCAGCCATGAGCATGGTATGTTTTTCCATTTGTTAACATTTTCAGCTATTTCTTTTCTTAGTTTCATAGTTCTCTTTAAAGAGATCTTTTACGTCCTTTGTTAGATAAACTCCCAAATAGTTCATCTTCTTTGGCACTACTGTGAATGGAGTCCTTAACTGTTTTTTCAGGTTGACTATCGTTGGTATATATAAAGGCTCCCGATTTATGAATGTTGATTTTGCAACCTGAGATGCTGCTGTATTCCTTGATCACTTCTAAGAGTTTTGTAGTAGAATCCCTGGTGTTTTCCAGATATACGATCATGTCATCTGTGAAGAGTGAAAGTTTGATCTCTTCTGACCCTATGTGGATACCGTTGATCGCCTTTTCTTCCCTAATTGCAGTGGGTAAAACTTCCATTACAATGTTAAAGAGCAGTGGAGACAATGGGCAGCCTTGTCTGGTTCCTGATCTGAGTGGAAATGATTTCAATTTAACTCCATTCGATATGATATTGGCTGTGAATTTGCTGTAGATGGCCTCTATCAGTTTAAGAATGTCCCTTCTATACCAATTTTCTTAACTGTTCTGATCGTGAAGAGATGCTGGATATTATCAAAAGCTTTTTCTGCTTGAGATTGAGAGAATCATATGGTCTTTGTTTTTTAATTTGTTTATGTTCTGCATTATACTTATAGATTTACATATATTGAACGAGCCTTGAGACCCTGGCATAACACCGCCTTGGTCATGATGTGTAATTTGTTTGATGTGTTGCTGGATTCTGTTTGTTAGGATCTTGTTGAATATTTTTGCATCTATATTCGTTAGTGATATTGGTCTATAGTTTTCTTTTCTTATTGGGTCTTTTCCTGGTTTGGGGATCAGGGTGATGTTTGCTTCATAGAACGTGTTGGGTAATCTACCTTCTTTTTCTATATTTTGGAACAGGTTGAGTAATATAGGTACTAGTCCTCTTTAAAGGTTTGGTAGAATTCTGACGTGAAGCTATCTGGTCCCCGGCTTTTCTTTTTAGGGAGATTTCGTATGGTTGATTCTATTTCAGAACTTGATATTGGCCTGTTCAACATTTCCACTTGATTCTGGCTAAGTCTTGGAAGGTGACGTGCTTCCAAGTATTGGTCAATTTCCTTCAGATTTTCATATTTCTGAGAATAAAGTTTCTTGTAATATTCACTAAGGATTTTTTGAATTTCTGAGGAGTCTGTTGTTATTTCGTCTTTGTCGTTTCTGATTGATGAAATTAGATATTTTACTCTTTTTTTCCTGGTTAGGTTAGCCAAAGGATTATCTATTTTATTGACCTTTTCAAAAAACCAACTTTTTGATTTATTGATCTGTTGTATAATTCTTTTGTTTTCAATTTCATTTAATTCTGCTCTAATTTTGGTTATTTCTTTTCTTCTGCTGGGTTTGGGGTTGGAATGTTCTTCCTTTTCCAGTTGCTTGAGATGTCTCATTAAGTTGTTAACTTCCTCTCTTTCCGTTCTCTTGAGGAAGGCTTGCGGTGCTATAAATTTCTCTCTTAGGACTGCCTTTGTGGTATCCCAGAGGTTCTGATCATTTGTGGCTTCATTGTCGTTTTGTTCCAAAAATTTGGCAATTTCCTTCTTAATCTCATCTCCAACCCAGCTATCATTCAGCATACGGTTATTTAACTTCCATGTTTTTGTATGAGTATGCAGATTCCTGTTGTTACTGAGTTCAACTGTTATTCCATGGTGGTCTGAGAAGATGCAAGGAATAATTTCTATTCCTTTAAATTTACTGAAGTTGGACTTGTGACTAAGATGTGTTGGATTTTGAAGTATGTTCCGTGAGCTGATGAGAAGTATGTGTGTTCAGTTTTTTTGGGATGAAATGTTCTGTAGATGTCTGTAATCCAAATGTTGGATGGCTAGGTTTAAATCTAAAATTTCTTTGCTCAGCTTCTTCTTGGAGGATCTATCCAACACTGCCAAAGGAGTGTTGAAATCTCCTACTATTATGGAGCTGGAGGAAATCAAGTTGTTCATGTCTGTTAGAGTTTCTCTTATAAATTGAGGTGCATTCTGGTTGGGTGCGTAATAATTAATAATTGAAATCTCATCATTTTGAGTATTACCCTTAACAAATATGAAGTGATCATTCTTATCCTTCCTCACTTTTGTTGGTTTAAAGTCTATTGTATCTGCAAATAGAATTGCAACACCTGCTTTTTTCTGATTACCATTTGCCTGAAATATGGATAACAATCCTTTCACCCTGAGTCTATATTTATCTTTTAAGGTAATATGCGATTCTTCTATGCAGAAAATATCTGGCCTTGGTTTTTGTATCCAGTCAGCCAACCTGTGTCTCTTTAGAGGACAGTTTAAGCCATTCACATTAATGGACAATATTGATAAGTCTGGTAAAATTTTCGGTATCGAGTTTTTCGAAAGTCCAGTGGACCTTTTTAATCCTTTCGCCACTGTGGAAGTTGGAGTTTGATCTAAAGTTTCTGAGTGAGTTTACTTTTGTGTTAGAGGATTGGGCTTTTCATTACTTTTCATTATGGAGGATAGGTCTGAGAATATCCTGAAGAGCTGGTTTGGTTATGGCAAATTTCTTCAACATATGAATGTCATTAAAGTATTTAATTTTTCCATCATAAATGAAACTCAGTTTAGCTGGATACAAGATCTGGGGTTGAAAGTTATTTTGTTTTAGGAGATTAAAAGTCGATGACCACCCTCTTCTGGCTTGAAAATTTTCAGCAGAGACATCTGCAGTCATTCTAATATTCTTCCCTTTGTAGGTAATGGATTTCTTATGTCTGGCTGCTTTCAGAATTTTCTCCTTCATATTAACTTTAGTGAAGTTAATTATGATATGCCTGGGGGATGTCTTATTTGGGTTGAGTCATGCTGGGGTTCTGAAACTGTCTGCTACCTGAATTTCAGAATCTCTTGGCATGTCTGGAAAATTCTCTTTCATAACTTCATGGAGAAGGGCCTCTGTGCCTTGTGAAGCCACTTCATCACTTTCAGGGATTCGAATGAGGCTTCCATTTCCAATTCCAATGGATTCCAATTCCAATGGATTCCAATTCCAATTATTGATTCCAATAATTCGTCTTCGAATTATTCCAGAGCACTCTGAGAGAATGATCCGTTTTTACTCTCCATTTCTCTTCCTCTTTGAGAGTTTGGGAGCATTCAAAAGCTTTGTCTTCAGTGTCAGAAATCCTTTCTTCTGCTTGCTCCACTCTGTTACTGAGGGATTCTACTGTATTTTTCAGATCTTTGAGGGATGCAAATTCTTGCTTCAGTGCATCAAAATCTTTGGTGGTTTTGTCTTTAAATTCATTAAATTCTTGAGATGATTTTTGAATTTCTCCTCGAATTTCTAATTCTGACTTTTGAATTGCTCCTCAAATTTCTCATTCCAAATTTTCCCCCATTCTATTAATCTTGTTTGCAATCCAAATTCTGAATTCGATTTCTGACATCTCGGCCAGCTGTTTATGAATGGGATCTTCAGTTACATCTGCCATATCTTTCCTTGGGGGTGCGGGGGGATTGATCTATTCTGGTTATTCATGTTACCAGAGTTTTTCCACTGATTCTGCCCCATGATTATTTTACACCGTTTGACTTTTCCCCTGGAGCTTTGTCGAGGACCCGTACAGTGCTACGGCCTGAGAAACTGGGGACCTGTTTGGTGTGGTGGAGCTAAGTGGCTCTGTCTTGTTTTCAGAGGTCTCTGTCCGACTGGGGTCTGCATTTCCATCCCAGATCTGTTCCACAGTGGTTGCCACCTGAGAAGATCCCATCCTCCTCTAGTTGCCCAGAGAGACAGGGGGTGTGACTTCGGAATATCCTGGGGTGAACCCTATTGTTGCCAAAAATGGCTGTTGCTCTGTGCCTCAGGGCACCACCACTCCGGCATGGTTCCCTCTCAGCTGACTGTCCTCTCCTCACTCCCATGCTGCAGAATCAGCACTGACCAGCTTCAGCACAGGTCCCTGTGTATCCTTGGGGCCGCAGCTCACCTCAGTGTGGTTGAGGTGCGTTCTTCAACCTTCTCTCTTGGTGCAGCTCTAATCCACCAGGTTACTTGCTAAATTTCTGTCCTTTAACTCTCCTGGATGGGAGCCTGGAGAAACTTGGGGCAAATCACCATCTAACTCTGAGCTTCGGTTTCATCATCTACAAAATGAGCCCTGCATCTGCCTACCTCATTCCACAGGGAATGCTTTGGTTCTCATACATTTCACAGGCAGGAATTTTTATTATAGTTTTAAAACCAGTAGAGTCATCTGAGTAGTTTGGAAGGGCATGAAGAAAATAATCTGCTGTAATTTTTAGATTTGTCTAAATAAAGGGGCGTCGTCAGCATTTTAGACTCTTTCCCCCAGCTGGGTCTCACCTAGCCCTCACCCGTGCTCCTGCACCTCGCCTGGGCCTCCCTCATCTGCCCCGACAGTGCCCTTCTTAGTCTTGCATGCACCTCCAGCCACAGCATGCAGCCCAGAGTGTACTGCTGCTTCCCAGTCAAGAATCTTCCAGGTCTCCCCTTTACCAACTTCATGGAGCCAAACCTACTGCCTCTGGCAGGAAGCCTCCCAGGATGTCCCAGCCCAGAAAAGGCTTGGTGCCTCTGTGCCCAGCACCCCTCAGGCTGGACATGTCAGCCTCCCTGGCCCCTCTCCCCCTGTGGCCTGGAAGGCTCAGTGCATAATTCAGCTTCAGAATGATCTCTAAAAACACCTAAAGTCAAAGACAGGTGGCTGTGGGGAGGAGAGGCCTGGGGAACTGGCCACTCTGAAAATATCTCCAGGAAATAGGTAAACCCTTCATTCCAATTTTTTTTGTTCTTTCTGCAGTGTATTAGTTTTCTGCATTAGTATTAGTTTTAATGCATTATCACAGACTTAGTAGCTGAAGACAATAGAAATTTATTTTCTGGTAATTATGGAGGCCAGAAGTTCAAAACCAAGACGTTCACATGAAGTGCAGGGCTGCGCTCCCTCCTGAGACTCTCCCAGCTTCTGACGGTCACTGGCGATCTTTGGCATCCCTTGGCTTGTAGATGCACCACTCCAGTCTCTATCTTTGCCTTTGTGTGACTTCTCCATGTCTCTCTGTGTCTCACAGCTCTCTCTCCTTATAAGGATACCAGTCATGGGATATAGGGCCCACCCTACATCCAGGATGATCTCATCTCAAGATCCTTAACTTGATTACATCTGCAAAGGCCCTGTTTCCAAATAAGGGAATAATGCACATTCATAGGAACTGGGGAGTAAGACCTGGGAATATCTTTTGTGGGGACACATTTCAACCCACTACATGGAGTTATAATGCTAGACTCATGATAGAAACTCAAGAACAGCTTTTTGGCCTAAGTAGTTCATGATGACAAGCAACAGAGACGCCAGGACTGTCTGGGTTAAAGGTCGCCCCACACACCTGGTGCCAGCCCTCCCGTGTAGGCTGACACACCTGTGGACGTAGGCCGCACAAGTGCTTCCAGACCTCCTGAAACCAGGCTTTCTCCAGAAGACAAATGATGTTGGCTAAGTCCTGGGCCAGGGGTCTCACATCCTCATGCCAAAGACCCTCCAACTCTCTAAGCATCACCTACGTGCTGGAATCTCTTATTCCTGGCCCTGCCTATCGCAAGGTAACAGCAAGGCCAAAATGAAGCTATGTGCCTGAGAAACCCCGTTCCTGAGATGGCCAGGCCTGTTTTCATGGCAAAGGGAATAGCAACGTCTAGGACACAGCAAGAATAGCAGCCAGTCAGTGCCTTCATACATTTTTTTTTAACTTTTAGATCATCTGAAAGGCAGGCAAGCAACATTGCTATGCAACTACTGTGTGCCAGGCCTTGTGCTGGGCATGTGGCCTGCTGTCCTTCATGGCAGAGGGGTTGAGATACCATCTTTTTTAAAGTGAAGCACAAAAGCCGATCAAGTTCACACAGCTATTAGGTTTTCAAGTGTCTATAAAGAAGTCACTAGAAAGTGGGTTAAGGGGAAGGCCAGGACAAAGGAAGGGAAGGTTTAGAAGATATTTGTACATTTTGAGACCTGGGTAGCTGTCTTGGAGTCAAAATAAATAAATAAGCAGCTGATTTCTCTTGAGGAGACTCAGGCCACCTTTTATTCTTTCACTGGCTTACAAGCCAAAACAGCTGCATTTTATCATTCCTCAGAAATCCATAAAAGGGCTGGAAAATGCTGGTGCTTGTGGGGAAAATGGATGAGCATTTAAATTTAATTGTGGCCCCCTGCCGCCTGTGATGGAGCCTGGAGATAACACCTATTGGGCCGTGGGATTGTCCCAGCAGAGCAGAAGAGAGAAATACTTTGTGTCCAGATGAGGAGTCCAGCCCCCAGGCCCTCCCTGACCACCCCATCTCTGGCCTCCTAAAGCCTCCATCCCCCTTTCTTACCATTTCTAATGAGTTGTCCTGAGCATTTCTGTGTGTTCATGTGCCTGGCCTCCTATCCCACCTGGGAGCTCTATACAGGATGGCTGGGTCCATCCCCCACCCCAACCCCCCACAAGGCCATCACAGAGCTTCCTGTCCATCCCTGGTAGTGACCTTGCCTGGCCTTCCCTGCTCATCCTTCTTGCCTGGAAGCATCAGACTGAGCTTCAGAGTTGGCTCTGGCCTCCCAAGCTGACTTTGTGAATCATAGCACACCTATGTTGTCGCAGGTGCGAGAAACTCAAGAACTTATTGTTTCTACAAACACAACGAATGTGATTCAGGGGCCTGAGACTGGGTACTTCCAGCGAACTCCTCCCACTGAAGCGTATGCTTTGTGGACCTCAGCTTGAGTCCCAAGGCTTCCTGAGTCCATGTATCAGCCATAGATGGGTAATCTGGAGCCCAGAGAGGATCCAGGAGTTCCCTGAGGTTATGTCATGAGAAAACATGGATGAGCTGGACTCCTGCTCACAGCGCTGCCCTCTGCACCAGGAGTCTCAAACCCACATGCTCCAGGGATTGTAAAAGCAAAAACACAAGGCAGCTCTAATTCAGCTCTTGCCCACTGTCACTCAGGACCAGACAGGCCCAGGGACACAATACATCTGATATTTTAAGAGAAGCTGGAAATGTAAACTTTTACATATTTCCCAATATTCAAATTTTCCTGGCCAAACCAAACCTGTTGGGGGATCAGGTGTACATCTGAGCTCTGCTTTCTGCCCTGTCACAGGAGTGACATCTGACTCTCCCCCAGCCTCCTACCAGTCCTCCCAGTGCAGCTTCACCCTCTGCATGTGGCAGGGACCTGAATAAATTTAAAATTTATTATCGCTGTCCTTTTATTGTAGAAATGTTCAACCGTATGCAAAATCGAATAGCAGTGCTCACTGCCAGCTTCAATCATGATCCCTGTTGTCTTTGGCTTTTTCATATCCATCCCTTCTGCCTTTCTTCTTTCCTCCTCTTCCTCCTCCTCCTCCTTTTCTGTCTTTTCTTCTTCCCTCTCTCCCTCTCTGCTTGAATATCCAAAGCAAACCCCAGACATTGTATCACCTGTAAAGACTCCAACATGTCTTGCTCCAGCTTAAAAAAAGTTAAAAATAGAAAAGAAATAACAAAAATGACTATCATACCTAAAAAAGTGAACAATAACTTTTAATACCATCTAATAATCGGTTTGCATATTGTCTCATTTCATCCTCCAAATAACCTTTTAGAATAAAAAACACTATCACTTCCATCTTAAAAATTGCAGTGAATGAGACCTGAAGTAACTTCTACACAGTCCCTCCAGCTCGAATGATAGCCACACAACACCTACCTCCATGATCCATTCATTTCTTTTTTTTATGCCTCTGACAAATATCGACTCTGTGGTTATTTTGTGCTAGTGCCATTGGAGGGACTTGGGATCCAGCAAGGAAGCAGACAGTCTTGGAGTTGACAGGCTACACCCCTGTTCCTCGCAGCAAGTTCCTGGGACTAACAGCTCCGGCATCCCCTGAGAGCTGTTTAGAAATGCAGAAATGCAACCCTGCCCTGGCCCTGCTCTACTGGAATCTGTATTTTAGTAAGATCAAAGAGATTCATTCCTGCACACATCGAAGTTTGATAAGCACGGCACACAGCCACAGTTCTCACTCTGGCCACAGTTAAAAAAAGTCTCGTGCTTGGGGCCCACCCCAAATTATTAAACCAGAACCATTGATGATGATTACACATTCTCTGTGTGAATGGGATTGAGAATTGACCAGTTTGATTACTTAAAAGATAAATGAGCTCCCTGAAATGAAATCTCTAGCAGATGACTGAGGACACAGTAGATGCTAAATTAATGCTATACATTTTGTTCCTTTGCTGTCTCACTCTCCTTGCTAGGACCGCCCACAGAGCTCATGTTCTTGGGTGGCACATCGCTTTTCCCTAGTCCAAAGACATGGTCTTTAAACACATGAGCTTCCAACTGGAGTGTTACTCTTTGCTGGGAAACCCCAGAACTGTAAACATGGAGCCTCTCTGTGGGAAGTCAGGCTGTAAGAAAGACTCTAGCTTCTCCCCCTCATGACCCGGGCTTGCTGAGTTGGGCTGAGAGCTGCGAACAAAAATAAATAAATAAGTGAAGGATCAGCCATGTGTGCAAAGAGCTTTTCTTTCACTACAGTGAAATCCCAGTCCAGACGTTATCTCATCCAGCTCTCCCCCGCCAGGTGACGCAGCGTGGGGCAGGTGCCATCAGCTGAGGTTCATGGGGCAAAAGCTGTGGTCTGAGTCACCAGGCAGGCAGGAGAGAGCTCTGACCTTGGGTCCTGGGACAGAGCAGCCTGGGCCCAGCCTGGCCACCCTCAGTGGCCTCAGGGACAGGAATGTTTTCCTGCTGGTGGTGGGATTGGCAGAATCCCATGGAGGTGGGGGTAGGCCTGTGTGAGGTCCTGTTCTCTTTCTGTAGGCTAGGAGGACTCTCTGCATGGGGCTGTTTACAGGTCAGTAAATGAGCCACAGCCCTTCAGGGAGGTTGAAGGAGTCAGAGGTCCTTCTATGAGAACCAGCAGGGGTCAGATCTCCCGGGAAGCCCACCATTTCATGCGGATGGGAAGCACTCTTCCCTATACTTTGTAATTGGGAAGTTTGAGGTCTGCAAATGGGGAGGGACAGCCTAGGGTCACATGGACTACTAACAAGGTCTGTGTTTTCTCTGAGATCTCAGGGTCAGGGCCCAAACATGGCCCTGGGAGATGTCCATGTATGCCAATCAATACCCAGACCCACAGGCCTTGATTCTTCTCAGGATTGGGAGAAATGAGGCCAGAAAGCAAAATAGGGAGAGAGGACTTAGGAAAAACTGCCTCTGGTCCTATCTTTGGTGCTTGGTGGGGACTTTGAGCAAGTTAGTTTACCTCCCCATGTCTATGATTATCTTACCTTTTATATGGTGGGTAATACTATAATACCTCTGACCTCACAGTGAGGCTCTGAGAAATCTAATTGAGAAAGTGGACTATGAAGAGCTGCCTGGGTGACAGGTGCACCTGACAAGAGGAATGAGCAGCAAGCACACTGCACACGTACCATCACTGCTGACTGCTGCACCCACAGCAGACATCACTAATTGATCACAGCAGTTTCGCTTGCTGAGAGTAAACATGTCTGAGCTCTTCTCAGTCTGGGATACTTTACCTAGCAGCTATATCCTAGCAGAGCTTCTATTTCTGATGAAATCTGTCTTTTATCCTTACATTGTCCGCTGAGAAGCTGCTGTTCTGGAGCTAGGGATTTCCAGGAAGAATTGGAGGTTGGGTGAAAAATGAAGCAAGAAATCAGGAAGGGAGTGAGGAAGGAAACCCAGGTAGGGTAAAGGGATCCTAGTACTGAATGGACCATGGGCAGTTTCTGCAGCACTTAAGAGCCCCTGGCTGTGCAGAGGATCTGTGGGAAAGAGCAGGGGCTGGGAGATGACCCCCTACTTGTCCTTGCAACAGGGCCTGAGTTCTGATCTCATTCCATGTGCACAAAGGTTCTGTGGGGTCAAGGTCATGATCATTTTCACTTTCCATGTAAGAAAACTGAGGCTGGGAAAGGTTGCAGTTAAGACTAAGCAGAAGTGGCTTAGGCGTGACTACCTTGGCTCCCAATTCATAGCAGGTGCTAGGTAAACAATAGCTCCTGTCCCTCTGGGCAGCCTCTGAGCTCACCAACTACGTCTTCCTACCCAAGTGACATGGCTGGTGTCCCGGCATCAGGAATTAGCAATGATGAGATTTAAGACGAGGTCTTCATAGTGATAAGATCACGTTGGAAAGCAATGACAGTTTGCCTTCCCTAACAAAGACAGCAGTGGCAGTGGTACAAAGAAGAACTGCTCCGGAGTACTGTGTCAGGACTTTTGCACACATTGCATTATTTAATTTCTGCCAAATGCTATGAGATAGACACCATTATTCCCACTTCCCAGATGAGCAAATGGAGACTCAGAGCTGAAGTGCTTTGGCCAAGGACACACTGCCTCCCCCGGGCTCCCCCTGTATGCACTGGCAGCCTCTGCAGCATTTATTCTGTGGCCTGCTTGGTTCCTGGGTCTCACTCCTGGTTTGGGCCCCAGAAGGAACATCCTGCCTGCCTGGCCTGCTGCTCATCTCAGTTGCATCTCAAGGGTGGACATTTGGTCAACAGCTCCCGCCTGCCTGCTGACCGGGCTGTGACACGGGTGCCCAGGCACACTGAAGAGACAGGTCCTCCCACTCTTCCCCTCCCTGTCGGAACCCAGCAGGGTGGGATTTCCGTCCAGGGCCGGGCGTTATAAATACAAAGCCGCCTGCTCCCTGGGCTGCACACCAAGTCCTGCCACACACTCCAGTGTGAATGGTAGCCATTCTTTGCCCAAACTCCAGCTTACCACGGCTATGCAGCCTGGGAAGGAAGACCTCAGCCTTCCCCAGGCCTGTAAATACCAAAGCCACACACACGGCAGGGCTGCAGCAGCCAATAAATCTTGGCCCCAGGGTCCTCTTAAAGAGGCAGAGCCTGGACCGACACCAGGCCAGGCCATGCTTGGTGACAGCCAACAGTGCAGCCACCTCCCCGCATCCCAGCCCCAGGATGGAGACAGAGAAGGCAAACGTGCAGGGGCCACTCACCACAGGCTTGTTTCTCTTGCTTTATAAACTCTTTTTTCCCCTTTCTGCTGCTCACCCTGGGGATGGGCCAACAAGGAGACCTGCTGGTGGGAACGAACGCGTGATTCATTTTCTGGAAGCTGGAGCCACTGGGTTCATGGCAGGGTTTGGGAGGGGAAGCAGAGAACTCTTGGGCTCTCCACCCAGCAAGCCCTGGGGAAGCTGAGGGGGACAGTAAGGACCAGAGGAGACAAGGAATCCAGCACCTCCCCTCCCGGGCAGGCACAGTAGCCACTGGGGAAGATGCTGAAACCAACGGTGCTGAAGGAGAGAGCTGGATGTAGCCTTAGAGATGATATCCTTTCACTCCAGACCAGAGGAAAGTGAGGCAAGCAAAGTCTAAACATGTGGGCGGCTCACCCAGAGGTTATAGGGCTGAGCCAGGGCTGGACCCCCATTTCTTATAAGAGCCATTTTTGTCATCTTTGTTTGTCTGTGCTTTGGATATAGCTGTATCTTGATATAAGGAGGAGTCTGGGATTTAATGGCCTCCTCCTAGGATGGCGTGTGCAGTTTCTCCTGGAGTTGGTTTCCCATGCGCTTACAAGCCCACCAGAAAAACACCTTTGCCTCAGTTGTCCCTCCTGGGCAGCCCACCTTCCAGGCACCCCTGCACCATGCATCCTGACAGCAACCTGTGCTCCCATCTTGGTTCGTACCTGGCACTAGGGATGCATCAGGTACATTGGGGGATATGTGCCTCATGCCCGAGGAAGCACACATTTTGGGTTGAAGTTGGGGACTCTCATTCTGTCTGGCTCTGCACACTTTGGCTACCTGCTACTAGTGCAGGATGGAGGGGCAAGGTAAGCCTGGGGATGAGGGGGACGGCAGGCTTCCCTTCCTGAGGAGGACAGGGTGGGCCAGGTGAAAGGACAGGGTGAGTTGGATTCGCAAGGCCAGAGCTGGAGGGCAGGACCCACTGAGCAAGATGAACAGCTCGTGCCAAGGCCCAGGGGCAGGAAGGCCCAGAGTACATTCTAAGAAAATGGGTTAAAAGATCATGCCAGGAGGGGACGGAGGGGGACACGAATAGCTGGATCCCAGACCACTGTTCTTGCCTTTGAGTCTACCAGGGAACACCAGTGACCCCACCGTTTGAGCCCACCTGAAGCTTAAACTCTCATTTCACAGATGAGCAAGTTGAGGTCACGGTGAAAAGGAGACTGCCCAAGGTAATCTCGCTAATTGGGGTCAAATTAATCCAAGAAAAGTGCTCCCAAGCCTTGCCTCGCTTGCGTGATTTTATTGTCTCTCTGGAAGCAACTGGTAAATGTGGAAATAGGATGTGTTTGCTTATGTTTCCAGGAAATGATTAACTTCTGACCTGCCGACCTTGGTTACCTGGTTGCCAGAGTATTAGACACCTGCTGGTCACCTGGGCTAGGGAGGGCTGGAGAAAAGGCCAGAGCCTTCTGCCCCTACCTAAATGAGCTGCTTTGTCTGTACACACTGGGATCACAGACTATCCAAACTGGGAGGACATTGAGGATCAGAGAGGGAGAGCAACCAGCCTGAGGTACACAGCTGCTTGGAAACATACACAGATGCCCCCTGACAACAAGGCTTATGGCATGTTCTTGAGGAGAGAGGAAACCCCATCCACCAGGCAGCATTAGCTCAGAGCTGATTCTTCCTGGCCTGCTTGGTAGGGAGGGGTTGGACATGGGATACTATAATGCATTGAGCACTAATCCCCCCAGACTCCAGGGCTGAATTTTCATAACTGATCCTCTCCACTGCTCACTATAGCCCTGGGAGGCAGGCATTGTCATGCCCATTTTACAGATGAGGAAATTGAGGTTCAAATTATATGGAAAGATTACAGGTTTTAAAAATTACAGCTAGGGTCCCCATGAGGTACCTCTGACTGAAGCTTGTATTTCCCTCTCTTTCTCCCTCCCCAAGTTGTCCCTGCCCCGTCAGCCCTTGTTCTAGCATGAGAGCCCCAAATTCTAAGGACAGGATGGAGTCCTCTCCCAAGTCCCATGCTGTGCCCACTGAGAGATGAGGGTGTGAGGGTCAAGAAGCCCACAGCCTGGACAGTCAGGTGGGCCTTGGAGAGGAGGGCCTCTATGCAGGTCCCAAGGATGGGTAGGATTTAGTGAGGATGGTACTTCATAACTTATTTTGAAAAGTTGTCCATTTGGGATCTGTTGAGCCACCCCACCCAACCCCTGTGCCCAGAGGCTCAAGGGGAAAGCTGAAGGGTTGGTTGGCTGTGGGCTGTCTTTCAGCTTGAGTCTGGATCCCTCCTTTCTTCCATCTTATGTACTAGCTACCCCCCACTCCACCCTGAATTGTGCAGTAACACTTAGGGACCAGCTGGGAAGTGTGTCCCAGAGGACAGAACGTGGAGCTGGGAGATATACCACAAGGATCAAGACCTGGCTTTGACACCAGAGGCTGGGTCAACCTGGGTGAGTCACTGACACCCTCAGGGATCATTGTCCTTGTTTGCTAAACAGACGTCAGTCCCCACTTCACAGGGCTCTCAAGCACATTGAGAGGGGCTGCCCCGCCCTTGTGTCTGTGTGCACAGGTAATCCTAGTGCTCACTCCTTGGCATCTGCCCCTGCCTGCCTCAATAAATTGTCCCCATCTCTAGGCAGCATCTGCAGCCCTCTCCCTGTGTCCCAGCACTCAGCACAGGGCTGAGACCTCGTAGGAGCCCAGGAAGGGGTGGGAAAGGGGACCTAGGACTGCGAAGCTCAGCATCCTGACATCCTCATCTTGGAGGTGCTGCAGAATGCTGGGCAGGGCTGCGGCATCAAACCTCAGTCCTCCAAGGAGGTTCCCCAAGACAGAAATAACCCGAGAAGCCCCCAACCTCAGCATTCCTCCGTTGGATGCTTCTTCTGGGGCCTGCACTGCCACATGGGGTTGGCGAGGGGCCCATAGGAGCCCTCATAGGTCACCAAAGACACATGTGATGCCTGGGGCAAAGCCCTAGCTTCAGAGTCAGAAGGTGTGGGGGCCAGAGCTGGCCCTGAGAGGTACATGTAAGCAGCAAGCCATTATGCATTCCTGCTCCATGATGACCATAACTATCTTCAGAGTTGTTATGGATTCAGAACTAATGATGATGACAATAATAACAGTTCTCCCTCACTGGATCTGGGCATGTGCCAGGCCCTGTTCCAAACTCTGTTCATACAGATACCTCAGGAGCCTCCCAGCAACCCTGTGAGCAAGGTGCTGGCTCAACCCCTTTTGTAGATGAGGAAACTGAGGCCACGAGGGTAAGTGGCTCATCATGCCCACACAACTGGTGGCTGGTGGAGCAGGGCTCCAACTCACACATCAGGCTGCAGCCTATGAGTAAATGCCTGCCTTGCAGCTATGATCAGTAAATGTATCGGTAGCTCATCATTACTGTCCTGCCTGGTGGTGGAGAGCAGGCCCCAGGAGGCCCAGGCATGAGCGCCATGTGGCCTTGGGAACCAGGGTGGCCACGGGCTCATCCTGTGGCCTCTGTGATGGCCCATAGGGAGTTCACCCTCTCGCCCACACCCTCTACACAGATGCAACCCCAGTGGCACAGGTCAGGAGCACCTTTCCATCCTGAAGGGGAGAATCTCAGGTGGAAACAGGCAAGGAGGAAAGAAAGCACCCAAGGTCCATTTTGCTCCTGAGGTCCCCCTCCTTCTCTGCCCAGGACACCCATGGGGGACGGTGCCACCCTTGAGCTCTGCCTTCTAAATGTCTGTGTCTTTAACTATTTATGGATAGGAAGCCATCCTGCAGAAGGGATGGAAGGGATCACCCCCAAAATCCCAAAGCACATTCTGTTAGGCCTGCTCTTCCCAGGCCCCAAGAGAAAGGAAGTTTTGAGAGCAAGTCAAGAGAGAACAGGCTACACAGTGACATTTAGATTCTCATGTCAACAGAAAGTGTCCCCGGGACTTTCTCTCCTCTTCCTATTCCCTCCATCTTGGGATGAGATTGAGGCCTCTGAGAAGGAGAGAAAATGCCCTTTGACCCATGAGATCCCTCACATCCAGGGAGTCTACAGCTGTGACAACAGACTCCATCCAGGGCCTTCCCACTCCCGGTTTCTCCCGACTCCACCAGCAAATAACTCTCCATCGTGACCACCCACTGGACAGAAGAGGGTGGAGGCCACTGTGTCCCACCCTCTATCACCCTTCACAGGCCCCTTGGCTAGCACTGGCCTTTTGCCACCTGTACTGTTACCAACTGTTAAATCTTCATTTCACCAACTTATTTTTAAGCTCACATAAGTGCATTTTAAAAGAATGTTTCACACCACTATTCTAAAAGAGAAACCCGTATTTTTCTAAGACATTGAAATAACTATCTGTCTATTAACATGTTTGAAATGGTTTCCTGTGTAGCCCAAATCCCCTTGCTCTCCACAGGGAACTCCACTCTGGCTCAGCAAGACCAGTCCTGTCAGGGGTGGGCCGTGTTACCTTCACAGTGGGTGCCCCTGCATCTTGAGCCCCCAGCCCCCTTACAGGCCTACCAATCCTGGGCCACACCTCCTGGAGTCCTCTCCCGTGCTGTTCCTCCTCTGTAATGCCTGAAGCTACAGCTGTGGAGGGGACCCCACTGGGTAACAAGAGGGAGCCCAGTGGATAGACAAGGGAAGCTGTGTTCAGCTTGCTGCCACAGCTGAACACACAGGCTGACTCTGCCACTGGAATGGGGTCAGGAGTTTGGCCTCTACAAACTCTTCTTTTTTTTTTTTTTTCTTTGAGACAGAGCCTCAAGCTATCACCCTGGGTAGAGTGCCATGGTGTCACAGCTCACAGCAACCTCCAACTCCTGGGCTTAAGTGATTCTCTTGCCTCAGCCTCCCGAGTAACTGGGACTACAGGTACCTGCCACAACGCCCAGCTATTTTTTGGTTGTAGTTGTCACTGTTTGGCAGGCCCCGGCCAGATTCGAACCCGCCAGCTTTGGTGTACGTGGCTAGCACCTTAGCTGCTTGAGCTACAGGCGCCACCCCTACAAACTCTTCTTAAGGAACCAAGGCTTCAGTAACCAGGAATGTTGAGTTACCTCCCAGTGACTCAATGTGTTCTCCCTAAAGCAACCAAAACAACCAAACTCTAGGTTTCTCTCCACTAACCACTTCCTGCAAGCGATCCTTGTCAAATTAAATTTTTTTTTTTCTCTTTGGGGAATGAAACCTCCTACGTGGCTATTCCCTCTCGACCACTCTTTCCAACTCCCCTCTGGCCAAGGGGCATCCCCTGTCTTGATACATCCTCCTGCCATCTCCTTTCCCATCCCACTGTGCTTAGCCAGACCACAACTTCCTGGTTGCTATGGTCTGACTGTGCTCCCCAAGTTCAGACGTTGAGACTTAATCGCTGACATGATGGCGTTAACAGGTGGGGGCCTGGAGGAGGGATTTAAGTCATGAGAGCAGAGTCCTAATGGATGGGATTAGTGCCTTTAGAAAAGAGGTGCAAGGGGACCATTCTCTTGTTCCTCGTGTGAGGATGCGGCAAGACCTGTCCTGTTGGGAGCAGAGAGCAGCCCTCACCAGACCTCACATCTACCAGCACCTTGATCTTGAGCTTCCCAGCTCCAGATCGATGAGAAAAAAATTCTACTGTTTGTAAATTACTCAGTCTCAGATATTTTGTTATAATAACATTAATGGCCTGACACTGGAGCCATGCTTGAGTGAATGAGGCCACCCTCGGATGAGCCACCTAGCCCTGTGTTCTTCCTGTCCCCACGGGTGAGCACAACTGGCTAAATGACCAATGATAATGACCTAACCTTGACTGAGGACCTACTACACACTAGGCACTGGGCTGGGGCTTTTCTCACACTACCCTACAATTTCCCATAGTAACCTGGTCAGCTGGGCTTTCAGAATGTCTCAGGATCCCCCACATCTCACCACGTCTACGTTTCCCTCCCAGCCCAAGCCAGTGTCATCTCTCACCTGGACACAGCAACAGGTGAACCTAAGGGATCCTAAGGAATCTCTTGCTCTCCCCTCCTCCCTCTGTCCTCTTCTGTTTTCTCTCAACACAGGGTCAAGTATCCCTGTTACAATATTCTGGAGGTTGCATCATTCCTTAAAGTAACAGGCTCTGCTGACTCCCTGTCTTACTCAGAGCAAAAGCCAAAATCCTAACTAAGCCCAGGAATATCAGCTTTGCAGGGACTTTTGCCAGATTCGTTCCCTGGGGTGAATGTGTACCCAGTGACTGGGTGAATCCAGGGATCCAGGGACTATGGTATAGATAGTCCCCAGGTTATGAACAAAAGAGGTTCCATATGTTTGTTCTTAAATTGAATTTGTGTATAAGTTAAAACAGGTGCATTTACCTATTACCTATAATAGCCTCTGTTCTAGGTGCCACTTATACATCAGTCAGATATTTGTAATTCACACACTTACTATAACAGCCTCCGTTTGTAAATGCACATTGTACATAGTGTTTGTAACTTGGGGACTGACTGTACGTTTTATTATGAGAAGTCTGAGGCTCAGAGAAGTAGCGAATTCTTCCCAGGTCACACAGCTGATAGGAGACAAAGCTGTTACAGATACTCCCAACCCTGTGTCTTCCTTATCAACTTCCCTCCAATACTCGTAATAGTGAAATAGTGAATCTGCCAACCCCAGTGTTGGGTGTTTCTGTCCCTGTGCAGAGCAGAAGCAGGAGAGGCAGCTGCAACCAGATTCCCCCAGGACTTGTTGGTCTCCCAGCATTGTGGGTTTCCAAGACTAGCAAGCCCCTTAGTGGCAGCAACTGACAAGGGCCAATAATTCAGTACCAGTTGCTGGGAAAGTAAGAATTTTTTTTTTTTGCTCGTTTTGCAAGAGAAGAAAATAATGCCATTTGGCCTCAGAAAGATGTTCTTACTGCCAAACACATGATTTTTGCACATGGTGAGGACGTGTGATTGTTACATATGTATTTTTTTCCTTTTTTCCCCTTTTAGTAAAAACAGTTGCATCCCTGGCAAGAGGGTGAAAGAAAAGAAGTATAAAAAGATTGCCTTGGAAAGCCATTACTTTGCTATTACAGAAACCAAAAGCCAAGAGTTTAAAATCTCCATAGATGAAAGGGAAATAAAAAAAAAAAGAGGAGTGAGACAAAAAAGATCAAAAGATCACTAGAGTTTATTAAATAAGAACTACTGGGGGGGGGGCTGACTCCCATGTGGCCATTCTATAGCCTTCCAAGTCCTCGAGAGTATTTAGAAGTTTCTTAACTCTAAGGTGGTAAGGAAAGGCAAGAGTGATGCCCCTATTCCCACCTGTGCCCAGGGCAGACATTAGTAATCGATCACAGCACTTTCTCCTAAAGCAGGGATGCAGCCTTCAGGTTCCAGGAAGCCCCAACCTTGATTGATGCAGGTTGGAAAGATGAAACAAGGCTGCTATTCTTCCCCTCAATCAACCCCTTCTTCTTATACATGAAGTAATTGAATGCAGAGAGAGGAAGCAGGGGGGCAAAGGTTACACAGAATGTTTGCATAAATAAGTCCTTTCCCAGTTTGGTTGCCAGCTCCCAAGCCAAGACTTGTTCTACTGAAATCCCTGTCCTCTGAGTATTTCCCAGGTCCCTCGACAGAGGTGAGAGGTTCTGAGGTTTCTGATCACATAACAGGAATTCAGAGACCTATATCTCAGAGCCTGGGTTTTCTGCCTCGATGGACTTTCCATCAGTGTTTATGCTATGCTGAGACTCACATCAGGGTGAAACGTCCTCTCTAAGGGACACAAAACTTGGTCACAACATGTTTATGGAAATCACTCTTAAAAGGGAACAGCCAATAACTGTGAAGGGTCAGCATTCCCACAGGAAATTATCACCATTCTAGAGATGTTCTTGTATATTTTTCCACAGTTTAAGAATGAAATTTTCCATTGGATTAGCATTTGTAAAGTGTTTTGTGTGGAATACATCCTCAAGATGTCCTAGAACATTTTTCACAAAGATAGTCAGAACTAAAATACAAATAAAATAAGATTACAAAGAAATAGGGCCCAACTATCTTGGAGGAACTCAACTTATGATACCTTCTCTGTGGAATCAAGCTACATCTTAAGTCCTACTTAAAGTCCTGTATATTGTAGTTTTCAAAATGCATTTGTCTGTAAAAACCTGCTTACATGTAGTATTTATTAAGATTTTGCTGGAAATCTTTTCAAAAACACCAGTTTAGATGCAGCATGCCAGAAAGAAAAGAACACAGAATCGGAATCAGAAGAATTGAGTTTAAACCCTAGCTACGTGTCTTTGACATTTTATTCTAAGGACTCTGTAGTTTCTGTGTGATTGAAAACTACCTAGATTTAGTTTGGGTTTTTAAAATACATTTACTTGTCACAGATAACATAAGTTACTATAGAGAATATGAAGAATATTAAAAAAAGTATAGAAGAAAAATGAAATGTGTTCATAATTTCATCATACAGAGATAACCACTGTTAAAGTTTTGATATATTCCTTTCAGTATCTTTAGTCTATTAAAAGAAACTGTGGACACATTTTTAATAAAAAAAAATGTTATTATAATCTGCATATAATCTGAAACCTTTTCAGTTTTCACTTTTAACAATAAGAAAAAGAAAGTGCGACTAACCAAAATACCCAACAAAGCTCTCTGAGAACATGAATTTCAGTAGAATTCCATTATTTTAATGTTATCTAAAAGCTTTGGAGCCAGATACTTCAGAATTTAGAATTATTTGGATTTTGGAAAGATAAAATTGGGTTAAAATGGCACGTGTATATTGTGAAGTATCTGCAGTAGGGTCTCCAACAGTAGCCTAGAATCAAATATATTATTTGGACAAGAAAATATTGCAATATTCACACAAACGGAGACACATGATGGCCATCAGAAAGCCTCCCTTCCGTTTAGCATCCGATTTTTGCCGCCAATGAACTTGCAGCAAATTTAACAGAAACCTGTTAGTTGTGATTGCTTTGTGAATTTTGGAATCGCACATACATAGTCCTGTAGAAGACTGTGCCACGATGGCCAACCAAGCCAAATCATCACTGTTGACTGTTGGGATCATTTCTGGAACTTTCGTTGTTATCAGTAGGCTGCAAACGGCATTCTTGCCCATAAATTTTTTTGCATGTGCAAGGTTGCTTCTTCGTGATATAGTCCTGAGTCACAAAGGATTCACGTTTTCAAGGTTTTTGATCTATCTCCCACACTGCTCTCTAGAAAAAGCTACGTAATTTACACTGCCAGCATTATTGCATGAAAGAGGATATCCCCCTCTCCATCCCAATCCCCCGCCCCTAGACACGGGAACAATGGGTATTTTAAGTGTTTGAAAAATGGATTCCAATTTGAAGAGAAAAAAATTTTCATCTGTCTTTGAGTATTACTAGCGATACTCAACCCTTTTTCATATGCTAAATGAATGATTATATTTCTTTTCTTAATGGTCTTTATATATCCCACACAAATCTTTTTGTTGAGATGTTCATATTTTTCTTCTTGACTTATAAGACCCTTTTATAGATTAAGTGTATTAAAACACTTTGAATATCAAATATATGTTAATGTTTTCCTCATTGTGCCATTTGACTTTTAATTTTATTTATGGTGTTTTAATAGTTCCCCCAATTTTTTTTAGAAAGTAAAATGTGGAATACATGTGGAAGGCAGAATGCTTACAACGATACAAGAATGTCAAAGAAAAGAGCTTGCTGGTAACTTAGCCAGACAGAAATCACCCTATACATTTGTGTGTAACGTTTTCTAGTATTTTCTGTTGTTTTCAGACATGGATATGTCATTTTACAGATAGCCTGCTTTGCCGTTCACTTATTCTTGTGAATAATTTTTCCATTTTGATAGATGTTCTTCTATAGCTTGGTTTTAATGCTCACATAGCATTCCGTTGTATCCAGCCATCATTTACTCCACTGTTCCCTGGTTTTGAACATTTAGGTTGTTTCCGGGTCTCATCATTGTTTGGAATGCTGTGATGAACACCTGTGAGCCAGCATCCATTCCCACATCTCTAATTATTTCTTTACAATGAATTTCTATAATTTCTGTGACAAAGAGCAAATGCATTTTTAATTTTTCATTGTATTCCCAGGAACTGATATTTATAAAGAATTTTTTAAATATAGATTTTTTGAAGAAAATAAGAATGACTCATCATTTTTCCACCCAGAAACAGCTCCAATGGACACTCTCACTCTTTAGTCTACGCTCTGTCCTCTGTGCATGGATGTTTGCGTAAACATCACAGGGATTACACGGTATGCACTCTCTCCTAAATACAATGTACAAATGTGATTTTAAACCAAGATATTTTTACTAGGCACATAATATTCCATTGTGCAGGTAGTTTCTTTAATCAAATATTCATTCCAGGTGATTTGGGGGGTTTTATTTTTCAAAACATTTGAAGTTGTCTACAATATTGTGATGAATATCACTGTAATGTCCTTAATTATTTCCTCAAGATAAATTCTTACATGTGAAATCAGAGTCATGGCAATGTACATTTTGAAGGATATGTGGGGTTACTCCATGGTCTTTGACCTACTTGATATTTCCATATGACACTACTTCCCAAGGCTCTGACTGGTACCGGACGCTAACTTCTATTAAAAATATTTGGTGACGGCTCAGTGCCTATGGCTCAAGCGGCTAAGGCACCAGCCACATACACCTGAGCTGGTGGGTTCGAATCCAGCCTGGGCCTGCCAAACAACGATGGCTGCAACAAAAAAAAAAAAATAGCTGGGCATTGTGGTGGGCACCTGTAATTCCAGCTACTTGGGAGGCAGAGGCAGGAGAATTGCTTCAGCCCAGGAGTTGGAGGTTGCTGTGAGCTGTGATGCCACAGCACTTTACCCAGGGTGACAGCTTGAGGCTCTGTCTTAAAAAAAAAAAATTGGTGACATGCATGATCTTGTTGATGTTTTAATCTGTTTTTTAAAAAGTAAAATGTTCATTGAACATTTTTTCATGTTTATTGACCATTTTTTTCCTTCTATTACTTATTCCCATTTGCCTATTGGATTGTTTATCTTTTTCTCATTGTTTTATAAGATTTCTTTATAATTTAAGCTTATAAGCACTTTTAATATGCCACAGTTTGGAAGCGTTTTTCTTTGTTTGCTTTTGACTTTGTTATTATGCCTAAAGCATAATAATTTTGTACAGTCTGACCTATCAAATTCATGTCAGTAACATCCTCTGTCAGCATCTTCCTTAAAAAGACCCTCTTCAGCCCCATATTTTATAAAGACTGACCTACATTTTCTTCTAGTGCCTTTGTGACTTTATTTTTATATACATACCTTTAATTCACCGGGAATTTATTTTCTCTTATGACTGAGCTGAGGATCGGAGTTAATTTTTTTCCCAACATCATTTATTGAATAATCCATCCTTTCCACAAGGACTTCAAATGTCACCATTATCACATACTAAATATTTATACCTACTCCAGTCTGTCGCTCGGCTTGCAGTTCTGCCCATCCATCTCTCTGTCTGCTGTAGGGCTGAGGGGAGAGGGATTTCTGGAGTAAAGCAGGCAGGACTCAATAACTGATGAGACATGGTGGAGTCGGGGTGAAGATGACTTCCAGGTTTGAGACTGGAAACCTGGATAGATGTGACACCATTAATCAAGGAAATGGAAGCAGGGAAGGGCTTTCTCTACCCCAAGTCTCTCTTGCCACAATCCATCATTCACATTTCAGGAAGAATAAAATTTTTAATACATACTTATTTAATGTATTGGAAAAATAATGCATGCACATGTTTTAAAAAATGCAATCAGTGCAAAAGGTTTACAAGGAAAAGGAAATCTCCTCCGATATGTGTGCTCCAAATTCTCCTCCACAGATACAAACACTGTTAGTAGTCTTTGTGTACCTATGCAGAAATTGTAGATGCATCTGAGAACGCATAGATAGATACCTTCATGCACATTCACATACATTTTTCAAACAAATAGGGCCACACTACAAACACCACCATTAATTTAACCTCAACAATCTCTCTCAGAAATGGTTCTGTATGAGTATATATACACACACATATACACACATACATACTCACACACACTTCATTGATTTTAGGGGCCATTTGAAGTTCCACTGAAGGATAAATCACTATTTTTTACCTAACCTCTTTAGGACACTTTGGGAGTTGGTTCCAATTAATTAAATATTTCTAAACACAGAGTGGATCATGTTTCTCTCGTGCTTAACATTCTTCCCGGCCTCTCTCTCCCATACAAACAGAACAAAAAACCCCGGGTCTGCCTGCTGAAGTCTTTGCAGTGCATCCCCCTCCCTCTCCTTCTGAACCCGGCCCCAAGCCCTTCCTCATCTCGGGGCTCTGACTCACTGCCTCAAATTCCCTGGAGGTCCTACCATTCCACTGTGCTTCCTCATCCCACGTAGCTTTTTAGGCACAGTCCCTGTTCACTTAAAACTCTGCTCAACTTTGTCCAACTGAGGAACTCTCATTTTTCCTTCGAAACTCTGATCGGTGGTCACCTCCACTGTCAAGGCTTCCCTTAATTCCCCCTCGCCTCCCTGAACATGAATGTATGTGTGGGTGTGCGCACACACATAGTCCCCAGTCCTGTGCCATAACAATGTTTCAATCAATGGCATTATGTAGGGTGGTCCCCAGATTATCATACCATGTTTTTTCTGTACCTTTTTAGTGCTTATCTATGTTTAGATACACAAATACTTCCCATGGCCTTGCAATTGTCTGCCCGGTCCAGTGCAGTAACATATGGTACAGGTTCACAGCCTGGGAGCAACGGGCTACACCACATAGCTTAGGCGTGGAGTAGGCTATAGCTTCTAGTTTTGTGTGACCACATGCTGTGATGTTCACAGAACGGCAAAATACCTAACGATGTATTTCTTAGAATGTATCCCCATTTTTTTTTTTTTTTTGAGACAGAGTCTCATTATGTTGCCCTCAACAGAGTGCTCACAGCAACTTCCAACTCCTGGGCCTTAGCAATTCTCTTGCCTCAGCCTCCTAAGTAGCTGCGACTATAGGCACCCGCCACAACGCCCGGCTATTTTTTTGTTGTAATTATCATTGTTGTTTAGCAGGCCAGGCCAGGTTCAAACCCAGCAGCACTCATGTATGTGGCCAGCACCCTAACCACTGAGCTATGGGCACCGAGCCTGTATCCCCATTGTGTGTGTGTGTGTGTGTATTCAGACTTGTTTTAATTTGAAATAGGAAGTGATATTTTCTGAAAAGTTTAATTTTGGTTCTAGTAATATCTTCCTTTAATAATCAGTAACAGCATAATTATAATCAGAGTAGGCTTATATTTTACTTTTGGAAAAAGGAAATTATTTTGTCCTCAATTTTTTAAAGGCATTTAATGAGATACCCTTTGCAATTAATTTTCAAATTGTCTCTTTTCTGAATGTATTCATGTTCTTTTCTGTATCCCCATTGTTAAGAAGCATACAACTGTACACACGTACACAAACACACATGCACTTACATATATGCACATACAAACACGCATACACATGTGTATACACACACACACAAACACAGACGAATGGGCTGCCCAGCTGTCAGTGCTCCCAGGGCACGTGGTTCAGACCCTAATAGCCCACGCCTTATTCCATTCTAACCACTATTTGTTCTTCCCAATTTAGCTTAAGAGCTACATCCTCTGAGTGGCCTTTCTGGAGTCCTTGGGTAAAAGCGACCCTCACTTCACCTACTGTGGGACCCACAGGACTGCATTTCTATTATTTTTCATAGGGCTTTTTCTTTCCTGAAGAGTAGAAAACTGAAAGCTCCTTGAGATCAGGCATTCTCTCCCCAGGCACTATATTTCTCAGAATCCGACACTGTGCCCAATACACATGAGGTGCATGGATGGACTGATTTTGGCCGAGACAGTTCAGGGTAGCTGTCCTGCTGTTTCTGACAGGGTCCATTCCTAGAACTATCTATGCCAATGCCAGCATCGAGCGTCACCTTGGTGCTCTATATATGTTGACTGAACCGCAACCATTATTTACATGTCTATAACTCTTATTAGACTTCCTCTGCCTCAAAGACAGGAGGTTTCAGGGTCCTCTTTGATTCCCCAGGACCTAAAGAAGCATTTGCCTGTAGTGGATACTTACTAGGTACCTACTAGAGAGCTGGTCAGGGCAGAAATCCACTAATCTGCTTTGGAACCTGTGGGAGCATCTGGACATGGCCTTCCACCCCATTCTGCCACTGTCCACCACTCCTAGGATAAGGACAAAGTCCCTCAGATGGCTGAAAAAGCCCTGCATTCTCTGGCCTCTGCCTCTCTGCATTAGTTACATTCCACCGTGAGTGACAGAAATCTCAAATTGCTGTAACTTAATTGAGAAAGGTTTATTTCTCTCTCTTGAACACAAAGACATCGATGGTTGGGGCAGAAAATGCAGGTCCATGGGTCATCAGAGCCCAAGACTTCTTCCTTTGTTCATTCTGCACCCCTCACACAGGTCCACACTGGCAGCCCCAGCTCTAGACACGCTGTTGGAATTTCACCCAGTAGGACAGATGAATGGACAAAGAAGCCTGTGCCCTGCTATTTAAGGACATTTCCCAAAGGTGGCACAGAACACTCACATTCCACTGCCCAGAACTTAGCTGCACCCTGGCCTAGCTGCAAAGGAGGCGGGGAAATACAGTCTCTAGTCAGGTAGCCTGGGGCCCAGTAAAAATAAAAGGTTCTCTAAACGGAAGTAATGAGGAGGCTAGATCTTGGGAGGACAAAGAGCAGTCTCTTTCACACTCCCCTTCCACCCAATCACACAGCTCTCTTCCTCAGTTCCTCCTCTCCAACTCTTTCTCCTGCACTCACTACCTGCTTCCTGCTGACACGGGGCGCGCCAAGCACCTCTGGCACCTCTCCCTCTCCCAGGAATGCTGCCCCCCAATTCACTCCTAATCTTCCATCAGAACTCAGCTTCACCTCCACCACTGTAAGAAACTCTCAGTAAGTTCACGAGTTATTAAATCTCAAAGGTCCATATATCTTTCCTTTAAAACCCTTGTGAAAACCCTGAGTTTATTTATGTTTGCAAGGTAATTTTTAAAAATATCTGCCTTTCTCATTAGACTAACAATCCCACAGAATTGTTAGTGAAGAGCATATCTGTGTTTGTTCACTGTCTTGTCTCTAGCACCAAGCATAGGGTCTTGTCCAAAGCAGGTTCTCAATAAGCATAGAGTGCGTTGCTGGATTAATTACGTCTATGTTATGCATTTTGAGATACAAGCTCCGAAGCTAGAGAAAGATACTACTAGTTACTTGCACAGAAGGGAAGGAAATTGTGGGAATAGTTATGATTCCACAGAGTAGAAGAGAGAGAAAAAAGAACAAATGCTTCTTAAATCTGAGGCAGCCAGGCACAGTGGCTCACACCTATAATCCCGGCACTCTGGGAGGATTGCTTGAGCTCAGGAGTTTGAGACCAGCCTGAGCAAGAGTGAGACCCTGTCTCTAAAAAAGCTGGGTGCTGTGGTGGGCATCTGTAGTCCCAGCTACTCAGGAGACTGAGGCAAGAAGATCACTTGAGCCTAGTAGTTTGAAGTCGCTATGAGTGATGATGCCACGGCCCTCTACCAAGGACAATAGAATGAGACTCTGTCTCAAATAAATAAATAAATATAAATTTATAGCAGAGATATATGAGGCAGAAAGATAGTTCAGAGACTATGAGAAAGCAAGAGAATGACATTTGCTGAACCTTGTGCTGGCTCAGGATGTATTCCTAGCAATAGCCCTGAGCCCCAGCTCTTAGTGTCACCATGGACATGGACAGACTGAGGTTCCAGGAAGGGGTTGTGTGATTTATTCAGGAGACAGGTCAGGGCTGCCTGATTTCAAGTCCTGCCTCTTGGTGGGGAAGGCTACTGAGGGGGAGAAGAGGATGAGGAGAGAGCAGTGTCCAAAAAACAAAGGATAAGCATCCTGAAGGTGAGCAGATGAGTCAGCAGGGCCTCAAGCAGAAGAGCACCAGGGCCTCCGCCCTTTGGAGTTGCTGCTGACAGGTACATCCAGGGGAGGTGGGGGCAACCCCCAGACGATGACTGAGGAACAGCCTTGAAGTCACTGGCTTTGGAGGCTGCATCCTTTTAAGGATTTAGGAGCAAAAAAAATAGACAAGGCTGGGCGGTGCCTGTGGCTCAAAGGAGTAGGACGCCGGCTCCATGTGCTCGAGGTGGTGGGTTCAAACCCAGCCCCGGCCAAAAACGGCAAAAAAAAAAAAAAAATAGACAAGGCTGAGACATTAAAGGGTAGCCAGTGCTAGACAATGCCATTGAGAAACCCCCCAACCTCAGAGGCTCAATCCAACAGAGGGGGCCTTGGATCCTGTCGTGGTGTGAAGAAGGCCTGGCAGCTGTTGTACATGGTCCTTCCGCAACTGGTGACTTGGGGGCTGGGGCTGCTTCGACCTTGCAAGCCTCCGTCTCAGGCACCTTGGCCTCCAGCTGCACAGACAGAAGAAAGTAGGGGAGGGCCCCACCTGCTCAAATCACCTTGGACAGGAAGTGGCATCTCCCTCCTGCTAACTTTGCCTCAGTGAGCGTCAGGTGTGTGACAGCTCCCAGGGGAATGAGGGCCAGGAATGTGCTGGTGCCCTGGACTGAGAAAGAGCTCCATGAACACACAGCGTTGTCTCTGCCACCCCAAACTTTCTAGACTCATAGAAGATTGGGCACATTTTCAGGTAGTGGCAAAGAAACTAACAGAGAGATACGTATGACATTGAGGAGAGCGGGGTGGCCTGGTGAAGTTTCTCTGGATTCCTTTAGGACGGGCAGAGGGGAGGACAGCTGTGTCCACCTCAGAGCTCACTTGCTATCTTTCTTTTTCAACAGTACAGAGGTTAAGAATTCAAGTCTTAGAGCCAGACTGCCCAGCCCAAAGTCCCCCTTCTTCTATCACTTACCAGCTAAGTGACCTTGAGTGAGTTGCTTCACCTTTCTGTGCCTCAGTTTTATCATCTGTACAATGGGAGCGGTACTACAGCCTACGCCATAATCGTGTGGCTTAGGTACATTAATGTCTAGAGGACTGCAGCTGGTACTTGGCAAATTTTAGCAGAAAATGTAACACCCACATGTGTAAGAGCATGCAAACCATGCATAAAGATCTACAGAAAAAAGTAAGTAACCTTCCTTCTCAAAAATAGCCATCATCAACAGCTTATTATGTATCCTTCTGGAAAGAGTCTATACTCGTAATAGCATATTTTTAATATATATACACATAAATGCTTCTAGACAACTTGGGTGCACACCCCATGAAATGCTCTGCAACTACCATTTCCCTCTCAGCGGCCGTTCATAATCCCCCATCAGGTAGCATTCCATTGCACACACGCACCATCAGTCATTTAAACAGTCCCCAACTATTGAGTAGTTGGTAGTTTTTGGCTTTTTAATACTATCAATCATATAAACAAAACTGCAGTGAACATCCCAGTACTCACGAATACATATGAAAGCCTGTCTTCTTGGAAATGTGGAGTTCAAAAGTACACGTGTTTTAATTTAGAGACCCATCCTTCAAATTGTCCTCTGTGAGGTGGTACCTTCTTAGCTCTTCCCATCAGCTCTGGACAGGGCACCAGCTCCCCGTGTCATAGACATCTGTTTAACGAGGAAGCAGGGCTGTTTTCTGCATTTAGCACCATAGAGTTTGTGAACATCTCTCACATGTTCAGAGCATGGTCCAAATTAGAAAAGAAAACCCAAGAGCGAATAACTATTTCATTCAAGGGCCCCCAAACAGGGAGGTGATTTTGTAGTGAGACAAAATACCGAAGCCGGGGCAAGTAGGGGCTGCCCTAGGCACTCCCGCTCTGATACTTTGTGACCCAGGGCGAATGCTCAGCCTGTATACAGCTGGACTGCCACCGTGTGAGATGAAGATTGGGGCAAGTCCAACCTCATGGCTGCTGTAAGGATTACAGAACATCAGGTACATAAAGCACCCAGAATCATGCCTGCCACACAAAGTCTCCAGCAAATGTCATCTACTCATTAGTATGGCAACAAGGCAGCACATGTCAAGTCTCACATAGTGATTTGCAAGTTACGGGCATGCAGGGAGATGCAGGTATAATCCCACATTCCAATAAGGCGAGGGGCAAGTCCTCTAACAGCAAGAGAAGCCTGGGCCTGAGACAGCATAGCGGGCCCGCAAAGGAACAGACAAGCCAACGACGAAGGAGAGAAAGAGATGATTACAGGAGAGTGAGGAGAGGTCTCAGGCCATGCTCTCATTTAAAACAAGGGCAGATCCAGGCACAGTGGCTCTCACCTATAATTCTAGAACTCTGGGAGGTCCAGGCAGGTGGATTGCTTGAGCTCGGGAGTTTGAGACCAACCTAAGCAAGAGCGAGACCCCGTCTCTAAAAATAACTGCGCGTTGTGGCAGAGACCTGTAGTCCCAGTTACTCGGGAGGCTGAGACAAGGGGATCACTTGAGCCCAAGAGTTTGAGGTTGCTGTGAGCTATGATGCCACGGCCTCTACCAAGGGCAACAAAGTGAAACTCTCTCTCAAAAAATAAAATAAAATAAAATTAGGGCAAAAGACTAAGGGCTGGCGGAGAGCTTCCAAGGGCCAGAAAGCATACTGTTGGGGAGCCTGAGGGGAAGGCGGGTGCTTGCAATAAAGCCAAATCACATTGGACAAAGTCACCATGTTTTCTTTATCAATTTGTCCACAATGACATATCACCAGTGTGTAATTGACTTATTTTTCGCATCTATTGTTGGATGTCTGTCTCCGCCTCTAAAACGTGAGCTCCTGAAGAGCAGGGATTTTGCCTGTTTTATTCGCTGGTGTGTCTTACGTGATTCAGAGCGCCTGCTACCTAGAAGACTCCCAATATATATTTGTTAAGTGTGATGAGTGAAATAGAAAGTTTCACTTGGGAGCTAATATATTTTTAACACATCTCTAAAGCTTGTGAATCTTTTCTTGTGAACAAAGAGACAGAGGAGTTCTCTAGCTCAGAATCTTCAGCAGCAAGAATCAAATAGCCTTGCTTTGATTTCTCTGGGGGGTTTTGTGGTTACCTTTCACAGTGGTCACCAGGGCTGTTCATGAACATTCCAATTCCAGGCTCATGGGATGGTGGCACCTCCGGCCCAGGTAGAATTTACTCAGGCCAGTGGGGATGTGAGCAGAGATAACCGGTGCCTGCCACTGCCTCTTTGGTGGTGGAAGCAGGTACCAGGTGGGGCTGTCTTCAGCCCATGTGTCTGAGTGAGTCTGAGGAGCAGAGCTCCCTTGCCTACCATCTTTGCATATGTACCATGAGAAGAAAAAAAAAATGTCTTGTTGCAATCAGCTACCAAGATTTTGAGGTCACGTGTGGCCGCAGTGGAACCCAGACTGTCCTTTCTGGTGCCAATTCCATAGGAGGATGGGAAATACCAGTGGAAGTGCATGGTGCAGGTGCAGGACATGCTGAGACAGAAGCAGGAGTCCTGGGCTCCTGTTCCTCTGATGGGCACAGATCCTCTGTCTCTTCAGATGCCTCTGAAGGCCGCTGGACACTGGACGCCATGTGTACTTAGAGAAAAGATGAGAATCACTACGGCCAGGGCTTCTCCCAACAGAGGAGGAAAGAAGTGTGAGACCACTAAGGGCAGGGGCCACAGTATAACTGTCTGTGTAACCCCCTAAGTGTCTCACACAGAGCCTTGCCTGTGTAGTTGCTAAGAAATGCTTTGCAGATAAATGAATTTTTTTTTTTTTTGAGACAGAGTCTTAGTTTGTCACCCTCAATAGAGGGCCATGGTACTCTACTCACAACCACCTCAAGCTCTTGGACTCAAGTGATCTTCTTGTCTCAGCCTCCCAAGTAGCTGGGACTAGAGGCGCCTGCCACAACATCCAGCTATTTTTAGAAATGAGGTCTTGCTTGCTCAGGCTGGTCTCAAACTCCTGAGCTCAGGCAATCCACATGCCTTGGCTTTGTGCCCAGCCCTAAATGAATTAAATCTTAATTGAGAAGCCTAACGTAATGATTAACATCTGAGGCTCTACAGAAGGACAAACTGGGGCTCAAAACCCAGCTTAATGACATACTGCAGATGTGACCTTGAACCAGTCCCTTAAGCAATGTCAAATCGAATTTCCTCAAAAATTGGAATAATATCTATTTATAAGATTGCTGTGAAGGTTAAATGAAGCAATGGCCACAAAATGCTTTGCTTAATGCTTCTGTGTTGCCAAAACCAGATAAGGGTTAGCAGTGCAGGCTTTGGAGCCAGACCCAAGTATTTGCCCTAATTTGACAGTGACCTCAGGCAAGTTATTTTCCTTGAAGTTCCTTCATTGTTAAATGGACATAACGTTATCTAATGCACAGGCTGGTTGTGGGCATTAAATGAGATGGTGCAAAATACCCCATTCAGAGCTGGGCAGGCAGTGCTCCCCTTCCTTCACACGGTACAGAGGACAGGAGGGTGCAGGCTCAGAAGCAGGATAAACGGGCTCACGCAGGACACACAGGGTGTGGGGGCTATTTCCAGTCCCCACTTCTGCAAAGCAGCAGCTTGTCGCCATGAATGAAGCCACCCAGGAGTGTTCATGGGGCAAGACAGGTTGCTTTGTTATATCTCTAGCCTCAATTTTGGAGTTGAACCAGGGAGTGTTTAGAGCAGGTGTCTGATGGTGTTGCTCTGTCTGGCTCCCTCAAGAGGTGGGCGGGATGGGGTACCTGATGGGGATCCACCTCCTGGGTTGTTGGGATGAGGCCAATTCTTTTCCTTTCTTCTTTGTGTTGACCTTCAGTTAGACTGTCCTCGGCATACTAATGCTCTCAGACAGACAGCAAGCTCAGGGCCAGAGAAATCAGGACGAGTGAACAAAGATCTTATACCTAAAAATCATCCTCTCTGCTTCCACTCCCAGCTCACAACCTCAACCTCTTCCCAGTGGATGACTCGCTAGTCGATAGCTGTCTGATATACAGATGCCTGTCTTCTCCACATCTGGAAAAGTGCATCTCTTTTCCATTAGCATTTACTAAGCATCTACTATACTGGACATGCCAGTGCTCGGCACTTTGCCAAATGCCCTTTCATTTAGCCCTTCCAGATTCCCTGTGAGTCATACACCGTTAACCTCATTTCCTAAACAAAGGATTGAGTTTCAGAGATGATAATTAAATTGCCCCGAATCACAGGGAAGATGATGTAAATCCTAATCCAGACTCCAAACCCGGTTCTCTTTCCACCTTATTACTCTCCTTTTCTGGATCATACAGAAAGTAAAGAAAGCCTGCAAGAGTAACAAAATAAATACTCAGCAAGGCCTAGTGGGCGGGGGGCTCTTGTGGAACAGGTCAGATTTCAGACCCTGTCTGATGGCCACCCCAAGGAACTGGCCATGTTGGAGGGGTTTGAAAGTTACTCTCATGGCTGCATCATAGTGGCATGAGAGCTCTTCTAGAAAAAGTATGTGTCACCCTTGACAAGTGCACATGACACCTTGGAAATTGGTGCCATTGAGCCCTAGAACCCAACCCTTCAGTTTTAGGGAATATTAGCAATTTCCCTACGGCACTGGGAAGGCCACTGGGTAGTGGTCATCTATACTTAGCTCTGAACAGGAGGGACACCACTGTGTCACTGTGATCTCTCTGTGAGTGGCACAGGGAGGGCTCCCTGAGCACTCAGGATGTGGGTGAGGATCCAGTCACTCCCCTCTCTGGTGGTCCCTGCCTCTCCTCCCCAGCCCAGTGCAGTGCCCTGCCGGCCCTGGAGCTCCTCTGGAAGGTTGTGACCATCTAAGCTTTTCTCCCAGTCTCCTGCTTTCTCACTCTCCCCTGCAAAGTTAGAGGATGCAGAGCCATGTGACATGGGGAACTTTTGAAGAAAGGAACTGGAGCCATTTTGCCTACAAGAGAGAGGACTTGGGGACAGAATGCTGCTCTCATGCCTCTGCCCAAGGGCAGGCCGACTCTGCGTGACCCCAGAAGGCAGCGCTGGCACCGATGGCAGAGGGCATGCCAGGAAGAGAGAGGAGCTCGGTCTTCCTGCTGCTCTGAGAAGACCACCTTGCAGTTGACTTCCTTCTGTGAATATGCCCCAGCACCAGAATGGCAGCAGACTTCCTTTAACCGGAGCAATGTGGACGGCTGGGCAATGGCATTAGGAAGAACTGAGGCCACACCGGGGTTTGCAGAGAAGGAGCACCTATGATCCATTCTCCAGGGCTGGACAAATGAGGGTCCAGAACCCTGGAACTCATAGTTTCTGGCTTGGCACTACTCTTTACTCTGACAGGATCTCAAAAATGGTCTATGAAATGGAATAGAAGTGCCACATATGTGCTGAGCTCCACTCCACCCTGCCAGCGAGGTCTTCCAATGCAAACCCCAAGGCTCTAGGACCCTTTTCTGTACGTGGGTTCCAGGAACAAACTGGGTGCTGTAGTGGTCAGACGACATGTTTTCTAGCCATGAGGGAGCATCTAAATCCCATGTGCGCACACATGATTGTGCAAGCATGCACCTGGGGGGAGGCGCTCATGTGCTACTGATGGAATTTAGATGAAGTTTATTAACATCAATAAAGTTCAGGTTTACATGGTTCACATCTTTAAACTAGGACATCTAGAAGACAGAGGTGAGAACTTGGACTTTAGCATTCTCATTTAAAGTCCTAGTTTTACCATTTCCTTGAGATGCTCCCTCTGTGGCCCTCAAGATCTTCGTCTGGATGCAGGGCCAGTGAGAAAGCCTGCCTCACAGGTGAACACGGGGCTGGCTCGAGTTCATGTGAGTAAAGTTCTCTGCCCAGGGCCTGGTCCATGGGAAGTGTTCACGATGACAGCTATTCTAATTAATACGATTTTAATAACATGCAGGCCCCTGGGGGCTGGCTTACTGAGAGGATGGTAATGATTGCAATCAGCCTGTCCGCAGTGTTTAAGCAAGGGGCTATTCTCAAAAGTTCAAAATCACCTATTTCACAAAGGCACTGAAGCATCTTCCTGAGTAATGTGTTTATACTATCTGGCACAAAAAACTCAAACTCCGAGGGAAGACAGAACAGCAATCTTCTGATGGGCTCCTAAAGGGCAGGTGCTCTCACAGCCCATCCTCTCCAGGGGCCGCCTAAGGGCTGGGTAAGTACTATCACCTCCATTTTCCTGGTGGAAACACAGCACATTTCCTGAGGTGCCAGAACTGGTAAGGGGGCAGCCCAGGGATTCAAACACAGTCCCATTAGGCTCCCGATCCAAATAACTTCCTATTACCCCCGGCGGCTTCTGGAGTCAGAGGAGGTGTCCTTGGGGTCAGATGGTGCTCAAGTCACCCCGTAATCTTAACCCAAACCTGAAGTCTGGAGGTTTCCTTCACCGGCCTGAGTCCCAAAGAGGAGACTGGCAGGGATCTGCCCGTCCCCTCCACTTGGCAGTTTTGCTTGTTGAATACCAGAGCTGTTAGGAGTGGTTGAGTGGGAAGGCGACTTTGAAGTCTTCCCTCATGCTGAGCTGCAGAAAGCCGGCTTGTTGTCTTATGCAGAGAGCAGTTGAGGATATCAAAGGGAAGATGGGATGTTAAATTTTGAGTGATCAATGTTTAATAGTCTGGGTTGTAAGCTGTCATAAGGATGCTCTAGGAGGGAACCTGCATGAATTGCAGGCTTCACTGTGCAATGGCAGGAGATGATTGGCCCTCCCGAGTTTCCACGCATGAGCGGGGAGAACCGATGGAGACTGATGGAGCGTGGACACAAGCCCCACCCACCGGCCACTTGCCATGGAGACGTGACGGGAGAATGGACACATTGGGAAAGGAAAGGTGAGAACACAGCCCCCACCTGCCCTGGGAGCGCTCCCTCACCATCAGGTTCACCCATTCAGCAGAGGCATTCCATGCGGCTGGGAGCCCGACTCCGTCAGGTAGGGAATGAGCTCCACGTGGGCCAAAGGATCTTGCGGATCTAGCACTTGCCAGGGAACAGCCATTGGTTTTTTACTGAAACTTCCCTGGAAAATTCCAGCTTTTACAGAAGGCATGGAGGAAGAGGTAGGAGGCAGGGTGAACTCCATGGGAGGCAGGTAGACCCTCGCCTCTGCAGCTGGGGCCCAGAGTTGCGGAGCTGGAGTCCCTCTCCGTTCTGGATATCTGAACATCCAGGAGCCTCTGCTGTCTGCTTAAGTATCTCAGAGAGGAAGTATCTCAGGAAGAGGAAAGAGCCCACCTCCCCTTGCTTTGTGAGCACCAGGCCCTGGCAGAGCAGAAGAGGGTCTTCCCAAAACTGCACCTCCTGGGCTCCCTCCGCAGCAGAGAATGCAGAGGCGTGAGTCCCAGCTGCAGTCCCGTTCCCTCCAGAGCTCACAGGGGCAGGCTGCACGGCCCAGACACAGCTGTGGGTGGGGAGGAGCCCTTCCTAAAAGCTTTCTTGGCTGGAGAGCAAGAGACATGCTGGGTGTCCCTGCCGGCAGCATTCTTCTGTTCCCAAATTCGGGCATCCCAAGAGGATCAGGAAAGGCTTGGAGTGGGCTCTGAGGGAGGTCCAGCTGAGCCCAGCGACACTGGAGAACGACTGACATGAAGGCAAATCCTGGAACACCAGCCCAGGCAGAGACGCTGGACCCCACATGGGCACCCGCCATTTCCTCAGCAAAACACAATTTCACGACTCTTTGAGAGATAAAAGATTTTATTCGCGTCTTTTCAAAAGCTTCAGAATTCTTCTTGAACATCAAATAACTTCTGGCAAACACATCCTGATGAATAACATGGAGTGAAATAGAACCAGATGGGCCAGCTCGCTCTGGGCTCTGTGCTGGCGGAGGGAGGGCAAATCACATTTGGAGCAAGGCTGGGCTTCAGGCCACAGGAAGAGCATTGGGAGGGGACACAGCCTTCCAGGCAGGGAGGGGGCAAAGTCCCCTGGACCTTGCCAGGAGATGGAGCTACACCGCCTGCCATCTGGCTTTGTTGGGATGAGGAAAGGGAGGGGCCTTGGACACAAGTTATCCCCCAGGGGTGAGGATGGTTCTGAGACAGGCAAGGTGGCCACAGGAAGGCACGGTGGGGGTGGGGGCCACTGAGGGAGGGGCTGGCATCATGCGGACGGGATCAAGAGCCCCTCTAAGACCCTCCAGAGGTGGACTCAGCTCTCTGAACAATGTCCACTCCTCATTTCTTTCTTACAGATGCAACCCTTGCATTTGTTCAAATTGGCTCAAACACTACATTCCCCAGCCTCCCCTTTGGCAGGGACCCTGTGACAGACATGGCCAACGAGAAGTGAGCGGCAGGTGTCCAGCAGGGGCATCTGGGAAGCCTGGCTCCCCTCCTGTGTGCACTGCCCCTTCCTCCTTGCCATGTCCTGGACCTCCAGGCACAGGGCATGAGGCTGCAAGAGGGCTGCCACGTTGAACTGGGAAATGACGGGGGAGGTTGGAACAGCAGGAAGAAGCTCTAGCCCTTGTGGCCTTGTGGAACCACTGCACTGTCCGTGGGCTTTCTCCTTCTGGGCTTGATGTTTATCAATCAAACAAATCACTGTTAGGTTAAGCAGATATCCTTTGGGTTCTCCATGACACACAGTCAAAAGCAGTCTCCACGCCAGGATCGGTCATCCCAGCAGCTTATAAAGTCCACTGGCCACCACCTAGTCTCCCCTCGGCCCTCCTTTGTCTCCTCATCTCCCACCAAGGCTAGGCTCCAGGCCCTTCTCTGGCCATCCCCACCGACCTCAGGCCATCCCATTTCTAGTCCCTGCAACCCCCAGCCCCAGTGCCCTCCCATTTCAACACCATTGCCATGCCAAGGACCCATCTGTTCAGGCCCAGGATGTTAGGGTTCAGGGTGTCAAACATTTTAGTTGTAGTCAAAACTAAAATGTTTGACTGGGCTGAGGGATTTCATCACAGGACCACCTATCCGGTTTTGCAGTACCAGGCCTGCTGCATCTCCCTGTCTGTTTACTTACCTCCTACCAGCACCAGACTTGGGCCTGTCATCATTATATCCCCAGTGCCTGACTATGTCTGTACTACATCAATTTGTAAATGAATGAATGAATGAATGAATTTGTTTCCTTCAAGCAGAGCATGCATTCTATTCATTTTGATTAAACAAGGATAGGCACATTTGTCATGTTTTGCTAGCCTCATAGCCACACCCCTCACTAACACTGGCCTGATTTCTTCTGGAATTTGCCTCTTTCCCATTGTGTGTGGTCTTGGTGGAGGAGGATTCTGGTCTTCTACAGGAGCCAAAGGGCCAAACCAGCTCCCCACGTGTCCTGGCCTTCCCCAGGGAGCAGGCACACGCCCTCACCTCTCTTCTGAGAGTTTGCATCTGGAGGGAGTGAAGCAAGGTGTCAGCCAGGCTTCTTGGTTGCCGGCAACGGAATCCAACTTAGACTGAAGCAGAAAGGGAGATGTATTCCAAAGGAGGTGAGGGGGCTCACAGACTCAACAGGAAGGCTGGGAACCAGGCCACACTATCCTTGGGGAGCCAGCTCGTGTGGACACTGCTGCACAGAGGGGCCCTGCTTGTTCTGGATGCATTGTCCCTGCAAGTGAGCTTGCCGCTGCAGTTGCTGGCCCCAGCCCCTGTTCCACAGTGTGGCTTGATCGCGTCTGACCAACCTGGGCCTGTGCCCTAGCCAAAAGGGTGCTGGGACCACGAGGATCTGCACCTCTATCCACAATGGGAGGCTGACTTTGCCACTTGCTGGCAAGACTTTTAAAGTAGGGAGTTTAATCAAGCCTAAAAAGGAGGGGTCACCAGATGACAGACAACCAAAAAGAATGACAAAAGCCACTGGACCCACAGACAGGGGACAAGGTCAGAGGTCGTTTGTCTCAGCCGTGACAGCATGCACACCAGATGTTTCCCCACTACAAGGTGGTGGCTGTGGCTCCTAGTCAAGCCCTTGGGAGAGGCCTGGGCTCCCGCCCTCTGTGAGTCTGCTTCTCTGGGCTCCTGTCACTTCTGTGAGCTCCCGACATCCTGCCAATAAATTCCTTTTTGCTTAAGTTAACCAGTGTTAGTGTCTGCTGGCTGCAACCAAGCAACACTAAGTGAAACCACATGTAAACATGAGTACATGCTGCTTGTAAAACACTAAGACAGCCCTGATAAGGCTGCGGGCCTCCTGACCCCGCCCCCTCCTGCATCCTTCCTGGAGGAAACTACTGGAGTAAGTTGGACGTGTGTGTCCCGGACTCACTTGCTGTGCTTCTATCCAAAGTAGGGAGCTATAGTAAGTAAGGTCTGAAACTCCTACTTTACTATTTCAATGTACCTAAGATGCCTTCTATTGTAAGATACGCCACATTTTATGGACTACTAAGAAAGAAAAAGAGTTGCTGATTAAACCATGATCCAGTTAAGAGCTGTCAAGTGTAAACCACATCTTGATTGACAGTTAAGATGTGAAAAAAGATGTATGTATTAGAATAGATAAAACATGGCCATGATAATAACCAACTTACTTCACCCCTTCCGTGGGTTGGACCCTCTTGCCCATTCTCTGCTCATATTAACTCAGCTAATCATTTCTTCCCTTCACTAATTTCTTTTTCTTTTCTTTTCTTTTCTTTTTTTTTTTTTTACTGAGGCAGAGTCTCATTCTGTCACCCTAGGGAGAGGGCCATGTCATTGCCATAGCTCACAGCAACTCCGAACTCTTGGGCTCAAGTGATCTCTTGCCTCAGTCTCCCGAGTAGCTGTGACCACAGGTGTCCACCACAACACCTAGGTAGCTTTTCTTTTTCTTTTTTTTGGTTGAGTTGGGGTCTTCCTCTTGCTCAGGCTAGTCTAAAACTCCTGAGTGCAAGCAATCTACCCACTTCAGCCTCCTAGAGTGCTAGGATTACAAGTGTGAGCCACTGTGCACTAATTTCTTGAGGTTGAAATAGGAGTATCTATGTTTTACAGATGAACAAACTGAAGCACAGATACATTCAATTATCTACCCAAAGTTACGAATCTAGTAAGTGGTAGAGCTAGAAATCAAAGAAATTCTGTATTTTGGAGTTAGGTTGGTTAGCTCCCAATGTCCAAGTGTTCCATGTGTGAGCGCACGTGTTTACCTGTGTGTGTGCATCAAAGGGGCTGTGCATGCGTATTTGTGTTCGCTGAAGGGCGTGGCATCATATGTATCATTCTGCACCTTGTTCTATTAACCCAACACTCCCTTGAATAAGCATCTTCCTAACTGCTGAAGTATAGACACACCACGGGCCTTTCGCCCTTCTCCTACTCGTGGTCATGGAGGCTATTTCCATTTTTAACTGTTACCAACAAGACTGTTAGTACACATCCTTAAACAAGCCTCCACAGGCATTTCTCTTAGGGAAACAGAGAGAAGTGGAACCACTGCATCATAAGCTAGATGCAGTTAGAATTTTAATAGATAAGCCAACTTCCCATTGCACCACTCTAATCTGCACTCCTACCAGCATCCAAGGTGGACACCAATGTGTAACTTATAATTCAGACTCCTCACCAAATCCAAGGGCCTGGTTCAGACCTCACCCCCTCCAGCAACTCTGAGGCATGTAACATTATCAATCTGCTCCTCACCTGGAGATCCTTCCTCCCTTGGCACCCAAGAAAATCCACACTGTGCAATGTCACATCTCTAACTCCTCTTTCTGGTTGCCTAGAGGGGACTATCCCAAGCAGAGTGGCATGGGATGTTAAGAAGCAGTCTAAGGTGATGAGAAATGGCATCCCTCGTCAAGTAGGTATGGTAGACACTGGGAAAAGCCAAGTTGCTATAGGACTTCTCAGAGCCTTTATTGAGCAGGCTAATGTGCGATTGCAAGTGTGACCTCCAGAGGAGGCAGGAGGAAGCCTGAGGAGCATGTACCAGAGGATGGGCATGCACTGGCTCCAGGTAAAGAAGATGGGCTTGCACTGGCTCCAGGTACAGAGGATGGGTGTGCACTGGCTCCAGGTACAGAGGATGGGTGTGCATTGGCTCCAGGTACAGAGGATGGGTGTGCACTGGCTCCAGGTACAGAGGATGGGTGTGTACTATCTCCAGGTACAGAGGATGGGTGTGCACTGGCTCCTGGTACAGAGGATGGGCGTGCACTGGCTCCAGATACAGAGGATGGGCATGCACTGGCTCCAGGTACAAAGGATGGGCGTGCACTATCTCCAGGTCCAGAGGATGGGCGTGTACTGGCTCCAGGTGCAGAGGATGGTTGTGCACTGGCTCCAGGTACAGAGGATGGGCGTGCACCCTGAGCTAGCCAAGCATGCTAAGGTTCGGAGCCATCCTCTCCTTCCTGCCCCTATTGCAGCCCAGGTTTCCAGGCTTTCCCTGGAAGCTCTTCCTTCTGCCCAGGTCTGCCTGCACATGACCCGTTCTCCACATTCCTCCCTGGATAATGCAAAGGAAAGAAAGCTGGGTGGGAGGCAAAAGACCTGACCACACTGTCAAAGCTCCAGGCACTTTAGGCCAGTTAGTGAACCTATCTATACCTCACTTTTCTAACCTGTAAAATGGGAAAGTACAGTACCTACCTGGTATTCTGTTGCGCAGCTTAAAAGCATTGACACATGTGCAGCACGTGGAGCAGCGCTTTGCATGGAGAAAGACCACAGCCCCAGGTTCAAGTTCTGGCTCCGTCGCCCACTGTTGTATGGCCTTGCCCTGTGACTCTCTTCCTCTGGATCATAGGGACAGCTGTGCCAAACCAGAGGGTTTCAAGGGCTCCCAGCCTGTGACTCAGTCAGCTCTGACTGTCCCAGTGCTCAGTGTGGACATCGCCACGGAGTCCATGCTCAGCAAGTGTGGAGTGAACCAGACTGAACAAAGGGACTCCTGGAAGGGGGGTGCACTGACATAATGAATCAACGGGACAGCAGCAGCACTGGGACAGGCTGTGGAGGGGTCTGGGGAAGAAGGAGCCAGGCAGGAAACTCTCAAAGGTGTAACTCGAATCATTAGGAACCTGGAAGAGGCAGGAAGAATTTGGGAAAGGTTTCCTGAAGAGGGACAGACTCAAGATTAGCCTGGAATGATGGGTAAGATTGTACCCAGCTCCAGGGAACAAAATTAGGTACTGCAAGAGTGATATTCACAGAGCAGTCACAAGCAGAGAGAGCAGAGGAGGGGTGAATGCTCAGTGGTAAAAATTCAGGCATCTGTGCAGACGTCTGGGGCTCTTTCCTCTGCTTGAGGCTGAGACAGGCTTTCCTCCCCAGCCTGTGCAGAGATAAGATCTGTCCTCTTGTGAACAAAGTGCTGGTCTTCCACCCCCTCCCCAGGCTTGCCACAGCCTTCGGTGGGCTGAGCACAGCTCCACGGGCTTAACCATCCTCCATAGAAAGACAGAGACAAATGAGACGTGACATCCTCCTCGCTCCACCGCCTGGGAGACCCAGACGCCCTTGACGCCCCTGACGAGCTCCAGTCCTCTGCTCCCTCATTATCTGTGCCGGGGTGTCCTCAGGCCAAAATAACGCACCCAACCCCTGCCTGTACCTGGGTGTCATTATGATGACTCCCACTTGAAATTATTTGTTTTTCTCTATTGATCTTGGTTCGACACTGGAAAAATGTATTCTTTGTACAGCATTCCCAAGGGTTTAATTTGTCCATGTTGGAAGCCTTTTTTAATAGGATTCTGCCCCATTGTTTATTCTGAACATTGAGTTCCGAGAGTCGGGATTCAGCTCTTTTAATAGAAACTCATTACCAGGGTCCCTTAGCATCAGAAAGCTGATACTGGCACCCCGAGAAGGAGACAAATTAGAAGCCTGCCAAGGGCCTGTCTGATCGGGAGGCCCCGTGGGAGGCCACGTCGCCGTCCAACACCAGCCACCCTCATCCTATTTGGAGACCTAGGGCAGTGACAACCACCAGGCTGCACAAACCCAAGCAGCCCTTCCATCCCTAAGCAGTTTTAGTTTTCAGAAAGCTCTTCTCACTGTGAGGACACCCTGGTGTCCCAGAGTAGTATTTCCCAAAGTGTCATCTATAGAACCTCTGCATCAGAATCCCCCAGGGCACTGGTGCAAATTCAGGCTCCCCAGTCTCCTCTAGACAGTACGACCCTTAGATCCAAGCAGGAGGGACCCCTGCCATGGGGCCCAGTGGCAGGAGGGACGCCTTGTGTCCAGGACTGACCAGGTTGACAACACCATCCTGGTGGGGTACCCCAGAGGGGAGGCTGGTCCTCTGTGAATCCCAGTCTCCATTTGTTGGTCTTCTTCAGAGACTATCTCCTTCCTCTCTTTCTGCCCCCACTGCCTCCAGGAGTTGACCAGATGCCCCCAAAATCTCCAAGGAGTCAAACAAATTAAGTTGTTATAGAGCCCCAAGCTTGGGCCCCTAACCAGGCAGCCTGGGGAGGGGATTGCTCTCACTGGCTAGAAAAGAATTTCTTTTATAGGATCACATGAGATTGAATCAGCACAATGGTGCTCACATGATTTTGAGTGGCTCAAAGGATTTATAAGGACCACCTTCCTTACAAAAACAGAAAATATATTGGCCTGAAGCTCCACAGACCCCAGAAGGCAGCTTTGCCTTCAGACCCGCTAAAACAGAGCCCTGAGGATAGAGCCGAGGAAGTCTGAAATCTATCTATGGCAGGATAGTGATGGAAGAGAAAGAACATGGGTTTTAGAATTACTTAGAGCTTGGCTCAAGCTGTTATTTTCAACTAGCCAGCTTGCAGCTAGGCTACAAGCAAGTTATGAACCCTCTCAAGGGCCCCACTCCACACTCATATATATTTTCCTTCAGGATGGCTTTCAGAGTTCTTTCTGGAGCAAAGAAGGCTAGAAGCATGCCTACGACTTACTCAGAATCTTACCTGGCAGGTGATAGGAGCCTAAGTCAGCAAGTATTTATTGAGATCCTGCTATGTGCCAGGCAGCATGCTCAGCACTGGTGGGACAGCAAAACAGTCTTGGTGCTTTGCCCCCATAAGGAAAAGCATGTACTAAACCAACAAAAAGTAATTCACAATCATTTCCTTAATTGCAGGAGTGATAGGGCCACATGGCACAGAGCAATGTGTCATGGAGAGCAAGGGACACATTCACGGAACCATCTGAAAGTCAGGGAGGGCTTCTTAGAGGAGGTAGCCATTCCTCCAGGACCCAGAGGCATAGCAGGACTTGTCAAGTGAAGAGAGAGACCACAGTCACTTCCCAGTCTGGTTTCTGCATTTCAGGATCCTTTCCACCCCCTGTGACATTTCTTTCTAGAAGTAATTAAAGATGATTGATTTGACAGCCTCTCTGTACAGAGTCCACATGAGTTTAGTGGATTTGCAGAGGGTGGGAAGGTAGAGGGTGGCGTCACCAAGGCCTGCCCCCACGGCGCTGAGTGCTTCTTATGCATTTTCTCATCAGGTCTGCATGTGGGGTCCATCACTATCCCCATTTAACAGGTGAGGAAGCTGAGGCTCAAAAAGATTGAATAACTTGTCATCTCAGTAGAGTCACAGAGCTAATAAGGGATAGATCCAGCATGGAAGCCTGGATGCCATGACCTCTTATGCCTGTAAGCTAAGGTCCCCACACCATACTTGTGACTTTGTCTTTAGAATCCACTCAACAGAGCATCTTTCCCCTGCAGAGAGGAATGAAACACACTTGAAAGTTACCAGAGAAAGAGAGAGAGAGAGTTTACTTAAGTGAAATTAGGTGCAAGATTAGAGGGCAACAGAGTTAGGATCTTATCTAGACAATTGCCAAGACAACTTCAGGCCATTGCTGCCCTCTCTGGGTCTCAGCAACCTCATGTGTAAGATGAACAGCTTGGGCCAGGCCAGAGGTTCCCAAACCTGTTCCTCAGATGTCTGGGCTTCCACAGAGTGCATTAGTGTGCCCTGGGTAAGTACTGAGATTCCCAACAGGTATCTGTTGGAAGACAGTCCCTGTGGCTGTGACAGCCAGGCACATGATAATGATCATTACAGATTTGTTCTTTAGCATCATGCATTCTTGAGTCAGTCTCTATTTATGGGACACATATCATGCTGCGAGCTAGGCACAGAGGACATAGGCAGGAATCTGCCCCAGAGGAGTTTCTTGGTCAAGGGGGAGGAGAGTGCCCATAGCCACTGTCAAGGGTAACAAGGTACCATCAGTGCCTTGTGGCCTGAACAAGGGCTCAGAAAAAAAGGGGAGACAGAGGCCAAACTATCATTTGAATCCAGGGTTCTTGGCACACACTGCCATTGTTTTTTCTCTACCCTACCTGTATCACGTAGGTTGATTGGGCATCAAGACAATGGCCATTTTATGGAGTAAAGATCATGCAAAGTGTCCTCAGGGTGAGGAGAGCTGCGGAGATAAAGGCAAAGGGGCCAAACAGGAGCTGAAGGCAGAGTCAGGGTGGAATCCATGCCCAGGCTAGGTCTGAGTGCTTTAAACTATTGATCAAGAGCTCCTGAAGGTCACAGAACCTACTGCTGAAAGAGACAGGATTACCACTTGTCTGCAGTAGTAACAATACCAACAGGAACAGTTGCTCATATTTACTGAGCACCATGTTAGTCAGGAGAGTCTGAGCTGTTCTACAGTAACTAAGAGCCCCACAGTCTCCGTGACTTCATACAACTTCCATTGTGGATCCTGACAGCTCTCCAGGGTGAGTGCTCTCCATGCAGTGACTCAACCAGACAGCGGGTAGATCCTCCTCCAAACAGAGCTGCACCACCTACAACACATGACCTTCTCGGTCTCTGCAGCAGGAAAGAAAGAATAGAGAATGACACACGGGCTCTTCACTACCTGTGTTAGTCAGGGCTCTCCGGAGAAACAGAGCCATGGAAATATACTATAAGAGGAGATTTATTACGGAAGTGCTGAATGTGGAGGCTGAGAAGCCTCAAACTGGTGTCTGCAAGCTGGAGAAGCAGGGAAGCCAGTCATATGCTTTAGCCTGAGTCCAGAGGCCTAAGAACCAGGAGCTCCAATGTTTGAGGGCAGGAGATAGATGACCCAGATCAGGGAGAGACAATGGGTTTGTCCTTCTTTTGCCCTTTTGCTCCATTTAGACCCCTGGTAGGTTGGGTGATGCCCACCCACATTGATGAGAGAGATCTTTTTTACTCAGTCTACAGATTCAAATTCTACCCCCTTCTGGAAACACCCTCACCGACACACCCAGGAACCAAGTTTTACCAGCTATCTGTGCATCTCTCACACCAGTCAAGTGGACAGCTAAATTAACCACCACTACCCCCGGCTCTAAAATGACCCTGATAACACCAGGTTCCCTGGCCTGAATCTGGCTCTTAGTCTAATCAACTTCCAGGATGGGTGAGATGGGGTGGGAAGCCCTATTCTCCATGGGGGAACAGGATATGGTTGAACATTAGTAATGCCTACCACAAGCACTAACTCTTTGCCAGGCATCAATTAAGTACTTTACATAGGTTATTTCACTGACTGCACAATCAACTGTTGCAAATAAGGAAACTGAGGCATGGAGAGAATGAACAGAAAAACCTACCCAAAGTCATATAGCTAGTAACAGAACAGTAATAATTTAAACCCAGGCAGTCTAGGCACTAAGCGTCTGTCTACCTCTTCCCAGACTCGCAGAGGTCACTGGTGCAACAGCACTTTGGAGATGGCAATCCCTCATCTTATTGCAGCCCTCCAACCAGCCACACAAAGGCTTCCATGTCCTCTTGCCATTAAATACATGAGAGAGGGATTCCATGCTTCCCAATGATGAGGGGCTCAAGAGAATAAAATGTTTCTCATTGAGAAAGGAAGTAGATGCCATAGAAGGGCAAACCTGTCCTAAGTAGCTTCTATAGTCAAGATGGAGAGAGAGGGAGAAAGAGACAGAAACCAAGAGGGAGAGAGGGAGAAAGAGCCCAGGGAGGGAGGCCTCAGAAAACATGCAGGCTGTCCTGGAATGTTTCAATCACAAATGCCAAGGGCTCCAGGTTGTAAACAGATCATCACTGTGGTCCAACACACGCATTGGGGTCTGAGATTCCCAATTCAGAGCAGGAGAAACGATAATAACCATTGACTAGCATATCCAGGTTCATTGACTTGAAAGGTCATATATTGACAGACAAAAAGCCAACATCAATATTTGATTTTGAGGAACAATAAATCTTGATATCCATGGAAAGAAGCCATCGATGCAGGTGTCATTAGGCAGAGCCAGTGACGCCCTCACAAGGGGGCAATCATGCCTCCTCTGTGCTCTGTCAAAGGCACTCTAGTGTGGGATATTGGGAAGGAGATCTCACTGTGTTTGGTAGCTGCGGGTGGGTGAGAGTGTGGAAGAAAAGCCACAAACAGAGCTGCAGACACTGTTTTCAGAGGGCTGCCAGAAGGACGCGTTTCTGCTATTATCCAAACAAATGAAAGGAAAATACTTCCACCTGTTCCCCCAGCGTTTGGGATTTGCCTCCACTCATACCAAGTTGGAGTGTGAATGGAATTTCCTGTGTCTGCCTTCCTGCTTTCCACTTGCCAATCCTTCAATGTCTTCTTCTTTATCACCCAGGAAGGGCATGGCCCTGAAACCATAGCAGAGATGAACCTGATAGAATTAGCCTTGCAGAGGCACCTTGCTTCATTCTCCTGTTTTCCTGGTGTTTACTTCAACTCTTATCCCCTCCTGGTCACCCCACCTCACAGAGAACCACCCAGATCCCTTGCCATTGCTGCACAGAGTTGGGTCTCAGCTGTGATGGCTGATAGATGCCACTTCCCCTCTCCCACTCTTGCCTGGACTTCCCCCTCAAGGAGATTTCCCCAGTCCTAGAATCCCTACCTGTCACTGGGTCCTTTGCAAAGCCCTCTCTACCCCTCCCCAGGCAGGGTGGGAACCCCTCTTCCTTACAGCCCCTAATGCCTCTATCCTTGCCACAGCACTCACTCTATCCCTTGGGCAGATTTTGCTGGTGTATCCATTGGTTTTCATTTTCCTGTGATTGATGCTTCAAGGTCAAGGGCTAGTCCTTACTTAACTCTGCACCCCCACTGCTCTGCCATAGCAAATACCCAATGTTTGTAGAATGACTAGCTGGACAGTGGGAAGAACAAACATGCCAGGTGAGAAACCCAGAGCAGAGTCTGGGCCCAATTAGGGAGGGTGCAGGCAGGGCCTACTGGGACTGGGAAAGGAAGGACACTGAACGGGGAGAGAGGACAGGAAGCTGAGGACTGCCTGGCATTCCTCTCTCTGGTTCCTCATCCTTGCCAGCAGCTGCCCTGATGGTATTAATCAAGGCCCGAGAATGTGGAAATATCAGTCCACAGTGTTCTATTCAAGTTCCCTGGAACTAAATTATGTTGTCAGGATTGGACAGAGCAGGAATGGAAAAGACCAGGCTGGATGACATGGGGCTGTTAAAAGGAGATGAATGAGCCCAGTGGTTTCCATTCAATTTTTCAAGGTTTCCCAAGGCAAGTCTGACAAACATCACCTTATAATTCCCAGGCACCCTGTACTGTCCCCTCTACGCTCTCATTTTTTTTTTCTGCCTGTAGGATTAGAAGGACAAGGGATTCTTCTTTATGTCTCACAAATGGGGAAATGGAGAAATCGGAGTGGGGGAGTACTTTGACCAAGGTGAAGGTCAGGCCAAGGTCATGCCATAAATCAGTGACAGAATCAGCAGGATGAAGTCTGACCTTACAGTGTAATGCTCTCTCTATTACCCCCACTGTCTTAGCTTCCTCTGGAAAACAGAGATGACCAGACCCATTTCTCAAGACTGCTGCAAAGTGTCAGGGAGATAACTTACCTGAAAGCATTTTTCCCTGGAATGGCGCTATTCATTCATTCATTCACTCACTCACTCATTTGCATAGTCAATGTATGTTGAGGACATGTCACATTCCAAGCTGTGTTAGCTTTTCTCATGTAAGGGCTGTCATAAGAGTGTGAAAAGAAACTGAAAACTAGAAGCAGTTTACAGTCTTGCCACTTGACAGCTATTTGATATTCGGTCAGACATGAAGCTTATCTGACCCTCTTCACAAGGTGGTTTTCAGGGCTGAATTAGTTAATAACAGGCCAGCACCTAGAACAGTCCCTGAAAGGGAGTAAGTTGTAAATGAGAACTTGCTGAATTTTAATATGTCCTCCTACAGAAGAGTAGCGACTCTTGCCTCTCTGTAGGAGAAGCATCCCTGAGAAATGGATGTGTGTGCCAGGCTTCTGGCTCCGCGATGTGCTGCAGTTGAACACATCTCACAACTCAGTGGTGAGTGAGCCTCAGTTGTAAACAAAGGACTAATTAAATTAGCATAAATGATTTTATGTAAATTAAAGATCTATGTTATGGCTGTTTATTGGTAGCAGTATCAAATCTTGCCACTGCACGTGCTTGTTTAAAATTAATGTGCATAAATGCTCCAAATATTGTATTATTAATAATGATAATAATGTTGATGAGGATGATAATAATAGACATGTTCTCTTAACAATTACTCCTGGCTGGCTTTAAAGTCTCAGCAGGGAATGTGCTAAGTGTCACTGCTCCTCAGAGAAACAGCCAGCTTACATAGCCTTTTCTTAACCTCCCCAGCCCTAATCCACAGTGCTATTTTGGTGTCTTAATGAGTCTTCTTCAAGGATTTGATGAACAGGATTTGTTAGGGTCTTCAAATCCTGTCCATCGTTTGAAGCCTTATTCAAGACCAAACAACCTGAAACAGAGACCTCTCCTTCCTTTCAATTCCTGAAACAATTTTTTTCCATCACTCTTTTCCACCCATTACCTCCTTGGACTAACATCAGATCCATGAGGTAGGTGGCAGGTACATTATAATTCCCATCATATAGATGGGCTAGTGGAGACCAGGGAGTAAAAGCTACTCAAGATCACATAGCTAGGAAATTATAGAGCCAGGACTAAAGTTCCTCTGACTAATATGTATCCCTGAAGTCCCTAGCCAAGAGGCTCGCATAGAAGATAATTAATCAGGGCTTGTTAGGGAAGAGAAAGAAGATGTGAATAGAAGGATGAGTGAGTGAAAAGTCTGCAAAATTAGGTCTTTAAAATTCCTCAATACAGTAATGAACTTCCTTCTTCATTACTATTTATCAAAGAGACAATCTATCAATGAATCTGTAAGTGTCTGTTTCTGAAGGAACTGACCACACATTGACAAGTGCCCACTGAGTCTAAGCCCATCCAAGTGACTCAAGAGAAGACATCCCTAGGCTGTTGCTCAGCCACATAGAACCTTTGTGATAACTTGAGAAAGTACCAAACTGCCCAACATAAGCAGGCTTAGTGAGACTAGCTAGAGTTCACTTCACCCTCTTGACCAGGTGCCAATGCACACAACCACACATGGTGATCCTGGATTTATTAATGACTTCACAAAGCTAAGAAATTAAGCACCACCACCTCCTGCAAAGTTTTTTCACATCATTCTCTTTCTGATAGTCTCAGGCAGAGGCTGCCAGCCTAAAGGAGTGTGCGGGTGCACGTGTGCGTGTATATGTGTGTGCCACCTGACTGTGAGATTCTTGACACCAGACACCAAGGAGCTGTAGACAAACACTGGTCTCTGAACCAGACCAAAGTGCATTTGAATTCCACTTCCACCATCACAATGGATAGAATTCTGGGGGTCCTTGAAATCGAATGGAAATATGACATTCTTTAATCACAATTGGAGGCAACAAACTACAGTAGCATTGGCAATACCTGAAATCTTCATCACCTATGGAAATCTCTGTGATCTTCCTATTCCATTAAAGTTCTTGCAGATATCTCAAAATATTGGATACAGCAGAGGTCAGAAATGTTTTTCTGTAAAGGTCCAGATAGTCTACAACTCTGCCATTGTGGATCTAAAGCAGTCATAGACAACATAAAAATGAACAGGCCTGGCTATGTTTCAGTAAAACTTTGTTTACAAAAATATTAACAGCTAGCAATCAAAATCATAGTTTGCTGGTTCCTGATGTAGCAAATGATTGCTTTAAAATTATAATAATAGACTCTTATTAATGCCTTAATAAAAAGCATATGTATTACTACATCATAGTAGCATAGTAGTACTGTGCTACTACTAAGCCTATATAATTAATACTATATTTTTAGTATTTTGAAAATTGCATTTCAATATAATTGGTTGCCTCTGTGACCATATTTTGTTTCATGCACTTAAAACTATTATTCTGAAAAAAAGCCCATTATGCCGAGATGGGGTTCACAGGCTCCCCTGGTCTACCAAGGGAGTCCTTTACACATGAAAGGGGAGGGAACCCTGGTTATTTAATCTATCTCAGCTTTGGTTTTCTCACTGCAGTGTGGAAATGCTAATAATAATATTATCTGTGTCAGAAGGTTCTTGCAAGAATTCAATGTAATTATGAATGTAAAAGTATTTTGTTAACTAGAAATAACTATAGGGATTGAAGATATTGACATTTTTGTCTCCTTAGTGAAGCCTACTTTAGTCCTCTGCACATATTAGGTACTTGTACATATGCTTGCTGATGTCAAGTTAGTTGAGCCAAGAGTCTGGCCTTCCTTCTTGAGGAATATATAAGAGAGAGGAAGTGAGTGGGAAGGAAAGGGAAGGAAAGAGGGGTGAGAAAGAAGAAAAGGGGAAGGGAGAAGGAGACAGGGAGGGAGGAAAGGAGGGAAAGAGAGAGAGGGAGAGAGAGAAAACAAGAGGTGGAGCGAGGGATAAGGAGAGACCAAAGCATCCAGTGGCTCTGAGTATCATTTCACAGTTGTCTATGCAGAATTCCTAACCATCACATCTATTTAGAAATTGCACTGGGGAATGAAAAGAGAAAGGGGGAGACGGCTGTGCTCCGAGCAGAGAATTCCTGCTGATGTAGCAGCTTTTAAGAGCACAACTTGCACAGTTTGTGAAAGCACATGAACCTTGAAATAGAAATATGGACCTCTTAATTCATCTCTCTGTTATTTGATAAAGTATAAGGTAAATGAATGCAGAACATTTTTCCTTTAATTACACAAGGAGGAGTGGGTGGGGGCATGAGGTGGGGGAAGCAGAGGACTGAGGGTGAGAGGCCACAGTGTGGAGCATTGCACTTCTAAAGCAATGACATGGAACACGGGCTTCTCTAGGATTTCAACTCTGGGGAAAGAGGTCAAAGCTATGGGTTACAATAACAACCCCAGCACCAAGCAGCTTCCAATTGGAATGCATTCTGAGGCAGACAGCAGTGCAGGGGACCTCTGCCTTCAAAGGGCAAGTATTCAGGTGAGAAAACAAGTCTGAAATGCTTGAAGTGGGCAACTGCCATGTGGTTAGGACCATGAGTCTCAACCCCAGCTCCGCCACTGAGCAAGGGCCTCTCTGAGCCTCGCTCCATAGACACTTTGGGTATCCACCCCATATTTCTTGTTCTGCCCTAATGGAACAGACTTCCTCATATGGTGATGGATGTTGCAAATTGTCCTTCCTCTCCTCTCTCTCTGGACTCATCTGCTGTCCACGCCTTTTGAACTGTCACAGATGGTCCATCATACCAGTGGCAGTGGGCCCAGGGCACAGCTAATTTGCATGGAGGTGTTTTGGAGTCATGGTGTTACATTATTCAGTTTACTTAAAGCCCTAGCCAGGCTGCAAAGAAACTTACGTTTTATTCAACTTGATTATGACTTGTGAAATTAAAAGTTGTTCTGGATAACAAGAGGATAACCTAAGTGTAAGAAGATCAAAGTTTGCAGTGGGTTGAATATTGTCCCTCCAAAGTTGCTATGTTGGAACTATTGTCAGGTACCCCAGCACCTGAGAATAAAGCCTTGTTTGGAAATATGATCATCGTGTGTGTGACTAGTTGCAATGAGGTCATATTGGAGTAGGGAGGTCTCTAATCCAAAATGACCTGTGTCCTTATTAACAGGAGAAACTTGGACACAGATGTGAACAAAAGTGAGCAGACCATGTGAAGATGAAGACAGCTACCCATCTACAAACAGGGAATGTCAAAGATCTCCAGCAAACCATCAGGAGCTAAGAGAGAGAACAGGGTTCTTCCTCATAGCACTCAGATGGAACCAACCCTGCCAACACTTTGATTTTGGACTTTTGCCTCAGAACTGTGTGCTAATAAATCTCCATTGTTTAAGCCCTGTTGCTATTACTTCACTATGGCAGCCCAGCAGAGGAATGCAGAGTGTTGTCATTTATTTCCCCTCTGGAGGCTGACTTGGGAGAGCTCCTCCCCTGGACCTCCACTAGAGAGTCAGTGCACAACAGCGAGGGAGGGGCTGGCGACCTACCAACCTCACCTTGAGTCCCCGCTCTGCCACTCGCTTGCTGTGTGATCTTGGAGAAGGTCCCAAAACCCTCTGTACCTCTGCAAAAAGGGATGAAAGACTAATGTCACCTTCCAGCTTAAAAAGCCCATAAGTCAATTATAAAGGATATTATTAAGAATTGAGATGGGACTAGGGGGCGGAGACAAGATGGCTGACTGAAGCCAGCTTTGCACAGAGGCTCCCATCCAGAAGGAGAATTAAAGGACAGAAATTTAGCAAGTAACCTGGTAGATTAGAGCTGCACCAAGAGAGAAGGTTGAAAAACGCACATCAACCCCGCTGAGGGGAGCTGTGACCCAAAGGATACAAACAAAAGGTACAAAATCCATCACCAAGTGGACGGGAGTCCCCTGCCCCAAGAGAACGGCTCGGAGTGCCCCACAAACAAATGAGCAGAGTTCAAAGGTCCTCCCACTACACTCCATGGGAGAGACCCTCTAAAAACTGGACCTACCTCCCCTACCAGGGTGCCATGGTGTTCTCCTGCCAGGCATAAAACTGTATAAAACTGTATATATTCTCTACCTGAAATTCTGAACTCCCAGCACTCCCCTCCACTCTCACTCTGAGGTCTGGAGGCCTGTCCCCCAGGAGTCCAGATTCTTGGGTGATTTCTCGAGAGGTGTGGACAGGGCCTAGCCTGCAGCTGGTCAGTGCTGATTCTGCAGCACAGGAGTGAGGAGAGGACAGTCGGCTGAGAGGGAACCACACCAGAGCAGCGGTGCCCCAAGGCACAGAGCAGCAGCCGTTTTTGGCAACAATAGGGGTCACCCCAGATATTCCAAAGCCACACCCCCTGTCTCCCTGGGAAATCCGAGGAGGCCAGGCATCTTCTCAGGTGGCAACCACCATGGAACAGATCTGGGACTGAAACACAGGTCCCATGAGTAAAGGGTTTACCTGAGGCAGTACCGGCCTGGGTGGAGCACAGGGACTAGAAACACACAAGCAGAGCCGGGAAATTCCCAGGGTGGGGCTGACCCAGAGGACCACTTTACTGAGCCTAAGACGCACCTGGCCCTCAGGGGATCATCAGCCTGTAGACAAAGGAAGGCAGGAGGCTAGAACTGACACCTAACCATGCTGCAAATACAAACCTGCAGGAGCAAAGACAGGGCCTGAGGAGCGGGTTCTGGGAACTCAAAACAGCTTCTCTTCTGCAGGTGAATTTAGCAGGGACAGAAACAAATTCCCGCAAAGTTGTTCTGTTCTGTCAGTAACATCAATCAGGAGTGGGGCTGGAACTGAGTGAACACCAGCCTCCATCAAGCACCTGAGGTTGTCAGGCCTCACCTCCTCCTGCTGGATAGAAGCATACAGCAGCAGCCTGGCTGATCAGACATAGATTTCCTTGTGATTCAGGCAGGTGCAAACCCCTGCAGTATCTGCTCACTGGAGGCAACTGGGTCACAGCCCTGTGGGGCTATCAGTGACAGGGTGTGACAGAGGTGCAAGGTGGGGAAGAAGGCATCAATCTTCCCAGACTAACCTATTTGCTGGGTGGGTCCTTCTGACTTCCCGGAGCACCAGAGCAAGTCATATTTGAGTTGTCACCAGACCCCTGCGATGCAGTTGCCAGAGACCTTTTTAACTCTTCCACCTGAGACAGGTGCTGACTGAGACAATAGATTTGGACCTTTTGAACTGAGCCGATCGCCCGAGGACAATTCAAGTGGTGCCCTGGGTGTGTGGTTGTAGGAAGGTCTGATTTTCCTTTTCCAATTGTTGCCTTGGCGGGGCGGGGTAACTTAATTGCTGGTATTTCTCCAAAGCTGAGACTTCAACCCAGAGTAACTGTTTCATTAGGGTCAGACAGAGACCAGCTGAAAACAAGACAGAACCACTTAGCCCCACCACACCAAACAGGTCCCCAGTTACTCAGGCCATAGCACTGTATGGGTCCTTGACAAAGCTCCAGGGGTAAAGTCAAATGGTGTAAAACAATCATGGGGCAGAATCAGTGGAAAAACTCTGGTAACATGAATAACCAGACTAGATCAACACCCTCCCCCCCCCAAGGAAAGATACGGCAGATGTAACTAAAGATCCCATTCATAAACAGCTGGCCGAGATGTCAGAAATTCAGAATTTGGATTGCAAACAAGATTAATAGAATGGAGGAAAATTTGGAATTAGAAATTTGAGGAGCAATTCAAAAGTCAGAATTAGAAATACAAGGAGAAATTCAAAAGTTGTCTCAAGAATTTAACAAATTTAAAGACAAAACCACCAAAGATTTTGATGCACTGAAGCAAGAATTTGCAGCCCTCAAAGATCTGAAAAACAGAGTAGAATCCCTCAGTAACAGAGTGGAGCAAGCAGAAGAAAGGATTTCTGACATTGAAGACAAAGCCTTTGAACGCTCCCAAACTCTCAAAGAGGAAGAGAAATGGAGAGCAAAAGCGGATCATTCTCTCAGAGAGCTCTGTAATCTGCCTCATTTATTCCCTGAAAGTGATGAAGTGGCCTCACAAGGCACAGAGGCCCTTCTCCATGAAATTATGAAAGAGAATCTTCCAGACATGCCAAGAGATTCTGAAATTCAGATGGCAGACAGTTTCAGAACCCCAGCATGACTCAATCCGAATAAGACATTCCCAAGGCATATCATAATTAACTTCACTAAAGTTAATATGAAGGAGAAAATTCTGAAAGCAGCCAGACATAAGAAATCCATTACCTACAAAGGGAAGAATATTAGAATGACAGCAGATCTCTCTGCTGAAACTTCTCAAGCCAAAAGAGGGTGGTCATCGACTTTTAATCTCCTAAAGCTAAATAACTTTCAAACCCAGATCCTGTATCAAGCTAAACTGAGTTTCATTTATGATGGAAAAATTAAATACTTTAATGACATTCATATGTTGAAGAAATTTGCCATAATCAAACCAGCTCTTCAGGATATTCTCAGACCTATCCTTCATAATGACAAGCCCAAACCTCTAACACAAAAGTAAACTCACTCAGAAACTTTTGATCAAACTTCAACTTCTACAGTGGTGAAAGGATTAAAAATGTCCACTGGACTTTCAAAAAACTCAATACCCAAACATTTACCAGACTTATCAATATTCTCCATTAATGTGAATGGCTTAAACTGTCCTCTAAAGAGGCATAGGTTAGCTGACTGGATACACTAACTCAGGTCAGATATTTGCTGCATACAAGAGTCACACCTTACCTTAAAAGATAAATATAGACTCAGGGTGAAAGGATGGTCATCCATAATTCAGGCATATGGTAATCAGAAAAAAGAAGGTGTTGCAATTATATTTGCAGATACAATAGGCTTTAAACCACAAAAGTAAGGAAGGATAAGAATGGTCACTTCATATTTGTTACGGGTAATACGCAATGTGATGAGGTTTCATTTATTAATATTTATGCACCCAACCAGAATACGCCTCAATTTATAAGAGAACTCTAACAGACATGAGCAACTTGATTTCCTCCAGCTCCATAATAGTCAGAGATTTCAACACTCCTGTGGCAGTGTTGGATAGATCCTCCAATAAGAAGCTGAGCAAAGAAATTTTAGATTTAAACCTAACTATCCAACATTTGGATTACAGACATCTACAGAACATTTCATCCCAACAAAACTGAATACACATACTTCTCATCAGCCCACGGAACATACTCCAAAATTGATCACATCTTAGGTCACAAGTCTAACCTCAGTAAATTTAAAGGAATAGAAATTATTCCTTCCATCTTCTTGGATGACCATGGAATAAAAGTTGAACTCAGTAACAATAGGAATTTGCATACTCATACAAAAACATGGAAGTTAAATAACCTTATGCTGAATGATAGCTGGGTCAGAGATGAGATTAAGAAGGAAATTGCCAAATTTTTGGAACAAAACGACAATGAAGACACGAATTATTGGAACCTCTGGGATACTGCAAAGGCAGTCCTCAGAGGGAAATTTATAGCACTGCAAGCCTTCCTCGAGAGAACGGAAAGAGAGGAAGTTAACCACTTAATGGGACATCTCAAGCAACTGAAAAAGGAAGAACATTCCAACCCCAAACCCAGTAGAATAAAAGAAATAACCACAATTAGAGCAGAATTAAACAAAATTGAAAACAAAAGAATTATGCAACAGATCAATAAATCAAAAAGTTGGTTTTTTGAAAAGGTCAATAAAATATATAAAACTTTGGCTAACCTAATCAGGAAAAAAAGAGTAAAATCTCTACTTTCATTAATCAGAAATAAAGATGAAATAACAACAGACTCCTCAGAAATTCAAAAAATCCTTAATGAATATTACAAGAAACATTATTCTCAGAAATATGAAAATCTGAAGGAAATTGACCAATACTTGGAAGCATGTCACCTTCCAGGACTTAGCCAGAATCAAGTGGAAATGTTGAACAGGCCAATATCAAGTTCTGAAATAGCATCAACCATACAAAATCTCCCTAAAAAGAAAAGCCCGGGACCAGATGGCTTCACATCAGAATTCTACCAAACCTTTAAAGAGGAATTAGTACCTATATTACTCAACCTGTTCCAAAATGTAGAAAAAGAAGGAAGACTACCCAACACATTCTATGAAGCAAACATAACCCTGATCCCCAAACCAGGAAAAGACCCAATAAGAAAAGAAAATTATAGACCAATATCACTAACGAATATAGATGCAAAAATATTCAACAAGATCCTAACAAACAGAATCCAGCAACACATCAAACAAATTATACATCATGACCAAGTCGGCTTTATCCCAGGGTCTCAGGGCTGATTCAATATCCATAAATCTATAAGTATAATTAGCACATAAACAAATTAAAAAACAAAAACCATATGATTCTCTCAATTTATGCAGAAAAAGCTTTCGATAATATCCAGCATCCCTTCATGATCAGAACACTTAAGAAAATTAGTATAGAAGGGACATTTCTTACACTGATAGAGGCCATCTACGGCAAACCCACAGCCAATATCATATTGAATGGAGTTAAATTGAAATCATTTCCACTCAGATCAGGAACCAGACAAGGCTGCCCATTGTCTCCACTGCTCTTTAACATTGTAATGGAAGTTTTAGCCATCGCAGTTAGGGACGAAAAGGCGATCAAGGGTATCCATATAGGGTCAGAAGAGATCAAACTTTCACTCTTCGCAGAAGATATGATCGTATATCTGGAAAACACCAGGGATTCTACTACAAAACTCTTAGAAGTGATCAAGGAATACAGCAGCGTCTCAGGTTACAAAATCAACATTCATAAATCGGTAGTCTTTATATATACCAACAATTGTCAACCTGAAAAAACAGGTAAGGACTCTATTCCATTCACAGTAGTGCCAAGGAAGATGAACTATTTGGGAGTTTATCTAACAAAGGACATGAAATATCTCTATAAAGAGAACTATGAAACTCTAAGAAAAGAAATAGCTGAAAATGTTAACAAATGGAAAAACATACCATGCTCATGGCTGGGAAGAATCAACATTGTTATAATGTCCATACTACCCAAAACAATATATAATTTTAATGCAATCCCTATTAAAGCTCCACTGTCATACTTCAAATATCTTGAAAAAATAATATTTTGTTTTATATGGAATCAGAAAAAACCTCAAATAGCCAAGACATTACTCAGAAATAAAAACAAAGCAGGAGGAATCACGCTACCTGAGCTCAGGCTATACTATAAGTCTATAGTGATCAAAACAGCATGGTACTGGCACAAAAACAGAGAAGTAGATGTCTGGAACAGAATAGAGAACCAAGAGATGAGTCCAGCTACGTACCGTTATTTGATCTTTGACAAGCCAATTAAAAACATTCAGTGGGGAAAAGATTCCCTATTTAACAAATGGTGCTGGGTGAACTGGCTGGCAACCTGTAGAAGACTGAAACTAGACCCACACCTTTCACCATTAACTAAGATAGACTCTCACTGGATTAAAGATGTAAACTTAAGACATGAAACTATAAAAATACTAGAAGAGAGTGCAGAAAAAACCCTTGAAGAAATCAGTCTGGGAGAGTATTTTATGAGGAGGACCCCCAGGGCAATTGAAGCAGTATCAAAAATACACTACGGGGACCTGATCAAACTAAAAAGCTTCTGCACAGCCAAGAACACAGTAAGTAAAGCAAGCAGACAGCCCTCAGAATGGGAGAAGATATTTGCAGGTTATGTCTCCAACAAAGGTTTAATAACCAGAATCCACAAAGAACTCAAACGTATAAGCAAGAAAAGAACAAATGATCCCATCGCAAGCTGGGCAAGGGACTTGAATAGAAAATTCTCTGAAGAAGACAGGCGCATGGCCTACAGACATATGAAAAAAATGCTCATCATCTTTAATCGTCAGAGAAATGTAAATCAAAACTACTTTGAGATATCATCTAACTCCAGTAGGATTAGCCTGTATCACAAAATCCCAAGACCAGAGATGTTGGTGTGGATGTGGAGAAAAGGGAACACTTCTACACTGCTGGTGGGAATGCAAATTAATACATTCCTTTTGGAAAGATGTTTGGAGAACACTTAGAGATCTAAAAATAGATCTGCCATTCAATCCAATAATTCCTCTACTAGGTATATACCCAGAAGACCAAAAATCACATTATAACAAAGATATTTGTACCAGAATGTTTATTGCAGCCCAATTTATAATTGCTAAGTCATGGAAAAAGCCCAAGTACCCATTGATCCACGAATGGATTAATAAACTGTGGTATATGTACACCATGGAATATTATGTAGCCTTAAAGAAAGATGGAGACTTTACCACTTTCATGTTTACATGGATGGAGCTGGAACATATTCTTAGTAAAGTATCTCAAGAATGGAGGAAAAAGTATCCAATGTACTCAGCCCTACTATGAAACTAATGTATGGCTTTCATATGAAAGCTATAACCCAGTTATAACCTAAGAATAGGGGGAAGGGGGAGAGGGAAGGAAGGGAGGGGGGAGGATGGGCGGAGGGAGGGTGATTGGTGGGATTACACCTGCGGTGCATCTTACAAGGGTATATGTGAAACTTAGTAAATGTAGAATATAAATGTCTTAACACAATAACTAAGAAAATGCCAGGAAGACTATGTTAACCAATGTGATGAAAATGTATCAAACAGTCTATAAAACCAGTGTATGGTGCCCCATGATTGCATTAATGCACACAGCTATGATTTAATAATAATAATAGTAATAAAGAATTGAGCAGGAGGGATCATTTGCGAGATACCAGGGACTGGACAGGGAACACGAAGGGCCCTCTGGCAGAAGGTACCAAACGAAGAGATGTGGCAGGTGGGGCCAGAAACCTTTCTTCTGGTGTGGTTGGTCTCTAACATAGCAAAATATTTGTAATCCACTGGAGTCAGTGAGCCCTTAGTTGAGTAGAAAGACAACTCGCAGTGTGGGGCTGTCAGGATGCTGTGGGAAGGACCACACTGCCATTGTGTCATGAAGCCTATGACAGATTGTCTCTTGGCTGACCACGTGGTGATCAGCAAGTCCACCATCTCTGCACCAAGAGACAGTGTAAAGGAAACTGCAGCTTGACAATTCAAAACATCATCCTGTCATTTTTTGTTACTCAGGAATAACTCCAGATAAATGTTTGTTGTTTTAAGTACTTCATGTCTGTCCTGAACCAAAAAATGGCTTAGATTCCAGACCCTTTGAGGGCCTACATCTGTCCTGTCCTCTCCTCTGCCCTCACAAGAGGTCCCAGAGGAGCCAGCTCCCTCCTGGTGCTCCCTGCAGGCTGGACAACCTTGCATAATTAAAAATTTGGTGTGTCTTTTGCAATATTTACTGTTAACTCACAGCAGCACTTATTGAAACACATTCTTAGTGTTGTTCTAGGAGCATTGTGTGTTCCTATTTTTCTAGGAAAGAAAAGAAATAAATCTCAGCAACAACGCAACCTTACCAGCAGAAAAGCCAGCTGCTCCTGGCATGAAACTGCAAAATCTCTTAGCAGCCAGCCTTCTGGTTCCCGGCCCTGGCCCAGGTCCTCTGTGTGTGTGTTGGGGGGTGGGGACAGGCAGAACAGACACGGCAGCAGCAAGACCTGCTCAGAGAACAGTGCAGCTCTCCCCTCACACTCCTACCTGAGTTCAGCAAAGAACAGCTGAAAGCTGAAGTTTCCAAGAAAGAAGAATACCCTGCAAAGAATCCAGCCAACTCACAATTATTTACTGCTTGGGAAAACTTGGGCAAAGCGTTTGATTTAGTTGACCCTCTGCACGTGGGTATAACAAGTTATACATTGTCACATGGCTATTGGGTACGTGGCCAATACTGTAGAGGTCATATAACCATTTTTTGTGAAAAACTATTATACAAATAAGCCTCTGCTCTGTGCACTGTTATTGGAGTCAGTAAACAAAACAGTAACTCCTGCCTGCAGGGAACTTATATTCTAACAGAGCGATGGTAGAAAGCCACAAGGCCATGTGCAGAATTTATAGGATTATTGTGAGAACATTGCTTGCAGTGTGACTTGCAATATCATCGTCCCTACTCTGGGCTTCAGTTGGCTCCTCAGTACATGAGGTAGGTTGGCTCTAATGAGACACAGAGGACAGTATGCTCTCGAGAAGACTCTAGTTCATTCTGCAGCTAGCTCTGTGACTTAGGGCAAGTTATTTAACCTCTCTGTGCCACAGATGCATCATACAAGGGTTGGGAAAACAACTGAGGCAGGTAGATTGGTTTGCACATAATAAACACTCAGTAAGTGCTGTTATCACCTCAAGAAGATAAGATCAAGTGATGTAGCTCTTCCCTCCACTGTCTTATCTTTGAGATGCCTTCTTCTCTCCAAATAGCCCGGGAGCCACAGGCCTTTATTTCTCCAGGGCTTTGCATCTCTCTCTAATCTCCTGACCTGCCAAAGTTACCTGTCCCTCCATCCTCTTCTTCATACTCTGTGGCAGAAGGGAGCCAGCATGGGGAAATAGGCATCATAACACACAGTATAACTTATCAGCTTGCTCTGGGGGGCAGCCAAGCCAGGTATGAATCCCAGCTCTGCCACCGAATAGTTGCGTGACCTCGGGCCAGTCATTTAACCACTCTAGAGCACATAAATAGAGCTAGTACCTACCTCACATGGCTGATGGGAGGATTAAGCCAGAGAGTGAGGTAGGGAGCATGGGACTGTAGCACAGAGAAAGGGGCCAGTAGGTGTTGAGAATGACGATCACAAGCTCCTAAGGGGACCCACAGCAGAGGAGAGAATAGGTGTGTGTCTCCAGACTTCACTGAGTTCCCTGTCCCACTCTGGGAGGAGACAGCCAAGCCCTGGAGCAGTCTGATGAACATCTTCATTAAGGGCCTGGATAAGACACAGAAGGTGGGCTTATCAAACTTGAAGTTGATGTGAATTGGAAAGAAAAGATACGAGAATTAAATAAAAGTCTGATCCAAAAGTCTTTCAACAGGTAGGCATGACAAGTGACCAGAGAACAGACGCAGGGATCTCAGAGCCACGCTGCCCCAGGGTGGGTTCACCCGAAACAGACACTAAGTGGAGATCCCTGTACAGTAGTTTACTAGGGAAGGAGCTCAGGAACAACACCCAGAAGAGCGAAAGAAGCTGGTGTGGGCAGATGGAGAAACAGAACTACGTCTAGTTGCGATCACAGCCTCATCACACTCAAAGGAAGCTCTGGAGCTGGCTGAACCCTCAATTCAGGGTTCTGAATTGAGCTTAAGGGGATGGACCTTTGTGCCTCATCACCACCCAACCACTGGAGGAGGGTTGCTCCCAGACAGGAGGCATGACCTTGGACAAGGTGGCTCCTTTGGACCAAGTGCAATTCCTGGGGAGAGAATGAGCAGGGGAACCAGAGCAAGCGGCACTCGTGGCAGCTAAGGGGAAGATCTGGGAAGCGCATCCCGCATCCGCCATGGTCCACCCCTAGCATCATTCGGATCTATGTGTTTCATATAAGTTGTAGGAGCAACTTATTCTGAGTCCAGGATTCTGGCTGCTCTTATTCTAGAGAGACTTAGAAGGTTATTTGGGCCGACCTCCAGCCACCACGGCTACAGGCAAAGCACTCGCTTCCCTCCTCTACCCACTGTTGGTGCCCTCAGCAGCACTCAGCACCTTGCTGGTCTCTGTGGTTCACCGGGATCATGCTCTGACCTCATTACTGAGGGTCTGAATCCCTGCCTTCTGCCCCCTCCACAGGCCTCTCTGTGTCCCAGGCACTTACTTCACAGTTGACTTCTCAAATTACTGTCAAAAATGGGCAGGAAAGGACAAGAGACTCCCCAATGTATCATCTTGGTGTCCAACATACTCTCCTCTGCTCTTTGTTGTATTTCAACAGCCCTACTCCCCCTGACGGCTATGACCCCTTAATCCTGCAAGAGCAGTTAGTGACTTCTCTTCTTTGCCCGCCGGTCTCTGACATAAGCAGCCCAAAGGGATAAGGTGACACCATAGCTTAACGTTTAAGGGGACACTTTCTGTGACCTCTGGGGGAAACATGCCTTTCTGGAAACCAGGATTTTGAGACCCACAGTGCCTAGTGTTATGAAAACAGGAGGGGTAGTGCCCCAAGTGGGCCCCTAGGAATAACAGTAATCAGAGACATTCATGCATCTTGCCTACTGGGGACACGGCACCGTATTGCATTCATTGATTTAGGGCACTTATTGCAACCTGGATAAAGATGTCCCATACTCACAGGCACCATCTCCACGCTGCTGCCTCAGCTGCACCTTCAAAGGCTACTTTGTCACTCTGCCAGGGCAGTGGTGCCTAGGGATGCAGTGTGTGATAAGCCCAAAGGGTCTCATAGCCTTGTGCCCACTCAGGCCCAACCTCCTTTGCTAGGAGGTTATTCTCTTGGTCTCATGCAGCAATGTATGGAGTCAATCCAGGGTCACTGAATTAAGTATTCTATAAACCATCAGACAGTGGTGAAGAGTGAGGCTCCACAGACAAGAAAGGTAAACATATTCCCAGGATTTTATGTCCATTCCAGTCAAAATAAATCAATTCCCCTCTCAGAGTGAAAAGGGCTCAATGTCATCAACTTCCCACTAAGTGGCCGTTTGGTTTCCTTGAAGGACGGTGCCATACTGTTCTCAGCCTTGGTCTCTGTTGCTGGCAGGGTGGACACTCTGCAAATGGAACTAGCTAGATTGGTTCTATCAGGGGCTGTAGCAGGGAGCCCAGGATCAGGGAACCATGTGAGGCCTCTACCTTTGCCCCCATGACAACCCTACTCAAGTGTCCATTTGTGCCAACATGAGAATGGCTAATGATAGAAGCTGGTTGACACCAACCATCTGAGTAATTCTGCCCACTTGTGGGATGCTATTTTTTTTTTTTTATTGTTGGGGATTCATTGAGGGTACAAGAGGTTACACTGATTGCACTTGTTAGGTAAAGTTCCTCTTACAATTGTGTCTTGCCCCCAAAAGATGTGTCACACACCAAGACCCCACCCCCACCCTCCTTCCCTCTCTCTGCTCTTCCTTTCCCCGACTCCACTCCCTCCTTCTCTCTCTCTCTGCTCTCCCCTTCTCCCACACCCCACCATGTACTAGGTCATTAATTGTCCTCATATCAAAATTGAGTACATAGGATTCATGCTTCTCCATTCTTGTGATGCTTTACTAAGAATAATGTGTTCTACTTCCATCCAGGTTAATAGGAAGGATGTAAAGTCTCCATCTTTTTTAATGGCTGGATAGTATTCCATGGTATACATACACCACAGCTTGTTAATCCATTCCTGGGTTGGTGGGCATTTAGGCTGTTTCGACATTTTGGTGATTATAAATTGAGCTGTGATCAAGTCTAGTGCAAGTGTCCTTATGATTAAAGAATTTTTTTCCCTTCTGGGTAGATACCCAGTAATGGGATTGCAGGATCAAATGGGAGGTCTAGCTTGAGTGCTTTGAGGTTTCTCCATACTTCCTTCCAGAAAGGTTGTATTAGTTTGCAGTCCCACCAGCAGTGTAAAAGTGTTCCCTTCTCTCCACATCCACACCAGCATCTGCAGTTTTGAGATTTTGTGATGTGGGCCATTCTCACTGGGGTTAGATGGTATCTCAGGCTGGTTTTGACTTGCATTTCTCTAATGTATAGGGATGATGAACATTTTTTCATGTGTTTGTTAGCCATTCATCTGTCTTCTTTAGAGAAGGTTCTGTTCATGTCTCTTGCCCATTGATAAATGGGATTGTTGGCTTTTTCATGTGGATTAATTTGAGTTCTCTATAGATCCTAGTTATCAAGCTTTTGTCTGATTGAAAATATGCAAATATCCTTTCCCATTGTGTAGGTTGTCTCTTTGCTTTGGTTATTGTTTCCTTAGCTGTACAGAAGCTTTTCAGTTTAATTAAGTCCCATTTGTTTACTTTTGTTGTTGCAATTGCCATGAAGTCGTCTTCATAGAGGTTTTCCCCAGGCTGATATCTTCCAGTGTTTTTCCCATGCTTTCTTTGAGGATTTTTATTGTTTTCTGCCTTAAATTTACACTTGTGGGATGCTTCGTAATGGGTATCGACATGTGATACAGAGGTCTTCACACTGCATAAGGCCTCCCCTTGTTTCATCCCTATGCCTTTTCCCTGGGCCTTCTTATCACTGCTCCTAATCTTTCTCCTGCTAGAACTGTGACCCATGCCTCAGTCATTCACTTCTTCCCACCTCAGGCCATTTCTCCTTCTATATAAAAAAACTGATGCCTGGGTGAAATACCTGGAGCTCTGCCCCCAGTGAGGATTTCTTCCCTCTGCTCTGGTTTCCAGGGTTGCAGCAATTCATTTCCAGCTTGCAACACACTCATGAACAGAGCTTGTTTTTTTTCTACTTCATCAGCTAGTCCTAAGGGCCCCCACCCATGAAGGCACAGGTAGCAGCCAATCAACAATGGTGGGTGATGTGGAGGGTGGTTGCTGATGCCACCTGACTTTGTTCATGCCTGATCTCAGATGTACCATTTCCGCATTACTGATGGTGCCACCCAATCTTTTGACTTGGTGGTTTCATACAAATCCGGATCATGCTGGACACTTTTGGCTTTATGGTCACTTGATATCTATGGTCAGGAGCTCCATCTCTACCAGGATCCAGCATGCTAAGAGCTATTTTTGAATAGTGTATAATTCTCTGATGCAGATGGCATGGCCTTATTCCAGAACCCTCAGGGTCTATATAGTAATTTTCCTTTTACAGCTTACTACAAACTGCACATAGCTTCCTTTCTTTCTACAGATATCCACAATACCATAGAGTCTGCCCAGATGTGTGGCCCTCAGAGCAAGGCTGCTTGCACAGAAACCTGGGCCCGCCTACATGCCTCTATCTTCAAAGCTAGTGACTTCCATATCACTTGATAAATGGGTTGAGACTTTTTCTAAGTGTGGAGTATACTGCCTCCAGAACTTAAAGGAGCCCAAATCTAATCCTTTTTTTTTTTCTTTTTTTTTGCAGTTTTTGGCCAGGGCTGGGTTTGAACCCGCCACCTCTGGCATATGGGGCCGGCGCCCTACTCCTTTGAGTCACAGGCGCCACCCCAATCTGATCTTAATGGGTTCCCCAAAAGTCATGTGTTGGAAACATAATCCTCAATGGAAATTGGAATCAATTGAGAGGTGATTAGGCCATGAGGGCTCCACCCTCACGAAAGATTAATGCTGTTATCAGATTAATGCCTTTACCATGGGAGTGGGTTCCTTATAAAGGGGTGTTTGACCCCTCTGGCCCACTGTCACTGTCTCTTGCCTTTCTGCCTTCTGCCATTGGATGACACACCAAGAAGGACCTCATCTGGTCCCAGCTTCTCAATCTTGGACTTCCCAGCCTCCAGAACTATCCAAGTCAATATCTGCTAATTATGAATTACCCAATTACCCAGGCTGTAGTATTCTGTTATAGTAGCCAAGACAGGCCAACTTTTGTATTGTGCTTCCTTCTTAGTGGCAAAAGGTTCAAAATGCAATAATTTGTTCTTTCTTTGGAGGGGATGTCCTGACATGCTCAGGAACATCCAATTCATAAAGCCTTCACAGATATGGTGACCCCCTCAATCTCTATGGCCTCATCTCCCAGTCCCTGGATCACATGTCTTTACCAAGGTCTCCAATATAGTTGCCACATTTTGTTCATCCAGTTTCATTGACATTAAGTCATCAATTCTGCGGACCAATGGCATGTCTTTCCAATTGTCTGGATGGTTCTAGACCTCTTGGTCTAGAAGACTAGAGCATTAACCCTGGTAAAAGATCTTACATGTGTGTGATGTCACATGCCGTGAGAATGCGGCCTGCTCTAGTGCTCTTTTCTGACAGATTAATGATCACAAACCATACGTATAAAGCTGTGTTGATCTGCTCTAACAAAATCACAGTACTGCCTCTAGGGCCGCAACTTAGCCAAATTGTGGTAGTCTTCTCTTATCCCCTACAATCCATCCTGTTTTTGTAGGCTCTAGCTGGAGAATTAAAGGGTAAATGGATGAGGACTTACAATGTTTAGGTCTTTAGAGTTGTCATTAGTCTCTGCCCTTTCCACCTGGAATGCAATATTGTTTTTCACTTTCCATCTTGACTGGGGATGGAGGCTTCACCTGGAGATGGTGGTAAGTTCAGAGACTTTCACTTGGCAACTTCCACTGAGGTACTTACAGTCCAAGGAACCAATGCAGGGAGTTTGCCAGCCACAGGTTTGGCCAGTACAAATGTATATTCAGGGATAAAGGAAATATCTCCGAGGTAGCTCTGTGGATGCTGTGGACGCACACAAGTCAGACTTGTGCCAGGAATATATTATAATCTTACCTATAGACACCCACTCTAATAGTGGCTATGATGGCCCTGGTCCCTGTTTACCAATGTCAGCTCTGTGTATCTGCCATTCCTCATCACATAAGCCCTAAAAGTCCTGGGATGGTCATCACCAGACACAGATGCCATGGTGATGCAGGGTCCTTTCTTATGGAGACCTACTCTCTCGTTTGGCCAGGGGACTGGCTCAGATCCAGAAAGTGAGCAATATATCATATTTTTTCCCTTTTTCCTTTCCTGTTTTTGTTTTTTGATTTGTTGTTGTTTGTTTGTTTTTGATGAGAACACTGTTTTTAGTCTCCTGATTATCTATCTATGACTTTTTGTTGTTTATTTTATAGCTCAAACAATATCCTTGTTAGTTTCCCTAGAGACAGAGTGACCAATCCATCCCAGTTTGCTCAGAATTTTCTTGGTTTCAGCACTGAAGTCCCACATCCTGGATAAAATGAGGTGGGTGATCACTCTATCCTAGGAACATCACATACACACACATAAATCTGGGGGTCAGGACAACCCAGTCACCTCTGACCTTACTTCTTGTCCCAATCATCAGACCCACTATGCTCCTGACATTATAAACACCACATTGGGCCTCTGTTCTTTCCTAAGGTCCCAGTTGTTACCAGGGAGGCCAGGTCTATGACAGTGTCACCTAAGACCAAGCCTGGCCTACTGAAGACACCCACCTCTGTTCTCCTCCCTGCAGCAGCAACATCTTGTCAGTCTGGTGGACAGCATGCTATCAGGGACCCTTCTGTGGAACACGATCAGTAGCTAGGTTTCCTAGCCTTATATAAACTATCCTCTTTAGCACGTCCACTCTGCAGAATTTTTTGACTACTTCTCTTGCCATCTGCCATGGTAATTCTGGCAATTTCTACTTGACATGTTTATGGGCCAAGTCTTCTCCCAAGCTTCTGAGAGCCACCAAGCAGTATATTAGCATCCTCTCCTGGGGTCCTAGTCCAAATATGGTGCCCTCCATTAAGGGAGAGGCTCCCATATTGATAAACTCTCCTTACTCAGCATTATATCCATCACCCTTAATTGGGCCCCCCCCCCAGTGTGCCATGGTGAGCATGTCCTCCATGACTTCCTTTCTCCCTGAGAAGACCTGGCACTTCCCCAGCTGGTAGTGTAATAACTAGGCTTGGCCTTAGTTATTAGTCCAAAATCCAGAGGGGGAGCTTGCGGTAGATCTTGAGTGGGCAGCATGTTGTCTTCCAAAAAAGAGGCCTCTTCCTCATCTTCAAGCAAAGACAGAGCATTAGCCTTTAAGAGCAGGGAACAGGCCACCATGGCAGGCCCAGAGAATTCAGGAGTCCTGGGGTTTCAAGGTGCTCAAGTTCACTGATCCAAATATCCCCCTGCAAGTTGAACAGTCCCGCTCCTGCCCAGCCAGGGCTGTGACCTTGGCATAGCTAACTTGCCCAAGTTGCGAATTCAGAATTCCATCTTTGGGTGGCACCTTTGTCTTAGAGGAGTAGGGCACCGGCCCCATATACTGGAGGTGGTAGGTTCAAACCCAGCCCCAGTCAAAAAAAATCTGCAAAAAAAAAAAAAAAAACAAACAGAATTTCATCTTCTCTGGAGCTCCACCCTCATCATTAAGTCTAAGTCCTGAAAATCAGCTTTCTCTTCTCTCCATCTGCTGGAGAAGTGAATCTCTTTATATGAAGCCAAGGAAGCCCATGGTTTTTACACTCTGTCTTAAATTGGTAATTAATCACCCACAGCCTTTTATTGTTTTTTTTTCCAATCCATCGATTGCATTCAGCAAGAGCCATACAATTTCATTGTCCTTATAATTACTAATTTCCCTAGTCCTTTCCATCTCCTGCAATATGCAGCCTTCCCTGCGTTCCCCTCTGCACCAGTTTCTCCACCAGGAAAAAAGTCCTGACTGTTGCACCCACCATTGTCACCCTGGGCCTGAAGCTCCCAGCCCTCTGCATCCAGCCATGATAGGGTCTCCATAGCCCACTGTCCAGCAGCAGATCCAGCTCCACAGGCCCACTTAGAATCAACTTCTTCAGCTCCTGGTTCTAGTTGTCTGTCAAATTCCCTGAGAATGCCATGAGGCCTCACATGCAGAAAGTTTACTGGGGTGTCCCAGGGATCAGCACCTTGGGAATTGATAGATACAGGGCCAGGCAGAGAGCGTGGGTGAACCACAATGCAGTTGCAACAGAGGCTTCAACCAGCCCCAAGGGATTTTAGAGCCAGGAGTGACTTTCCAGAGATATGTTTAACCAGTCATCAGGGGTCCCCTCCCTGGCATAGGGGAGGGGCAAGACCTTTGGCAAGCCAGTCCTTTCCGCTCAAGGGACTTCTTAAAGAGGGATTCAACCCGGAGCTGGCAGCAGGCAGCACTCTGGGCAGCAGGAGATTGAGCAGAGGAGGCTGAGCAATGCACCACAGTATCCACTACATAAGCTACCTGAAGAAAAGCCCTGGGAAAAGAGAGGTCCAGGGATGTGATGCCATGCTTAGAGTCCTGAAGGACGGTCTTATGCTCCCGGAAGCAGATTTGTTCTGTGGAACCACATGGGCCAGTGCAGCAATCATGAGTGATCCTTATCATTCCACCTCAGTCAAAGGGCGACCTCTTCGCAGTCTGACTCAGGAGACAGATTGAGGTGAACTCCGGCAATCCTGAGCTTCCTGTCTCTATGGTGCTCTATAGTGTACAAGCAGGGAAATGTGTCACCTACTGTCAAAATGGTAGCAGGATGAGATAAAACTCAGCAATTTTTATGAAAGCTTTCTTCCAGTGTTGGTGTCTGAAGACTGGGAAGGCAATGGTCACCTGACTCATGCAGAGGACACACTTTAATGGCCTCTGCTCTTCAGCACCCATGGCAATGCCCTACTCTGGGTTCTATTAGTTTATTTTAAGGCTCCCAGTGAGATGGGGGTGGATCTAAACATGGAGACCACAGGGCAGAAGGATCGAATGGCTGTGCAGCAGCAAGCTGTGGAGTCCATGGTGACGTGGGCTGTCCTCCAGAAGGAGCCCTCCGCGTCCGCCATGCCAAGGCTTCCTGCTGTCACCGCGTGCCCCTCCAGCTGGAACGCACACCCGCCAGTTCTATGCCCAAACGGGTGCACGTCCCTCTGTGTGTGTACAGACATGCACACAGGCTCTTCCCAACACAAATATATATTTAAGATTTACTGTTCTGGAAAACCTAGTGAATAATGTAAATGATGAAAGCCCGCGTCTGGCAGAAAATATTGTTCGGGCTGCCTCATTGAAATTCAGCCTCTCATGCACACTTGGTAATACACACGCCATATGAATTATGGATTCCGGGCTTTATCTCTCACACTACACATGAATGTTTGATAAAGATTGTTTCCAATATTATATTTTGTCAAAATGCTCATCTAAAATTCAGTCAAAAATGCTTTCCGGTAATTATGCACTGACTTGATGCGGAGCAGAAACAGGGAGGTGGAAAGTGCCCCTCGGTGGGGTCATTGCTCTGTGTGTGTGTGTGTATGTGTGTGTGTGTGTTCTGTATTTTTTTTTTCACCGTAGGTATTTTTGCTAAAGGGAGAGGAAGACTGACGGTGTTTACCACGGAGTCTCTTTATTCCTCCTTCACATCCTTATTACAGAAGCAGCTACAATGAGGTCTCTTCTTCGCCTTGCAGACGCTCAGTGGTTCATCCTAAGGTATTTTTAAACTCAGCGCTGCACACTGGCAACATGTCCTCAGCCCTGCCTCCTTCCACCTGTGCTTCTACAGCTCCCGGTTGACCTTTGCAGCGCACATCCTCAAACCCCCAGCCCTCGACCCCACCCTCTCCCAGGCTTCACTGTCTCTCCCTGTCCTACAGAAACAATGGTAAATCCCAAGTGCCCAGGCTGCCCTGCTCCACTCCTGCAGTCACAGTGGGGACATCGTTAATTGATCATTTCATGTCACACTTTCACTCCAAAGCCACCTCAGAATCTTTGTTAGCATATGCTCTGGGTAACCACTGTCAATGCAACAAAGATGACTTACAACATGACACCTATTAGTCAAGTCTGTGCCACCAGAGCTGACTCTGGAGTAGGGCTTGCCAGGGCCTTCATGACCTGACCATGGTGTCTTCTTCTCCTTCTTAGCCATTCCCTCTCCATACCCTCTAGTCCTCAGTTCATGCCTTTGTTCCTTCTTTTCCAACTGTCTAGAATGCTCTTTACCCCCCATCTCCTTGGCAAACTCCTACTTATCCTTCAATACCTATGTTAAGCTTTCCTTTCCTCCCCCCAGCACTTGAGTGCTCTGTCCATGTGTATTTATACACACACACACACACAAGTTCTGACAATTAAGTTCATGAACTTGCCACTTGTGCTTACATGGGCAGCACTGTACTAACAACTCAGTAAGGTTTCACAACCTTGGCATATCAGTGTTTCACAGCTGTGTTCATGTAGACATGTGGTTATCTTGCCAAGAGGCATTCATTATTGTCATAGAGTGTTTTTGTGTGTCATCACGGGAATCTTGGAGCTTGAATTAGAGCAACAAACAAACATTAAATATCTTGTTAAACTTGGCAAGAGTGGCAGTGAAATCAGGCACACATTAGTATAAGTTTACAGGGATAATGCCATGGAGAAAATGGCAGTGTACACCTGGATTAAATGTTTTTCTGGAGAGAGAGAAAGCATCACTGATGAAGAGGTGAGAGTGGCCAGTAACAAACAGGACTGGTGAAAACATTACAAAAATTCATGAAATTGTGTGTCAAAACTGTTGGCTGACCAGGAGAAGCATAGCAGATCAAGTAAACATTGATATGGAAACAAGAAAATCTCAACTGAAAATTTTAACAACTCATGGTCCTTGCATCACAATAATGCACCAGCCTATGTAGCACCGTCTGTGAAGGAGTTTTAGCCAACAAACAAAATAACAATATCAGGACATCCTCCTTACTCACCTGATCTGGCCCCCAATAGTCATTTTCTTTACCCAAATACAAAAGCAATAGTGAAAGGAAGACATTTTAATGACATTCAGGAGATCTAGGGTAATACAACAGCAGCTCTCATGGCCATTCCAGATAAAGAGTTGCAAAATTGCTTCAAAGGGTGGACTAGGTGCTGGCATCAGTGCATAGTTTCCCAAGGGGAGTGCTTTGAAGATGACCATGCTGATATTCAGCAATGAGGTAGGTAGCAGTTTTTCTAGGATGAGTTCATTAACTATCAGACTTCATATGCATACTAGGGATATATGTATACATGCATATGTACATCTACATATTCATAGTACGGAGTGTGATATCCCAGCAAAGTTCACTAATGGGGGTCACTGAGAGTGAGGATGCTGTCCAACTCAGTCACCAGGAATGGCTCACATGACACTGGCCTTCACGGAGCTATAGTATAGAAGATGGGACACTCACCACACAGATGTGGGAAAGGATCCCCCATTACCTTGCCAATCTCCAGGAAAATCGCTCTGCATTCATTAACCACAGGTTCAGAGAAAGCAAAACAGGCAAGCACAGTGGAGGTGGCCAAAGCGACCCTGTCACATTTGCGTCAGTGTTCCTGTTCTCCATGCGCTCCTCCACTCCCAGCCCCCACCTTCTGCTGCATCTAGTGTCACCCTTGGTGTCTCCTTCGCCTCCTTACTCTCAGCCCCCATCACGCACTCCTAGGCCCTTGGAATCCCCCCACCCCTGACCACTACCCCCATGCTCAGGCCATGATCTTCTGTCTTCAAGAAGACTAGGACAGCCCCATATGGTGTTCCTGCCTCCTCATGCCTCCTCCATCTTGTCCTCCATGCACATCCTGGGTGATCTTTAAACCCAAATGTGGGCATCTCCCTTCCTGCAAAGAACCCTTTGGAGTTTCTCCACTGCTCTTAGGATAAAGACCAAACTTGTTCCCATGGCTCCAGAGGAAAGAGCGGTGTTCATAATATGAAGCATCTGTAAGAAGAGATCCTGGGGAAATAGCCATGAGGGCAAGCGAGGGATGCTAACAGATATTAACTAGCTGGAGTAGGAGGTCCAGAGATGGGCCACATTCTGACCACTTTCTGCAGCCACATCTCTCTCTGCCCCACCTGCTCTCCGCCTTCCAGCCCTGCTTAGTCTCTCACCTTTGTGCTGTCTGGTTTTCTGCTGTCCCTTCACTGCCCAGCAGAAAGGCACAAAGCAGATGTTTTTAAAATACATGTATATGTTTAATTTTGTGGAAGGCCAGGAAATGCAGCCACTGCAGGGATCCAGCAGGAAGTCTTGCTGCACCATCAAACGCAGCCTAGACCTTGGTGAAGTGTGTGAGAAGGGGTGCTGACAGCCCCTAAGCTCAGCCAGGGCTGAAGACATGCTATTCTAGAGCCATTGAATATTTCCATGTAGTTCTGTCGTGAAAGTGACAGCTCCAGAGTTCAGTTAGTCCCAGGAGGATGAGGAACAGAGCAGATGCCAACAGGGATATCCCCTGGGAGCATCTCCTGATATGTGGTGCTACTGTTTCTGCATGTCTACAGCCTCCCTGCCTTTCTTTCACAGACACTGCCTGCCTTCCAGCTCTTTGCCAGGCACCATTCTGGGAATAGGGCTACAGGATGAAGGGTACAGGCTTCAGCCTTCAAAGTTCTCACATTCTAGATTTAGACAGTAAGTCATATTAGCCGGCATATGTGTGCTGAGGGCTTGGGAGAAGCTGGCCAGGCTGGTATGAGAACTCAAAGTTAGGAGACAGACCAAGACTGAGCTTGTCAGGGAAGCTGCTAGAAGGGGAAGGTACTGAGTCCTGATGGAGAGTAGGAGTTTTCAGAGTGGGGGATGAGGAGGGAATTTCAGGCATCAGGAGCAGCAATGTCCAAAGGTCTGGAGGTTGCAGAGAGCATCAGAGTAGTAAGAAATATGCAGAGTTCAACAAGGCCAAAGCCAAGGACCACAAGTAAGGTTCTATGTTTTGATATCAGGAGTCTAGACGTTGCCCCTAAAGTTTCAAGGGGGTAGTGTGTATACCAAGTCATTGGAGGGGTGGGGATATTACAGCCATAATTGGCCTCAAACCTATTTGTGTGCTTCACAGATGCTTCTCATCTTTTCTCCAAGGTAGCAGCCATTACCCCTTTCTGTCTGCGTATGTACATGATGCCTCTACCCATGGAATCACAGTGGCCCATAGTTCCTCAGACCAATAAAATTAAGTGGAAGTGAAGCTATGCCACATCTGGGAGAACTAGATCTTTAAGAGAACTGGAAGTTTCTGCTTCTCTCTTGGGTGCACTTCCTCTGAGGAATGCTTAACCACCACAGACAAAGTCTAACAGTGGCTTAGACAAACTATAATCCATTTGCACTGCCACCAGACAGCCATGCTGATAGGAAGCCCAAGCTAGTAACATAGAGGGGCCTCATGTAAAGAAAGCAATGCCAGGGCAGCACCTGTGGCTCAAGGAATAAGGCATTGGCCCCATATACGGGAGGTGGCAGGTTCAAACCAGGCCCTGGCAAAAAAAGAAAAAAACAAACAAAAACCAAGTGGCTCCTCCCTGTCTTTGGGGGAAGCCATTGGTTAAAAAAAAGAAAAAGAAAGAAAAGAAAAAGAAAGCAATGTCAGACAGAGCCCCAGCAGTCCCAGACCAAGCATGTAACATGCAGGTGCAGGGCCAGCCCCAGCAAATCTCACAGAGGCCTCAAACACCTGGCAGTAGTTGATTTATCACAGCCATCTCCAGCTAAAGCCCCAGATGTCATAGAGAAGAGACAAGGTATTCCTGCTATGCCTCAGAAAAAACTCCTGACCTGAAGGATCATAAGAATTAAAAAATGGTTGTGGATTTGCACCCTAAATTTTAGGGTGGTTTGTTATGTTGTGGTAGATAACTGAAATACCAATCCAGTTATCACAGTAGGAATGTATTCAGCTATAAGCAACAGAAAATCCATCTGGAGTGGTAGAAACAAACAAATAGGGGCATTTTTCTTGCACAATAAGACCAAAGGAAGGTGGCTGCCCAATGCCTGCATGAAATCAAGACCAACGTGTTTATGGTTCTCTCAGTCTTTCCTTCAAGGTGACTAGAAAGATGCTGCAGCTCCAGATACTATGTCCTAACTCCAAGCAGGAAGCAGGCAAAGGAGGAAAGGACTGTACCTGCCACATTAAGCTCCTTTCTATGGGAAGAGCTTTCCTAAAACCAGCAACAGCAGACTTAGATCAGCTTGGATCTATTTGGACTTAGGTTATATGGCCACTCACAGCTGCAAAGGAGGCAGAAAGAGTGGATAACAGAATGATCATGAGTGGCTTAGACTAACTATAATCCATTTGCACTGCCACCTCAAACAAAATAAGGGTTCACTTAAGCTAAAGAAGAGAGAAAAAAAAATCTAATAAGCAGCCAGTCAAGTTTCTCTCATCAGTGAACTCTTCTTTAACTGCTTTATGGAAGTTCAAGTAGCATACAATAAACTATATTGTATAACTAAAATATATAATTTGATAAATTTTGACATGTATTTAAGCCATGAAACCATCACTTCAATCAAGATAACACATTCATCACTCCTTTAATTCTTCCATCTTGCCCCTCCCTGTCTTCCAAAACTAATGATGTGTTTTCTCTCACTGTAGAGCAGTTCACATTTTCAACAGTTCTATATGAATGGAATCACACAGCATGTGCTTTTTGTGTGTGTCTTCTTTTGTTTAGCATAATTTTTGGAGAAACATCCACATCTTGTATATCAATTGTTCGTTCCATTTTATTGATGATAGTATTCTACTGTATGGATATACCACAATTTGTTTACCAATGCACCTATTAATGGACATATGCGTTTGGGGTTATTACAAATAAATTAGCTACAAACATTTGTGTATAAGTCTTCATATGGACATTTTTTTTCTTTTTCTCTTTTTACTTTCAAAATATTAATTAAGAGAGCACAATAATTTTTGTTACATGGATACCTTGAATATGTTTAGGTCAGGGCTTTTATTGTGTGTGTCACCAGAATAATGTTCATTGTACCCAATAGGTAAGTTTTTATCTCCCATCCCTACTTATACCCTCCCCTTTTGTTGGTTTCTTATGTCCTTTATATCACTTTGTGTCATGTGTCCTTTATATCGCTTTGTGCCCAGTGTACCCATTGTTTAGCTTTCACTTACTAGTGAGAAAGTATGGTGTTTGAGTTTCCATTCCTGAGGATAATAGTCTCTAGTCCCACCCAAGTTGCTGTAAAACACATTATTTAATTCCTTCTTATGGATGAGTAGTGCCTCATGGTGTATATACACCACATTTTCTTTATCCACTCATGAATCGATGAGCACTTAAGTTGGTTTCACATCTTTGCAACCATGAATTGTTGTGTGATAAATATTCAAGTGCAGGTGTCTTTTTAATAAAATGGTTTCACTTCCTTTAGGTAGATACTCAGCAGTGGAATTGCTGGATCAAATGGTTTCTTTAAGGAACAACGATGCTTTTTTCCATAGATGTTGTAACAATTTGCAGTCCTTTTTCTCTGCATCCACGCCAGCATCTATTGGTTTTTTCCTTCTTAATGATGACTATTCTGATAAAGGTAAGGTGGTATCTCATTATGGTTTTAATTTGCATTTGCCTAATGATTAGTGATTCAGAACATTTAAAAAAATTTTTTTTATTATTTGGGATTCATTGAGGGTACAATTAGGTTACACTGACTGCATTTGTTAGATAAAGACCCTCTTATAATTGTATCCTGCTCCCAAGACATGTGACCCCCTGTCTCCCTTCTCCCCTCTCATCCCGTCTCCCTTCTCCCCTCTCCCTACTTGCTTGTTCCCTTCCCCTCCCTTGTGTTAGCTCATCTACTGCCTTCATATTAGAATAGACTACATTGGATTCTTGCTTCTCCATTCTTGTGATGCTTTACTAAGAAAAATAATGTTCCACTTCCATCCAGGTTAATATAAAAGATGTAAAGTCTCCATCTTTTTTAGTAGCTGAATAGTATTCCATGACATACATATAACACAGCTTGTTAATCCATTCCTGCGTTGGTGGGCATTTGGGCTGTTTCCACATTTTGGCAATTGTATATTGAGTTAAGATAAATAGTCTAGTGCAATGTCCTTATGATAAAAGGATTTTTTTTCTTCTGGGTAGATGCCTAATAATGGGATTGCAGAATCAAATAGGAGGTCTAATTTGAGTTCTTTAAGGATACTTCATACTTCCATGCTTCCTTCCAAAAAGGTTGTATTAGTTTTCAGTCCCACCAGCAATGAAAAAGTGTTCCTTTCCTTCCACTTCCATGCCAGCATCTGCAGTTTTAAGATTTTATGATATGGGCCATTCTCACTGGGGTTAGATGATATCTCAGGCTGGTTTTGATTTGCATTTCTCTAATAATTAGGGATGATGAGCATTTTTTTATATGTTTGCTAGTCATTCATCTGTCTTCTTCTTTTTTTTTTTTTTTTTTTTTTTGCAGTTTTTGGCTGGGGCTGGGTTTGAACCCGCCACCTCCGGCACATGGGACCCGCACCCTACTCTGTTGAGCCACAGGTGCCGCCCTCATCTGTCTTCTTTAGAGAAGGTTCTATTCATCTCTCTTGCCCACTGATATATAGGATTGTTGGCTTTTTTCATGTGGATTAATTTGAGTTCTCTATAGATCCTAGTTATCAAGCTTTTCTCCAATTCAAAATATGCGAATATCCTTTCCCATTGTGTAGATTGCCTATTTGTTTTGGTTGTTGTCTCCTTATCTGTACAGAAGCTTTTCAGCTTAATTAAATCCCATTTGTTAATTTTCCTGTTGTTGCAATTGCCATGGAAGTCTTCATAAAGTTTTCCTCCAGGCTGATATCTTCAAGTGTTTTCCCCACACTTTTTTGAGGATTTTTATTGTTTTAGGCCTTAGATTTAAATCTTTTATCCATCTTGAATCAATTCTTCTAAAGTGAGAGGTATGGGTCCAGTTTCAGTCTTTTACATGTGGTTATCCAGTTCTCCCAACAGCATTAATTGAATAGGGATTCTTTCCCCCAGTGTATATCCTTGTTTGGTTTATCAAAACTTGGGTGGCTGGAAGATATTAGTTTCATCTCATGGTTTTCTATTTGGTTCCAAATATCAATGTCTCTATTTTTTGTGCCAATACCATGCTGTTTTGATCATATGGCCTTGTAGTATAGCTGAAAGTCTGGTAGGGTGATAACCCCAGCTTGCTTTTATTACTAAGAATTGCCTTGGCTATATGGGGTTTCTTGTGCTTCCATATAAAACAAAGAATTTGTTTTTCCAGATCTTGAAAGTATGATGATGATATTTTAATGGGGATCGCATTGAATCTGTAGATTGCTTTGGGTAGTATAGACATTTCACAATGTTGATTCTTCCCAGTCATGAGCATGTTCTTCCATTTGTTAATATCTTCTGCTATTTCTTTTCTTAGGGTTTTGTAATTTTCTTTTTAGAGGTCCTTCACCTCTTTTGTTAGGTATATTCTTAGGTATTTCATTTTTTTTTTAAGCTACTGTGAAAGGAATTGTGTCCTTGATTAGCCTCTCATCTTGGCTGTTATTGGCATATACAAAGGCTACTGATTTGTGGACATTGATTTTATATCCTGAGACACTTCCGTATTTTTTGATCACTTCCAGGAGTCTTGTGAATCTTTGGGGTTCTCTAAGTATAAGATCATATTGTCAGCAAAGAGCAAGAGTTTGACTTCCTCTACACTCATTTGGATGCCCTTTATTTTTTTTCTCTTGCCTGATTGTATTGGCTAGAAATTTCAGCACTGTGTTGAACAGTAGTGATGATAGAGAACAACCTTGTCTGGTTCCAATTCTAAGTGGAAAAGCTTTCGGTTTTACTCCATTCAGTATAATATTAGCTGTGGGTTTATCATAGATGACTTCAATCAGATTCAGAAATGTGCCACCCACACCTATATTCTTAAGTGTTCTAATTAGAAAGGATGCTGAATTTTACTGAATGCTTTTTTTGCATCTATTGAGAGGACCATATAGTCTTTGTTTTTGCTTCTGTTGATACAGTGAATTACATTTATGGACTTGCGTATGTTAAAGCAGCCTTGCATACCTGGGATGAAACTTGCTTTTTATGTGTAGCTGTAATCTATTAGCTAGGATTTTATTGAGAATTTTTTCATCTGTATTCATTAGTGATGTTGGTCTGAAATTCTCCTTTTTAGTTTGGTCTTTTGCTGGTTTTGGTATCAGGGTGAGGTTTGCTTCATAGAACATGTTGAGGAAGGTTCCTTCCTTCTCAATTTTTTGGAAAATTTCTGCAATATGGGTGTAAGCTCTTCTTTAAAGGTTTAATAGAATTCTGGTGTGAAGCCACCTGGACCAGGGCATTTTTTTGTAGGGAGATATTTTTATTCTTTCTTCAGTCTTAGTTCTTGAAATCGGTCTGTTTAACAGATCTAGTTCTTCTTGATTAAGTCTAGGGAGAGGGTGTGATTTCAGGTATTGATCCATTTCCTCCACATTGTCAAATTTCCGAACATAGAGTTTATTGTAGTGCTCAGAGATAATTTCTTGTATCTCTGTGGCATCTGTTGTTATTTCCCCTTTATTGGTTCTGATTGAGGTTATTGGAGATTTTACTTTTCTGTTTCTAGTTAATCTGACCAAAGTTTTATTGATCTTCTTTATTTTTTTGAAAACCCAACTTTTTGTTTCATTAATTTTCTGAATGATTCTTTTGTTTTCAATTTCATTAATCTCTGGTTTAATTTTGGTTATTTCTTTCCTTCTGCTGGGTTTGGGATTAGATTGTTCTTCTTTTTCCAATTCCATAAGATGATTCATGAATTTATTGATGCGCTCTCTTTCAATTTTTCGAATGCAGGTATCCAATGCAATAAATATTTCTCTTAAGACTGTTTTTGCTGTATCCACAAGTTTTGGTAACTTGTGTCTTCATTGTTGTTATGTTGGAAGAATTTAACCATTTCCTCTTTTATCTCTTCCTGAACCCAACTATCATTTGATGATAAGTGTTTTTCCTTCTGTTTATTGGCTGTTTATCTATCTACTTTTGAAAAACTTCTGTTCATATCTTTCACCCACTTTTTGATAAGGTTGTTTAAGTTTTTACCTGATTTGTTTGAGTTCTTTGTAGATTTTGGTTATTAGACCTTTGTCAGATGTACAGTTTGTGAACATTTTCTCCCATTCTGTAAGTTATCTTTTCATTCTGTTGATTATTTGTGTGCAGAAGCTTCATAATTTAATCAAGTCCCAGCTATTTATTTTTATTGTTGCTATATTTGTTTGGGGAGACTTAATTATAAATTTTTTTGCCTAAGATGATGTCTAAAAGAGTTCTATGTTTTTTTCTATAATTTTTATGGTTTCATGCCTTACCTTTAAGTCTTTCATCCATCTTGAATTAATTTTTGTGTATGGTGAGAGATAGGAGTTCTATTTCATTCTTCTGCATGTGGCTATCCAGTTTTCACAGTACCATTTATTGAATAGATCTCCCTTTCCCCAGTGTATATTCTTGTCCACTTTGTTGAAGATTATTCAGTTGTAGGTAGATTTTATTTCTGGGTTCTCTATTCTGTTCCATTGATCTGTGTCCCTACTTTTATACCAGCATCATGCTAATATAATTTGAAGTCAGGTAATGTGATGTTACCAGATTTGTTCTTTTTTCTTATGATTTCTTTAGCTATTTGGGCTCTTTTTTGGTTCCAAATCAAGCCAAGAATTAATTTTCTAGATCTTTGAAACATGACATAGGTATTTTGGTGGGGATTACATTGAACCTATAAATCACTTTGGGCAGTATGAGCATTGAAATGGTATTGACTCTACCAATTCATGAGCAAGAGTGTTTTTTGTAGTCTCCTTATAGAGATCTTTCACCTCCTTGGTTAAGTACATTCCTGGGTATTTTATTTCCTTTGTAACTATTGTGAATAATATTAATTTCTTTATCTGATTCTTTTGATAATGTTGGATTATCTATGTACTGTCAGATTCAGTTTGTTAGCATTTTGCTGAGGATTTTTGCATCTATGTTTATAAGAGATATTGGTCTTATTGTTCTTATTGTGTCCTTTGCTGGCTTTGAAAACACAGAGGAAATGGATAAATTTCTGAAAACACACAACCTCACAACCCTGAGTCAAGAATAAATAGAAATCTTGAACAGACAAATAATGAGCAATGAGAATGAAGCAGTAATTAAAAATCTTCCTACAAAAAAAAAAACCCTGAATCAAATGAATTCACAAATTCTTTTTTTTTTTATTATTAAATCATAGCTGTGTACATTAATGCAATAATGGGGCTCCATACACTGGTTTTATAGACCGTTTGACATATTTTCATCACACTGGTTAACATAGCCTTCCTGGCATTTTCTTAGTTATTGTGTTCAGACATTTACATTCTACATTTACTGAGTTTCACATATACCCTTGTAAGATGCACCGCAGGTGTAATCCCACCAATCACCTTCCCTCCATCTATCCTCCCCCCTCCCTCCCCTCCCTTTCCCCCTTCCCCCTATTCTTAGGTTATAACTGGGTTAAAGCTTTCATATGAAAGCCATAAATTCATTTCATAGTAGGGCTGAGTACATTGGATACTTTTTCTTCCATTCTTGAGATACTTTACTAAGAAGAATATGTTCCAGCTCCATCCATGTAAACATGAAAGAGGTAAAGTCTCCATCTTTCCTTAAGGCTGCATAATATTCCATGGTGTACATATACCACAATTTATTAATCCATTCGTGGATTGATAGGCACTTGGGCTTTTTCCATGACTTAGCAATTATGAATTGGGCTGCAATAAACATTCTGGTACAAATATCTCTATTATGATGTGATTTTTGGTCTTCTGGGTATATGCCTAGTAGAGGAATTACACAGTCAAATTCTACCAGACCTACAAAGAACTGGTGCCTATTCTACAGAAACTATTCCATAACATTGAGAAAGAGAGAATCCTCCCTAATCCATTCTATGAAGTCCATACCACCCTGATATTCTCTTTCCTTATGTAAATACCTAGTAGACTGTGTGGATCATATGCAAGTATGATAGACATATGTTTAATATGTTTTAACTGTCAGAGTATTTTCCAAAGTGGTTGTTCCATTGACATCTCCACCAGCAGTGATTAAGAGTTCTAGTTCCTTCACCTCCTCACCAACACATGATGTGGTTGTTACTCCCCAGCTTCTTAACTTTCTTAAGGACTCTGATCCAGGGTAAATTTGAAGACATTGTCTGGTGCCCAGTAGAGCAAAAATACATAGAAAGGGAAAAATAAACAGATATGTTTTGAAAAATTAACTTCCATGTGCAAGGCACTTTCACATACATTATCTCATTTACTCCTTGCAACAACATGTGGGGGTTATTCATTTTTCCCATGCCTCACAAATGAGGAAATAGGCTCAGAAAAGCCTGGTGTCCACTGCAAAGCCATCGCTGGTCTGTGAACTTCAAAACCCTGCCCTTTTCTCCTTTTCTTTCTGTGACTTGGGCTCTCTCCAGAGCAGACTTCAATCTGGAAAGCAAAAGGGAAATGGTTTTATAATATTTAAAAGGTAAAAGAGGTGGACTGCAGAATAGGAGGCTCCCCCAAGACAGACATCTAAATCAGACCAGGAGTAGGGATTAGGGATGACTTCCCAAAGAGTAAGTCTTAAGCGAATCTTTCAAAAAGTGGGAAGAAGGGTGAGAAAGTAATTCCAAGAAGTAGAAACCATGTGAAAAATTCCTAGAGACATGGGCCTCATAAGATGTTCAGGGAACCTCTAATAACAAGCAAAAGTGCTTGCAAGCAGCTTGGAGAGGATGGAGATCATGGGGAAAACCAAGGTGGTTGACCTTTATTCTGAAAGCTACAGAGCCACTGAAGATGTTAAGCAGAGGAGTGAAATGGCAGACCCATTGTTCAGAACATTCTCTGGAGAATGGGAAGGGACTCCCCTAGGGGAGGGAGACACTGGAAAGGGTAAGTATTTCAAAGTTCAAGGTGTGGGGAATAAAATACTCCAGAACTAAGGTGCCCATAGACATCCAAGAGAGCATGTCAAGATAGAAAGAATGGAGCTCTAGTCAGAGCTGCAGATAGAACTTAACAGGTCATCACTATGTAAGCGGTCACTTCAGTCATTTGTGTGTATGAAGACACCAAGGGTTTTGTGTAGAATTAGATGTGTGTTAGGTAAGCAGAAGAAGAGACGTGTATTTCAAAAGATCTGGGAAGAAATGACGAGAGAAATAGGAGTCATCCCAGGAAAGTAGGAGTTAGGGAAATGAGGCATGAATTTTAGGAAGGAAAGAATAATCAACATTGGCAAATGCCACAAGAAGTCAGGAAAGATAAATAGAAGTGTGTGCCCATTGCTTCAGCTATGAGGGAGATCATGGTTGTCCTCAACAAGAGCAGTTTAAGGAAGTCATGAACATAGAAGCAGATGTCATTGAGGAGTGATTCTCTGGTGTGGACATCAGGACGGTACCGCAGAGAAGGCTCAAAAAATAAAGCTATGAGTCACCTGCTGGAGGGGGGGTCTTGGACAAGGAGGTCTTCAAGATTAAAGAAGCTGGAGAATGTTCATGAGCTGTTAGGGAAGATGAAAAAAAAAGGAATAAGGGCTTGGGGGGAGGGAAGCACATAGATGAAATAAAGCACGGAGCAAGTTTTTAAAGAAGGAATGAAATGGTAGAATCCAGAGCAGAGGTGGTGAGATTTGGAAGAGAGGAGGACTGGATGGGAAAGAAGAGGCAGAGTGCGGGTGTGCATGGTTATATATTTTTAGAGCTGGGGAAAAATTTCAAGAAATAAAATCTATAAACTGCTAACTAAACTAATCAAGAAAAATCACAAATATACATAATTTAAAAAGAGAAGGGGAAAATAACCCCACATAGAAGAAATTAAAAGAATCTTAACAGATTCCTCAGCTCAATGCTTTGAAAATAAATTCAAACTCATGGACAAAATGGGAGATTTTTCAAGGAAAACACAAATGATAAAAACTGACCTCATGAAAAAACAGGAAATCTGAGCAGTCCAATCACCAGAGAAGAAATCAAAACTGTTGTCAAAAAGCCACTGTCCATTAAAGTACCAGCCATAGACAGCTTCATTGGTAAAAATCCGTCATCAAATTTTCAAGAAGGTAACATCAGTGCTATTTAAACTGCTCCTGAATGTTTCAGGGAAGGGGAGGAGAATTTGAATCCAACAAAACAGTGAAAACAAAATCCAAAGAAAGATAAAATCAACAAAAGACCATAAATGCAAAAACCATAAATAAAGTATTAGCAAGCAGAGCACATTTGTATTTTGTATGCCTTAGCCATGTAGGGTTTATTCCAATAAAGCAAAGATGGTTCTTTATAATGGGATCAATGTAATTCATGATATTAAATTATGAATAAGAAAAGCATACAATTCTCCACATATACTAAAAGATTAGTTGGTAAACATTTAATTTTGTGTCCTGATTAAAAAATCTTAATAAAGTAGAACCATATGGATTGAGATAGATGTCTCATAACTCATGCCAAAATTCAGAATCATTTCTAATGATAAACTGCTAGAATCATTCCCAGTAGAGTCAAGAGTGAGCCAAGGATGCCCACTGTTGTAATCTGTATCATTGTGCAAGCCTTCACCTCTCCCCTGAATCCAATTTTTTTTTTTTTTTTGCTATGTGATTTTGCAATTACTTTTCCTAAAGTTAGAATATCTTTATAACCCCACTGGTGTGTTTGGTAATGTGACTTGTTATGGCTGGTGGAAAGTAGACAGAAAGGACAGAGTACCAAGTTGGAGCCTAGGATTTAAGAAGCACCATTATGTTCCTACGCTCCACTCTCACATTTCTTTAAGAAGAGGCTATAGTTTGCTAGCTGGTCCAAGGACGATGGAGCTGGAGGATGGAACCAAGTTCAGTGCAAACCAGTCCGGCTCACCTAACCCTCATGTGACTTGTAGACACTTAGATGAAGATAAATGGTCATTTTGACCCCCGAACTTTGAGTAATTGTAGCAATAACACCTTTTGGAGAAATATTATCAAACATTTTTTTGACCTGCTAGTCAATGCAATTAAATGAGAGAACAAATTAGAATTAGAAGGTGCAATGTTGAAATAAGTATGCAAAATTATCATTTATTAATCATCTAATTGTATACTTATAAAACACAGGAGAAGCACCTAGTTTTTAAAAAACTGTTTAAAACATTTGAAGCATTTAGTAAGAATTAATTTATATAAAAATCAATAGCTTTCCTATAGAAAACAATAACCAGTTCGAAAATAAAAGATCCCATTTTCGGTAATAGTAAAAATAGAAAATGCCTAGAAATATATTTAACACAAAAATGTGCCTAATCTATGGGGACAAAAAAAAAAAAAACACTTTCAAACACTACCAAAGGATATAAAATAAAACTTCAGTAAAGAAGACAGACCCTGTTCTTAGATTGGAAGAGTCATATGGTAAAGTTCCAATTCTCTCTAAATTAATCTATATTAGTGTGATCCAAAAATACCAACAGGATTTTTAACAAAACCTGTTGATCCTATATAAAAAGAAGTGAGAAGTTTCTCGAAAAAAAAGAAACCAACTGTAACTGGATACTGACTGAAACGCATCATTTTACTAGCTAGAAAGTCATGCACATGAATTAGACAGAGTTTATAATGGACGTGTGTCATGCTTGTGGCCACCTAATTCCTATTGTGTTTGGAGTGCTTTTGGTCACCATGAGTCTGCCTCCAGAGACAGGCCAGAACTAGCTTTCCTGGTTGTCCTTGTAGCTTCCACACAGGCACGTGAGCTGGGCTCTGCCAACAAGATGCCCCCAGGTAAGCCCGGGATTCAGTAGAGAGCAACAGGGGAAGTAGGTGCTCCTCCTGCTCTGAGTCTGATGAGGGAGGTGCAGAGACATCAGGCTCTTGGCCAGGGGTATGTCCCATAGTAGAGCTCCTGAAGACCACTCGCCAGTGCCACTGGGATAAGATTCATATCCATGCCCAGCAACAGCAGCAGTTGTTGAGCAGCCCTCCAGGGAGGCCAGTACAGGTTTCCTGGCTACGGCCACCATGTCTGATTCTCTGGCCCCTTGGAGACCTTCTGCTTCAGTTACCAGAGTAGGTTTCCTTATTTGCAACTTCAAATCCTGATCAAAGCACCAACTAAATGAATAGACTATGAGGTCCATAGATAGATCACATACACCCAGAGGAAACATTAGTAAAGATAGCATTTATTACCCAACACGTTCTATGAAGCAAATATCACCCTGATCCCCAAACCAGGAAAAGACCCAACAAGAAAAGAAAATTATAGACCAATATCACTAATGAATATAGATGCAAAAATATTCAACAAGATCCTAACAAACAGAATCCAGCAACACATCAAACAAATTATACATCATGACCAAGTTGGTTTTATCCCAGGGTCTCAAGGCTGGTTCAATATACGTAAATCTATAAATGTAATTCAGCACATAAACAAATTAAAAAACAAAGACCATATGATTCTCTCAATTGATGCAGAAAAAGCTTTTGATAATATCCAGCATCCCTTCATGATCAGAACACTCAAGAAAATTGGTCTAGAAGGGACTTTTCTTAAACTGATAGAGGCTATCTACAGCAAACCCACAGCCAATATCATATTGAATGGAGTTAAATTGGAATCATTTCCACTCAGATCAGGAACCAGACAAGGCTGCCCATTGTCTCCATTGCTTTTCAACATTGTAATGGAAGTTTTAGCCACCGCAATTAGGGAAGAAAAGGCGATCAAGGGTATCCATATAGGGTCAGAAGAGATCAAACTCTCGCTCTTCGCAGATGATATGATTGTGTATCTGGAAAACACTAGGGACTCTACTACAAAACTCCTAGAAGTGATCAAGGAATACAGCAGCGTCTCAGGTTACAAAATCAACATTCATAAATCGGTAGCCTTTATATACACCAACAACAGTCAAATTGAAAAAGCAGTTAAGGACTCTATCCCATTCACAGTAGTGCCAAAGAAGATGAAATATTTGGGAATTTACCTAACAAAAGACGTGAAAGATCTCTATAAAGAGAACTATGAAACTCTAAGAAAAGAAATAGCTGAAAATGTTAACAAATGGAAAAACATACCATGCTCATGGCTAGGAAGAATCAACATTATCAAAATGTCCATACTACCCAAAGCAATATATACTTTCAACGCACTCCCTATTAAAGCTCCACTGTCATATTTTAAAGATCTTGAAAAAACATTACTTCGTTTTATATGGAATCAGAAAAAACCTCGAATAGCCAAGACATTACTCAGAAATAAAAACAAAACAGGAGGAATCACACTACCAGACCTCAGACTTTACTACAAATCGATAGTGATCAAAACAGCATGGTATTGGCACAAAAACAGAGAAGTAGATATCTGGAATAGAATAGAGAACCAAGAGATGAATCCAGCTACTTACCGCTATTTGATTTTTGACAAGCCAATTAAAAACATTCAGTGGGGAAAAGATTCCCTATTTAACAAATGGTGCTGGGTGAACTGGCTGGCAACCTGCAGAAGACTGAAATTAGACCCACACCTTTCACCATTAACCAAGATAGACTCTCATTGGATTAAAGATTTAAACTTAAGACATGAAACTATAAAAATACTAGAGGAGAATGCAGGGAAAACCCTTGAAGAAATTGGTCTGGGTGAGTATTTCATGAGGAGAACCCCCCGGGCAATTGAAGCAGCTTCAAAAATACACTACTGGGACTTGATCAAACTAAAAAGCTTCTGCACAGCTAAGAACACAGTAAGCAGAGCAAGCAGACAGCCCTCAGAATGGGAGAAGATATTTGCAGGGTATAACTCTGACAAAGGTTTAATAACCAGAATCCACAGAGAACTCAAACGCATCAGCAAGAAAAAAACAAGGGATCCCATCGCAGGCTGGGCAAGGGATTTGAAGAGAAACTTCTCTGAAGAAGACAGGCGCACGGCCTTCAGACATATGAAAAAATGCTCATCATCTTTAATCATCAGAGAAATGCAAATCAAAACTACTTTGAGATATCATCTAACTCCAATGAGACTAGCCTATATCACAAAATCTCAAGACCAGAGATGTTGGCGTGGATGCGGAGAAAAGGGAACACTTCTGCACTGCTGGTGGGAATGCAAATTAATACATTCCTTTTGGAGGGATATATGGAGAACACTCAGAGATCTAAAAATAGATCTGCCATTCAATCCTGTAATTCCTCTGCTGGGCATATACCCAGAAGACCAAAAATCACAACATAACAAAGATATTTGTACCAGAATGTTTATTGCAGCCCAATTCATAATTGCTAAGTCATGGAAAAAGCCGAAGTGCCCATCGATCCACGAATGGATTAATAAATTGTGGTATATGTATACCATGGAATACTATGCAGCCTTAAAGAATGATGGAGACTTTACCTCTTTCATGTTTACATGGATGGAGCTGGAACATATTCTTCTTAGTAAAGTATCCCAAGAATGGAAGAAAAAATATCCAATGTACACAGCCCTACTATGAAACTAATTTGGGACTCTCACATGAAAGCTATAACCCAGCTACAACTTAACAATAGGGGGAAGTGGGAAAGGGGGGGGTGGGTAGAGGGAGGGGAATCGGTGGGATCACACCTGTGGTGCATATTACAGGGGTATTTGCGAAACTTGGTAAATGTAGAATATAAATGTTTTGGCACAGTAACTGAGATAACGCCGGAAAGGCTATGTTAACCACTGGGATAAAAATGTGTCAAATGGTTTATGAAGTGAGTGTATGATGCCCCATAATCATATCATTGTATACACTTATGATTTAATAAAAAAATTAAAAAAAAAAAAAAAAAAAGTTCCATGTTCTAGTCATTGCAAAATAAAGGGAAGCTATTTAAAGACTGATGAAATAAAAACAATTTATGATATTTAAATATAAAAAAAAAAAAAAAAAAAAAAAAAGATAGCATTTATTGAGCACTTACTATATGTCAGGCACTGTTTTATATACATGTAAGTATCTCATTAGCCCTTATGACAACCCTCATTTATTCTTCTCATTTTAGAAATCTAGAAAACATGATACATAGATGTTTCTGCAACTCGTATCTAATTAAGTTGACACTTCAGTTCATTAGGAGAAAGAAGCATCATTCAATAAATTTATTTGAGGCTCTCTATCCATCTGGAAAAAGATGTGGGTCTCTACTTCGCTCATTACCCTAAACTTAATTCTGCATAGATCAAATTGGAAAGAAAAAAAATAAATAGTAAAAGAACTAAAAGAAAATTTTTTAAAATATTGAGGTAGAAATGGCTTTTTGGAGTAAGACACAAAAGTCAGAAGCCATTAAAATATGGGTAATGTCGGCGGGCGTGGTGGCTCACACCTGTAATCGTAGCACTCTGGGAGCCGAGGAGGGTGGATTGCTTGAGCTTACCGGTTCGAGACCAGCCTGAGCAAAAAGTGAGACCCTGTCTCTACTAAAAATAGAAAAACTGAGGCAAGAGGACCACGTGAGCCTGAGTTGGAGGTTGCTATGAGCTATGACACCATGGCACTTTACCCAGGGCAACAGCTTGAGACTCTTGTCTCAAAAAAAAAAAAAAATGAGTAATGTTGATTACATTAACACGAAACATTGCAACCCAGATGACAAAGAACCAATGTATGCAAAATCCTTGTAAGTCAACAAGAAAGAAAAACAGCAACAATCCAATGTAAAGAAAGAGCAAAGGCATTAATATTTCACTTAAAAAATATATACATAAAAAAATATATATATATACATAAATGACTTATAGTCCCTCATGCTTTAAAATATGGAAAGTAACACAACCGTGTGGTAAAATACTTCATCTGTCAATTTGAAATGCTTGATGAGGTGTTTTGTTAAAGAGATCGTGGGGAAATAGGCATGCCCCCACTACTAGTGGAGCAATTGGCACAGGAGAGAAATTTTTCAATGTTTTAAAACTTACACAGCTTTGAACTTGAAATTGAACTTGAAATCTATTAATATTTCTAGAAATTTTTTCTGTAGATACTCTTGTGCATGGACATAAATACACAGGGACCCAGATGTTCGTGGTTTGGAGCAACAGCAAAATCCCAAAAGCACCTACATGGCCATCATTAGGAGATCAGTTAAACAACTAATAATATGCAATAATGAGAATGAATGAAGCCAAGAAATTGACTCTACTAAATTGACTCTACTATAACACAGTTAGTCATTAATCTGTATATAAAATACTGTCAACTAGACACTTCCCGTTAGAATTGTCTGTGATGAGGCAAGTGTTCTGGATCCTCTGCTACCCAATATAGTAGGTACTAGCCACATGTGGTTATTGGATACTTGAAGGGTGGCAATTTGATTGAAGAATTAAATTTCTAACTTTAATTAATATCAATTTTTTTGAGACAGAATCACTCTGTTGCCCCAAGCTAGAGTACTGTGGAGTCATAACTCATAGCAACCTCAAACTCTTGGGCTCAAGGCCTCAGCCTCCCAAGTTGCTGGGATTACAGGCATCTGCCACAATGTCCAGCCAATTTTTCTATTTTTAGTAGAGATGGAGTCTCACTCTTGCTCAGGCTGGTCTTCAACTCCTGAGCTCAAGCGATCCACCTGCCTCAAACTCCTAGACTGCTAGGATTACAGGCATGAGCCACCCAGCCTAGCCAATATCAATTTCAATTTCAATAGCCACCTGAGCCTATGGTATTGAATCATGAAAACTAAAAACTATTCACATCTTGGCTGGGCCTAGTGGTTCACACATTTAATCCTAGCACACTGGGAGGCTGAGGTGGGGTGGATTGCTTGAGCTCAGAAGTTTGAGACCAGCTGGAGCAACAGCGAGACCCCCTCTCTACACAAAATAGAAAAACTAGCCAGGCATTGTGGTGGGCACCTGTAATCCCAGCTACTCAAGAGGCTGAACCAAGAGAATCATTTGAGCCCAACAGTTTGAGGTTGCTGTGAGCTATGATGCTACAGCACTCTAGCCTGGACAACAGTGAGATTTGTCTCAAAGGAAAGAAAAAAGCTCACCTCTTTGCATTTGCAAAATACCATTTCTAAAATAAATACAGAAGCTAGTAACAGCCCTTGCCCCTGCCAAGGAGAATAGATTCAGATGTCTCCAGGGAGAAGAAGAGTTATGTGTCCACCTATACCTTTAATATTTGATTGCTTAACCTGTGTGTAATGACATATTCAATATCAAATTAATTAGTAAAAGTTCAAAAAAGAAAGAAGAAATTCTTTAGGGAGCCTTAGGATTTCTCCTAGAAAAGGAGGCAGAGTCATCTGAGAGAGAGCAAGGGGGGCTCATAGCAGAGTGGACTCTGAGGAGATTCATTGTTCAGGTCTGAAGCTGAGGGAAAGGGGGAGGGGATGACTAACCCCAAAGGAGGGCAGCCAGAGTGAGGGAGCGCACTACTGCTGTTAGAGGGCAGAACGGAAGAGGGATGGAAGCCACACAGTTGAACGATCCTTGCCAGCAGCCTGACTGTGGAAACTAAGTCAAACAATTGGATTATTCCCAAAAGTCATATAAATCGAATTAACAAAGAAGGGATGGATTGGATTCAGAGATATGAAAAAGGCAGAATTGACAGAATCTGGTGGCCAATTTGATGTGGGAACCAAGTGACAGAGACAAGCTTAAGTATAGAGTATAAATGTCTTAACACAATAATTAAGTCAACGAGATGAGGTATATATTAACCAGTGCGATGTAAACGCTCCTAATTCTATGTGAAATCAGCACATTGTACCCCATAAATGTAGTAATGTATACATGATCTATGTGTTTATTATTTAATTAAAAAATTATTTTGAAAAACAAAAAAGATTCTTGGCTGTGTGAGTTGATTTGGGGGCCATTAGTAAAATAAGGCATATAAGAAAAGAAGGTTTGCAGGGAAAAGATTATAAGTTCAGCATTGGCCATGTTGATCCAGGTGAAAATTTCTGGAAGACTTCAGATATTTAGGTCTGGAGACCAGCAGGGAAGACTAGACTCAGAGCCATTTGGAAGATAGCCAGATATGGGTGATAAATGAAGCTGAGAAATCTGTGAGAGGGGGGTGGCCTGCCAAGGACAATGACAGTGAGTCTGGAGGGCGAGGGCAGTCATGGGGGAAGGCAGGCTCAACAAACAGCAGATATCTATAAGATCAAACACCACAGAAATGTCAGGGAAGACAGGCACTAGAAAGCCCATTGCATTTAGCTATTAGTAAGTCACTTGGTGATCTCTGTGAGAGCAATTTTAGGGAAGAACTGAAAGGGGAACATGTGATTTCAGGGGGCTGGAGGGTTAATGGGAGCTAAGAAGGTGGAGACGGTGAGGGCAGGCTCTCGTCATGTCTGGACACTTAGCTAGACAGGAAGGAGAGGAAAGGAGAAGTATCTAGAAGGGAAGCCAAGTGGAGGGTGATTTTTTTACATTTGTTTTGCTGCTTTCAGATCAGAAAGTTTGGGGCAGCATCACAGACAGTGGTCACTAGAGAAGCAAGAGACTGATAGAGGGAGGGTCCTACGGAGGCTGGGAAAGGCAGCCCTATGACCTGATCAGGATACCTTCTCCAAGGAAAGGAGAGGGTCCCACACAAATGAGAGGACAAGGCAGGCAGCGGGAAATGGAGAGGGTATTTTTGTTTGATGGCCTTGGTTTTCTCAGTTACATGAGTGATGTGGTCACAGGGATGGAAGGGCAAAGGGGGGTCTTAAGTAGAATAGTGTGGGATTAAACCTAGTAAGGATGGCTTGGCTGAAGGTTCAGCTGAGACTAGGACCATGAGCAAGACTCGGGGACCAAAACTCTGGCCTTTGCCATCAATTCACAGCAGCCTAGGCATGGCTGATTCATTCTGGCAGGAGGAGCACGCCCAAGGGGAAAGGAAGGAGTAGTGGCTAATAGGTTCAGAGTCAGAGAAACATTGAGTCCACCCACTACTGTGCAATTGTGATCATATACTCTGCCCCTCTGAATACCATCTACAAAAAAGCAAATTGCCTACTTCATGAGTAAAGCATGTAGCCCAGAGCCCAGCACTCAGAGAGTTCTCTTTAAAGATTAACTATGTCATGATCAATAGTATGGGCTGAAGATGTGGAGGGAACTAAGGAAAGGGATGGAAGTAATGCTCCATTAAACAGCAAAGTGAAAGCGGGAGGAAGATGGGGAGGGATCAGTAACATATGACCCCACGCAATCCAGCCTGCCACCTGCTTTTATAAATAAAGTTTTATTAAACACATCCATGCCCATTTTTTATGCATTATCTGCAGCTGCCTTTGTGTCAAAGGAACAGAATTAAGTAGTTACAACAGAGAATGCCTGGCTCAAAAGCCTAAAATATTTACTGTCAGGCTCTTTAACAAAAGGTTTGTGACCCAGCTTAGGGGATAAAGAACTGGATGGAGTAAAAGAAACCAACAACAAATAACTAGCAAAAGCTAGAGGGGAGGGTGAAAAGATCTGGAAAGATGGAAGGTTGAAATCAGAGACCATAAGATCAGAAACGGAGCCGGTCTGAGCACTGAATATTGCTGGCAAGGGGCGAGGGGTGGGCAACTGTGACAAGGGCTAGATGAAGGCTATTGGGGCTAAAGAGACCTAAGAATTGTTAGGCTATCATAAGAAGTTGATAGAACCACTAGATAAAATTACATGAATAATTTTATCAAGATCAAGAATAGAGATCACTGTGCCCAGGAAGTCACTAGAAAATGCTTTCCCCAAAGAAATTTGCCCCTTCTTTGCTGTCAAAACCTCAGTTTTGTTCAGAGTGACAGTGTGCCCTCCCCCAAGGATTGAATCATGCTTGGTCTAAGTCAATCAAGTAATCTTACTTGCTTTTGGCTGATACTTTCCCAGCCTCCCTTGCAGCTAGAAGTGGTCACACAATGCATTCCGGTCAATGAACTATCAGAAAGTCAGCTGGAGTTTGTAGGAAAGGTTTCATTTTTCTGATAAGAGAGAGGCTATTTCCTGGTGCTACCCGCACCCCTTCCTGCCTGAACACAGAGCTGATGCTTGGTGCTGTGGCAGCCATTTTGTAACCATGAAGCAACAGATATGAGGATATACGTGACAAGGTGCTGAGCAGAAAGAGTCTAAGACTTGATACCATCATTGACCCCCTACCCACCTGCAGGCTTCTTAAGTGAGACAAGGGAATGACTGTATTGCTAAAAACAATTTGATCTTTTATTCAAAATGGCACTTAATTGAAGGAAGAAAGAGGCAGAAGTGCAGGGGTAGCAGTTGGGGGCCAGAGATCGCAAGCCACAGGGGTGGGGAAGCAGAGAGAAGCATGCGATGGGATTGGGGAAATGGAGGCCTAAGAATAGATAGGAAGAGGTTTTGAGTGTTGGGTTGAGGAGTTTAGTCTTCTTTTGCAGGAAATGGGTAAAGGTTACTAAAATTTCTTTAACATTACATAAATCATAAACCAGATATAATTGATATTTGCTGAATTTTGTACCTTCTTCAAATGTCCTTGAGATATTTACTTTTCTGTATTTTCTTTAAAAGAAAAAGGGCAATGGGTTTTCATTATTGTAATAGTTTGTGACTTTTTCTAATTATAAAAGTGAAATATATTGAGACACTTTAGAAAGCACAGATAAGTGAATAGAAGAAACATTGTTTGATCTTAGGGTTGATCTATTCTGGAGAAAGAAGCAGAAGTTTAGAATGATTTGATGGAGATTGGACGGGGAACGAGAAGGCCCATCGTTCAGTTGCCTTCCTCGGGGCTCAGTTTTCCCATCTGTAAAATGAGCAGATAGGACTACAGCTTGGGATGTAGCCGTCCAACCTGATAGCTCAGGGATGCCCAAGATGAGCCACTCCCCTGGACTGTTAATACGAAATCCTCTCTACAGATGCCCTGTGTCCATGAGTGCCAGGTTCACACGGTTTAGCCATGATGACCTCAACCATAGAGCTGTCGCATCTGAGAATCAGAGTCCGTGTCCAGTACTCACTTCTAGTCTTCCCAGCCAGAGTCCTCTCTCCCCGCCTCTGTTCCTACGCCCTTCCATTGCACAGCGCTCTGTCCCCTCGAGCCTGTGAAAGGCAGTGGACTGGAATGATGGCCAGTTGAGAAGGCTGGGCACCACAGTGGATAAGACTAATCCAGAGAAGGAAAGAGGCCCCTGCAGAGAGGGGTCTCCACACACTGGCCTCGATGGTAGTGAGTTCATTACCACCTCATTTGGCTGTGTATGTGTCTGATAACAGAAATGACTTGCTTTCCCCACCAGGGCACTGCCAGGGACCAAATAATGCAGGGAACAGCTTAGAGTTTATGTGTCTAGTGTTAAAAATCAATAGTTTTCCTCTTCAGAGGCACCCTCAGGGGCAAAATAGAGTGAATTGCTTATTAGCCTCTGCGTGTGCACGGGTGAATGATGAAGTCGTCCAGAAATGAGTCATACATTGGAATAGAACACCCTTCACCTGCTGTCCAAGGACCAGCGAGCATGCACCCCTGGGCTGGTGGCAGCCCAGTGAGCTGGCGGTCACTCACCCCTAATCAACAAGAGCAGTTTTGCAGTAGTGGCCACTTGGGGTTCTTTTAGGAGGGAAGAATTCAGAATATAAGCATGAGATTCCCAGTGTCCTCCAAGGGTGGGTATGTTGGTCAGGAGCTCTGTCCAGCCCAGGGGTTTGTTGACTGCTGCGGAATAAGTAGGCTGCTGGAGATTAGCCACCACTGTCCCCCTCCCCTGGGTACCTGTGCCAAGTCACTGCTCCCCCATAAGACGTTCTATTCCTACTCCTAGAACCAAAGCTCGGTACACACTGATGGAATTTTTATTTATAATTATAATGCCGCTAACCAGCTGTGTGCTGTTGTATGCCCCTCTCAGGGCCCTAACTTCTCCATCCACAAAGGAAAGTCAGAGATGGGATCTCAGATGGAGACCACACAGCACAGCTTCCACCATCTCCCCCACAGCGCTGCAGATACCACACGAGTGTGGGGGAATGGGAGGAGGGGGTGTCTTCAGAATCTGAACTAGGTAGATGTACTTTTCTTGATTCTCAATATCCAAACACATTTTTGGTCTGGGAAGATCCCAAAGTCTGTGGGATCTTTGCAGAAATAGGAAGGATTTCAAACTTTGGAATTCCTATTATCCTGGAATTTCTCTTTCCAGCTTCCATAACACAAAAATGTGATTTCACATTAGCCAGCAGGACGTTCCTTCTCAGGAGTCTGAGTATGAAGCAGGTGACACATGGGTAGAATCCACAAGGTGGCTGCTGGGGAACTATCTGATACCCAGAGACATTGCAGTGTGGAGAGAGCAGCAAGGGGGCAGGTGGCAGAATTCCAAACACACTTCCTGCATCGTGAGCTGACTGTGCCCCAGGCTGCCAGCCTGGGTGCTGTCCCTTTTCCAACAGTCAAGGGGAGGCAGTGTGACCCCAGGGTTGAGGCTGTAGCTCTGTAGTCAGATGGATATAGGTCTGGATTCTTTCTGGGCCCCTTGAGAGCAAAGAGACCCAGGTATCATCTTGTTCTGTCCTCCATAAAGAAGACATGATAGTAACCACATCATAAGGGTTGTAGTGGGGATCACATAGGACAGAGTGACGTTCCCAGCCTGGCACCTATGGTAAGGCTGAAGGAGGAGGTGGAGACTCTGGCTGAACCCTGGGCAGATGTGCCCAGCTGCACAGCAGCTGGCTTAGCCGCTGGAGGAGGGGTGCATCCTGATGAGTGCTCCATGCCAGGAACTGGCCTACTAAGGAAGAACTGAGCTTTCTCTCCTTAATTCTACTTAAGTCTGAGCCACCAAGTGTTTGATCTTGTAAGAAGCTTAGAGATGCAATGGGCTGATGCCTGCATGAGGGCAGAAGCCCTAAGAGGAGTCAGGCGCTGTCTGTGGCCCTCAATGAGTTAGCAGTGGAGCAGGCAGGCGACCAGCCCAGCTGACACTCATTCTCCCAGATGGAGCTCAGGACTGGCTTCTGGTCCCAGGGTGTGCCAAGCTGGGTGAGCAGGCCTGCCAAAAGCCTGCTCCTCTGAGGTATGTGCCAGCTCTGGGAGCCAGATGCTCCGTCCCAGGCCCTCTTCCACTAGCAATAGCATCTGGTGCTCTCCGAGGCTGGCCCAGCTGCCACTCAGTGGGAGGCTCATTTTCCAACCCAGACCCTTCTCTCTGCCACCACCCCACTCTAGGGATTTCCTTGGGGGTCACAGATCGTTGCCTTCCTTGGGTCCCCTTGGCCTCTGGCTATAGTGTCCACTTTCTGTCTCTGCTTCTCACTGTGATTTAATTGGGAGCTTGTTGAACAACACTGGTTGTTCAATAATTACAAGGCAGAGAAATTACCAGGGCATCAAAAGTTGCTCCCAATTGCTATATTAATCGCCCTTCGTTATCTTTCCATATAAAAGACTACTTAATAAAAACAGAAGCCAGCCAGCTTTTATTCTACAGCAGCCTGACAAGAGGACAAGGGGCTGTTGTTGGCTGTCATCCATGTCTTCCCAGACACAAACTCTGCCCCAAAAGGCCACACCACCAACCCGAGACCAAAGTACAGCGCCATCCAGGATCAACTTCCTCAAACATTAGCCTGATCATGATCCTTTGTTGTCTCCTAACTCAGGGATTCATAAAGAGAAAAAGACCCCAGGTTCTTATGTATATTTTGAGATAGCTTTTCTTGGAGTGCTGGCATATAAGTACCTATGTGGGACATTGTAGGATGAATAACCAACATTCACTGAAGACTTTCCATGTGCCAAATGCCACATGGAGTGTTTTTCCTGCTTCTTTTCACAACAACAGTTATGCATGCTATTTTTATATCCAGATTGCAGATGGGGCTTGCAGGGGTTAAATAACTTGCCCAAGGTCACACAGCCAGTGAAGTGCTGGAGCCAGGAGCAAACCCTGGACACCTGAGAAGGAGCTCTTCACCACTCTGCTATACTGCTCTCTGAGTGCATGTGCAGGGTACATATGTGAGTGTGGTGGCATGCTCTCCCTCTAGAACTTTGCATGGCTGGCTTTTCCTCACCATCTACTGTACTTTGCCTACAAAATGTGCTCCCATGTATAATGTGCACCCACTCCAGGATTAAATCATTGTGGCCTAGAGGTAAATAAATTTGGATTGAATGCTCAGTCCCCTTGAGTACCTACTATGTGCCAGGCCCTGTGCTCTCGGCTGAGAGTGGCCTGGAGAGGGTGCCAGCCCAGCAGGGTCTCTCTTCCAGCCGTAGACACAGGGAAAGGCTGTGGTCATCTCTTCTTCCCTGTAATCTCCCTGCATTTGAAGCCTCTGACTCCACTTGGAAGATCTGGGAAGGTTATGTCTAAAGCTGCCTTAAAGGCATTAATTTTTTTTTTTTATTAAATCATAGCTGTGTACATTGATATGATCATGGGGCATAAGCCATTAATTTTTTTTTTTTTTTTTTCCAGGAAGTCCCTCTTTGTTATTTGAATTATCTTGGTTTATATTTTTCTTTTTTTTTTTTTTTTTTTTTTTTATTGTTGGGGATTCATTGAGGGTACAATAAGCCAGGTTACACTGATAGCAATTGTTAGGTAAAGTCCCTCTTGCAATCATGTCTTGCCCCCATAAAGTGTGACACACACCAAGGCCCCACCCACCTCCCTCCTTCCCTCTTTCTGTTTCCCCCCCCATAACCATAATTGTCATTAATTGTCCTCATATCAAAATTGAGTACATAGGATTCATGCATCTCCATTCTTGTGATGCTTTACTAAGAATAATATCTTCCACGTCCATCCAGGTTAATACGAAGGATGTAAAGTCTCCATTTTTTTTAATGGCTGAATAGTATTCCATGGTATACATATACCACAGCTTGTTAATCCATTCCTGGGTTGGTGGGCATTTAGGCTGTTTCCACATTTTGGCGACTGTAAATTGAGCTGCAATAAACAGTCTAGTACAAGTGTCCTTATGATAAAAGGATTTCTTTCCTTCTGGGTAGATGCCCAGTAATGGGATTGCAGGATCAAATGGGAGGTCTAGCTTGAGTGCTTTGAGGATTCTCCATACTTCCTTCCAGAAAGGTTGTACTAGTTTGCAGTCCCACCAGCAGTGTAAAAGTGTTCCCTTCTCTCCACATCCACGCCAGCATCTGCAGTTTTGAGATTTTGTGATGTGGGCCATTCTCACTGGGGTTAGATGATATCTCAGGGTTGTTTTGATTTGCATTTCTCTAATATATAGAGATGATGAACATTTTTTCATGTGTTTGTTAGCCATTCGTCTGTCGTCTTTAGAGAAAGTTCTATTCATGTCTCTTGCCCATTGATATAAGGGATTGTTGGCTTTTTTCATGTGGATTAATTTGAGTTCTCTATAGATCCTAGTTATCAAGCTTTTGTCTGATTGAAAATATGCAAATATCCTTTCCCATTGTGTAGGTTGTCTCTTTGCTTTGGTTATTGTGTCCTTAGCTGTACAGAAGCTTTTCAGTTTAATGAAGTCCCATTTGTTTATTTTTGTTGTTGTTGCAATTGCCATGGCAGTCTTCTTCATGAAGTCTTCCCCCAGGCCAATATCTTCCAGTGTTTTTCCTATGCTTTCTTGGAGGGTTTTTATTGTTTCATGCCTTAAGTTTAAGTCCTTTATCCATCTTGAATCAATTTTTGTGAGTGGGGAAAGGTGTGGGTCCAGTTTCAGTCTTTTACATGTAGACATCCAGTTCTCCCAACACCATTTATTGAATAGGGAGTCTTTCCCCCAAGGTATGTTCTTGTTTGGTTTATCAAAGATTAGGTGGTTGTAAGATGTTAGTTTCATTTCTTGGTTTTCCATTCGATTCCAAGTGTCTATGTCTCTGTTTTTGTGCCAGTACCATGCTGTCTTGAGCACTATGGCTTTGTAGTACAGACTAAAATCTGGTATGCTGATGCCCCCAGCTTTATTTTTATTACAGAGAACTGCCTTAGCTATACGGGGTTTTTTCCAGTTCCATACAAAACGCAGAATCATTTTTTCCAAATCTTGAAAGTATGATGTTGGTATTTTGATAGGAATGGCACTGAATAGGTAGATTGCTTTGGGAAGTATGGACATTTTAACAATGTTGATTCTTCCCATCCATGAGCATGGTAAGTTCTTCCATTTGTTAATATCCTCTGCTATTTCCTTTCTGAGGATTTCATAGTTTTCTTTATACAGGTCCTTCACCTCCTTCGTTAGGTATATTCCTAGGTATTTGATTTTCTTTGAGACTATGGTGAAGGGAGTTGTGTCCTTAATTAGCTTCTCATCTTGACTGTTATTGGTGTACACAAAGGCTACTGACTTGTGGACATTGATTTTATATCCTGAAACATTACTGTATTTTTTGATGACTTCTAGGAGTCTTGTGGTTGAGTCTTTGGGGGTCTCTAAGTATAAGATCATGTCGTCAGCAAAGAGGGAGAGTTTGACCTCCTCTGCTCCCATTTGGATTCCCTTTATTTCCTTGTCTTGCCTAATTGTATTGGCTAGAACTTCCAGCACTATGTTGAATAGTAAAGGTGACAGAGGACAACCTTGTCTGGTTCCAGTTCTAAGAGGAAAAGCTTTCAGTTTTACTCCATTCAGTAAAATATTGGCTGTGGGTTTGTCATAGATAGCTTCAATCAGTTTTAGAAATGTGCCACCTATGCCTATACTCTTCAGTGTTCTAATTAGAAAAGGATGCTGGATTTTATCAAATGCTTTTTCTGCATCTATTGAGAGGATCATGTGATCTTTATTTTTGCCTCTGTTAATATGGTGGATAACGTTTATAGACTTGCGTATGTTAAACCAGCCTTGCATCCCTGGGATGAAGCCTACTTGATCATGATGAATGACTTTTTTGATGATAAGCTGTAATCTATTGGCTAGGATTTTGTTGAGAATTTTTGCGTCTATGTTCATGAGTGAGATTGGTCTGAAATTCTCCTTTTTGTTTGGGTCTTTTCCTGGTTTTGGTATCAGGGTGATGTTTGCTTCATAGAATGTGTTGGGGAAGATTCCTTCTTCCTCAATTTTTTGGAATAATTTCTGCAGTACAGGAATAAGCTCTTCCTTGAAGGTTTGATAGAATTCTGGAGTGAAGCCATCTGGACCAGGGCATTTTTTGGTTGGAAGCTTTTTTATTGTTTCTTTGATCTCAGTGCTTGAAATTGGTCTGCTCAGGAGCTCTATTTCTTCCTGGCTGAGTCTAGGGAGAGGGTGTGATTCCAAATATTGATCCATTTCTTTCACATTGTCAAATTTCTGGGCATAGAGTTTCTGGTAGTATTCAGAGATGATCTCTTGTATCTCTGTGGGATCAGTTGTTATTTCCCCTTTATCATTTCTGATTGAGGTTACTAGAGATTTTACTTTTCTATTCCTCGTTAGTCTGGCCAATGGTTTATCTATTTTATTTATTTTTTCAAAAAACCAACTCCTTGTTTCATTAATTTTCTGAATGATTCTTTTGTTTTCAATTTCGTTGATCTCTGATTTGATTTTGGAGATTTCTTTTCTTCTACTGAGTTTAGGCTTAGATTGTTCTTCTTTTTCCAATTCCATAAGATCTCTTGTGAGATTGTTGATGTGCTCTCTTTCAGTTTTCCGAATGTAGGCATCTAAAGCGATGAATTTTCCTCTCAAAACTGCTTTTGCAGTATCCCACAGGTTTTGGTAGCTTGTGTCTTCATTGTTGTTATGCTCAAGGAAGTTAATGAATTCCTGTTTTATTTCTTCCTTCACCCATCTGTTATTCAACAGAAGATTGTTTAGTTTCCATGCCTTTGGGTGGGGTTGAGCATTTTTGTTAGAGTTGAGTTCCACCTTTAGTGCCTTATGGTCTGAGAAGATACAAGGTAAAATTTCAATTCTTTTGATTCTGTTGATATTTGTTTTGTGTCCCAGGATATGATCAATTTTGGAGAATGTTCCATGGGGTGATGAGAAGAATGTATATTCTTTATCTTTGGGGTGGAGTGTTCTATATGCGTCTATCAAGCACAGTTGTTCTAGAGTCTCATTTAAGTCTCTTATATCCTTGTTTAATTTCTGTTTAGAGGATCTGTCCAGCTCTGTAAGAGGAGTGTTAAAGTCCCCTGTTATGATGGTATTATCAGATATCATATTGCTCAGACTGAGTAAGGTCTGCTTCAAGAATCTGGGAGCATTTAAATTGGGTGCATAAATATTTAGAATTGAAATGTCTTCTTGTTGTATTTTTCCCTTGACCAATATAAAGTGACCATCTTTGTCTTTTTTGACTTTAGTTGCTTTAAATCCACATGTGTCTGAAAATAAGATTGCAACTCCTCTTTTCTTCTGAATTCCATTTGCCTGAAAAATTGTCTTCCAACCCTTGACTCGGAGCTTTAATTTGTCTTTTGAAGCCAGGTGTGTTTCTTGCAGACAGCAAATGGATGGCTTGTGTTTTTTAATCCAGTCAACCAATCTATGTCTCTTCAGTGGGGAATTCAAGCCATTAACATTTATTGAGATAATTGACAAGTGTGGTAGTATTCTATTCGTCTTATTTTGTGAGAGTCCATTGCTTAGTTTTATCTTTTGCATCAGTGTGGAGGTTAGGTTCTGTCCTTTAATTTCTGAGTTCTTACTTTGCTGCTGATCCATTGTGGTGGTCAGTGTGCAGAACAGGTTGAAGTATTTCCTGTAGAGCTGGTCTTGTTGTGGCGAATTTCCTCAATGTTTGTATATCCGTAAATGATTTGATTTCTCCGTCAATTTTGAAGCTTAGCTTAGCAGGGTACAGAATTCTGGGCTGAAAATTGTTCTGTTTAAGTAGATTAAAGGTAGATGACCATTGTCTTCTTGCTTGGAAAGTTTCATTAGAGAAGTCTGCGGTCAATCTGATGGATTTGCCCCTGTAGGTCAACTGGCACTTACTCCTGGCAGCTTGCAGAATCTTTTCTTTTGTCTTGACTTTGGACAGGTTCATCACAATGTGTCTTGGAGAAGCTCGGTTAGAGTTGAGGCGACCTGGGGTCCGATATCCCTCTGAAAGCAGTGTGTCAGAATCTTTGGTGATATTTGGGAAATTTTCTTTTATAATATTCTCTAGTATGGCTTCCATTCCTCTGGGGCATTCTTCTTCCCCTTCTGGAATTCCTATAACTCGTATGTTGGAACGCTTCATAAAGTCCCATAATTCTGACAGTGAATGTTCCGCTTTCTCTCTCTTCTTTTCTGCCTCTTTTACTATCTGAGTTATCTCAAAAACTTTGTCTTCTACCTCTGAAATTCTTTCTTCTGCATGGTCTAACCTGTTGCTGATACTTTCCATTGCATCTTTAAGTTCCCTGATTGACTGTTTCATTTCCTTCAGCTCTGCTATATCCTTTTTATATTCTTCATATCGTTCATCTCTTATTTGATTCTGTTTTTGAATTTCCTTTTGGTTATTTTCCACTTTATTAACAGTTTCCTTCATTGTTTCCATCATTTCCTTCATTGTTTTCAACATGTGTATTCTAAATTCCCTTTCTGTCATTCCTAACATTTCTGTATAGGTGGAATCCTCTGCAGTAGCTACCTCATGGTCCCTTGGCGGGGTAGTTCTGGACTGGTTCTTCATGTTGCCTGGAGTTTTCTGCTGATTCTTCCTCATGGGTGATTTCTTTTATCTGTTTACTTGCCCTAATTTTCCTTTCAATTCCTCTTGCTCTTTAAGTTCTTGTGCCTGTGGACTAAGGGTTACAGGACCAGAAGGGTGAGAAGATTTAAGAGCAAAAAAGCGATGAAAGAAATGAGGACCGAGTGATAAGAAAAAAAAAAAATGAAAAAAAAAAGAAAAATAGAGAAAGGAGAGTGGTTGGGTGAAAGGAATATTGACAAAAAGAAGAGAGGCACAGAAAGAGGGAGACAGAGCAATATAGGTGTACAGTAGGGTACTTTGATACAACCTTTTAAAAAAAACACCTTCTGGGGGTGCCAAGTGGGGTGGTTCCCTTGAGGTCAGCAGCTCTTTGCTAACCTGATCAGACACAGTACCCCACCTCCACCAAGTAGAGAGGAAAGACAAAAATGCTATAAATCAAACCAAAACAAGCAAACAGAAAACTTTACGGGATAAAATTGGCTGGAAAAACCAAATAATAGTGGTAGAAACACTAACAAAAATGAAGTTCTGATTATTGAAATAGGCAGCAATGGGAAATTATAATTAAACTAGAAAAATTGAGAAAGAAAAAGGATCTGTATGGAAAAGGTTGAACTTAAAAAACAAAACAACAATCTAGAATGTCAAAATAAACAAAAAAAACAACCAAACCAAAAAAAAAACCAAACAAACAAACAAAAAAAAACACACACGCAACCAAAAACAAAGCAGTATGTATATGGAATTGAATATTGTCTGGGCAACACGTGGTCTTCTGGGGTATGAGATGTTAATCACAGTTCTGATACGACTGGAGGCTGCTAGTTTCTCGAACCCCAGCAGGTAGACACCCTAAATCTCTCTTCAGCCCACTTAAAAGGCACTTTGAACTTGTTCACTTACTGAGCAGAAGCTTTCTCAGGGAAGTGCTTGTTGCTGGAATCACTGCTGAAGTGGCTATCCACTTACCCTGTGTGTCAAAACTGGTCTCCCTCTGCCCCCGAGGGTTAGGGCTGCAAGGCGGCTCAGACCCCGCCCTTAGGCTACTTGGTCGCTGGGTTACCAGCTCCCACCCAATTCCAGCTCTGCGACCCTGAGGGCGGAGCTTGCCAGGGCAGATCGCTCACAATGTCTGCCTGTGACCCAGAGCCAAACTCTATTAGCTCCGTCTGGCTCAGCGGCTCAGACTGGGGCCCTAGACAAAGGCCAGAGTTCTCCGCACTCCCGCTCAGGCTCTCCCCAAGGCAGTTCAGCTGAGTGCCAAGTCCAAAGACACCAAAACAGTTCACAGGTAAGGCCTTTCTGGTTTGCAGTCTCGCTGCTACTGAACTTACAGTTGCGGGCGGGTTTAGGCGGATTGAACACACGCGACCACTTGCCGGTTTTCCACTGTTTTAGTCCTCCTCTTGGGGTCCAGAAGTCTCTCGCTGACTCCCTGTATCCTCTCAGGGGTGATGATAGGCAGATCCCACCAGCCAGAGATGCCTGGAGTCCTATATCCCCAGACTCACGGTGCCCAGATGCAAGGAAGCTGTTACTCGGCTGCCATCTTGCTCCACCCTCTAAGCCATTAATTTTTAAAAGACATTCACCAGCAAGCTCAAAAGTCACCCACCTGGCCAAGATTTAGGTTTAATCAACAATGGATTACCCTTGGAAGCAAAGAGGCAATAGATCACGAATTCATAATTCGGCTATTATTCTGCAACTGTGGCTAAATTTGTTAATAAAAAAAAATTCATGGAACTGTCTGTGGCCAGGTTTCTTGGGGCATATCTGACTCTATTGCACCCTCATGAAAGAGATCCTAATCTCAGGTTGCAGGTGAGGAAATTGTGGCCAAAGAGATGAATGCGCTTTGCCCCATATCACACAACTGGTACAAGGCAAAACCAGGGGAGGAGGCAGGCTACGCTCGATGGAGACCTTTTAACATGAAATGTTCCATCTTTACCAACAGCACACATAGATTATTTGCAAGTCATGAGTTTTGAATGAAAAAATCCAAAGGACGCGAACACCGGTGCCTAGAGCCGGATGTGGTCCAGACACTCAGAATTGTCACCAGGCCCTCTTGCCAGCCCCTGACCAGGGAATGGCCTGGGGAGATACAGCCATGGGTGGCTGCTCACTGGCAGGTGTCCTGAATCTATAGACGAAACTGCAATTTACAGCGAAGCCAGAAGAAACTGGTTTCTTCCGAGCCTGAGTCCTTTTTCCATCTCCTCAGGTCTCTTCCCAGACAGCCTTTGAGGCTGTCTTGACCAGTGGCCAAGGACAATCAGGATATCTCAGGAGCATCAGAATGAAAAGCAGAGTAAGGGCAAGAGCATTTGAGCTTTCAGTGGCAAATGCCTTTCTAAGTTTAGGGCCAGAGAAGAAGTTGTTTCTACTCCTAGACAACCTATTGCCTTTTACCCTGGTTTCCTGGAAACTAAAAAGGGAGAGCCACCCCTAATTATTACAATTCATCTCAGCACGTATTTCATGATGTAGGTTGGTATATTATTTCTGCTCTCTCCTCACTCATCACTCCAGCCTAGGAAGGAAGAATTAGTATCTCCATTTTAAAAATGAGAAAACAGAGGTTTAAGGAAATGAGATGACTTGTCCTAGTTGTTTCTAACCACAGTTTCTCTAGTCACCAAGCCCCTTCTCTAGCCACCATGCACATGGCCCTTTCCTCAGAGCAACCAGCATGGCCTTCTAAAACCATAGGTCACCCATATTCCTCTATAGCCTGAGGCCCTCTCTCCATTGAATTCTCTTCCCAGTCAGAATAAAATCTGAGCCTCTCACCCTGGTCCCCAAGGTCCTCTGTGATCTGCCTCTGACTGGTCCCTTCCCATGGCTTCCCACCTGGCATGCTCCCTCCCCCTCACCAGGCTCTAGCCACTCAGCCCTCTTTCTGGTCCTTGACTCTACCAGCCTTATCCTCACTTCAGCTTTTGCCTCTCCATTGCTTCCCACTCTGGGAAAGCTCTTTGTCTGGAACTTTGCATGGCTGGCTTTTCCTCACCATCTATCTATATTTTACCAAGTAAACTGTGTTCTCACGTATAATGCACATCCACATTTTGGGCCCAAACTTTCAGAAAAATACCCCTCAAGAGGGTGGCCGGCTCTTGGCTGGGAGAGACCCATCTGGGAGAGCTACCGCTATCCTGGTGAACAAGCAGATCACACCACCCTCCTGCAGCCACCCACTCTCTGAAGGCTACCCCTTCCGTCTCTCCTGGGAGCCCTTGCCTCCCTGCCACATCAAGAGTTACAACCAAGATGCCATCTATGTAGCTGGTGGGGCCAAAGCCTCCAAGGCCACTCTGCCCATGGATAGCCAGGTGGCTCCATGGGGACTGCACAAGGCTCCTGGTCCCCTCCACGTGGCTGGGCTTTGGGCCTTGGGCCTCAGCCCTCATGCCACCTGGCTTCAGTCCGCTGTGCCAGCCCTGCCACTGCTCCCTTGCCTGATCGTGCACTCAGTGGAAGCTGCTCTGGCTTACTCCCACAAGATGCCAGATCCTCCCACACTAGAATCCCATGCTCCCAGTGGGCCTAGGCAGGAGGCCATGGTCATCCCAGGAGGTCCACTGGGGTCCCCCAGCTCTTGAGCTATTTTACCCTTACTAATGCCCATCTTTATTTTTCCCTCAAAAATTTGAGCCAAAAATTGCACATTATACACAGCAAAATCCAGTAAGTCCCATCTTACATGTCACCTCCTTAGAGAAGCTCACCTAAGCTGGCCTGCTGGTCATTCCCTGTGCTATCATCTGTCATCATTTTATCCTTGCTTTGGTCCCCCTCCCAGGTGGTCTCTTGCTATCTGTGTAATGCGGTGTCCCTTCTACTACAGTACTTCATGGGGGCAGATAGACTGAGACTTACTTGCCTCTGAGTGCCTGGAACCCGGTGGGAGCTCAACAAAGGCCTGTTGAGTAAATGAATCAATAAAGGAATAATTTGCTGGGACCCAAATAGCTATAGTGTAACTCTCTACCCTGAAGCCAATGTGACTCCAAGTCAAGGAATATGCCTTATGTATTTCACAAGGAGCAGGCAGGAGTCTGCTGCATCTCAGGGTCAGTAGCTAAGTCCAAACCTCCCAGCCTTGATCCAAACAATGAGTGATGGAATAGATGGGGATGTCAGCTGGGAGTTCAAGGACAGCTTGCAGCCCTATGTGTGAGTACTTCTCACTCTAGGAAGGCAGCACTTGGCCAGCAGGACTGGGCTGGCCCAGTGTAGTGGGCAATGGTATGGCCAAGGGTCCCCAAGATCAGCTTAATTAGCAGACCTAGTGAGTAACAAAGACAGCTGCATCAAAAATGCACAAAGGGCTCAGCACCCATAGCTCACAGGGTGCCGGCCACATATACTGGGGTTTGCGGGTTCAAACCCAGCCCAGGCCTGCCAAACAACAATGACAACTACAAAAAAAACAGCATTGTGGCGGGTACCTGTAGCCCCAGCTACTTGGGAGGCTGAGGCAAGAGAATCACTTACACTTAAGAGTTTGAAGTTGCTATGAGCTGTGACACTATGGCACTCTACCAAGGGTGACGTAGTGAGACTCTGTCTCAAAAAAGAAAAAAATGCACAAAGGAATCACAGGGTTAGGTCCCAAAATCAAAAGGAAGGGAGATTTGCAAGGCTCTGAAATTCCTAAGACAGTAGATGGGTTCAGAACAAGTGAGCTGTAGGTATTCACACTAATGTGAGTCCTGGTGCCTGGTGACTAGGCCATTCAGGGTCAGACTTGACCTTGTAGCCCCAGCCAGCCTTAGAGGATTGCTCCCTGGACACACAATGACAGGGTTGACCATGAGCTGCCAGGACTGAGATGGGAGCTCTGAAGTCCAAAGTGAGCCAAGCCAAACTCACAGGGGACCAGGGCTTGAGAGGTCTGCCTGGGCTGGGCCAGAGACCAAAGCCAGGTTCCAGTCAGAGTAAACAGCAAGTCAGGGTGAGAGCCCACTCAGGAAGCAGGGCCATGAGCAAATCCAAGTGCAGCCAGGGAAATCCAAGTGCACAGGCAGGCAATGGACACCAGGAGATTTGAGCCTGTTATCTGATGGAAATCAGTGCTTCCTCAGAAGGCCCAGCTCAGGAACCATGACCTCACCAGCCTCGGAGATGGGCATCTGACTGGAAGCTTGGGACAGAGACTTGGGCGGGAGTCTGTTTGAACTTCCTCAGCCCTGTATCTGAGGAGGGAATTAAATCATTCTGTTCTACTAGGGCGTTTCATTGACTTCTGGCAAAACACGATGTCCCGCTTCAAAGGGAAGGCAACACACAGGCTTAGGAGGCTCGTTGGACATCAAAGGGCTATTAGAAAACAGCATCCTGATGAGCTAATTGCAAATGCAGCCCAGGCAGATGGAGCACATTTGCCCAGGAACATATGGGCTCACACATCTAGGGAGAGGGTGCCGGGGACAAGATGTGTGCTGAGCTTTGGTGGACCCAACATGTTTGCAAAATAATTCAAGATGTTGCCTCAGCCTGGCTGCTCTCAGCTCCACTGCCCTTCCCTCTGCTCCCCTCCAGCATTCCATCAAGCTAGGGAGAGGCTGAAGGGGACAGAGAAGGATCCTGGTGCCTTTGACAAAGGAGGCCCCTAGGGATCAGGGGGAAGACTGGGCCCCACAGACCAGAACATTGTCTCCTAAGTCACGAGGACATTTGGATGGAGAAAGTCTTCTCCTGACTCCCAGAGGCCCCTTAAGAATGTGCTCTGGATTGGGCGGCGCCTGTGGCTCAAGGAGTAGGGCGCCGGTCCCATATGCCAGAGGTGGTGGGTTCAAACCCAGCCCCAGCCAAAAAAAAAAAAAAAAAGAATGTGCTCTGGATAAAGAAAAGGAAAAGCGCTGCCAGTGGTCACCAGGACAGACCATCCTCCGTGCCACCCTTGGGGGTCCTCAATTTCATTCATCACATTGGAGTGTGGGACCCCCTGACATAGTGAAAGAAGTCCCTTCCAGCTCCAGCATTACTACATGCCCAGGATCCTTGAGACTGTCCAGCCCATCCTTGGGTCAAACCAGTGGAGGGGGCATATCACCAGCCCCTCACCCACCATGCTAAAATGAGCAACTCTGCTTTTATCTAGTTTATATATCAAGAACATATGTAATGTGTTACTTAGTTCAATATAAACATTTCACATTGTATATCGAAGAGTACCCTGAACCCCATAAATGCATCAATGTGCAAAGTTATGATTTAATAAAAAATAATTAAATAAAAAATAATGCAACAACAACAAAAAAGGACATATGTAAGATTTTCCTTGAAAAAAGGACTACTTGTGTGAAAGAACCACCTCGTCTTACAAGTGAGGAAACTGAGGCAAGACAGGTGAGACTGAGCAGGGATATGCAGCAAGAAAAGGGTGGGACCGAGGCTGGTGCCCAGCACCACCCCCCATGCTCTGGCCACCTCACCAGGCTGCCCACACCACATCAGGCTCAGATCCTCAATACTAGAATACCGGGCAGGTGCCCCAGGCCCACAGCCAGGACCCAGCTTCTCTGGGCCCCCTGACACCCAGGTCTTGAGGGGTGAGCCTTTATTGAAAGGGTGTCCTACCTTAGCAATCTGAGGGCACCTCCACGTCAGACCTTCCCACCCCTTCCCAGGCTTGGCCAATGAAGGCCTAAGGAAGCTTCTGAGGAGGAAGGTAGAAGATACTCAGGACCAAACACCACGTGAGATTAACATTGACTCTGCTGCCTCTTTTAGAATAGCAAGCTGGGGGGGTGGGGCAGAGCTTGGGTGGGAGTCTTGGGGTGGCATCAAGGAGGGGGAATTAGAGGAGTTGCACAGGGCCTTGGAAGTGACCTTGTCCTGCTTGTTCATTGCACAAATGGGGAACCCAAGATAGAGAGGGCAGGACATGCTTCCCAAGGGTTGCAGCAAGGCAGCAACTGAGTCCTTCCCTGATGAAAGCAGTCCAAAGACTTTGGGCCCTCAGGGTAGCCTAGTCTCTAGCCTCCCCTGCTCTTCCTTCTTCCTCACTCCCAGCCGTTGATCAGAATCCTGGCCACTTCCTTCCTTCTGATCACAGTCACAAGTGATAACTTATTTGTGGTTCTTTTATTAATTCTCATCTCCCCTGTCTCAGATTTGAACTTCATGTGGGCAAGAGTTGCTATTCTTTGCTCATTGCTGAATCCTCAGTGCTCTATATTTGATTTATGAATAAATATATAACAGCTCTGTCTGACTTCAAAGCCTGCCCTGTCTCCTGTCTAACTGTATAACTCCACTGGGAAGCCTCCTACCCAGCACTGAGGCCATTCATGACCTAATCCAAGTCTCTTCTGTCCTCTTTGCCCACTACTCCCTTCATTCTTGCCACCACTCCACACACTCCCCAGACTCTGGACAAAGTACACCACTACTCTAGGAAACCTTGCCCTCACATGCCTGGACAGCTTGAGACCTAAAACATTCCTTCCACCACCACTATTCTTTATCTAGATAACAGCATCCTATTGATTCTTCTGTACCCAGCTGCAATGTCCCCTCTCCTTTCTCTTTGGAGAGACTTCTCCCAGCCCAGGCTCTAGACAGCATAGATGGCTCCCTCCTTGGTTTGGTAGCCCTTGAAACAGTGTGACAACTAGGGTACTACAGAAGCATATATATTATCCTCAACTTAAAATGGCATCATGTCCTGATAAACCCACCATAAGTTGAAAGTATCATAAACTGAATATGCATTTAATACACCTAACCAGCCTACCTTAAATATGCTCACAGACTGACAATAGCCTCCAGTTGAGCAAAATCATCTGGTAATACAGTGCACTACTGCATATGGGTTGTTCACCCTCATGATCACATGGCTGACTGGGAGCTGTCATTCAGATGCCACTTCCCCTCCTTCCAAAACAGTATCATAGAGTTCCCTACTGAATGCATATTGCTTTTGCACAGTTACAAAGTCAAAAAAAAAAATCCTTAATCAACCCATCATAAGTAGGGGAGTATCTGTAGAAGATAAGAACTTGTTTCTATATCTGCTTCTACCCTGAGAGACTGACCCCTCCATAGGGGAGGAAGTGCTATTGCCCTACATCTGTGTCCCCAAATCTGGGATTCAATGAATGGAAAGTCTTGGGTCCCTTGGCTCCTAGTCCAGTGATTCTACCACATGTGCCTCAACTTCATAGCCTTCCATTCCATTCTAACATCTCTCTCGTTGTCCCTCAAGACATACCACCTCTGGAATTTTCTCCTGGCCTCCATATTCCCTACCGTCATCTCCATCTATCCTCCAGAAGGGTTCAATAGGGAAGCTCAGATGATTCCTGAAGTGGCAGGCTGATGCCTTTGAGCTTGGGCTAGTTATTCTCAGAGCTGTGTATTGGCTCACACCTAGAAAAGTGGCCTCCAACTGGTGGCCCACAGCCTAGACCTGCAGGTGAAACTTTTAAAAAGTTTCACTGTTCTGTTTGGCTCATGCAATGCCCTTAAAAATCAGTACATTTTACATGTAAACACAAATTTACAGTTTCTCCCCAAAAAGTAAAATATCAAAGCTTTCTGGAGGCACCTTCTCATGGGGGATTGATTGGTAGGAACTAGTGGCAGCTGCCCCTTTAAAGAATGCTTTGGGAGGCTGCTCCTGAATCAGATGTTTAGGAGCCCATAGCCTCTCTTCTTCTCTCATATGAACACACACACTGAGGCACAGTGCAGTGGAACCCATCAGCCCATCAGTTGATCCTATGTACAACAGCATCTCCTTGTGGGTATGGGGAAGGGAAGACTCTGCAGAGAATGGGAGAAACAACATAAACTTGTGTGGGGAAATAGGAATGAGTGTGCAGGGCAGGAACACACTCATCCAAAGGAAGCCAAGCTGCAGTAGGAGACGAGAGCAGACAGGTGAGTTCCGGGTTCCAGCTGAACTTGAATGGCAGCCCAGTCCACACAGACTCACCCCCTACCTCCTCCTCCATGAAGACAAGGTCTGACTCTGCCCTGTACCGCCAGGAGCACAGCCATACTGACAGCTCCTGATAAAATGCTAACCCTAGCCATTGTCCTGATCACTGCCTTGCATTGAAGGTTGTCTGTCTACCAGGTATTGTGTGGAATTTAGTTTGCAAACAGTACTGCATATAATCCTCACTGCTCCATGGGTAAGCATGATTACAACGAGGGTCAGAAGGGTTAAGCAGTCTGCCCAAGGTCCCTCAGCCAGTGAGCAGCAGAGTCAGGTCTGCCAGGTCCAAGAGAGGGCGTGCCACCAGGAATCAAAGCCCTCTCACCGTCTGCTTCACTTTGCAATCTCCCCGGATAGATCCCCTGGAGAACAAACCCATCCCTGGCTACTCCAGCCTCCAAACGCAGAGGAGTGGGTTTGAAAAGTGTGAATGGAAGGCCTCAATCTGTGAAGTGGTTATGTGTGTGCACAGCTGCGTTCTAAAGAGGGGCTGGGGCACAATCCTGACTACTCTGTGCATCTGCTTCCTCCTTATAAAGTACGGGTAATAACAAGAAAAGCAACAACTCTAATAGCACTTTCCTTTGTTGTCTGGACAGAGGAGGAAAGTGCTTTGGACAGTGCCAGCACACAGTGAGAACTTTGCTCACAGAGTGCTGTCCTTTCCTCCCTCCTCTTCATCCACAACCTGCCTTTTCATTTCCCCTGGAAACTCGGCAGGGGAGGGGAGCTGGCTTGGCTCCCTGGCGTTTCTCTGCTCTGTTCCAAGAAGCCCCAGCTGGCTGCACCAGCGGCCTCACAGCTGTGCCTCATCTTGTGACAAGGCCTGACCCAGGGAGTGGGGCCAGCCTGGCCCTGTGGTCAGGGAGAAACTGGTCAGCTCCCAAGCAATGCTCTGCTCTGAATGTGCTCCTGACCAAATGGAGTAGTGCCCTCAGAATGCCCTGAAGTCACTTCATGACCTGCATGCAGTCCCCCAATCCCAGGTCCCTCCCAACCCTTCAAAGACAAGAGGGGAAATAAAAGGTAGTGAGGGTCAGAACTCTCAGGTTCAAAGACCTAGAGAAGGTCAGGGACATAGGGCTTCAAGTGATGGACAAGTCAAAGCATTTCTCCACACCTGTGGGAAACAGAGAGCGGAAGCATCCAAGGTCATAGAACAGTAGCAGCGATCGAGGGTGTTTTTAAAAGGAAAGAAAGTAACTTCATAGATATTTTGGAAAGAGAAAAAAGAAGTGTCCCCAATGAACCTCTAATCCCAGGTTTGCAAATCCAAATGCTGACAAGGTACCTTAAGTGGGTAAAAAGGCAGGTAGGGACTTTGATGGTCCAGAAGCACTTGCCCCTCTAAAGGGAGAAGCCTCTCCTCAGGCCCAGCCGCTCTTTATAGCAGTTTTATGGAGGTATAATTTATATGCCATAGAGCTCACTCATTCATTTAAAGAATCTAATTCCATGTCTTTCAGTATATTCAGAGTTGTGTAGCAATCACCACAATCGAATTTTACATCACTTTGTCACCCCAAAAGGAAACCCCATGTCCATTAGCAGTCACTTGTCATTCCCCAACCTGCTGCCACCGGCCCTAGGCAGCCACTAATCTATTTTTTGTCTCTATAGATTGCCTATTCTGGCCATTTTGCGTAAACGAAATCACACACCAATGGAGACTCGCTTCTTTGACTTACCAAAATGTTTCTGAGGTTCATTCGTGTAGTAGCGTGTGTCAGACCTTCATTTCTTTTTACTACCAAGTAATACGCCATTGGATGGATATTCCCCCATTTTATGCGTCCATTTGTCCCCCGATGGACGTTTGCATTGTTCATAATTTTTTGGCTATGACTAAAAATGCTGCTGTGGTTATTTGTACTTAAGGTTTTCTCTTGCTTACATACCTAGGACTGGAATTGCCGGGTCATGCGATAACTCTGTATTTAATATTTTGAGGAATTGCGGTGTTTTCCAAAGAGGCTGCACCATTTTACATTCCCACGACAGTAAAGGAGCCTTCCTTCCTCCACATCCTTGCCAGCCCTTGTTACTGTCTTTGTCATTATAGGCAGCCAGTGGCTGTGAAGCAGTATCCCATTGTGGTTTTGATTTGCATTTCCCTTATGACTAAAGATGGTGAGCATTTTTTTAGGTGTTTATTGGCCATTTGTGTATCTTCTTTAGAGAAATGTCCATTCAAATTCTTTGCCCATTTTTTTTAACTGGTTTATCTTTTTATCATTGAGTTTGAAGATTGCTTTATATATTCTGAAGACAAGCCCCTTATGAGATGTATTATTTGCAAATATTTTTGTAATTCTGTGTGTTATCTTTTCACTGTCCCGGTGGTATCATTTGCAGCACACAAGATTTTAATTTTGAGGACGTCTCATATTTGTTTTCATCCCTTATGCTTTTGGTGTCATATCTAAGAACTTTGGCCAAATCTGAAGTCATGAAGACATATACCTATGTTTTCTTCTAAGAGTTTTATAGTTTTAGCTCTTATATTTAGGTCTTCAATTAATTTTGAATTAATTTTATATGTAATGGGAGATAGGGATATAAATGTATTCTTTTGCATCAGCATCTGCTGAAAAGCCTACTCTTTCACCATTTTACTATCCTCACCCCTTTGTTGAAAATGCACCCTAGACCATAAATGTGAAGGTTTATTTCTGGACTCTCAGTTTTAGTTGTGTGCCAGGACCATCTTGTTTTGATTATCATAGCTTTGCAGTAACTTTCGAAACCTGGAAGGTGCATACTCTGACTTTATTCTCTTTCAAGTTCAAGCTGGTTATTTTCAGGCTCTTGACCCAGATAAATTTTAGGATCAGCTTCTTAATTTCCAGATCTGACCACTTTTTGCCACATGAGAACATGGGACTATTTTTCCTAAGTCTTCTGATACTTCAAGAGAAACCAAAATTGTGAGTTTTTTAAATATAAAACATCCTGGCTTGAAAGCACTATTTAGGTCAAACAAAATAACTTGTTTAGGCCAAATCTTCAGGCCACTGGTATACAAGCCCAGCTTTAATCCAAGGTCCCAGATTTTACAAATGAGAAACGAAGGTTCCCCAAGAGAAGGTTAATTTCCCAAGAAAAGTCACAGAGCAAGTAAGTTATAGAGGTGGGACTGAGACCTAGAAGTTTGGCTGCAAGAGCAATGCTTCCTGCTTCCTCCCCTCCAAGCAAGGTCAGGAAGCATGCTCTACACCCGACACGTGCACCCAGGGAGGTTTGGGACCAGAGGCTCTTCTCCTTTCCTGTCAGTACATGGATGCTGGGCTTCCAAGACACTGGTGGCTTTTTAATCTCAAGCTGAGGCCCAAATCCTAGCACTGCCACAACCCTGAATATGTAGACCCCAGTGTGTTGCACCAGCTCCAGCTCGTAGCCCAGAAAGACAAGGCCCCCTCTGCAACTCTCTCCTGCCACATGTGGCAGGGAGTCTGAGTGGAAGAATAAGCTGCCACCTCCTCTTCAGGCTTCCACAACCCCATTTTAGGAAGAGAGAGAAAAAAATCAGCAGTAGTGAGGAAGGCTGCAGCCTCCACAACGTAATTTGGAGCAGGTAGAGTTAGAGAAAAGAATTTGTCAGATTGGAAGCTTGGTGTGTCATGTGGGTTGGAGCATGGGGCTGGGGACTGCGGGCTGTGGCCCTGCTCCTGCAATTAAGATGATAGCATCGGGACTGCAGTAATCCTCGGGGTCATAAACTGTCACAAGGCGCCTCTTCAGCAGTGTGAATCCAGTAGGCAGCTGGTCATAATTTTTCTGAGGCTGCCTTTTTGCCTTATTTTTTTTTTTTTTAAGACAACGATGCCAGCTCTAATTTTACTGCAAGGTGGCAGATTTTCATTTCATACTCTCTGTAAAGATTGATTCACTGGAGTGTAAAAAAGGGAGAAAAAAATACACACACACATACCATGTCCCACATTCTCCCTTCCCAATCAGTTCTGAGAAATCAAATATTACAGCCTAGTGATTTTTAGGGATTTTTCTTTAAATAGTTTCTTTTTTATTTTATTTATTTATTTTTTTGCTGTTTTAATTAAATCACAGCTGTGTACATTAATGCGATCATGGGGCACCATACACTGGTTTTACAGACCGTTTGACACATTTTCATCACACTGGTTAACATAGCCTTCCTGGCATTTTTTTAGTTATTGTGTTAAGACATTTAGATTCTACATTTACTAAGTTTCACATGTACCCTTGCAAGATGCACCGCAGGTGTAATCTTACCTATCACCCTCCCTCCGCCCATCCTCCTCCCTCCCTTCCCCCCTCCCCCTATATAGTTTCTTTTTTAAAAGCCACTGGTATTAGGATTCATAGAATCCTAAAAAGGAACAGTGAGAAGAGTCCTTGGAGCTTATTTCACCCAAACCCCCGACCCACCCCTACGACGGTAGAGTTAAGGACACTAAAAGCCAGAGAAGAGACTTTCCTGGTGTCGCACTATTTGTGACCAAGCCAACCTGAGAATGCAATTTTAATATGCACAGAGCATGTAAAACCTGTACACCCCTTCAGATGTCATCAACTCTGGAACTTTTTATTTTATATTATAACATGGGGCCGAGGCCCAGAGAGGGGAAGGGACGTGCCCAGGTCCACAGGAAGCAACATGGCAGCTCTCATAGTACCACAGGCTGGTCGATGCCTAATCCACAGATTGCCCTGCTGAACTGGGGGAGCCCACAGCCTCAGGAGAGGAGGTGGGGCGGATGGAAAAAAGGGAGGCCAACTTGAGCAGCTCAGAGGGACACTGTGACAATCAGACAGACCACTAACCCAGGTACCCTCCCTCTCTGTTCCCTTCCTTTGCCACCTCCCCCAGACAAGCCCACTGGTAACAGGCCAGGGCATCTGTCCCACACTAATATGTACCCAGGCTCATCAGGGGAGGGTAGCACACGTGATCAGCCCCAGGGAAGCTCCACATAGAGATAAATGGAAGACAGCAGGTGGCTCTGGGGAAGAAGAGACAGCCAGCAGGATCCAAGATTCCTAAAAGGCATTGCCATGCTTCTGCCACACTGGCAGTGGCAGAAAGACGTGGGCTCTATGGCCAATGAGTTGGGCAAAATTTAGCATTCAATAATCTCTGAGGTTCCCAAACACTGCAGAACGTGGGTCCACGGTGACCTAGAAGAAAGGATCTAGCGGAGTGCCACAGGGCTCTATTCTCCATCCACCCATGGCTATTGACAACTTGTAGCAGGTTCATGAACTGGCTCATAGGTGCACTAATCCAGGCGCATGGATAAGCAAGCGTGCAGGAGGGATGTCAGCTTTGGGGTTCAACAAGCATTTGTCAAGAGTCCCAGGGGAGGAAGAGGAAAAGATACAGTGGGACCACTGAAGCCAGGCCTGCCCCCACATGCTGCCTTTGGAGCCCAAGGGATTATAGCATCAGAGTGGCATGATACAAACACTAGGGCCCCCGTGTGAGGGTCCAGTGCAGGGAGAAAGGTATTGAGCTTGGGATGAGCCAGTGCCAGCACTAAGCCAGTCACAATATCCATGTCCTTTGCACACCCTACTCTCTCGCCATGACGGTGAAGGGACTCCAGTTCCGGGTGCTAAAAGATGATCCTGGCCTAGAGCTGGGGGAGCCACCCACAAAGGAGTGAGAAGGAGCAGGTCGCAGGAGCTGCTGCTGCCACCACCCACTGCCCCTTGCTGCAAAGAGCTAGAAAGCACAGAGGCCCTGTGACCCTGTAAGATGGGGGCACCCAGGTGGCACCCCATGGCAGCCAGCTCTGGGCATGGCGAGAAGCTCCCAGCTATGCCACCCCAAAAGCTCTTCTTTAACCCTGCCAGTGCCAGCCCCCATCTCCAGCATGCCAATCAGTCCTGAGCACCACCACTCTCCCCAGCCTTCATCTCAGTCTGCCTCCTCCAGGAGGCCCATATGAACCCCAATACTTTACTCTCCTCAGATTGAGGTAGCCCCAACTTACTTGGTGTAGATCTTTCTTGTGCCTAGTGACGGCACTTAGGGGTCCCATACAATCTTAGGGGGTCCTGCCCTATCTCCAGGGAGTATTTATCACTCCTTTAAGTCCCTGGGCCAGACCTTCCTCATCCACCACCAGCGTGAGGCAGTGTGGACTCTTTCTGCCCAGACTGGGTGCCCTGTGATTTATCTATTCCATGATGAGCTGTATGCCAGGCCCTGAGCTAGATGCTGGGGATGTCCCAGTGAACAAGACACCAGAGGGCAGTGACAATGCAAGGACTATTCCTGGGAAGGCAAACTCCAAGGCCAGGGTAGCATCCACATGGCAAGGGCACTTATCTTGCACCAGAGGCATCCGAGAGGGCTTCCTGGAAGAAGTGGCGTGTGCACTGAGACCTAAAGGATGAGCAGGAATTAGCCAGGTGAACAGAGAGTATGTGTGTGTGTTGCAAATATATGATATCTATTTTTTGAATTCCTACTTTGCACAAGATACTGGGGATCAGCAGCAGACAAGACCAACACAGTTCCTACTCTGATGGACCTTAGAGCTTGGCATGCAGGCTGATGTGATGTGAATAATTACAATAACATCAAATTACAGCTGTGCGAGACCGAAAGGTCCAGAACATTGAGAACACAGAATGAGAAACTTGGGCTGAGCTGCAGATGGAGACAGACATCTCCGGAAAGGTGAATCTCAGCTGAAGTTTCAAGGAAGAAGAGAGGTCCTCTGGGCAAAAGAGCCTGCAGAGGGAAAAAATAGAATTTCAGCCAGAACAACCTGTGTAAATGCCTTGAGGCAGTGAGGAATTTAGTGCCTTAGTAGACCTGAAGATAATGAGTAAGACAGAGTATTTAGGGCATAGAGGCAATGTACTAATTACCCTTCATTACTATGACTACCATTGTACAAGGATTCTTCAGATTCTCAGGTTATCATCTTTCTTCCTCACATTATTACAGGTAATGGCAGAACATTCTCCCCATTTTACAGGTAAGGAAACTGAGGCTCAAAGAGCTGAAGCCTAATGCCCAAGGTCATGCAGCTGGCACCACATATCTTGATTCAAAGTCTGACCCATGTGACTCTGAGGGAACCTCCTCACTGTCCTCCTCGTGGCTGTGACATGTGCCAGTGTCACTCCTTCTCTTACTGTAGGTGTAGGGTCACGTGACTCAGGCCAAGCACAGCCCCGTGGCCTGCAGATGCCTGTCCAGTTTGGGAAGGTGTCTTGGCTCTTCACAGCTCCAGCTGTACCCAGGAACATGCTCACCGCGCCTTGGATCTAAATGCTAATTGCCCATAAAGTTTTTCGTCTCAACAGATCCCAGCTGTGACCTGGAGGGAAGGCGGCTGAAAAGAGAGGTCATTAAAATGTGGAATTTGGAAATGGCCATCTCCTTCAAAAACAAAAGCTTGTTTTTGCCACAGGCATCTCAAGAGCCTCTTGTCTCCTCAGTCAGCCTCCAGAGTGCATGTTCCTTGTCAACTGATTCTGTCTTCATCGACAATTCAATTGGCCCAAATTACATTATGTATGTAAATTTCCATCTGAAAATCAGCACGGCTTGGACATCACTCTCTGCACTGCTGCCCGGTCGTCCAGGCCCACTGTCTGTATACTGAGGGAGGTTTCCCAGGCCCACTGTCTGTATACTGAGGGTGGTTTCCCAGGCCCACTGTCTGTATACTGAGGGAGGTTTTCCAGGCCCACTGTCTGTATACTGAGGGAGGTTGCCTGTGGGGACCAGGAGGTAAATCTGAGAGCAGGGCGTGCTGAGCCACAGAGTTACACTGTCTCTAGGCAGGGGGCAAACCAGGCTCTAGGTCCAAGTTGGGTTTCAACCATCAATTTCTAAAGAAAGCAAACTGGGTGAGCACCTGCAGCGGAGCCCCCAGCCTCTGACAGGAAGCACAGGCAGGATCTGGTGCCATTGGGGCTGTCTACCAGGAAGGGTGTGTGTGTGATGGACTAGAAAAAGCATGGACTCTGGAGCCAGACTGTTGAGTTCAAATCCCAGCTCTGCCACTTTTCTGCTATGTGACCTTGGGCAGGTTGTTTAACCTCTCTCAGCCGCACTTTTCTGTAGAATGGAGAGTGGAGTGGCATCTTTCACATAGGGTAGTCATGAGGACTGGAGGATGTGAACTAGAGCAGTGCTGAGCACCATGTCAGCATCTGCTGTCATCATCGTCGCTACCACTACCACTTTGCTCTGCAGCATGCTAGAGCCCGCCCACTGGTAAAATGCCACGTTGAATCCAATCAACATGGTGGGGCATGAGCTGGGAATGACCTGCATTCTCAGGCCCCCAGGTTGGGGTTGGAGTGAGGCAAAGGAAGTGCTTGCTTTGAGTGAAAAAATGCATCAAAAATCTCAGTAATCAAAATAAATAATATTTTAATGCAATATTTTTCAAAATCAAGATTCATGTTTTCAAAAATTCATGATGCACCAAGTATCAAAATTTAAATCCACTCAGTGGGTATGGTTCTTTCCTGAGCTAAAGAAAATCTTGACAGGCCCCACACTTTTTTCGTATGACCCTTTGTAATAAAAAGTCATCTGGGCTCACACACCTGTAATCCTAGCACTTTGGGAGGCTGAGGTGAGACGATCACTTGGGGCCAGGAGTTTGAGACCAGCTTGAGCAAGATCAAGACTTCCATCTCTACAAAAAGTAGAAAAATCAGCCAGGTATGGTGGCAGGCACCTGTAGTCCCAGGTACTCAGGAGGCTGAGGCAGGAGGATCACTTAAACCCATGAGTTTGAGGTTGCAGTGAGCTGTGATGACCCCACTGCACTCTACCCTGGCTGACGGAACAAAGCCCCGTCTCAGAAAAAAAGAAAAATTCACCTGGTCACTAGAGTAATCAAAAAGAATATCATTTCACTAATTAAAATTTCCAGTCCAATTAAGAGCACTCTCATTTCATTTCAGCCTGTACCTTCCTCCAGTGTGGCTGGGATGCAGCTGGCCTTCAGAGAGAAGGGCAGCTGGGCCCTCCTTTCCTGACTTCTGCCCTCCTCTTTCAATGCATGACCTTGGATACTGACCCCTCAGGGTGTAGCTCAGGGGGCCGGGATCAAGGACAGCACATGCAGCCTCTTGTGGCAGGGCAGCTAGCACCTGGCAGTGTCCTGTCTTGGGTTGGTGGACAAAATCTGGCTCTTTCTCCTTCAGGGCTGACATGGGGTTCCTGGGTGAGTTCTCTGCTGGAGGCTCCATCATCTCAGTTTTCGCTGGTCACCTCCAGATATTTCCTCAGACCCTAGGCATCTGGGGCTCATCTTGAGTCTACACTGCCCCTCTCGGCCTGCCCCTCAGACACAGCACCCCTACAAGCCCTTGCTGGCCAGAGAAGGCAGCTCGGCCTCCGTGAACTCTAGGGTCTTCTAACCACACCACTGTGCTTCAGATTTCTTGGGTAGACCATGGCAATGTGTCTGCCAAACTGGTCTGCCAAACTTCAGGCCACCCTTGTCCAACCGTCCCTGAAAGTTTCACTAGGCAGGAGGCAGAGCAAGTGGGAAGGAGAGGTAACCCATGCTGCTTTCCAGAAGAGCCTTCCTTTGGCCTTACCTTTACCTCTGCATGGGGGTGAGTGTTGAGCTGAGGGTCACGAAACTGCTGTCACCACCTCCCTTGAAGCTCAGCCAGGCTTGTCCAATGCCTTCTTTGGAATGGGAGGTTTCTCAGTATCACCTGCCTGCTCAGTATTGGCATCATCAACCTTGGGCAGCTCGGCCAAAACAGAGATGCGAAGAGAGGCGCCCACATTTTCCCCAGCCCCCACCACACACCCCCAGGCATAGCTGCTGCATCTGAGGACCCCAGAGGCAAATCCCCACCGCCTGTTGGTGCAGGGCTGAGATACAAACCTTTCCCCCTCCAGTCTAGGAAGGACGTTGATTACAATGGACAATGGGGTAAATCAATAGCTTCAAAGGGAAAAATGCAGGTGACAGTACATGGGAGTGGACAATCTTCAAAAAGGACACAACCAAGCCAAGTGTCTTTAGTAAGCACCTACTGCATGCCAAAGCCCCAGCAACTAATGAAAAGCCTGACCCTTGGGCTCAAGGCGTGTGGAAGCCGGGTGACACGAGGCACAGCAGTAGAGCACATAAAGGAGGGGCCCCACCTCGCCCCAGCCTTGAGGAAGGAGCAGAGAAGCTATCAGACATGTCCCCAGGCTTCAGGCATGGGGACAGAATGTCATAGGGAGGGTTTTCTGTGCCTTTCGTCTGGACACAGGCCCTTCCTTAACCAAATACACTGGCTATGTGATCCAGCATAAGACCATGCCAGAGCTGTGTGACTTTAAGCAGGTGTCTTGACCTTTCTGGGCCACTGATAATCCATTTTCACATGCTTGTGTATGAGGATGAGAAGAGCACTTCAAATCACAGGCCCATAAGGAAAGTAAATTAGATAACACATACCTGGGCCCAGATACGGTGTCTGGTGCATGCTCAAAAGTACTGTCGTATAGCCAAGCATGTCACAGGGCCTGTGCCACCAGAGGACAGGGACAGGGAACACTGAGCAGGCTGAGTCCTTCAGTGCCGCACTTCCTACAAAGGAAAGGAAAAGTAGTCCCAAGTGCTGACAGGTCAGGCATTCACTCAACAAATATACACCCAAGCACAAGGCCTGGGACCCGGCAGATGCTCCATAAACCTGGAGCCTCTAAGACCAATGAAATGAGAACAGTGGGAGCAGCCCTGCTCCAGAGGGGAGCTGACTGGAAAGGGGTTGAGGAAGCCTCCCAAAGAAAGTGTTATTCTGCCAGGAGTTGGAGAGTGAATAGAATTGGCAGGAGAATGAGATAAGGGAAAGCGAGGTCAGTCTGCCCAGGGTGGGGCTCAGAAAGCTCCCCCAGTGGGACGTTCCGGAGCAGCTCCAGGTTCTCTAGCCACGCAGGATGGCAGGATCACAGGGTTCTGCAGCCTTCTTTGCCTGCCTTCCCCATTGCACAGTGCACTCCTGAGAGCAGGACCAGATCCATCCCAGGCACCAGGACAGCCCCAGCACCCAGCTCCTTGCTGCCCCGTGGCAGGTGCCCAGTGAGCCTGTCTCTAACTGCTCCAGGCCTCCCACGCTGAGCTGCCGGGCCGTGTGCTGGCTCTCTCTGGGGCTCTAAGCCATCGACTCATTGGTCAGCCGTGTGAATGGAGCAGCCATTGTATGCCAGGCACTTTGCAGGTATGAAGATACGAGGCAGACAAGATAGTGCCTGCCACATGGCACTCAGTCTCCAGCAAGCCAAGGGTGATGCTGCCCAAACCCCCTCCAGTTGGCAAGGGCACCCCGGGCTTGCTGAGGCCTCGCAGCAGAGAATTTTAGAGTAAAGCGAAGAGGGACAGCAGAGCTGCAGATGGGAGTTGTGGGGGGACCAGACGTGGACTAAATCAACCTTGAGGGCTCTTTCAGCCCTGCAGTGAATTGAAGACAGCGTTCCATCCAGCGCAGCCAAAGCCTGCAAGATTCCAGCTCTAAGGAGCCACCCTAGGCAAGTCTCTTTCTCTGGACCAGCAAAATGCAAGGACTGGAAAATATGCCAGTGCCCTCTCGGCAGACATTTCCCAAGCTCCTGAGCTCACTTTAGGGAGAAGATGTCACCTTATCTTGACAGCACTTACTTAACAATGCCTTCACATAGGCCTGGGGCAGTGTTGTGTGTCCCCCAGACCCCAGCAAGGATCAGAAGGTACTCAGATGGGGAAAGGATGAGCACTGGCCCAGAACCGGAGGAGAGGAGTGGATGGGGCCTTTGCATCTAGCTATAAGTAGCTGCAAGGTTTCTATGAGAATTCCAGCCTAGCTCTTTGTCCCAGCCCTGCACAGGCCATCAGGCCAGCCACCATCTGCCTGGCCTTGTTTTGAATATTGTTCCTGGTTTGGCCATGTCCCAGGTAATCAAGTTTCAAGGGAAAGCCTTCAGGCCACCTCTAAAAGAAATGCCCACCCTGCTATCATCCTCTCTTTACACCTCTGGCTCTTCCAGAATCCCCTGTGGAGCCACCCCAGCCACTCTCTGTGTCCCTGTCCCTCCAGCTGCATAAAGTCCCCTTCTCTGCTCAAGTCAGGGCATGTCCTGCTCTAACAGCACCTGCCTCCACCAAGATGCTGCAGGAGATCTGCGGTAGGCTGCCCACTACATTCCACCTCTTTCCTCGGGGAGCCCAGACTCACCTTGCTTCCTTCTCAAAACAAAACCCCGTCACACACCTGAGCTTTAGAATTCACAGAGCACCAAGCACCCATCATCTTGAGCAACCTGGCCAGCAGGCAGCACAGGCAAGCAAGCAGATGAGCAAACAGAGGCACAGAGAGGGGAAGGGGTTTGGCCAAGACCTCCCAGCAAGCAAGCAGCAGGGCTGTCATTTGCTCAGGGTTCTCCAAAAATCCCAGGCAGGACTTTTTCTACTATTGAGTATAAACTAGAGTACTCAGCAGGGAGCAAGGAGGGTTGCAAATCCATGACCTGATGACCCAGATATTTTGTTTGGCATCAGCATTTTCTAATGTCACATTCCAGTGCTGTTGGGAGGGTCATGTCCTCCCAATTCTCCCGCTCCATGCTCCCATGGTCTCACGCCTATCTCCTTCCCTAATTTCTCCTGTCAGCTTTGTTCCTGAAGATAGCAGAGCTCGTTTCCCCCCCTGTGACCCTGGGAGCTGATCCTCCTGTTTATGCCCCCCAAGGCCCTGGCATACCCACAGCTCCTTCCTCCCTGCCCTTGGGCACTATGCCCCACATCCTCACCTCTCAGCCTGCATTGTTCCTTCTAGCCACACTGCCCTTTACTAGAAGTTCCCTCCTCCTCCTGCCTTGTCTAGAAAGTGCGTATCATTCATTCATTCATTCATTCATCCAATGTATGATGAATGAATGTACCTGTATGAATGAATGTACCTGACAATGTACCTGTCCCAAATGCATGATTCCACATGCCGGGCCATGCTGGAAGTGACGAGGATTCAAGGCCTGCTAAGACAGGGCCCCTTCTCTAAAGGGACACAGACACATGCAGATAAACTTGGAATAACTCTGAGGTGCAGGGCTGTAGGCAAGCAGGACAGGAGCAGGTCCTACTCAAACGCCACCTCCTCTGAGACAGCCTGGGCCCTCTCTGGGTGTGCTCACAACACTCTAACTGTGACCGTGGCAGAGCTGTTGTCACATTGTATTTCAGACACTTTTAAACTGAGACCAGAAACAAACATATTCATTTTAACATCCTTGGAACTCAGTGCAAGTCCCGGTACCTGTCAGTATTGGTTGCAAAAATCAACGAATGTCATTATCAGCTCATCTTCCTGTGGACGTTTGTATTTGTACACAGGCTAGTATGCATCTGTGGTTCCATTAAGTTAATCCTCCCAGCAGGCGCTAACTGTGACTGGCCCTGTGCTGCGTCCCAGTGCCAGTAGATAGAGGGACGTGACTTCAGGGACAGTGCAGGGCAGCAGGGTGGACAGGCCTGTAAAGACACAGTCCCATCCAGCAGCATGTGCTGCTGACCCTGTGTGCCTGTGAGCTGTGGCGTTTCACTCTTGTCCACCAAATAATAATTGGAAATGTGCCTGGTGCAGCCATCGGACCCGTTCCTCTCAGAGTCATCGTGATGATACAACAATCTGACCTTGAGCAAAAAAGAAATAAAGAAAACAAAGGGAACGTCTCTCTGTATAGCTGTTAAGCCATAGAGTGGCCCAAGAAACCAGGGGCTGTGGGCCAGGAAAGGGTGAAAGCAGAGGAGGGGAAATGGGCTTTGACATCGATCTGTTGGAGTCAAAACGCTACCTGGGACACAGAAGGGACCTGGAGGAAGGTTGTGAAATTGCACTGGGTTGAAAGCTAAGAAGTGCCAGTGCTGTTGGGTTATGAACCAGCCCAGGGGCAGGGCCAGCCGAGGACCGCTGCCCCTTCCGTCCTCCTGCTTTCTCCACTCCGACGTCTCCTGGAGGTGCAGAGACTAAAGGTCTTGTTCTCCCGGCAGGCAGCCACGAGGACGGGAAGTGGCATTTGGCAGCGCCCTGATCAAGGGTGCGAGCACTGCCGCTTCCCCAAATTGGTTTTCCGACAGTAAATTATAATTGCTCTAAGTGTTCTAGAACTCAGGGACTGAGATTAATTACAGCTCTGTATCCTATGGCGCTCTGAACTTTAAGCACAGCATGGTGCGCAGGTTGCTAATAAGAAGGAGAATCTAAGAGAACTTTTCAGATGAGCAAAAAAAAAAAAAAAAAAAGGAAAACTATTTGAATTAGATTCTGCACCTGTTAAGCAGGGACGGGTGCCTGTCACACTTGGAAGGATGCTCCCCGTATTTCTAATGTGGCCACAGACCGTGTTTATGATACTCAGAAGCACAAAATGGTTATCAGAGAGCAAGGCCCTTTGAGCCCTTCCTCCACCAAGGCCAGAACAGATCCAGCCACCGTGTGGGTCACACATGACAGGACTAACAAGTCCTGCGGTCGGTGATGTCAGAAAGATAAAGTAAGCAAGTGGGGCTTGCCGGCAGGAGCCATAGCAGGGAATGGCAGGGCCTGGGGACGTGGGGAGCCCAGGCACTAAGAGGTGGATCTGCTTTGCTCCAGACAGCCACTGTGGGATTGTGGCCAGGCCGCTGGGTCTCCAAGAGCAGACCTAGATTTTTATATAAAATCTCTACATTTTTACGATTGAAAGCTTATAATTTTTAACATACTTTTAGGGCCAAATAAAACATATATCCATGCTGGAATGCAGTCCATGGGTCACCATTCTGAAACCTCTACATCAGAAGCCGGTTTCTTCCCTGGGGTGAAGACCTGCCAATTGCTTTCTGCCTCAGAGGTAGGAGAGCATCTCCCCCCTGGGCCTCCTGGTTCCTTCATTCCCACTGGGTATTTCTCTCTGCAACTCTTACCACAGGCACCAATCTTATCTTTTCATCTGTCTCCCTATTAAACTTTGAACCCCTTGATAGTCATGGGTTACATTCCTCTGTACCCAAAGCAACCAACGAGAGCCCACTACAAATTAGGGACTCAAACAATGTTGAATGACTATATAAACGCTGTGCACATTTAAACCTCTCTGCCTTTGCTCATCCTCTTCCCTCTACATCAACCATCCTTAAGTCACACCCTGACATCCAGTGCCATCCGATATCTCTGCCATGTTTCTAGACGCTGAAGCTGAGGTCAGAGCCAAAGAGGGCTAGCAATGGAAGGGATGTAGAGACTGTGATGGCCATTGTTCAGACCAAGAAACCAAAGCCCGGAAGTAAGAAAGAACTTGCACAAGGACAAAGTGTGAACCAACAGCTGAACTACCTCTGCAGTTAGGACTGTGTGTGGGAGAAACTCCTGACTTCTTCACCCCGAGCCCAGACTTGCTCTGCCCCCCTCCCTCTCAGAGCACCACTCATGCTCTGGGGGGCACAAATGTTCCCCCAGCCCCCATCCTGGGCCCAGCACTACAACAGTACAAGTTCCCCAAATCCCACTTCCCCAGCAGAAGACCTGAGAGCCACCATTGCCCCAACATGCTCCAGATGTACTGAGAAAGCCACTGATCTAACAGAAAATAGAAATGACAATTTAGATGTGAAATTAATTTTTTTTATTAAAACATGTTCTAGCAGTAGGCTCCATGGCTGCTCCGTCTCTGCTGCTAAGTCCTGATAGTGAGGCCGACTCTGGGGACACACGGGCCCTTGCAGCCCAGAGCCTGATCAAGCCCATGGCCATGACCCACCCCTTCCCGGGGCAGCTACTTGCTGAGGCAGTGGCATTTGGGCCATTGTCTGGGTATAAGAAAGAGAAAGGAGGAAACAGTTAATTTGTGTTAAGAGTTGGCTAACTCCCTTCCCTCCCTCCTTTACTTTAGCCAGAAACTCAGAGAAGGAACCACCAAGTGGGAAATGGAGGTAAGGGAGTGTAGAAGTCAAAAATGTGGGCTTTGGAATAAGACAGATGTGGATTTGAGTTCCAACTCCAATATTTACTGATGTGTGACCTTGTACCTGCCCTTCTATCTCTCTGCTTCAGTTTCCATCTCTACAAAATGGGGAGATGGGAACAGAATACAAACCACTGTAATTCCAGGTACAAAGAGTATTACCATACATACGTCTTTTAATCCTCATAATAACCTTATGAAATATGCACTGTAAGTATTGGCTCCAATTTATAGGTATGGAAACTGAGGCACAGAGAGGTAAACTGGCTCGTGCAAAGTAACACAGCAAGTTTGAAGCAGGGATTCAAACATAGCTCCACATAACTTTAAATCCCATGGTCATCTTTTCTTAACCTTTTGGAAAATTAAGAAACAGCAAACATGTTTCAAAATCCAGAAAGTATCAAAATATACAGAGCCTCCTTCTCAATGTTACCCTCCATCCACGACCACTCTCCTCTCTCAATAAGTATTGTTGCACACCTCTTAGTTTAACTTCCAGAGTCTCTCTAGGCGTGACTAAGTAAATATGAGTACAAATTCTTATTCCTCCTTTTTTACATAAAAGGTCAGATATTATATACATTATTCTAGATCTTTTTTTTATTTGAAAACAATTTTAAATTGACATAAATGTAACAAAAATAGTACAAAAGATTCTTGTGTACCCTGGGGGATTCCACCGATGATAGTGTCTTAAGTGATGATAGTAAAATGATCAAAACCAAGAAATTGACAATGGTACAATAAAATCAACTACAGACTTTATTTAAAGAGAAACAGAAACCTCATTTTACTTGCACTAATTTTTTGGCTTGGGGGAGGTGGGAGAGCGGAGAGGTGGCTTTGTGAAGTTTTATCTCATGTATAGATTCACGTGACCGCCACCTTAGTGAGGAGTCACAACTGTCCTGTCACCACAAGGAAAGTCTCACATGCCATTGCTTGTCCCAGCCCTAGCCCCTGGCCGCCACCAGTCTGCCCTCTATTACCATAATTTTGTCACTTCAAGAATGTTATATTCATGGAATCATATAGCACCTAACCTTTAAAATTAGCTTTTTTCCCTCAGTATAATGTCATTGAAGTGCATGTTGCCTGTACCACTAGTTCATTCCCCTCCATTTCCTACATGTGACCTTGTTTATCCAGTCATCTGCTGGAAAACCTTTGGGTTGCTTGAAACTGTTATGAATATTTGTTCACAGGTTTTTGAATGATCATACATTTTCATTTATCTTGGAGTGACCCAGGAGTGGAATAACTGGGTCCTATGGTACCTATATATTTAAACTTTATAAGAAACTGCCAAGTTGTATTCCAGAGAAACTGCTCCCTTTTCCATTCCCACCAAAGGAGCATGACAGTTCCCATTGCTCTGCGTTCTCATCAGCACTCGGTATTGTCCAGGGTTTTGTTAACCCATCCTAATAATCATGCAGTAATATCTCATAGTGCACCTTACTTTTATATTTTAACAAAGCAGCTTGGAACCCTTTCTGCATCAGAATAGAAAACTACTCATTTTTTTCCTGCAGGTATATCAGATTTTCTTGCATGCATATATATTAATGTTTATTTCACTGAATTCCACGCGGTCAGCATCTGGGTATTTCCATCTTTGCTGTTTCAGATGTTTGAAGCTCACCTCTCAACTTTGCAAATATCAAAGCAGCTTTGCATGTACGTCTTGTCTCCCTTCAGCAAAGGATTCTATGAGCAACTGATTGCAAGTGAAGAAACCCTAACTTGAACCAGGTTAAATTAAAAGGGAAGGAGGGAGTGATTGTATCATAGAGTGCAGGATTGGACAGCAAAACTGCTGGAAAAGGGGAGACAGAAGACTCAGAACTGGGGCCCCAGAAGGCTCTAGGTGTCTCTCCTCTCTCCGTGTGTGGGCCACTCTTTCTCAGTGAAGACTAGCTCTCCCTGCAAGGCGGCAAGTGTGGCCACCAACAGTTCCCAAGTGCTACATCATACAGTTTCTTGTACTGAAGAGAAACTACTTCTCTTTGCCATTTCTAAAATCGAAGTGTCAGAGAAGGGTTCTGGCCCATTTGGAATCCTGGCCATCTTAGGTATGTAAGACAGTTCCTGAGACAACTACGTGCAGAGGGGAGGTATTAGAGAGTGAACCTAAAGACACAAAGAGTTTTCTCTTGAGCATAGACCACATCCAATTCATTCCCACATCTGCCAGCACAAATAGCCATGCTAAGCACACATTAGGCACTACAGGCATACAACTGGTCCTGGACAAGATACATGTGTCAATCAAGCAAGCATTCTAGTAAATTGCCTCTTATTTCTTCACATGCTGGGGAAACCCGCCATTTCAAATAACCCCGTTAAATTCTTCTGTGAAGCAGGCTTTCTTTACCTAAATGCTCACAGCAGGATTTGCTTAAAATGGGGCATGCCTGTAGTCTCAGTTCCTGGGGGAAACCTTTGATTTTCCTGACAACCCACTGAGTTAGGCAAGGATGCTACAAGGGCAAATGGTTAATGGCTGTGAAAGCTTTCTGTGACCTGTAAGTGGTACAGAAATGTGGGACCTCATTGAGGTGACTATTATGATTATCCTTATTTCATCTCTTCTTTGAAGAGCTTTACACTGTAATTTTGGAAGTGGAATTGGAGACTCCACTCCAACAATTCGACCTCATACTACTCCTCCAAGGCTCAGTCCTGGGTCTCAGAGCATCATTTTCCACAGGCCTCTTGCTCCTATTAAATACAGCATAAAGAGGTTTTCAGCAGTCAATGGCCTTCTTGCATGGACATAAAGGGAGGTGCCAAGGCAGGGGCTTCCCAAGGAACATTTAACCATCTCTAAACTACTCTATCTCAAAACAGCCCTGTCTACCCCAAACCTGGTGATTCAAAGTAACAGTCTTCCTGGAGCATTTAGCTCTGTAGCCAGCCCTGTGCTGGATTTCCAGGAAGCTTGAAGTCCAAGAGAAACAGGGCACCCAACCAACTGTGATCCCAGGCAGTGGAGGGAGATGCAAAGATCTCCAGGACAGGACACGTGGAAGATGTTGTGGAAGGGACCCTAGGTGTGACCTTGACGGAAAAGTGATGAGCACTTGAATGACATTGCCAATCCTGGCAACCTCATGCCTTTCCCAGATGCCCATCAGCTCCTAAGGCTCTTGCAGCTGCACGAGAGGTCCTCATAGTCCCCCAAATTCTTCCTTTTCTCTACATTTTCTCTCTCTTTCTCCAGATTCCCTCTCCTTATTTCCCAGTTCCTCTTTCTGCCTTCTGAGTCCCACTCTGCCCCCCATGCTACCCCATGCCCAGTCTTCTGCAGAGAGCCCCACCTCACGCTGTGCCTTCACTTGCTCTACTAGGCCCCAATAAAATGTACTCAGCTCTGAGAGCCTTTGTCATAAGTCAGTCTCTCTGGGGGTTCAATCATTTTTATTGCTCTTCTGTGAACATCCTGTCATTCTTCTCCATGTTCCAGATATTGGCAAGCTTGGAACTCACAGCATTTTTCCCAGATACATCTCATTAGAGACCTGCCAATTACTTTCTGCCTTTGCACTGTGAGGCCTCCCCAGCCAATTATCTTGACCCCATCATGACTTTTGGCAGAAAATCCAAAAAAAGCAGTTAAGGTTTAATCCATATTATTAACTTGGAGTCTCCTAGGACCTCACCACTCCCATCCTTCCTTCTTCCTGTTCCCATGCCAGCAGGTCTCCAGGAGCCCAAGGAACCATGGCTGAAGGGAAGATGGTGCTGAGGGCCACTCTGACCCTCACTGCAGAGAGAGGTTATGGGACTGTAATAGATTGGTGCAAACACTGCCCTGGAGCCACAAGGCTTTGCAATTTGTATGGTGCATAAAAATGTTGGTAAGTGGGCAATAGCGATCAAGAAGAAATGAAATATACAGAGGGTGGGTAATACATGACAATAGTAAATCAACACTATTTTCCATGAACTCAATGGAAAAAAATCCAGGATATTAGCACTTGGAGGATGTGCAGACAAAAACCAAGAGGAGAACTGCTGCTGACAACGTTCATTCTTGCCATCTCAGGACTAATGCGAGCAGAGAACCCATTGGAAGTCGGGATCCCACTAGAGGTTCTCCCCTCCCATTCCGGGTGTTAAGTATTCTCCCAAGCCCCCATCCTAGGGACAGGGCTGCAGCAGTAACAAGTTCCCCAAATCCCACTAGCCCAGCAGAAGGCCTGAGAACCACCATCACTCCAACATGCAGGTACCCTTCCCAATCCCTGTCGGATAATAGATTATCAGATGAGAAAAACTATACACAACAGTTATTAGAACTTAGACATGGACCGACATATAGTCTAATTAGTTCTACCTTACACAGTCCAGGGCAGAGTTTTGGAGAAGTCTGTGTCATGGGCAAAGGAGGAGGCCAAAGGGAACATTAGAGAGCTATGTTTAGGTGGAATAAGGTGAAATCCCTGCACTTGCAATGCCATGGTTTCACCCACTGACTAGATTGTAAGTCAAAAGGTTACATGTCCACATTGTCCACCAGATTCTATTGATTGGCGATGCTACCTGTAGAAATTCAGTCTAATGGGTCACTTGGTCTGCTTAGTTACAGAGCTCTCATATCTGCTTGATCTACATCTTCTGATTACCCCCTTGCTACCCAAGAGAACTGGACTCTCCTGGAAAGGGCAGCTAGAGCAAAACAGGGTATAAATATGCACAATTTACTCATCACTTCCAATCATCATCTACGTCCCAGTTATTACTATAGGGACAAATGATACAACAGTGACCAAAACTGGCCCCAAATTAAATAAAATCCCTGCCTTCATGATGCCTATATTCTAGTTTCTAAAATATTTTCTAAATTCAGATGACTCCAACAGTAAAAGTGAAAGTTTTTCCTTCCTTAAATCTACTCTCCTTCCCCTGCACTCCCAACTACAGAATCATTGATGCAATAAAACACCTAAAGCCTTAAAATGTAGTTCAGAGGGAAAGATGAACATATTTGTGTTAAATTGGGAACATTGTCAAGGTAAATCTTCTCCCTATTTCATAGTCAAGAACTGAACAGCCTCTTTATGATAGGTATTAACAAGATGAAAATAATTAGTATGGTAACCACACAAATATTGTTTAGGAAAATAAGCACAGGCCATATAAAGAATCAAGTCTGAAAAAAATAAAATAAAATCCAAATAACAGGGAACATTTTCCCATTATAATGAAATTTAATAAAAAAATGAATTTATCAAAATGAGAGCCTAAAGAACAGATGTTAAAGCAATAGAACAATAATTTCCACTTCTAGCCACAGCGAAGACACAGGAACCAGATTTACCCTCCCACATGAAATAACAACAACAACAACAACAACAAGAGAGAATAAAATAGATGAAACAGTAGTTTCTAAGATACAGGACAGGCAACAAAGGGCCATGATTCCCCACAGATGGGAACAAACAAAATAAGCCTTACAATTGTCCCCGGGCACTGGCTAGAGAGGGTTTCCAGGCTGCAACACATACAAGAGCTCATGGGGTTTCTGTTCCCACCAGTCAAAATTACAAAGCATTAAATAGACTACTTAAAAGAATTTTGGTTCATTAGTTGGGAAAAATTAGCTTACCGCTAACTGAACATTTCTCCGGTCATACCCAACAAAGTTTAAAGGTAAGGCATGAAAGAATTAAGTTTCTGGGCAGCGCCTATGGCTCAAAGGAGAAGGGCACTGGCCCCATATGCTGGAGGTGGTGGGTTCAAACCCAGCACCAGTCAAAAACTGCAAAAAAAAAGAAGAAGAAGAAGAATTAGGTTTCTTAGAAACTTAAGCATCCCACAACAGAGATCAATAATACATATATATGAATACCAAACTATGCAATGCTTACTTAATGAGTTAAAATTCAAAATGTCTAGCAACCTGAGGGGAGGGGGAAGGATGGCTGGAGGGAGGGTAATTGGTGGGACCACACCTACGGTGCATCTTACAAGGGTACATGTGAAATTTACTAAATGTACAATATAAATGTCTTAACACAATAACTAAGAACATGCCATGAAGGCTATGTTAACTAGTTTGACGAAAATATTTCAAATGGTATATAAAACCAGCACATTGTACCCCATGATTGCATTAATGTACACAGCTATGATTTCATAATAAAAAAATTGTCTAGCAACCAATCAAAAATTACCAGAGAAGCAAGAAAAAAAAATCCATAATAAAGAGAAAAATTAATTAATAATTAATTAAAACCTAGAACTGGTACAATAATGGAATTAGTACATGAGAACATGAAAGCAGCAAGCATGACTGCGTTCTATGTGTTCAGGAAACTGAGGTAAAGAGATATGAAGACTGGTGATATAAAAAAAGATCCAAGTCAGGGCTGCACCTGTGGCTCAGTGAGTAGGGCGCTGGCCCCATATACCGAGGGTGGCGGGTTCAAACCCGGCCCCAGCCGAACTGCAACAAAAAAATAGCCGGGCGTTGTGGCGGGCGCCTGTAGTCCCAGCTGCTCGGGAGGCTGAGGCAAGAGAATCGCGTAAGCCCAGGAGTTGGAGGTTGCTGTGAGCTGTGTGATGCCACGGCACTCTACCGAGGGCCATAAAGTGAGACTCTGTCTCTACAAAAAAAAATAATAATAATAAATAAATAAAGATCCAAGTCAAACTTCTAGAGATGAAAAGGACATTAGATGAGATTAACAACAAATAAATTATCACAAGGGAGGGTGGCGCCTGTGGCAGTAAGGGACCGGTCTCATATAACCAGGGTGGTGGCTTTGAACCTGGCATGGCCAAACTGCAACAAAAAATAGTCAGGCATTGTGGCAGGCACCTGTAGTCCCAGCTACTCAGGAGACTGAGGCAAGAGAATCACCTAAGCCCAAGAGCTGGAGGTTGCTGTGAGCTGTGACGTCACAGCACTCTACAGAGGGCAACAAAGTGAGACTCTGTCTCTAAAAAAAAAAAAAAAAAAAAACACAAAGGAAAACAAACCCTTCGTAAACTTTAAAATGTAGCAATAGAAACAAGCCATACTTAAACACAAACCAATAAAACTTTAAAAAAATAAATAAATAAAACATGACTAAGCTATGGGATAAACTCAAGCAACCTAATAGATGTGTAATTAGAGTCTGGTAAAGAACTACAGGGGAAATATTTAAAGAATGAGTAAAGACCAAAACATTCACAAATTTGAAAAAAAAGACGATAGGCACAAAGATCCAAGAAGCTCAACAAATCTTAAGCACAAAGAACATGAAAAAGAATAATCATACACCAAGACACATAATAATAAAATCACTTAAAATCAGTGATAAAGAGAAATTTTTTTTTTAATTATGGGGGTTCAAATGTCTTTGGTTACATAGATTGCTTGATTCAGGGTTACAGATATGTCCATCACCTGGTTACTGTACTTGTTAGGTATAATTTCACCCATCTCCACCTTCCCCCTCACTTGTTTGATTTCTGTTAAGTTTGACTTCCCTCTATATATATCAGTGCTGACTGGTTACTTCCAATTTAATAGTACATGTCATTTTTGTTTTTCCATTCTTTAGATACTTCACTTACAATTATGGTCTCCAGTTCCATCCAAATGTTGCGAAGGGAATTAAGGATTAATTCATCCTTCTTCATGGCTGAGTAGTATTCCTGTATGAGTGTGTGTATGGGTGTGTGTGTATTATACCACATTTTTTTGTTGTTGTTAATAGGCACTTGGGTTGATTCTATATCTTTGTAATTGTGAATTGTGCGGCAATAAATGTTTAAATGCAAGTGTTTTTTTGATAAAATGACTAATTTTCCTTTGAGTAAATACTCACTAGTAGTATTGCTGGATTAAATGGTAGGTCTATTTTTAGTTTTTTGAGGAAACTCCATACTATTTTTCACAGAGATTGTACTAGTTTGCAGTTCCACCAACAGGTATAAGTGTTTTTTCTCTCTACACTCAAGCCAACATCTATTATTTTTGTACTTTTTGACAAAAGCCATTTTATCTGAGACTAGGTAATATTTGATCATGGTTTTGATTTGCATTTCCCTGATAATTAGAGATATTAATCAGGTGTTTATTGACCATTAGTCTATCTGTTGTACACTTTTTAATGGGGTTGTTTGATTATTTCTTGCTGATTTGCTTGAATTCTTTGTAGATTCTGGTTTTTAGCCTTTTATCAAATATATACCATGCAATTATTTTCTCCTGTTCTCTAGGTTGACTATTTGCTCTGTTGATTTTTTTTCCTTGGCTGCATGGAAGTTTTTAATTTTATCAAGTTTCTTTCTCTCTTTCTTTCTTTCACTATAATTGTTATTGGGGTCTTCTTCATAAATTTTCTTTGCCTAGCCCAATATTTAGAAGAGTTTTTCCAACCTTTTCTTTGAGAATTTTTATGGTGTCATACCTTACATTAAAGCCTGTTATCCATCTTGAATTAATTTTTGTAAATGGTGAGAGATGTGAATTCTGTTTCAATCTTCTATATGTGGCTATCAAAGTTTCCCACCACCATTTAATGAATAGGGGTTTTTCCCCAGTATATATTTTCATCTTCTTTGTCAAGGATAAGTTTGGACGTCAAAGATAATACATGGATGATTTTATATCTGGATCATCTGCTCTATTCCATTGGTCTATGTGTCTATTTTGTGCCAGTGCCATGCTGTTTGGGTCACTATAGCCCTGTAATATAGTTTAAAGTCTGATAAAGTGATCCCTCCAGATTTGTTCCTTTTGCTTAAGGTTGCATGGGATATTTGGGTTCTTTTCTGGTTCCAAACAAAGCATAGAATTATGTTTTCTAGATTCCTAAAAAATGACATTTGTATTTTGATGGAGATTGCACTTAATCTATAAATCTCTTTGATTATTATGGACATTTTTATAATGTTTATTCTCCCAATCCATGAGCATGATATGTTTTTCCCTTTGTTTACATCATCTGCAATTTCCCTCCTCAGTGACACATGGTCTTCTTTACAGAGATTGTTCATCTCTGTGGTTAATTATTTTCCTAGGCATTTTATTTTCTTCATAGCTATTGTGAAAAGTACTGAGTCTTTGATTTGATTCTCAGCTTAGCTGTTGTTTGTGTATAGGAATGCTACTGATTTATCTACATTGATTTTATACCCCAAGACTTTAATGAATTTATTTATCAATTCCAGGAGTCTCGTGGAAGAATGGGTTTGGGGTTTTCTGAATATAAGATCATATCATATAAGGTCATATCATTAGCAAAAAGCGATCATTTGACTTCCTCTTTTCCAATTTGGATACATTTAATTTCTTTCTCTTGCTTGATTGTTCTAACTAGGACTTCCTGCATTATGTTGAATATACGTGGTGACAGTGGGCATCCTTGTCTTGTTCCAGTTCTAAAATGGGTATTTGGCCTACATACAGTAACTAAGAAAATGCCATGAAGGCTACGTTCAACTGTTTGATGAGAATATTTCAGATTGTATATGAAACCCGCACATTGTACCCCTTGATTGCACTAATGTACACAGCAATGATTTAAGAATAAAAATAAATAAATAAAATGGGTATTTTTTTCAACTTTTCCCCATTCAGTATGATGTTGGCTGTGGGTTTTTTTCTCTATGGCTTTTATAATTTTGAGATTCATTCTATCTATGCCTATTTTGTTAAGAGTTTTTATCAAGGCTTGGCGCCTGTGGCTCAAATGGCTAAGGTGCAAGCGACATACACCTGAGCTGGTGGGTTTGAATCCAGCCCGGGCCTGCCAAACAACAATGACGGCTACAACCAAAAAAATAGCCGGGCATTGTGGCGGGTGCCTGTAGTCCCAGCTACTTGGGAGGCAGAAGCAGAGGAATCACTTGAGCACAGGAGTTGGAGGTTGCTGTGAGCTGTGATGCCATGGCACTCCACCAAGGGTGACAGCTTGAGGTTCTGTCTCAAAAAAAAAAAAAAGAGTTTTTATCAAGAAAGAGTGCTGAATTTTGTCAAATGCATTTTCTGCATCTATTGAGATAATCATATGATCTTTGCTTTTGCTTCTGTTTACGTGGTGAGTCTTTACTTCAGTTTCTTTAGCACATGGAATGAAGTTATACTCGCTGCTTTCATATTCTTATATATTAATTATATTATTGTACCAGTTCTAAGTTTTGATTAATTTTTCTCCTTATCTTGGATTTTTTTCTTCTTGCTTCTCTGGTAATTTTTGATTGGTAACTAGACATTTTGAACATTAACTCATTAAGCACTGAATAGTTTTATATTCATATACATATTGATCTCTGTTGCGGGATGCTTAAGTTTCTAAGAAACTTAATTCTTTCATGTCGTACTTTTAAGCTTTGTTAGGTATGACCAGAGAAATGTTCAGTTAGTGGTAAGCTAATTTTTCCCAATTAATGAACCAAAGTTCTTTTAAGTAGTCTATTTAATGCTTTGTGAATTCTGACTGGTGGGGACAGAAACCCCAGGAGCTCTTGCATGTGTTGCAGCCTGAAAATCCTCTCTAGCCAGTGCCCATGGATAATTGTAAGGTTTATGTTATTTCTTCTCGTTGTTTGGGAATCACTGCCCTTTGTTGCCTGTCCTATATCTTAAAACCTTTTGTTTAATATATTCTATCCATTTTTTTATATTTGTTTGTTTGTCATTTAAGATAGGAGGATAAATCTGATTTCTGTGTCTTCATCGTGGCTGAAAGAAGTTATTGTTCTATTGCTTTATCATTAGATCTTTAGGTTCTTATTTTGATAAATTAATTTGTTTTTTGTTAAATTTCATTATAATGGGGAAATGTTCTTTGTTATTTGGATTTTATTTTATTTTTCAGACTGAATTTTTTATCTGGCTTGTTCTTTTCATTGAAGATGATACATGAATGATTAATTGACATGTGAAAGAAATGTTTAACACCATTAGCCGTTAGGGAAAGATAAATTAAAACCATGAAAAATTAGAATGGCTATAATAAAAAATTAGTGGTAATACCAAATGGTGGTGAGAATGTGGCAAATTAAGTCACACATATATTGCTGGTGGAAATGTAAAATTATACAGCCATTCTGGAAACTAATTTAGCAGTTTCTTTTTAAACCAAATATGAACTTAACATACAACCTAGAAATTGCATTCATGGGAAATTTCAATGCAGAGAAATGGGAACTTATTTCATGGAAACCAGTACACAAATGTTCACAGAGTGGTTTAATTCTACCAAAAACTAAAAACCAAGTCAAATGTATTTCAATGGGTAAATGGCTGACAAATTGTGATACATCCATACCATGGACTATTCTTCAGCAAAATAAATAAATATAATTTTTAAAATTTTTTAAAGGAACCAACTGTTGATATACACAACAACTTGAATGAACTTCAAAAATATTATGTTAATTTTCAAAAGCCAGACTCAGGGAAATATGTATTATACGATTCCATTTATATAACATAAAATGGCATGTCTATAGAAATGGAGAACAGATTAATGGCTGCCAGGGGTTAAGGGAGGTAGGAAAGTAGAATGTGGTTATAGAGGAGTAGAATCAGGGAGCCTGTGGTCAATCTTCAGTTGTTTATCTTGATTGTGATGTTAATTACATGCAGCTGTACATGTGATTAAATTGCACAGAGTTATACACACACAAATAAATGCATGTATAAATGATAGAATTTAAATAAACTCTGTGGATTATATCAATGTCAATTACCAGGTTTTGATATTACACTATTATTACTCAAGTCATTAATATTGAGGGAAACTGGACAAAGGGTACATGGAACTTCATTGTATATTTCTTTGATGTTGGGGTCCTGCCGTGGGGACAGAGTCTGCTAAGACCTGTGGAACTGGCACCAACTGACTGAAGAAATATAAAGTTAGAAATAAGAATAAAGAAAGAGACAAGAGACACAGAATAGAATTTAAGGTGGGAACTCAAGGGTCCATTGCCCATTTGTGGGATTCCAACAATGGCCCAGAGTGTTTGCACCACTCTGCTTTTATTGAAGTCTATTTGTCCAGAGGTTAAGCTGAGGGAGGGAACAAAGACACTAGCAGTTTCTCTAAGTGAGCATATCAGCTCCTATTGTTTCTATTATTATTAACTTTAAGGGTCTGATCAGCCTTGGGAAATCTGAAACCTGTGCCTTGTGTGGGGCCATCTCCTGTCTGAAGTCACATACACAGATTCCTAGGGAGGTGTTAAATTCTGCTAATTCCCTGTGGAGTAAAATGCCACTGGCATCAATCTCCTCTAGGGAATCTATGGGAGAAAGAAATTTTCCTCTCATCACCACCACAGAGGGTCTTCCTCTGTGGTGGGGGGGTATAAGCTCTCCTGCCCATATCTCAGGGCTCAAGCTGTTCCCTTGATCTCTGCTCTAGCCAAATGCAAATCTCCACAATAGGTATCTGCTTTGTCTAAACAGGACAGGAAACGACCTAGTTAATGTATATTTCTAGGTCTTGCCATTGCCTCTTCTATGGCCATTGTTTTTTCCTCAGAGTATTCACAGATCCAGCAGGGGTGTTTGTAAGCTGTATCCCCAATAGGCCAGAGTTCCAGGAAAGGCAGAAAACTTGTTCAGATAAGAAATTTATGAAACTAGCTGACTTTTCTTTGTTCTGACTCCCTCAGCTTACTTTTTAATTATCCCTTTTTCTGGGGGTGCCTTCCCCTGCCAAGAATGGGATCTTCAGTCCCCATTCTTCATGCACTTTGCAACTGCCTACAAATCTACAATTATTTCAAAATAAAATTTTTTACAGGAAGAAAAAGAGGAAAGGAGGGAGAAAGAACAGATGGGATCAATAGAAAATAAATAGCAAGATGCTTCATTCAGACCCAATTATATCAATAATCACATTATGTGAAAATGGTCTAAACTATCCAAATAAAGAGAGATTGCCAGGCTCAATGAAAAAAAAACAAGAGCCAATAATAGGCTATGTGCAAGAAATATACCTTAAATATAAAGACACAAATAGCTTACAAATAAAAGGATAAAAAAGATATATCACATAAACACTAATCATAAGAATGTTAGCACGGCTATTAAAATCAAATAAAACAGCAAATAATGCTAACAAAGAAAAGAGAGGGTCATGTCTTAATGATAACAGGTTCAATTCATCAAGAGGACATGAAAATCCTAAACACACACATAATAAGAGCTTCAAATAAGACACATAGACTGATAGACTTCAAAGAGAAATAAAAAAATGTGCAATTATAGTCAGAAAAATTACTACTGTATCTCAGTAGTTAGTAGAGCAATTATATATACTACATAAAACCAACAAGGAAAAAGAAGGCATTGAAAATAATATCAACCATCTTGACCTAATTGACATTTATAGAACACTACACCAATAGGATAATAGCCATTCTTTTCAAGTGCATATAAAAATAAAGACTATATTCTTAACCAAAAATACAAATCTCAATAAATTTTAATTATGGTATATTTTATCACCACAATGAAATTAAATAAGAAACCAGTAAAAGAAAGATCTAAACATCATCCAACATATTATATGGAAATTAATAATACATTTTTAAATGGCCTATTGATCAAATAATAATTCAAAAGGAAAATTAGAAATTATTTGAGTAAAATGAGAATAAAATACAAACTTTTTCTGAAAATTTAAGATAGAAACCTTTAACTCACTCTATAAAGCCAGTATTATCCTAATAACAAAACCAAAAATTGACATTTCTAGAAAAAATAATGCTATATCATCCTTTATGAACATAAATGCAAACATTTATGACAAAAACTTTAGCAAATTGAATCCAAGAATACAAAAAGAGATAACAGATCATAACTGATGAGGTTTATCCCAGGAATGCAAAGTTGGTTTAACACTTGGTTAACAAACTAAAAAGGAAAAAAATGTATGACAATCTCAGTACATTCAGGAAAGATATTTTAGTATATGTAATATCCATATCTGATAAAAACTGTTTTCAAATAGGAATAGAAGGGGATTTCCCCAACCTGATAAAGGGCATCAACAGAAAATGTACTGCTAAAATTACAGCAAGTAGTGAAAGACTACATGTTTTCTCTTAAAATCAGGAATAATTCAAGGATTTCTATTCTCACTCCTTTCTTTGAATATTATCCTAGAGGTTCTAGTCAGTGCAATAAAGAATGAAAAAAGAAATACAAGGCATCCAGATCAGAAAGGAAGAAGATGTTATAATGGTCTATACAGAAAATCTGTTCAAAAAAATAAACTGCTAGAACTAATGAGTGAATTTAGCCAAGTTACAGAATATAAGGTCAATGTTCAAAATTCAACTGTATCTCCATTTAGAAATAATAGAAATTGAAATTTATTATTTACAGTAACAAAATGAAATATTTAGGAAAAATCGGATGAGTTGTTCAAAGATGCAGTGCCAACAAAACAAACAAGAGCCAACATAACATAATAACAACAAAGAATGCTACAAAGCATTGTTAAGAGAAATTAAAGAAAGATAAATTAAAGAAAGAAAGTGGAGAAAGGTAATTTACCACAGATATATGATGAGCTAATAAACATATAAAAAGATGCTCAGCATCCTTAGTCATTAAGGAAATTCAAATTAAGACAACAATGAGACACAACTATACACCTATTAAAACATCTACAATTAAAGGGTCTGATGACACTGGGCGCAGTGGCTTGTGCTTGTAATCCCAGCACTCTGGGAGGCCAATGGGGGGGAGGATTGCTTGAGCTCAGGAGTTTGAGACAAGCCTGAGCAAGAACGAGATCCCATCTCTACTAAAAATAGAAAAATTAGATGGAGGTTGTGGTTAGCATCTGTAGTCTCAGTTACTTGGGAGGCTGAGTCAGAAGGATCACGTAAGTCCAAGAGTTTGAGAACGCTGTGAGCTATGATACCATTGCACTCTAACCTGGGCAACAGAGTAAGATTCTGCCTTAAAAAAAAAAAAAAAAAGACTGGCCATATCAAATATTGGCAAGAATGTGAAGTAACTAAACATTTCAAAAACTGCCACTGAGAATGTAAAAAGGCACGTCAACATTGAAAACCAGTTTGGCAGTTCCTTAGGCAAGTTAAACATACATCTACTTTATGATTCCATTCCTAGGTATTCATCCAAAGAAAATGAAAGAGTACATCCATACACACACTTGTACATGAACATTCATAGCAGCTTTACTTACAGTTACCCAGAATTGGAAACAATCCAATGTCCACAAACAGATCAATACATAAACAAATCGTAGTATATCTGTATAATAGAATGTGAATTGGCAACAAAAAGGATGAATGATTGAAATATGTGACAATATAGATGAATCTCAAAATATTTTAATGATGCTTAGCGAAAGAAGCCAACCCCTTGTACCCCCATATGTGTGTGTATATAATCTTTCATATACATGGGAGTATAAGGGGTTGGCTTCTTTCACTAAGCATCATTAAAATACCTTGAGATTCATCTATAATGTCACATATTTCAATTGTTTATCCCTTTTCATTATTTATATATACACATATATAATATGTCCACATACGTACAGACACAGAAAAAGAAGAAAATGAATAACCCCATTTCCATAAAACTATAGTAACAAGAATCAGATCAATGGTTGCCTGAGGGCAGGGCTAATGGCTGCTAGGAACAAGGAGGGATTGCCAAGAGGCACAGGGAGCCGTCGGGGGCACTGTGTTGATTGCACTATTGATTTTATGGTGTATTCATATGTGAAGGCTTATCAAATAGTCTCTTTAAATATGAATAGCTTATTGTACATCAATTATATCGCTATAAAGCTGTTTTTAAAAGCAATAGAACAATATGAAAAGGGAGATGCAGTGCCAACAAAACCAATGAGAGCCAACATAACATAATAACATCAGAGAACCATAAATAAATCACAAGAAATTAAGAACAGGATAAATGCAGATGAAAAAATAATTTCTGATGTCAAGGAAAGAGTTGAAAATATGCCACCAAGTTGTCTAACGCCAAGGGCCCCATCAGCCTCCTCTTAGCCTATGATGTGAATTGAACATGAGAGTTATATAGCCCACAGCCTGGGGCGTGTCCCTCTGCAGCTCCTCTGCTTGGGATGGTCACAACAAAAGCAGAGGGAAAACAAAAAGTGGTCAAAGTATATCGTGAAATTTTAATGGATTTGGTGGACAAAGCTGGCCTTATACTAGAATAACAGAAGCATGATAAATTACATAGAAATATAATAACAGAAATTTTAAATCCCTGAAAATAGAAATAATGGAATTTGCTAATTACAAAATATAACATTCAGAAGGGGTTGGGTGGGAAGGCAGGGAGATGATACAGAAAAACCAACATTAAGATAATCTGGTAATGTTGATCTTTAAGAACAAGGTGAGAATTCTTCAGTCATCAGTTGACTGCAATAAACCATGTTGGCCTCAGAATCTTTAGTAACAAGGTATACTTCCAGAAGACAATGGAGGAATATATTCAAAATTCTGATTGAAAGACTGTAAACCAATATTATTATACCCAGCCAAGATGTTATTTAAGAATAAAGGCTGCTGGAAGATATCTCCAACTATGAAAGAATTAAAGGAATTACACAATACTCTGATCTCTTATTGAAATGCTATCAGATGATGAAATCCAGCTAAAAGTGGTAGAAATCCGATAGTAGAGACTGACTGTTAACCCTCAATTAATAGTCAGTCTTCCTTCTTCAGTACTAAGAGCCTTAATATTTTCCTAAGCACATTGTCACTCGCCTAGCAGGACTATCTTCACCAGCCTCCCTTATAGCTAGGTCTGGCAAAGTCATGAGGCTTAAGACCAGTGATTTTCAACCTTTTTTATCTCACAGCACACTTAAATGTATAGTTAAACTTCTGTAGCACACTTAAATAATGTTGATCAACAAAAAAAAATTTTTTAACTAAATCATAGCTGTGTACATTAATGTGATCATGGGGCACCATACACTAGTTTCATAGACCGTTTGACACATTTTCATCACACTGGTTAACATAGCCTTCCTGGCATTTTCTTAGTTACTGTGCTAAGACATTTATATTCCACATTTACTAAGTTTCACATATAAGAATATATTTACCCTGCTTTGAACTTCTTTTGAAAATAATTTAATTAATGGTCTTTAAAAATTTTCCTGGCACACGGATCAAAAAATCACAGCTTTAGCTCATGGTGTAAAAGCAGAGGTGGTGTATGCAAATTCCAGGAAGTTTAATTAGAAGGAAGGACACTCATCTTCAGCCTCTTTTATTAATAAGCAGTTTGTGCCACACAGCCCCACCTGTATGTTCCTCTCTACCAAGATATTTGTACGGGTTGATATCTGGACATTATACCTTGTGAGAATTATTTACCTTTTTCTTAGTAATTTTCTTAATTTCTTAAATTTTTATTGTGAGCATACGTTGTGAATTTTTAACATCAATAGGTTTATAATGTACATCTTCCCATATTTACCTAATAATTACCCAGAGCATCTTTCTAGGTCACTGCTTAAAATTCTATAGCTGGATGTTCTTGAAATTACTCAAACATTCCCTTAGACATAAACATTCAGGTTTTTTAAACATTTCACTTCACCTTCTTACATCATGGTGTTCTGATCTAAGATTTCCAAAATTGGCCAGGCACAGTGGCTCACACTGGTAATCCTAGCACTCTGGGAGGATGAGGAGTGTGGATTTCTTGCTTCCCAAGTTCGAGACAAGTCTCTGAAAATAACCAGGCATTGTGGCAGGCACCTGTGGTCCCAGCTACTCAGGAGGCTGAGGCAGGCGAATCACTTGAGCCCAAGAGTTTGAGTGAGCTATGACGTCAGGGCTCTCCATCCCAAGAAAACTGAATGAGACTCTGTCTCAAAAAAAAAAATTCCAAAATCTAGATTTCTAAAAATGGGGTCACTGATTAAAATAATACACACAATTTAAACCTTAATAGTTAAAAAATTTTACTTTAATGACACTCCCGCCACTGAGTATGAGAGTGCCCAATTTCCCTCTCCAGTAATGAATGCTACCTACAAATTTGGTTTAAAAATGGTCAATTGTTCTAATTTTAATTTTTTCTTATTCTGTGTTAAGATGAGCCTTTTCCCCCTTATTAAGTTATTGGTTTTTTGAGGCTTTTTCTTGTTCATTTATCTCCTAGGTTATTTATCTTTTTCTTATCAATTTATAAAAAGCTCCTTTGAGATAAAGGCTATCCATTTGTTGTAATATATGTTATAAATCTTTTCTTCCAACATCTGCCATACGTCTTTTGAGTTTGTTTGTATGTATTTCTAGATTTACTGCTTAATTTTTATTTGGCATGTATTACTCTTCCCACAACAAGGTCTTTTTTTTTAATTCTCAAAACGAAACAAAACTCAAAGAGCAATATCCCTACTCCTTTGCATTACCCACTCCCACCCTCAGCCTTTGAAGTCCCAGTTCCCCAATGCAGCTTAGGAAGCCCTTGGTATTGGTGCAGCGAGGCTGACCCCTACTCCTCAGCACGTTCAGTCATCTATACTGCAAACTGCTCACTGACTCATCCGCATCAAGAAGGCTTTGCCTTCACTATTCCCTGCTATTTGCCAAAGTCCACTTTCATCTAGGATTCTCTTCTTCTCCCATGAGGTAGGTCCCTAAATACCACCTACCGGCATACTAGGCTAGAGGATTTTCTTCTGGGATCCCATCAGGCCCTGAGCCAGCTGGTGTCCAGCCAGGGTGTGCCTGGATGCCCTGCTGATGAGTTAATTGGTCAGGGCCTGTGCCTCGTGTGCTGTTATGTACTTTTTTAATATCAGCCCTGACAAGAGCATGTTTTCACCACCCTTATTAGATTATACATTCCTTATGTATTCATCTATAGGCATAGTCCCCTGGCCCACCAGCTTCCTGAAGGCAGAGTGAGGTCTTTGTGTTCCCAACTCTAGCACAGTGAAATGAATGCATGAATGAACAGAGGTAAGTCCCCCAGAAGCTTGTCAACACAGGAGTGTCTGGACAGATTTAGGGAAGGACAGAAGCTGCAATGATGTGACCTAAAAATTAGTGACAGGTGCACCTGATATCTACAAAAAGACCTTACTCTACCTTGTCAGCACCTCCCTTCCCAAACATTCCATCACAAAAATAACATTCCAACAAACAACAAAATAAGATGTGCGCAGATCGTTGCTTCTTTCCTTTCTAGGATGGCGTATGTTCTCAGCTATTCCTGTTTCCAAGTCACTCTCAAACCCATCACATCTTTGGTGTCCCTAAAGACTACCCTGAGGAGACGATGTAACCATTTTACAGAAAAGAGGGCTGACCCCGGGAGAAGCCAGATAAGTGACTTGAACCCTGAGGTGTGGCATGATAAACCACAGGCGTGGGCTCTGGAAATGAGTGTGAGGCAGCTTCCTGTCCAACGCTGTGCCTTCAGGTTGATAAGGTACTGTGTCCCGAAGGACCATCCCATAATAGCTTCCCCATTTTCTGGTTTGATATTTCAAGTACCTTGGGATATGAGATGCCAGCAATCAGATATGCTCCAGTAATCAGCAGCAAATAGTTCTGTCTGTGAACTTAAAGCAGTTTGCCAAATGCCTCCTAATCCCACCACCTTAATATAAATTGCTCTAAAATATTATTTTATGAATATACAGTATCCAATAACAAATAGTATCTTTTGGTGAAATTAATTTCAATTTAGCCTTAACTAATACTAAATTGCTATGGAATTACATATTACATACACATTACTACAGAAAGAAGTTCATCATGATTAATGTTATTACAGGGAACACCAAAGGAATTAATAATGATTTGCAGTTATTATAAAGTGGTACTGGTGTAGGAAAAAAGGTTAAGTCTAATTAAATTCTGGCAACCACTTTAGGGCTCTGAAGCAATGAGGATGCTGGGCTTTATGTTAATTAATTCTATATGAAAGGTTACTGAAGTGTTTTAATGTTGTTCAAAGAGCCACATTTTTACTACCAGTGTGTGTGTGTTGATATTTTTTCACAGTGACCTGCCAGCATGGGTAAGTTGTTAAATTCTTGGGAATCACCAGGTGTGAGGGAAGCTGGGTGGTTTCCTATTAGGATGTCAGAGGAGCCATGCTTGGTGGGGAGGCCAGTGTCCCCCAGTTCCCTCCAATAGCCCAGGCTTGGCAAGAACTTCTCTATGGATCTTCAGATTCCCGACCTGCTTTCTGGGTTAGAGTGTGCAACCCGGATATCCCAGAAAGGGCCCCACCTTGCCCAAAATAGGACTCCGGAAAAACAGTGCCTGATACTCTCCTATTGTGGCTGAGCTCAGGATTCAAGAGAGTCAGAAGATTCAGGCTTCATCATGGTTCTGCAGTTCATTACCTTTGTAACTTGGGGCAAGTCATTTAAATTCTGAGTCTGAATTTCTCAGACTTCACAGTATTGTTTTCAGAATTAAATCAGAAAACAAACAAGAAGGAAAGGTTGGAAGGTCTATGAGCAAACAAATTAGTGTGGTTCTTTGTGACGCCTCCCCTGGATGTAGTTCCACTCCTAACACGTCTAATTCCTATATCCAGTCTTATAGGCACCTCAAAAATGAGACCAGACTTTAAATATTGCCACCCAGAAATATTTAATCTCATATGTTAGATAGCGATGGGTAGAAAGTTGTTTTGTTTAAGTAGATTTTCAACTCCTCAATTGTTTAACTTAATCAAAGCACATCAGTTGGTATCTCTGGTTGTCTCATCTCTGCAAGCCAAGGGCATAGCTTAATGCTTGGCACAGAGTAAAAGCTCAATAAATTTTGATTGAAAGAAAGAACAGATGGACAGATGGATAGGTGGATTGGATGAATGGATGAATGAACAGATAGATGGACAGATAGATGAATGAATGGATGGCTGGATGGCTAGACGGATAGATAGATGATCAGGCAGATAGATGGACAGATATCTGTGGACATTGGATGGGTGGGTGGACAGATGGATAGATCAATTGATGATGAGCATCTGACCCTGTTTCACCTCTATGACCCAATATAGATGTAGCATCTGCGATAACCCATGAAGGTGAAATCTGAATCCCAACCCCGGCCTTGGCAATCATTCTGTTAGTTTTGTGGGCATTGGCGGGAGCAGAACAGGCTCTGAAAAATCTGCCTTAAACATTCTCCTCCTGTGTACTGTTTCTCTCCGCCACCCAGCTTCAACTTGCCCTCCAAATGTCCATTTCTAAAGTCATCAACCCCAGGAAGCCTTCCCTGATCACTCATCCCAATCCATAAGTCATCTCCCTCCTCTAGCCCATAGAAAAGGAATGTCCAGCCCAGAGGCTCTCAAATTAGGAAGCATGAGAATAAGCTGGAGGGCTTTCATACACTTTCTGATTCAATAGATAGGGGGAGGGACTTGAGATTTCCATTTTAACAAGTTCCCAGATGATACTAATCCTGCTGGCCCAGGGACCATACTTTGAGAAGGTAGGGTCCCAATCTCTATACAACTTACAGGCAGTAAGCAACTTTTTTCTTTTTTTTTTTTGTTGAGACAGGGTCCACCCTATGCCCCTGAGCTGAGTGCAGTGGGCATGGTAGCTCACCACAACCTCAGACTCGGGCTGCAGGCACTCCGAGTAAGCCGCTGGGATTACAGGCACCTGGCTTGGTTTTTCCATTTTTTTCATGAATCGGGGTCTCACTGTCGCTCAGGCGAGTCTCAAACTCCTGAGCTCAAGCGATTCTCCCTCCTCAGCCTCCCACAGTGCTGGGATTACAGGCGTGAGCCACCGCGCCCGGCAGCAACTTTTTTCTTAAAGGAGGGTTATTTCTAGAAAGGAGTTTGTTGAACACTGACATAGGACTTCCTCTCTTACAGTAACACCCCCAAAGAAGGGGACATTCCCAACTTCAGTTTTCAGAAGAAAAAGCAGGCTCTCAAGAGAGAGTAGCCCAGTTAGGGCCATGGAAGTCTGGATCTTCCCCTATTACCTTATGCTTACAGTCTGGTGGGAAAGGAAATTGCCACATAAAAACAATGATTCTGCTGGGACCAGTAATTGAAACAATGAGATGCATGGTCTGTGAGCTACAGTGTCTCACAGAGGTAGGTAGGCAATGGTGGGTGGATTGATTAATTAAAGGTCAAGTGTGGAAAAGACCTGGAGAAGAAGAATCTAGCCCAGGTCACACAACCAGCTACTTGAGCCTTATCAGGTCAATTAACCTTTCTATGTCTCCAAGGTCACCCCGCCCAAAGCTTATGACCTCATTTCCATCTCCAACTTCTCTGCAGGTGCAAGTTTGCATTGGCGAGCCCAGGCCCCCACACACCAGAGCATCTGAGAGCCTCATGAAACGGGCTTTCCTCTGAAGCTTCACACCCTCTACACCACCCAGGATAGCAGGGAGAGGGCACAAGGCCACCTCTTTGGCCCCTTTCCCTCCCTCAGTGCTAGAGGCATCTAAGTGATCCTCCAGTGGCCTTTACAGGGCCAAGGAGGAAGTTACCAGAAGCCAGAAATGCAGGCAACCAGTTCCTGATTTAAAGGAAACCTATTGTGTTGAAGTCACTTAAAAAAGAGAGAGAGAGAGAAAAGACCCAGTGGCTTCTCCAGTGAACTCCACATTTCAGAGCTGTGTCATCAGCCCGGAATCCATTCCGAGTCCATTAGCAGCCTGAGTGCTGGCGCAAAGGCACCCAGACTCCTCGGAATCTCAAGAGCAAATCCCCTGAGAGCTGACTCAGCCCTTTGTCTTCATAGAGGTAGAGAAATTGGACTCTGAGGCTCAGAGGACGGCAGGTCTGCATCTGAGGCCTGGAGAAACAAAGGACTGCTGCCAAGGAGGTAGGCAGCCCAGAGTGGCCTTCCAGAGAAAGGGAGGACCCAGAAAGAGGACGGGGCGGGGGCGGGGAGGAAGAATTGACGTACTACCCACAACTCCATGGCAGGCACTGTGCGCACCTATTGTTAATCCCAACACAAGTTTTCAAGGTAGATATTATTATCCCCATTTCACAGTTGCCATAACCAAGGTTCAGAGTGTGGAGTGATCCATGTACTAATAACTAAGTGGACATTGACAGTGATGGTTGCATAAATTCAGATTCTGACGTATCTAACGTCTAAGATCCCACACATTTCACTGTCCCAGGCAGTGTCTCAGAGTCAGTGCCCTAAAAGGATCTATGAGGCAAGAGGGGTGCCATGGCAAATGGCCCCAGATTGCCGGGTCTCATCTGGGCGCTACATCCCAGATAGCCAACTAAGGCTGGTGGGACGCTGAGTCTGGGAACGCTGCAGCCTGCAGAGAAAATGTGCACAACAGTCTGGTGTTTGGGACAGTTCACATGAGACACCATTCATTTGTGGGCATTTATCTCTATGCATAAGTCATATACTGAGAAAGATTTGGGATGTGTGCTGGGCAACTGACATGCCACCATCTCATTTAATCTTTAGCACGTCTTTCTGAAGCACGTATTATTCTTATACACCCAGGCCAGCCTAAGTTACACTGCCAGAAAGTGGTAGACACGGGCTTCAAAACCCTCTCCCCCCAAACCCATTCTTCATCCTCATCCTCTGCAACATCTCATCTCCATGGGAACAACATAGCTGTCAACCTTTCTCTTGTCCCTCCGGAGTCTGGCATCTAGTCCCTGCCCCCAGCTGATCTGTCCCCTGCTCCAAGGGACAAGCACAGAGCAGGCCCCAGGGCCCGCTCCCCATGGACTATAGCTCATGTGGCCAGCGAATGGCCCTCTGAACTTTATCTCATGGACTCTCAGCCAAGACCCTCTGGGGTTTGGGGAGCTCACAACCTGCAGAGGGGAGGCCAATGCTAAACAGAAAGGTCATCACAAACTGCCACCTGTGCTACCAGAGCGGCCAGCCAGGTGTCCTGGCCTGGTGCAGGAGGCCGGGAGGGCTGCTATTTGTGCTGGCACCTGAGGGTGGCAAGGGCTCCTCTAAGGGGAGGACGCAGGAGGAAGAAAAGGTTTCCCAGGCAGGCGACAGGTGTGTGTGAACGCCAGTGGTGACAAACACCAAAGCTTTCAAAGAATAGCCAAAGTCAGGGTATGTAGAGCTTGGAGTTCTGACAGCAAGAGCTGAGAAGAAGCTGCTCCAGAGGTGGGCAGGGCCCCACTGTGTGGGCTGGGCATTTAAGGTCGCCAAAAACTGATGGGAAGTCACTGCAGCCTTTCAGCAGGGGTGATGGAGGCGGGTCTGTGCCTTTAAAGGTCTCCACGGCCTCTGGGAGTGGAGGGTGGGCATGCTGCCTGTCCCTCAGTGCACACAGCGAACCCACAGGCAGTCATGTTACCCTAAGTGCAGGAGGGAGGACACTATGGTGCCCAAGCCCTGATGGGCCAGTCTCATCTTAAGACACGCACAGATGCAGACAGGCCTATATTTGGAAAATTCCCTGCTCTCTGGGAAGCCTTGCCAACTGCCTCCATCTCACCAGGTGGGCTCTGCAGGCTGACTCTCAGCCTCCAGGTAGCTCCAGATGTGTACTTATACGTAATCTAGTTCTTGGCCTCATCTACAAATAACCATAGCGGGGTGTGATGTCTCTCCTACCTGACTGTGAGTGTCTTGAAGCAATGCTCTCTTCCTCGGCCCAATCTTCCTCCCTCTGCACCATCCACTCAGGAGCCACTAGCCACAGGGAGCTGCTGACCATTGGAAATGCAGCTTGTGAGACTGAGGAATGGGCTTTTTCATTTTCTTTTATTTCAATTAATTTAAATTTAGGTAACTGTAGGACTAGACACTCCATAAGTAGGAAGGAAGGGAAGGAGGGAGGGAAGGAACAGGAGAAAACATTGATAATGACCGGATTAGCCAAAGCAAGAAAATGGCAGCTACAGGCTGGTGTCAGGCTGACATTCAGCACAGCCTCCCCAAGACCCCCAAGCCCAAGGAACAGAGAGAATGGCAGCTGCCATCGCTCTCTCTAGAGCCTCTAAAGTCAGAACCATGGGCCCAAGGTCATCAGGCAGAAAGTGCCCTCAGATCCCAGCCCCCTTTCCTTGCCCCACAAATGGGAGCTGAGCCCAGAGAATGGAAGGGACTGGCCCAGGGAGGCCACCCAGGAGATTAGCTCAGAGATGTATCTCTGGAGCCTGCCTGGGACTGTCTGGCTGTCCTCAGGTGAACAGAGGAGGGCTGAGAAAGGAGAACTGAGAGAGGGGAGGCAGCCCAAGGACCAAATGTGGACACTGCCTGCTCTGGCCCAGTCCCCACACACCTCTCCCCGTCCCTCGCTCCCTCTGCTTCCATCTCTGCATCAGCAATATATTTCCAGGACACTCTAATGAAGTACATCTTGAGTCTCCTTTTCACAGCTAATGAGGAGACAACAAGAATTTGACTAATACCAGTACAATTACTGGAGCAGTGAAGCAGGGCCTCTGATTAGACGTGATAATTTGCAAGGCTGGGCTCTTCACATTAAGTTTGCAAACAGTTTAAAAATCACTTCCTCTATTTATCCAGCTAATCCCTGTTTAATGACTCCAGACCCAAGGAAAGAAAGGGGAAATGTCTCTTTAAAAACTAATAAATAAATAAATTAAAACACTAACAACCCAAACCTTATTTGAGGAGACAAGAGCGGTGGCAGAAGTGTAACCAATTGTCATCTTTTGGGGCAAGCTCCACCAACGTTGCAAGGCTCCAGAGGACTTTGCCGTCCCCAAACCAGTAGTCATTTCATTAGTGTCAGCTTATTGACCCAGCACAGCCACTCTTTCCCCAAACAGGACTGCCTGTCCAGGAGGGAGAGACAGCATCACCGCCCTGCTGGGTCTGATGGCCCAATTCAGGAGCTGCTGTGGGTGGTCACCAGTCTCCAAACGCTGTTGAAAGAAGAGATGCAGGTGAAATCTGGTAGCAGTCAGTTCTTTATAATCTTACCAAGCAAAGTGAGGTCCCCAGAGCAGCAGCACAGGCGTGGCCTGGGAGCTTATTGCAAACGCCAAACCTCAGACCCAACCCAGACCTGTGAATACAGAATCTGCATTTTCCCAAGCCTCCCTGGGTGATATACACATGCAGCGACATTCGAGATGAACTGCTTTATGACATATCATTTTCCTGTCTCCAAGGGTGACCTGCAGACAAATGGTTTTGTTGATTTCCATACTATTGATTCTGTAGATTGACACTTGTCCATAGCGGCCTTCCACAGAGCCTCATAGCAGGGATTATGCAAAAGAAGAGTGCATTTGGGAAACGCCAGTTTAAATCAAATTAAAATTATTTGTTTATTGCGGGTTTTGCAGCATCTTCCTAATACTGATAGGCATTCTGATGTCCATGAGGGGAGGTACAGTCTGAGGTGTCCCCCACACTCACTTGACAAGGGAACCCCCGCTTGGTACACGGGGGCCATCTCAGGCTCCCAGCCACCAGCTGAGCACCGCTTTAGAAACAGCTGCTACAGACAGTGACGGATTTCATCAGACAAATGCAGTTCTCTGGTTGCAGTCGACGCGGCAGTTTCCTTGACAATAAAAATACATCCAGTAAAAAAAAACTAAGGGCTTTTTTTTAAGAGTCCATCAAAGTGACTTCTCCGTCCCAGCACCTCCCTCACTAACACCATCATATCCAGGCACTCGGGAATGGAAAAGGATCGGGAGGTGTGAGGTGGGCGACACCACTCTCTTTCTCATAATAATTCTCATTAGAGGTGACAGCATTCAACCATTTCTCTTCCAGTTCTGGTCAAAGTAAACAGAATGACCTCTGGGCTAAGAAGTGCTGAGGATTGGGCCGGGAGCTCTATGTGCTTAGTCCATCAAGTCTTCAGGAGAACCTAGAGGTGGACACATCCATTGGGCCCGTTTTACAGATGAAGACAATGAGCCTGCCCTCCAAGGTTGTTCAGCTTGCGCAAGCTGAGCCAGCTAAGTGAGAGGTGGAACTGGATCAAACACAGGCAGATGGGCGGCGCCTATGGCTCAGTGAGTAGGGTGTGGGCCCCATATACCGAGGGTGGTGGGTTTGAATCCAGCCCCAGCCAAACTGCAACAAAAAAATAGCCGGGTGTTGTGGCAGGCACCTGTTGTCCCAGCTACTTGGGAGGCTGAGGCTAGAGAATTGCCTAAGTCCAAGAGCTGGAGGTTGCTGTGAGCTGTGATGCCACAGTACTCTACCAAGGGTACAAAGTGAGACTCTGTCTCTAAAAAAAAAAAAACAAGCACAGTCAGACTGATCAGGCCCTGCTCTGCCCTGTGCAAGACATTGAGAGGACACAGTCATCATGAAATCATATTAACACACACAAGCACCCACATACTCAAATATATGGCACTAGTTCCCACTACTCTGACACAAAATTAAATTTAAGTTTGGATATGTACATAAGTCTACACATACATATATGTATACACACATGTATACACACACACACGGCAACATATAGTGAGATTTCTTTTACCTACAAAACTTGGAAATAACAGAAATGGAGACAGCTCCATACAATTTCCAGCAAACAGCTCATTTCATCCCCATAACGCCCCTGAGAGTAAGTGGGATGCTTACCCCACTTTGTTCGAGAGAAAACTGAGAGCAGAGGGAAGAAGTGATTTGTAAGATCTCACACTCCCCAAAGGTGGGCCTGCATGAATTTGTTGTGGGTCCTATGGTCCCCTGGGGCCTGAGTCCTCTCTTGGACCATCAGCACAGGTGGCTGGCCCACCTCGGGACATTTTCTGCCTCTATATTGTAAGAGAATCTAAAGCCCACCCAGGGCACGGGGAACTTTAGAATTTTATCCCTGGAAAAACCCAAAAGAGTTGCCCCTGAGTGAAGACTATAGTTCTGAGTGTTTGAGCCTCAGCTATCATACACACACATGCACACACAGAGATTAGGGTGTTATTGTAGCTGCTAACTTTGCTGGGATTCTGTACACAAACCACCTCCCCAACCCACCCACCTTGCAGGTGGAGTTCAGCCCTAGCCAATTAGTACTACCAAAATAAGGGTCTGGCCCAAGGCCAAGGGCTGAGAGGAGCCCAGAATAGTCATCTTGAAGGAAGACAGGAAGAAGCTGAGGAGGGGAGAGCATAAAGTAGGGGCCTGGGAAAGCCCAGGCACTGCCAGGTAAGGAGGCTGCTGGAATGGACGGTGCCCAGGGAAGAGGCCAGCTAGGACGGGAGTCCCCACACTATCAATCTGACAACCTGGCGTCTGGTCTCTCGGTGCTGTAGGTGCATGGCGTGACTTCTCTCTTTCCTTCTCTTGCCTCGCCGTGCCCATCTGTAAACTGAATCTGTTAAATTGTTCAGGGTGCGCCTCTGTGAGTGTGCCTGGCATGTGGGCAGAAGAGCCTCTGTGGGCCGGATGCCATCAACTCAGGAGTTCAGGGAAGGGAGAACCCCCTTCGGGGAGTCCCCCCTCCACCCCCTCCACCCCCAGTCACCTGCAGGAGAGCTCAGGTATCAGGCTGTTGGAGAAGTGATGCTTCACCTCAGACAGCTGCTCAATACCATCGCCTCTGTGTGACCTTGACTGAGTCCCTGCACCTCTCTGGGCTCAGGAGTGCCATTGGCTCCTGGAAACATAGGACTAAGTAGCTCTATATCCCCTAGTGGCAAAGTGACATTTTTGCCATGAAGATTTTTATTCAAAGTGACATTTTTGCCATGAAGATTTTTAAACCCAAACTGACCTAAGTTCACATCCCTAACTTCATCACTTTCTAGTTTTTCCTGGGGTTTTTGCTTGATCTCTCTGTTCCTCAGTTTCATCTCCTTCAAAATGGGAATGGTGATGCCAGCCACGTGGAAAGAAGGAGCATGCTACATGGTGGGAAGGAGCTGGTATATAATAGGGCTGTACAAAAGGAAGTAAGAATCTTCCATTTTGGGTCAGGGTCCCTACAAAACAAATCTAATGCAAGCCCCAGGCTGACGACTCAGCATGGTATTTATAGGTGCCTGGGTTTAAAAATGTAACACCAATGCCTGAAACAACTGTGGCAGAACCCTTCCCAGTAGAGGACCAGGCAGATTGCTGCGATCTTCAAGTAATATTGTTCAATAGAGGAAAACAAGGTGCAGAGCAATACGTAGGAGCGAGAGAGACCCAAATGCAGATGTGTAGCTACTTACATTTGCCAACAGAAGCATTGGATGAATAAACACAAAGTCTGGGGGGAAAGTCTACTCGCTGGGCAGGGGGCACGGGCTGGAAGTGAGTGTACCTTTTCATCTAGTAATCGCTTTTGAGTCATATTCAAAAATATTCAAAAATAAAATGAAACAGAACAAAGCTCAAGCTGCCTGGTAGCAGGCAGCCAGTTTGGAGAACTGGTGTGAGCCAGTCAGCTTCCCTAATCCAGATGGACAGGCAGACAGACAGATAAACAGCTTAGAGAGGCCAAAGTCCCAGAGGGGCTGAGGAATTGGCCCGCCAGGCGGCCAGCATCAGCCCCTCCCCACCCCAACCCAGAAGGCAGCCCACCCGCCCAGACCCCTGCTGGCAGGGAGCCTCCGCTCCCGGGTTCTTCCCGGAATGAGTGCTTTCTCTAAACTCATTGCAAAACATCCTGGCTGCAACTGCAAATGGGAACCCAGAAGCACCCCCTGGAGAGAGGTAACCCGAGTCCTCAGGACAGTCTGGCCTGGTGCAAAGCCTAGAGCAGGAGAGGGCAGAACAGGTCAGGCTGCTGTTCCCAGCACGGCACAGGCTTCTGCTGATTGGGGGCCACATCTGGGCTGGGCCAGCCACCCAGGTGTGGGCAATGTCAGGAAGCCTCCCAACACCTCACGCCATACTCATCCCTTGGCACTCCCCCACCCAAGACCCCTCTCTAGACAGCCCTGGGGGCTATGCAGGGCTTGCTAACAGAGAAAGGAGCCCTCATGGTAATGTCTCCTCAGACCCCGGGGAAGTAGCAAGCACTGGGCTGGTGTCAGAGGCTTGAATCTGCCACCACAATGGATCATTTAGCCCACAGTGCGTCCTGAGCTTTTGCCCTTCTCCTCTCTGGATCTCAGTTCCTCTGTCTGTATTAGAAAGGGATTTTTTAGCATAGAACTCTATTTTCAAATGTCATCTCATGTAGAAGCTGGCGTGTAGCAAACACCAGTGCTGACTCTCCTCGGGGGGCCAGGTAGAGCTCTGAAGGCTCAGCCACATCACTCCCAGCACCTGGGTGTGTCCTCAGACCCTTGGCTTTCTTTGAAATCCCTAGTTCTGTTTCTTTTCAAATGCCAGCAGGAAACAAGGTCCCTGACTCCTGCTCTGTCTTTCTGTCCTCTCTCCCAGGACCTCATACTCCAGGGCACACATTCATTGCTTTGCCAATGACTTTCACTTCTTGGTCTTGCTGAGCTCCACACCTGCGTGCTTATGGTCCACTGAACACTTCCCCAGAAGGCTGCAAGCATCTCACACACGTCATGCCCAAGGGGAAAAACACCCCTCCTCCTATAAACCAACTCCTATTGTTGGGTTCCCATCTCAGGGCGAGAGACCCCAGCCCCTGTCATGATCAAACCAGAAACTCTGGTCCTCTCTCTCCATCATAACTGCCCCCATTCAAATCTGTCCTGTCATCAAATGCTTCTAAATTACCCCTTTCTCTTTATCTCACCTCTGTTGTCCTGGTCAGTCAGGGTTCCTACCATCAACATCATCTCCACCATGGCCGTCATCATCATCTTATCTCTAGCACCATCCCAGCGTTGTTGTAAATATCATCACTGCTATCATCATCATCACTACCACCACCATCCCTCTTATCACATCCTCATATCCTCACACCATCCCACTCTCATTATAACCAAATCATCACCACCAGCACCATCATCTCACCACTCAGAGCCAGTGTGATCCCTACCTTCATTGTCACTGTCCTCGCCCCTTTGCATCCTGTCTGTATACATACACCCTTGCTGACCAGCCCTCAGTCTGCTGCAGGTCTTCCTGGGTCACAGATATGATTATGATCACTATGGTTTGTACTTTCCACTGCCATCAGAACAAAGTTCAAATACCTTATCATTTGGCTTATTCACAGCCAGACTCCAACCTAGTTTTCTGGTCCCATCTCCCACCAAGCCCCACCCTGCTTCCAACAACATGGGGCTCAGCCCCACCAACATGAACATACATGTCTTTCATGAACACACAGTGTCTTTTTACCTGACTCAGTCATGTTCTGTCAACCTGAAGCCCCCCACCCCTTCTCTGACTCTTGAATCCTACTAATCCCTAAGGCCCAGATCCATGTCCCTGCCTCTAGGGAAGGATCAGTCTCCCCACCAGATCTCCTGAGCCTTTGCCCTGATCCCCACCGAAGTACCCAGTCATGCCAGCGGCTCCTGGCAAGCCCGTAATTGCCGTAGCCACTCCCCCCCCCCCTTAAACAGTAAGCTCCAGTGGCCCATGGACTAAAATCGTTTTCATTGATACCAGCTTTGCCACTGTTCTCCCCCAGGGCTGGTCTGGCACAGGGAAGGAGCCTAAAGAGAGTTTACTAAATAAGAAATGGATAATAAAGCTGGCAAGAACAGAGGCTGGGAGAAGGAGGAAGGAATTTCCTTATTGTAACAAGAAGAGGCTGAGTACCCTTTATCCAGAGCTCAGCCCATGTCCAAAGCAGCCACCGTCCTTGTCTCCAGCAGTGGCTCTCAACCTGTGGGTCATGACCCCTTGGGGGTTGAACGACCCTTTCACAGGGGTCACCTAAGACCATCCTGCATATCACATATTTACATTATGATTCATAACAGTAGCGAAGTTACAGTTATAAAGTAGCAACGAAAATAATTTTATGGTTGGGGGTCACCACGACATGAGGAACTGTATTAAAGGGTCACAGTATTAGGAAGGTTGAGAACCACTGCTCTAGAGGATGTGGGAGAAGCCACAGAGCCCACTTTGTGGAGAAATGCAGACCTCTCATCTCCCTTTGTTCCTGCTCTTGCACAACCCCCCTTACCTGACCTGCCCAAGCCGGGCTGGGGAGGTCTGCAGGGGACAGCAGAGCAACACTAGTGCCCAGAAGCCTAAGCCATGATGTTAGCTCCAGTGCCAAAACTCCCCACTTTTGATGCCATGTCCAGATTCCCAGGATGGTGGGGAATTCCTCCCTCATAAACGTTTATCATGCACCTGCTCCTTACCAGACCCTGAGAGGAGCTTGGCAGCGTCTGACTTGGGCTCATTCCGCTTTGTGAATTGGATTTGAGCTAAAGATCAGTGTCACTACTTCCTACTCAGACCTCCCTTGCACCTCATTGCATACATTCACTCCTCAGGAAAGCCATCCCTTCTTGCTGAGACAGACCCCTGGAGCAGGCCATTGCCCCCTACCTTCGCCTTCCAGAAGACCACCATTTCTGCCCTGGCTCTAGAAAACATGGCCTCACATCATGATCTTGGGCAGGAGATGTGCCCTCTGGACTCCCTGCTGAAGAAAGACAGGCTATCTTTCTTCCCTAAAAGTCAAAACCCAAAAGGGTAGTTCAACTCCCACACCCGAGGGGCCTAGCTCCTTCCAGCTGGAGATTGCCCCATCTGGGGAGCCCCACGGCCTGGGCAGGGATGAGTGACACATCTCTCCAGCCCTGCCTACAGGAGTCTGATCACCCCCCCAGGCCAGGAGGGGGCTCCAGCGAAGAGGAAGAAGGGCACTGTGACTCTCACCCACCCCATCCCATGCCAGTCTCCGGATCTTTGCACTGGTGCCAGCCCGTTGTAACTTGATTGGACATTTCACTCAGCAGGGGCCTCCCTGAGCAACTCCTCTCTCCAGAACTCCAGGATCCGTGTAACAGTGGTCCCAGGGCTTGGAGTCTAGCTCTTTACTGTCCCTAGGGGCTTACAAAGGGGCCCAGCCTTTGCTGGGCTGAACATGGAGAAGAGACATCATGTCAAGGGGTTCAGAGACAGGGGACAAAGGCCACCAGCACAGAAGACAGGAACTGGAAAGGCAGGTCAATTCAACTTTAAAGTAACCATGGCAATGCAGGGTAGGCTGTGACTGCCCTTGTCCAAGGAGGCAGCACATGAAACCAGACTGTCTGTCTCTGAGCTCAGGGTCAGACAGCACTGACTTTACAGAGGGGAAACAGGCTAGGAGGAGAGCTCCGTAAGGCCCTGGCAGGTGTGAGGCAGGGGTAGGCCAAGCCCAGACTGACAGCTCACAGACTGTGTCTCACCACAAAGGTCTGTGTTCCTCACTGGGCCCCTTTGGAGGGCAGGCCTGGGGCATGTCCACACTAGCCGCAGCTGGCTGAGAGACACACAGGACTTCCTCCCAGGAGACAGCCTTGGGACACCAGGCTCCATGCTCTGGGAGTGCCCACAGGAGGGGTCCAGGAGGGGTAGCCAGCCCTGCTCCACCTTGGATGACTCTCAGTCCAGGCCCCTTTCCTACGCCCCCATGCCACACATCCCCCGTTTGCCCTGCCCAGCCTTCCCTCGCTCACCCGCACCCTGCCAATAGCCCTCTGCCTACCCTCCACGGCCTCCTGACCTGCCCACTCTCCCGGTCCCTCTTCCTCCCCCAGGTCTTCTCTCCGGGGCTTCCTCGCTCTCTGCTTCCCTCTCCTTCCCAAGCTCTCTCTCTTCTCTAACTGCCTGTCTCAGGGTCTCTGTCCTTGCCTCTGTCTCTCTTTCCAAATCTCTATCTCTTCTCCCTCCTTCCCTCTTTCTTCCCATATCTTTGCCTCTATCTCTCTCTCTGTGTCTGGGTGGTGTCAATGTCCCTCCTTCACTGTGCATGTTGCTCAGGACTTTGTCTCTGCCTCTCTCTGACTCACCCCCTCTCTCCTTCTCATGTGTGGGGTCTGTGTATACAGTTCTCTCTCCATCTTTCCTGTTTTTCCCTCTCCTGCCTTCCTTTCCTGCTCTCCCAGCCCCAGCCCTCTGGGATGGGAGGGGCCTGGGCATGCAGCCTGGGGACTGAGGCCAGCCCACCCCGGCACCCCACTTTGCCTGTGTGTATGTGTGTGTTCACAGGCAGGTGTTTGTTTACCTCTCACATGGTCTTGCCTGCACAATTGAGAGCTCCCTTTCATATTTGTTATCTCATTTGCACTTAGCAATGACTTTGCAAAGAAAGCAGAAGGGGGCAGAAACAGGAGGAGTTATTATTTCTTTCTTTATACGGGGAAGGCAGAGGCTCAGAGAGCTCAAGAGACTGTCTAAGGTCACACAGCTGTCAGAGCTGTCTTCCCAACAGGAGCGTCAACACATACTGATTAGGGAGTCTGTGCATGGTCTATTCCGGCCTCTCACAGTACCCAGCACTGTTCAACCCCTTCCTTATGTGGCTGCAATGAACTGCCTGAACCCTGAACTTCTGTGGGCTTGTTCTCACCCAGATTCTTCCAGATCAGCTAACCTGATTGCAGAGGGATAGGACCACAGTCCCTAGATGGGCAAATACCCACTAGAACTGAGTCTGAAGGAACTCGGCCTGGCCCTGCAGAGTGGCATGGGATTATCAGCCACTCAGCTGTAATGATGGGTACCTGCCACCCCCTGTGCACAGGGAAGCCCTGCAGCAGAGTGCCACAGAGATCCTTTGTCTGGGTCTGGAACGCAGCCAGCTGCAGAGAACGCTCCAGGGAGATGATGTTCCCAGAATGGAGCCTCTGTCTGCCAGGTGGCTCCTTGGGGGTCCCCCAGCCCCCTCCAGTACCTTACATCCTACCTGAACTCAGCATATTTTCTTGACACCCACTCTGACCCACTGTCCCTCTGGGATACCCCTTGGAGAACAAAGAACACCACCAGCACCCCGGCCAACAATATGGAGTCATAGATGATGCCCCGAAATCCCTCACCCCCGGGCCAGGGTCTGGACTACATCCCAGGAAAGGCACCTCCACCAGACCTTCCTTCCTGATCATTGCGACATCAGTGAGCAGGCTCTCTTTGACTTCCTCCTAGAATCATCCCCCAGAAGAGAATCTGCTGACCAGGATGATGAGCCTATCCTACCCAATGTGACAGTTGAAGCCCTCTTTGCAAATTTACTATTATGTGGTATTTTTATTTAACAAAAAATAAAATACGATAGAATAAAATGCCCAGATGTGATGGAGAAATCTGAAGACACTGACGTAACAGAAACAACAAAATATGAAAAAGGCAAAAAAAAAGAAGAGGGTGTGCGACTACATTGCCTTCAAACTTCTGGAGGGCTACTATGGAAGAAGTTTTGTATCAGTTTTTACAGCCTTAAGATTCATATGTAGAAAGCTTTTAACAGAAGTAAGTTCTTGCTTGTTAAATAACAAGTAATGAGCTGGCCATCACTGGAGGTATGCAAGAGGAGGCTGTGCAAACCTTGGCAGGAATGTTGCAGAGAGGCGTTGTTCTTGAGTCTTCCTTCTTCCTGTCCACTGCTAACACATTTGCTCAATCACGAAGTTTAAGTGACTCAGATCTGCCCGTCCCCCTCCATCCACACAGCCACCACCCTGGGCCAAGTCACTCTTCCCTCCTGCCCAAATGACGACAGCAGCCCTGCAATGTTCCAGTCTTGCCTCTTCTCCCTCCTTGCTTCCCACACAGCCGGCCTGAGATTTCTGAAGCAGGAATAAGCTCATCCTGTTCACCTACCACAATCCCTCAGGAGGCCTCCACTGCGCTCAGAGGAGAGTCTCAACTCCACAGTGTGTCTACAGGGCCCTTCTTCCCCCGCCCTGATGCCCCCTGCAGTGCACCTTCTCCCCCACGCCCACATGCCACATCAGGCTGGGCCACATCCCACCGCTACTTCTCCCCTCATCCCTTTTTTCTTCTTCTTCCTCCTCCTTCTCTCCCCACCACCCTGATTCTCTGGCTTTGCAGACACACCCACTTCACCTGGGACACCCTCTATTTCCAGCTATACTTGCCTGGTGACCCCTATTTGTCCATCCCATCCAAGTGCCCCCTCTCTCCCACAGAGCCCAGTACCCCACGCGCACCAGCCTTGCCAGGCTGGGTGAGCCCACATCACACTGTGCCACCCGTGGCTGGTGTCACTCCCCCAAGAATAAGAAGTGGAAGTTGGGGACTGTGCCAGCTCTGCCACAGCAGCTCCCCTGTGCTGACCGTGCTGAATTAGCCTGGGAAAGACCAGCTGAAGGCAGGGTGGGAGGACCAAGCAGGAGGGACTCCAGGCCGGAGTAAAAGCCACCTGAGGTCCTGCAATCTGTTTCCCCAGGGCTCAGTTCTAACCACAGGATGGAGAGAGTGTCAGACAAGGCTAGTGGCCCCCAAAATAAGTTTCTGTACTGCTCCCCAGGCCACTGGCACCCCACCATGTGCAAGGCTGGGAGGAGTGAGCCCACAGGCCTTGGCCTTGCTACCTGGGCTTCTCATGTTGGCTCAAATAGCAGCTCTTCATGCACGCCCCACACTGCCCCAGCGCATGAGGCCACCCTGCACCATTAAGGATTCATTGCACAAATGGCCACAATGGGCCCGGGATCTGGCCAACATTATCCCAGAATTTTCAGGGTCTCACACGTATTCTCCAGCTGGCTCCTGGGAACTGAGGACACAGCAATTGTTCCCCTTGCTCTCCTTGTACCCATCAGAGGCAGCCCTGCTGGGCTGAAAGGACAGGAAGTATGGGCCAGGCAGGATCCCCCGGGCACAGCGCCCACCGAGAGCACAAAAAAAAAGCCAAATTAATCAGAGTCCACCCCACACCCAGACACAGGGCACCCCATTCATCACCACCACCACTGATCAACCCTTGCTACACACCAGAACAAGTTCTATGCATTTTACACACAAACTTATTTAATTTGCATAACAGTCCTGTAGAGTAGATACTAGTATTATGTTTGTCTGACAGATGACAAAACTGAAGAACAGAGAGATTTAGAAACTTGCCCAGAGTCTCACAGCTAGATGTTTAGGGCAAGAATTCAAACCCAGGCAAGTGCACTGGACTCAGACTAAGCTGCTCTCCAAATATTCCCCAAGCACTGTAGCCAGACTTCACAGCTACCTGCAATGTCCAGCCCTTCACACTGGGGCAGGAAATCGCATCTGTGTCATAGCAGGGAACAGCTGTCTCTGCTATCCACTGTGGGATCCTCACCTTCCAAGTGCTGAGAACCGTAAAAGAAATATTTCCAACATGGTGGTTGAAAAGAAGTCAACAGTCTAGCGGAGACTGGTAAGAGACACGCTGGGACCCTCATCCTTCAAGAGGGTAGCAGTGAATGAAAGGATTTGGAGGATGTCATCAGCGTGACAAGGGAATAAGGCAATGGATTTGGTCCTGGCCTAACTTTCATTTCATTCCAATCACAGCCCTGGGCTGGTCACTTCACCAACACAGAGCTTCAGTTTCTTTCCTCATAAAAATGGGATGATAAAAACAACCTCTTGGGGGTGGCGCCTATGGCTCAGTGAGTGGAGAGCCACCCTATATACCAGAGGTGGCAGGTTCAAACCCAGCCCCGGCCAAAAGCTGCAAAAAAAAAAAAAACTCTTGGAGAAAAAAAGAGAAAGATTCAGAAAGAAGAAGAAAAAAATTCTTTTTATACAGAGAGAGAAAAAGCATAAAAGGACCTCAGCCCAGGGCCTGCCACATGGTCCGGCCTTTAGTACCAGAGCTGAGGTCTGGAAGTAAAGCCCAGCCAATGTGCCCAGGAGAGCTGCGGCTTAAGAGCAGACAAGGAGAGCTGACAAGCCATCCCGAGGGGAAGGACAGCTCAGGCCCCATAGCAAATGTGTAAGCCTTGCAAAGCGTAGGGGACAAGGCCTAGAGGGACAAAGGCCAGTGTGACTGTGAGCCCACAGGTTCCCTCTTGGCTTTAAGCCACCTTGAAGAGACTTACGAGTGAGCCCATTCAGCTGGGCCGTTTTATCTGGTGACAGCTGAGGGAAGGGGCTCTGGCTCCATTATCCTCCACCCCACTCTTGAGTCACAAAGAAAATACAGTTTATCTGGATTGTAAATCAGGAGCTGGTGAGGGGAAGGGGGAAAGCCTGAATCACAATTCCCCAGGAACATTTTACAAAGCCTGCGGAGAGAAAATCCTTTTCTGTAGCCATGGATGGCCAGCCTATGGAAGGAAGAGGTGTTCAAAGTTGAAAAATGACTGTTGCAAATAGAGGGTGATCCCTCCAACCAGAGCAAATGGGGCCACAGAGGAAAAAGGACCTTGCCAGGATCCCTTGGTGACGTGGTATCAGAACTGGGTAGAAGTCTGAGCCGCCAGGTCCAATGCCATTTCCTCTCACCTGTGCCAGGCAGGAATAAATAAAGGGCTGAGAACCCCACAGTGAGGCTCAAGAAGTAAGACTGTGAACTGAGAGGATCCCAAGTGCCACTTCCTGAAATTAGAGGCTGTGGGGACCACTGAGAAGAGGCAGCAGGCAGGCCCCTGAGCCCCGGAGAAATAAAAGGCATTGTCACCCTAAGATTTGCAGGGTATTATGATTCTGTGCTTAGTGGCAGGGAAATAAAGTGGGTCTCAGCTCTGCCTGGTTCAGACCCTGTTTCCACCCTACCACAAATAGGGGTGATCCTGGAGTTTAAAATGTCCCAGCCTTTGTTCCACTTCTGGCCAAGGGGAAGGAGGTTTTCTTGCCTCTGAAAGTTGCTGGGAAGATTCACTGGGATAACCTGCACCAAAGAACAGCCCGTGGCCAGCACCCAGCAGGCTCTCAGCCCATGCTCAGGACACACAACAGATCCTGAGTCAGTGATTTCAAAATGCCCGTGGAGACTGGAAAATTCTATTGGGTGCTCTGGCAGGATGGTGTATATGGTCCTGGCATCTGCTGAGGCCTGACTGGGACCTTTCTCCTGAGGGCCCACATGTGCCAGGAATGTGACTGCCCCAAGAAGAAAGGACAGGGCAGTGGCGGGCACTGAATTGGAAGCAGGACACAGTCACCCATCTCAGCGTCACCACTTGTTTATCATGCCCGCCTGGGCCAGATGCTTCCCTCTGTAGGATCACAGTTCCCCACCTGCAAAGTCAGATCTTTGTCCTCCACTCTCTTAAAGTGCCATCGCTGCAGGAACATCAGGGTAGGATTAGAAAACATCATTGCCCTTTTCTGAGCCTCAGTCTCCTGCTCTGTGAAATGGGGATAGCATCACCTCCCCTCAGGCAGTCCCAGTCCCAGCATGCTGTTGATTCCCTAGATATCTATGGTACTGGCAGCACGTGGCACATGTCCTGCTAGGGTCCCTTTTCCTTCTAAAACCTATTTTTTAATTTTTTTTATTTTTTGCAGTTTTTGGCCAGGGCTGGGTTTGAACCCGCCACCTCCAGTATATGGGGCCGGGGCCCTACTCCTTTGAGCCACAGGCACTGCCCTCTAAAACCTGTTATTAAACATTTCCTCAAAGATGCAAGCAGAGTGATAGGAGTCACCCAAGATTCAGAAATTTTAGAAATTTCATGGCGGGAATTGGCCAGGGCTGTGAGGACAGAGATGTCCCAAGATAGGGACACAAAGAGAGAAAAGAAACTGTGAATCCCAAGAACCCACCTCAGACCCCACTGGTGCCTAGACCTTTCTGAATGCTAAACCCATCCTCCTGCTCCCAAAGGGCATCTATTTCCACCTGTGCCACAGACACCTCAAACCTAGCTCCTCCTCCTACCATCCAATTCCCAGCTCCCCAGCTCCACATTCTCCATGTTAGGGGTAACTACCATCCTCACATCCAGAAACGAGGCTCCCAGCTCCTGCCCTCTTTCATACCCTCCTGACTTAACCAGTCTTTAATCGGGCTCCACTCTGTCCCCTAAATTCTCTATATCCCTCCTTCTGCACACCTGTCTAAACATTAGGACCTCATCAAATATTTGTCCCCTCCCCTAGACTGGGAACCCCTTGAAAGATGGGCAGTTTCTTTCGATGCCATATTGCCAAAGCCCAGAACACTGGTACCCAGTAGGTGTTTAGTCACCTTGAATAGAATCAATTAGGAAGCCTTCATAATGGAGGGGACAGCTGAGGGAAGTCCCTAAGCCTGGGTAGTAGTTGCTCAGGTGAACCCAGAGGGAAGGAATGTCAAAATGACACCCCTGCCCCAAGCCTGGTGGGGCAGGGCCACAGGCATGAGAGAATGAGAAAGTGGCAAGACCAGGACAGGGCACACTGGAGAGGCAGGGGGCCACATTCTACAGGGCCTTCAATGCCACACTGAGGAACATGGTTTGAGGAGGGCTGACTTTATTTACTTTTCCTTTAGTTGTGTCTTTGAGCCAAAGAACACTCTGACAGCACTTGAGGAAGACAAATTGTAAGACTAGCCCAACACTTGGCTCTGAAAACCTTGCCCTGGCCTCTCACGAGATCAGATTTCCCTGCTTTGGGCCAAACTCTTTAAAGTACTTTGGCATCTGGTAAAAGATTGTCGGGGCCAAAGGGCTGACAGGGGCAGGTTGGACTGTGCTCAGGGTCACACTGGTGCTCTGCTTGTCCCCACTCTGTACCCCATCCTGGTGGCTCCTTTAGAACATGAATGTTAGACAGAGGTGACCAGACTGGGTCCAATGGCTGGATTGGGGACCAGAAGTCCACCTGTCACAGACCTCTGCTGCTGCAGTTGCAGGCTGCTGGCCCAGGCAGTGGGAAGGCTCTGTTCTTGAGGACCTTTGCATTGTGCCCCTGCTGGAGCAGACCTCACCTCAAGGGCTGTGACCTCCACCTCCAGGATGTCACTGCAGCCCTGCCCATCCTGCTTCTGGAGAAAGGGCATCCTCCTGGAGGCAAAGTAGCCAGTGGATCCTCCATTTAACCACTAGAAATGAAAGCACATGGAAAATGTGATAGGACTTCCAGACCACGCCAATAACTTCAACATCACTTCTCCGCTCCTTCCTCCTTGGCCAAGCCAGCTGGACTTGCCCAGCCCTATACAAGGAGCAGGAGCCGCCCCTGAGGCCTCAGGCCCACAGCAGCTGTGGTCTTTTATTTGGAGATGATTAACTTGAGTTACTCAGGAACCCACACTCAGTTTTACTCCTCCTTGAAGACACAGAAAGGACACCATCTATCTGAGGAATTCCCCCTGCGCTGCCCCAAGCGGTGGGATGCCCCTCCGTGCTTTCCCCACCACCACCCCACACCCTGCCGTGGAGCATGAGTGCTCTGCTTGGAGAGAGCTGAGCAGCGCCCCTGGTTGGCCCTCACTTGTCTGTGTTTCAAAACACAGGGGGGACACTCATGCTCTGCTTTCATCCCTAGTGGCTAAATGGAGGCTCCACTGGCTACTTTGCATCCAGAAGGACGCCCGTGCTCCAGGAAGCAGGCTGGGCAAGGCTGCTGTGGCTGGTTTCCTCAGTTACCCTGTGCCTCAGTTACGGCAGGTTCTCAGTACTGCTCACTAATCCTGACAGAAGTCGAGTGGGGCTGGAGGCTGGGGAAGAAGGAGCTAAGTTGGGGTGGGGAGCTCATGTCAGCCATGACTTGGCTGGAGCAAAGGATTCATGGAAACAATCTGGAAATGATTGATGGTCCAGGCCGGTGGTCCTCAAACTTACCTGAGCATTGGGACATGGGGAGGATCACTCAAGTGCGAAGAGCTGGACCCTCCCAGGGCTCCTGATTGCCCAGGTCCGTCTATGCCAGGGTCCAGAGATTAGCCTCTCTAACACTGCCGGTCCGGGGACTATGCTTTGAGAACCCATCTGGGCTGAATGATGGTGAAGTCAAGAGTACAGAGAAGGGTGGAGAAACCAAAAAGAAACAGAGGGCTACAGCCAGGTCATGCAGGGCATTAAATGGTGGCTCAGAGGAGTCCCATGAGGAAGGGCAGTCTCTAAATGCTGGGAGGTAGAGACACCAAAAGGCCCTAGTTTGAGCTTCTGCCCTGCCCTGGCCCCAACTCACTTTGGGACATCAGCCATCTCCCCCCATAGGACCATGGTCCCTCCTGTGTGAAAGGCACACAATCCCCATGCCCAGCCCATCTCCTCAAGAGGCAGGTGTGCCTTGCAGGGAGAACGGCCATGAGAGGGTTTTGCAGGCTGGAAGTCCCTCAGCAGATGTGTGAGAGTGATTATTATAATCTCCCTTCCCCCAGATGGCACAGTCTGGGTTGCCCTCTCCTCCGCCTGCCAGGCTCCTCTCAGTGGTCCCTGGGGACATGAAGGGCCTAGCCGGCCCTGACTGCCTCCTTGGGGCCCCAGCCTGGCCTCAGCATGGGACCAGCCTCCAGCTTATAGGGCCTTTCTTCAGGTGCAAGGACCCAAGTAGCTGTCAGCGGGCAGCTCTGCGGTGGGGCACCTCAGGCAGGCGGGAGGCGGTGGCGGGGGTGGCGCAAGGCAGCCAGGGAACAAAGGCCGGCTGGGAGCTGGCAGGGCGCCATCAGGGTTCAATGCACAATGGCCTGGGGGGCTGGCGGCTTCGCTCCTGGCCAGCATTTGCATAATGTCTGGGGCAGGAACAGGTGCCCGGTCAATAGGCGATTGTGAGACTGTTCTGTCAAAAGAGAAGGGGCCTGTATTGAAGGCCAGGCTTGCCTATTGCAATGCAAATAGCATTCAAAGCAGACCAGCCCAGCCCGGACTCCCGGGAGCTCCAGCTTCATGAAAGCCACCGAGCCAGGCCGGCTGCTGCTGCTGCTGGTGCCCGCTTTGTCTGAGGCCAAAGGGTGGCATCGGCAGCGGGGGCTGGGAGCCTGCAGCAGGGAGTGAGCAGACTAGGCATCCCATCCAGGAGGGCTTCCTGGAAGAGGAGCTGATGTTGTTGGAGTTGGGCTAAAAGCTAAATGAAGCTCTGTGGCTTCTCTGATGAGAGCCCCAGAGTACAAGTGCCCCCCCTGCCGGGTGTGCCAGGGTGACATCTGCAAGGGCCCACCACCTCAAGCCACCTCGCTCTTCTCCCTGCAGATTCTGGGTCCATTCTGGCATAGCACATGCTGCATGCTCAGCAAGACTAGCGCTGCTCTAGCTGCTTCTCCTGGATTAATGCACTCAATCCTTGCAGCACCCCTATAAAGCAGGGAATATTATTATTCCCATAACAGACAAGGAAGCTGAGGCACAGAGGTTAAAGGTTGCACAGCTAACACATGGCAAAGCTGGGGAAAGAGCCCAGGCTGGCTGCTCCAGAAGACACACTCTTAGCCACTCTTACAAACACTGTGCTGGGGCTGCTTATGTTCCCCTGACTGCCACGTGAAAGAGCCCTAGTCCAGAGGGGAACAGACACTCCCAGTCTCCTGGCCCCCTGCCCTGGCAGGCTCACACCATCGACCCAGGAACCAACACATGGATGATAACAGTGGATAACAACACTTAGATTGTTTTTTTTCCAATAATGAAGAAACATGGGAAACATAGAGCTTTTATCTCCTAGAAATATTCCAGATTATGGGAACTTGTGCTTGGCAGGTTGTTTGCTGGAAAAGTCGGGGGGTCTCAGAAGCTAGGTTCAGGTTCTTGGTTGATCACAGACAAACGAGATGACCTTGGACAGCTGAATTCAGTAGGACTTATTTTGCCCATCTGTAAAATGGAGGAGTATAATAATTCACATTCCAAAAGATGTGCGGAGTCTGTGATAACACCTACGTAAGATGGGTCCCTGCTGGTGTCGCTTCCTTACCTGTATTAGACTCTCTTTGGAAGTCAGAGCCTCAGAAATATTCCCACTTTCATGCTGAGATAAGAAGGAGCTCAAGCATTTGCGTGGGTGTGAATGTATTAAGTCACTTGCTTGCATTCCATTGACTTTGCAAGATTCATTTCTTTTTATTTTTTTTAATTTCTTGAAAATTTTCAGGGAACTCCCCAGTGTAATCCATTATCTGCCCCACGGTGCTGGAGATGCTTGAATCAGTTAAAAGGAAACTCCCTGTTGCTCTGTGACAGACTGAGGGACTCTCCAGTCTTCCCTGGGAGCTTTCTCCTTCCAGTCACTCTGACAGATTAGCACTGGCTGCCTGGAGGCCGTGTGGAGAAGGGCTTTGATGCAGCATCCAGGCTGTGGTCCCCTGCTGATGTCCTCTGGATGGAATGGAACAGCCGGTCTGTGGCACATCTGTCAGCCTTAACCAAGTGGTGGTGAAATCAAACCCAAAAAAGACAAATTGTGTCTCCCCAAATCACATGGTGACTGCGAAAGCTAGAAATATTGATCATTTTCTTTTAATCAAAATATTTCTTGAATATTTTCAATGAACTTGTATTACTTTTAGAATTAAAAAACTAATAAGGTATTTTCCGTTAAAAAGTTGAAGAAAATCAAGAGGTCCCTTCTGTAACCGTAAAAAAGAAGCAGCAGGATGTAGTGGGAGTAAAGCAATGGTGCTGAAGGTGGCTTCGAACAGCAGGGGTGGCTGTGTCATTGCCAGTGTCATAACACGCACGTGTACAGTGCTTTACAATCGCCAAGCTATACCACATCCACTTATCCAGTTGGTCCTCCCCAGAACACTTTGGAGGCAGGAAAAGGAAGCATTATTTACTCCCATTTTGCATGATAAAAAAAATGGAGGCTCAGAAAGTTGATGTGACTCCTCCACAGAGGAGTGGTGAACTGAGCTGTGGTGAACTGAGCTGTGACCCCTGGTGATAGGCTTTGGGAAAAGTTAGGAAGAAGCCCCCAGGAGCCTAGAGGGGGCCTCAGGAGGACCTTCCATTCCTACACAGGGAACATCACAGCATTTGAGGAGGCAGCCCGCCTGGAAGTCAGCCCCACTGTGGCCTATCCCCTGCCGGCATCTTGCACAGACCTGGTGCCCTGGGAGAGTACGCCTGCCCCAGAGGTAGACAGAGCGTCCCCTCCATCCCAGGCCCTCCCAGCCCCCTCGCTGACCTCATCAGCTCCCTGCAACACAATGCACCCTTCTTCTCCTCTGTGCACCCCACCCCCAGCTCTTAATTAAACTGGCTGATGGATACCCTTCACAGCAGAGGCCCAAGCAGGGCCTTGTTCCTGAGCTGGCTCCCAGGGTCCAGCCTCCGGCGGTCTCCCATGACATCCCACGGCCCAGCATCTGATAGGTCCCACACCTGGACAGAAACAGTGAAAACACCAGCATCGTGACAAGGAGAACTCAGATGTCACAAGCCATTTATGGGTTTGTTTTATGAGAAATCAAATGAATTCATGCTAATAGTAAGAAAGGAAGTATGCTAGAAAGCATAGTAGAAAGATGGAGAGTTCTAGACAAGAGTTTAAGACCTAGGACAGGCATGGCGGCTCATGCCTGTAATCCTAGCACTTCAGGAGGCCGAGGCAGGTAGATTGCTTGAGCTCAGGAGTGTGAGTCCAGCCAGAGGAAGATCAAGACCCCATCTGTCAAAACAGCCCGGTGTTGTGGCGGGGGCCTGTAGTCCCAGCTACTCAGGAGGCTGAGGCAAGAAAATCACTTGAGCCCAAGAGTTTGAGGTTGCTGTGAGCTGTGACACCCCACACTCCACCAATAACAAAAAAGTGAGATTCTGTCTCAAAAAAAAAACTTGAAGACCTAATTCTACTACAGACAAACCAGGTGGCCGTTGATAAATTGTCACCTGTTTGGGTCTCAGTTTTCACAGTTATAAAATGGGAGTCGTAGAAAAAATGCAGAACATTTGGAAGGCTCAACATTAATTGGGGCCAAATGTTCTGGCTCCCCCAGACCCCAACAAGGGGAAACCTCCTTCTAGCCCTTCCAGTTAACAGCCTGTAAGAAGTCTGCCAGTGACTTCTGCTATGTCCTTAGAAAAGGAAAATGAGTCATAAAGAAGTTTACTGCTTCTGTCCCGATGAATAAGATCAGGGACTTTTGTGGTCTGTGACCCTGGCTTGCTTGGTGAGGTAGCAGGCGGAAGTTTCCTGTGAGCTGGGAGAAGACCTTACAGTTGTATCCCTCAAACTAATTGGCCACATATTTGAAATCAAAGGGCCGCAAGGCTTGGCCACCGGAATCATGATTCTCACAGCCATGTAACTAGAAGACCAGGCATCATAGGGCTATACTTAGAGCTTAGGCTCTTCAGACACACAGACCTGAGTTTAAACCCTGATCCCAAAGCTTCAAGACCTTAGACCAGTTATTTAACCTTCCTGAGCCTCAGTTTCCACATATGTAATGGAGTTAGTTCCACCTACCTATAGGAATTAATGAAGAGGAAATGAGCAAACATTGGGAAAGTCAGGGCAGAGAACCAGGCTCATCTTGTCCTCCCAGACCCCTCCTCATACCCCCTCCAAGGGTTCTTCCTAAAATATGACCTGACCATGTCCAGTCCCTGCTTAAAACTTCAATGCCTCCTCATTGCAGCAAAATCCAAACTCTCCAACATAATCATAAATCTATCTTCATTCATCTCCTATGTTTCTCACAAGCCACATTTTTTTTATTATTAAATCATAACTGTAGACATTGATATGATCATGGGGCATCATACACTCGCTTCAGTATACCATGGAATACTATGCAGCCTTAAAGAAAGATGGAGACTTTACCTCTTTCATGTTTACATGGATGGAGCTGGAACATATTCTTCTTACTAAAGTATCACAAGCCACATTTTTACCAAGGCTCCCCCAAACTGTGCTCTGGCTACCCCCACTCCTGGGGTCCCCGGATGGCTTGCCCCATGCCAGGCAGGCCCATCCTCCCTTCCTCACCTGCACTTGTCCCCACCCCTGGCCTTGGCAAGGAGAGCCAAGGAAGGCTTGTCTTTTGATTTTCTTGTTTTTAAAATGTTAATGATATTTAATTTTTTGAACAGATAGTATGTCAGCCAAATTCAAAAGGCACAAAGAAGTATGTAGTAAAAAGTGTCCCTTCTTACCCAGGCATCTCAACCTCCCACATCTTGGCTTCACTCCTCAGAAGCAGCCATCATTCACAGACCTTTGTCCTTCCCAATGGAAACAGAAGAAAATACATGTGTGTATGTGTACGAATACATGTGTGCATATATATTTGTTTTCAATTTGTTTTCACTTTTATATAAATAGTAGCATAATCTGCATTCCACTCCATTGCATGACTTGCCCTTTTCATTTAAAAATGTGTCTAAAACCTCAATGCAGATTAGTGCATAAAGGTACTTCCCATCACCTTTTTGGTTTAATGACTACATAGCGTTCAACTGTACAAATCCATCATAAATTATTTAACCAATGCCCTACTGATATTTAAGCCATTTCCAATCTTCAGTGATACAGAAAATGCTTCGCTGAATAATCTTGTACCTCTACAATAATCTTGTACATGTAGAGGTGAGATAAATCTCTAGAGGCAGATTTGCTGGGTGGAGGCTGGGTGCACACGTAGTGCTGAGCTACATTGCCAACTCACCCCCCAGAGGAGCTGGGTCAAATTCGGCTCCATAGTATTTGTACCACCCTCTAGCCATGTGTTCATAACCACTCTCTACCCCACATGCTCATAAACAGAATATTGAACAGCCTGGGTATGGGGTGAGGGTGGCATCCCTTGTGACATACCCATGGGCACTTCTTGCACTGTTCATGATCTATTTCAGAGATGCTTGCATTCCCTCTTTGTGAATTGTTTATGCTTATCCTTTGCCCAGATTTCTATTAGGTTATTTATTTATTTATTTATTTTTTTTTTTTTTGGTAGAGACAGAGTCTCACTTTATGGCCCTGGTAGAGTGCCATGGCCTCACACAGCTCACAGCAACCTCCAACTCCTGGGCTTAAGCGATTCTCTTGCCTCAGCCTCCCGAGTAGCTGGGACTACAGGCGCCCGCCACAACGCCCAGCTATTTTTTGGTTGCAGTTCAGCCGGGGCTGGGTTTGAACCTGTATTTATTATTTCTTAATGATTTGTAGGTACTCTTTATTTACCAGGAAAATTAATCTTTTTCTATACTCAAATTGGAAATAGTTTTGGTCCTTTGTAGGGAAGCTTTTGAAAGAAAATGATAGTTGAGGGGAATTTGGTATCTCTCCTCAGTGCTAGGTGACTATTGAATGAATTGATGGAGAGGTAATTGGTAGAGTGAATGAATGAATGGGCGAATGAATGATACTTATCCAGCTCAGTTTGTCAGTTAGCCAAGTAGCTAAATAAGAAGACCCGCCCTTGGCCTGAACAAATTAACAGAACTGAGACCCCCTCCCCCACTCCAAGCTTAGGAGCTGCCTGCCTGAAATAAGCTCCCAAGGTGGGCCCAGGGGCCTCCCAGAGCCTCTTTCTCCTGCTCCCCTAGACCAGCTCCCCCTTCTCTGGACAGACCTTTACATCAGCCAGAACTCCACAGGGCAGGAGAACAGGGCTGCAGCTCCCATTACGAAATTTATCTCTCTTGTCAGCCTGTCAGAAACAGAGAATTTATTGCCTCATTCACTTGAACAAAACCTGTTTCTGGAGACTTTTATGATGGAGGAGTAAGAAAAGGAGTGAAGTAAGGGAGGAAGTGTTGATGGGAGGGATGTGGCCCAGAATATATAATCTAACAGAGAAAAGCATTTCGGCAAGAGGCCAAATGTGGGCCCTGGGCATCTCTGGTTTCTCCGGCAACCTTGCTCCCTGCTGGGCAGAATCACTCGCCAACGTGTGCCGGGTAGAGATTGGGCTTCATCTCCCTGACACTCAAACCCCAGGTGTTCTGGATTGTCCCTGGCCGTGGTCCTGTCACACTGGTGTCATCTCTGCTTAGCTGATAGCCACTGTCAGACCCCCTCCACATGCCAGGAGGAGACCAAGGCTTGGAGCAGCCCCACCTCCTGGGGTCCAGCTGAGAACCAAGGCCCAGCTGCACCCAGCTCTAGGCTGCCCCATGGAGCGTGTTAGTTCCTATGAGTCTCCCAGTGCTTCATGGGGTCAGGACAGTAAGTAGCCCCATTTCGCAGAGGAGAGGACTGAAGAGTGACAGAAAAGACAAGCAGCTTGCCAAGGATCACAAGGAAGATTCAAATATAGACAGTCTGAGGCAAAACGCATTGGCTCAGCTACTGCACCCCATTGCCCAACAGACATCAAAGCTTCGAGGAGGCTCCCAAGGAGAAGCACTGGTCTGTGGGCACCTGTTCCAGGGTAAAATCCCCAACCCGGGGCTCTGCAAGAGGCCTCCCCTGAGGACACTCATGGCAGCGCTGGGAAGAGGTAGAGAGGGGCTTGAGCCCAAGAGCCTTCAAGACAGTAGGAGAAACAAGTCCAGCACAGGAAACATAGGCAGGCCTGGGAAGACGTGGGCAGGTGTGGGCAGGTATAGGCAGGCCTAGGCAAAGGTGGGCAAGTATAGACTGGCTAGTCATGTACAGACATAGACAGACATGGTCAGGTGTGGGCAGGTGAGGGCAAATTAGACACAGACAGACATGGACAGACGTGAGCAGGTGTGGGCAGCTGGGGCCAGTATGAGAGGGCCTCCCCTCCTCTCTTCCTCGGCAATCCCCCAATCCTGAGGTTGGGTAGGAGACCCTCTCCATTAAGTCCCCAACTTTCCTGATTCCCCATTTCCTGGCACCTCCCATTCAGCATTTCTTCCTTCCTTCAGTCACTCATCAAACCTGCCCTAAGCCTTGCTGCAGACAGGGTACTGCGCCAGCACTGGGAATACGCCATTAATAAGGCACAAGAATAAATCACGGCGTCTCCTGAAGAGAAGAGCAGTCCTAAGTGCTGTAATAAAGTGGCATGTGAGTGCAGAGGAGGGAGCAATTAAAACCGTTTGGAAGAGGGAGGGCAGTGGGATCTGAGTCGCTGACACCTCAGCTGGGCCTGAAGGGCCAGACAAAGGCACAACGGCGACTCCAGCAGAGCCTGCTGCCCCAGACAGAACAGGCTTGAGCCAGGAGTCAGGGCCCTGTCTGAGGGACAGAGGTGGACAGTTGCACTACAGAGGGCCTTGAGGACCTGGGAAGAACTTGAGGGTCCCTCCCCACACTGGGAGTTTTTGAGGGGGACAAGGGGTGTGATATAGTCAGAAGAGCATGCTTGACCTAGCCCTCCTCACCCAGGACTCCCTAAGTCACCCACTCCCAGTGTTATTGTTCTTCACAGCACTCACACACATGCCATCTGTGGCCCAGTTTGAAGGGTATGAAGTGGTCACTTCAGTAGGTCAAAATGAGGGAATATTAGCAAGCTCCTATAGTTCAACCAATTGTTTAATTTATTCTCCACGAGGAGGATTATCACCTGTTTTGCCATCGCTATATCCCAGTGCCCAGAACTGTGCCTGGTATAGAGAGAGAAGTACATGAATGAATGAAGGCGGGCGGGGAGATGGAATTCCTGTTTCCTCTCCCTTCCTAAGCACCGAAGCGTCCAGAGGACAGAGATCTTAAACTCAGCTAACGAAAGCAATAGATGCAGCCCATGTCTTCTTACTGTCTGATTGCTTCAGGGCAAGGTACTTACTTTTCGCAAACTTTAGGGGTTTTTTTAAACCAATAAATAGAAGCAAGGGCAGATACTTCAAGTATTTGTTATGAGAACCATATCAGAAATTATGAAAAAAAAAAAAGAATGCAAATGCTCCACTTAGTTTCAGGCATGCAGTAGGTGCACCATAAATGCTATTTCCTCCTTTCTTGCTTAGACTCTAGGCCCTGATTTTCCCTGTCCATACATAAAGACCCACAGCATCAAGATCTTCTCTTTAACATGAACATTGATGTATTTTCACTTGGACAAAAGATCAAATCCCCCTCTTGGGTGAGGTGGGGGGTCACTGAAGTGAGAGTAGTGGACAGCAAGTAAGGAAACAGGGGTCCCCTCACTGCCTCCGTGTTGCCAAAGGTCACCGAGCCTCACCAGCAGTGAGAGGAAGGTGGCCAACCCATCTGCCTTAAAAAAGCACCTTTGCAAAGTCCCTGTGCCCCCTAGAATCAGAGCTCCCATTTGACCCTTGGGCATGGAGGGGCAACATGCTCACTTGGAAGGAGGAGCAGGGCTATGGTTTCCGCCCCCCAGCCTTCCTCATCCTTGCTTGTCTAGTGAGCAACTTAACTTGGAATATAGAAATCAACCATTTTCATTATGAAACGGGGACTTGGATACAGCCACATCAAAATGTCCCCATTATCAAAACATCCTCCTCTGTACCCTCCACCTCCCTTCATAACCCTCTAGATTGCAGGCAGAGTTGTAGCCTCATAGCCCAGGCAGAAACATAAGCGATTTCTTAATAATCCTAGAAGATGGGTTACACTCGTGTTACCCCCATTTCATGAATTAGAAAGTTGAGGCTGAGAGAGAGGAAGAAATATGCTCGTGGTGGAAGAGCTTCAAACCCAAATTCTTGGACTCCCACTCCAGGGCATTTGGACAACCCCCACAGGTAACCTGGGGCAGGGGCAGCAGTGACATAGGGGGACAGCTGGTGAGTTAACATCAGTGGAGGAAAAGAATGCAGAGAGCTGGGGAGAGAGAGAGAGGCAGTCTCAAGATATGTTCAGAAACAAATGTGCCTAGATCACCCCCTGTAGCAGGCAAAGTCATTGGTGACAGTGGACAGCCCCATCTGGCCAGGTTAGCATGCACTGGTGACCACAGAGGCTGCTGGGGAACCGAAAATACAGCCCAATCCAGTGTGTTAAAGCACCAGCGCATACAGCTGTCCATCCATCAAGGTGCTCCTTCTGCCCATCAGACAGGTTCATCAGGAGCAGCAGCAGGAGCCCATCGGAGCCCAGTCTCAGCACCCGCCCTCCCCCCACCCCCAGTCAATCCCCACACAGGGCAGGCAGGAGACAGAATATATGTAAGGTCATTTGGAGATGGAAAAAAATCATTCACAGCACTCCCGAAATAGCCCATCTCTGCTTTGCTGCAATTGCCACCTTCTTGGCCCTAAATCAAATTCTGCTGTGAGAAGCAAACTCAATCTTCTCTCTCCCAAGTTTTGTTTTGTATGAGATTGGCAGTAAATTAGGGTGTGGACGGAGAAAAGGCACCAAAGGTCGCTGGAATCAGGACAGGTGCATGCAGCCCCAAGGGAATAAGAGGTGTGAAGACAGCACCCGGGTTGAACCACGGGGCAGGTGGTGGCAGGTGCATCTGGGTGGCCCAGCTCTCTATGTGACAAGCCTGGCACTGAGTCAGTACTGGGTGGGTTGACACACAACCACATGAGCAAACTAAGACATTCCTGACTTCATGAATCTTTCACTCTAGCTAAAGACACAGTGCTCAGCACTGCCTTGTTACATACAAGCATGAGAATCACGATGGGCCGACTGCGCAATGTTGCTCTTTATAATTCTCACATCCAGGGGTGCATCTAAGCCCTCCAGAGTGTCAGAGGAGATCCCCAGATAAGGAGACACTTAAACTCCCTGCCCTCACTCCAAAATGATGGTGTTTGTCTGGGCTTCACGTTGGGGGCTCTTTTCTGCTCACCCCACAGCAGGATTTCTCAAGGTGGGCGCTGCCGACACGTGGGGCTGTCCTGTGTGTGCTGGGATGTTGAGCAGTCTCCTGGGCCTCTACCCACTGGATGACAGTAGCACCCACCAGTCACAACAATCAAAGATGTCTTGAGATGTTATCAAATTTCCCCTGAGGAGCAAAGCTGTCCCCATTAAGAACTGCCCTTGCTTGCTGGGGTCCCATACATCTGAGGGTGGCCCCACTGCCCAGCCCCCGGATTCCCCACTGTGCTCCCTGTTCACCACACAGGGCCATCAGCCTGCCAGAGGTTCTTCTCATGGCTTCTCGAACACAGTGACCCCTGCACCTGGAGGCAGGGTCCTGCCCCACACAACCCCTCCCAGCACCTTCCCTGAGCACACAACAGTGTCTTTGGCAATGAATCCCATCTCTGCCATTTCTTGCCTGTGTAACCCAGAGCAAAATGCAAGCAAGTATCTCATCTGAAAATGGCAATAGCAATAATGACCACCTCCTGGGACTGTAACAGGAGCAAAATAGTACAATGTACACATAGGAAAAGGCATCTATGGCATCGTTTGTCTGCCATATCATGAGAATTTACTAGATGCTTATGTAAAAGTCTTAAACTAATTAAGTCATACATATAATGAGCCTAAGCATGGCCTTAAGACATACACAAATGAAACCCTGCATTCAGCCCACGAGATGTCAGCGTCACTTGCTGACATGCAGGTAGTTTAGTAAAAGAATCCATGAATAGACAAATGGCTGGGAAGAGATGGTACCTGATTTCCAGGAAATGACGACATCTGTCAGCAAATGCCTGTCACATGCCCAGCCCATGCTGTCCTCTTTGGTATTCCTCCATCGTCCACTGCAGGCAAGCTCATGCATGACAGGTGTTCAGGGAAGGTCTTGTTGGTTAAACACCTACAAAGAATGATAATTCTTCTCCACATCTATCTGAGAGGGAAAAAGGAGAAAGGAGAGAGAATGTGTTTAGGGGTTAAATGAAAACAGACGTCAGAAGGACCAGACTGCAGGAAAACATAGCTGTCTGGCAAGGGTTAAACCAGCCCCAGCCTCAAGGCACATACTCTCCAGGGGCAGTTTTGATCCACACATTTTGCCAACTCCTAGGAACAAAAGGGTTGAAATAGAAGTCTACCTAAAAACCAATTCTGAGGAGGCAAAGATGCATCCAATTCCTTTCATGAAACAAGATGGGGGGGTGGGGGATACAGCCAACATTGTCTAAGGTAGAATAGCTACCTCAGACACAACCCTCAGCTAAGATCACAACCCTGCAGGAGACAACACACCCTTCCTTACAGGCACAGCCAGCAGGAGTGTTTCCTAGAAGAGCACTTTCCTGGCTATATCCTTGTTGGAAGGCAATTTAGCCAATGTGGGCTCAAGTCTCTCCCGACAGCCTCTCCTTTGCTGTGGTAGGAGCATCCTATGGTAGGAGCATCCTCTCTGGGTTGTAAGGAGTTACTTTATCTTTAACATGAGGGATTGGCCTAGATGATTACAAAATCCTTCTCAGCAATAACATCGCATAGGTTGAATCATCAGCCTGAGGTTTAATTCCAGACAGTGGTGTGTGTGCAGTGTCCTTTAATTTGATTGATAATGTCTCACATCAGATGCCAACAATAAATCCGAACCACAGAGACTTCACTTCAAGCATCCACTGCCTTCAAAACAGAAAGGACTCTGGGAAAAGCGTGACACCTCTAACATGCATAAATACGCCTGGCAAGCAAGGCAGCCCCTGAGGTCTTTTTTTTTTTTCCTGGCGAGTATGCTAACTGTGTGCACATAATTGTGTAGCAAATAGTACATAGAACTTTGCTTTTAAAAAAAGAAAATCAGGTGTCTCATTTACCTAGGATAACTGATGTGCCATCTCATGAACAAGGCTACAAGACACACTTTTTTCTGAATAATGTTCTGATGGCTGCGTGGACAGACCATAAGAAAATCGAGTTACTCTGAGATGGCAGAAAAAGAAGAGGATTGTTAAATACACACGGCATTGCCAGTGGGATTACAGGGGAGTCCTTCTGGGAAGATGGTCTCTTTCTAGGTCTTTTGATTCTAGGTAAATAACAGAAACATTTAAAAACCCATTATTCTTCCCATCTGCTGTGTTTTTAGGTTTGCTGGCTCCTTGTCACTATTTGGGGCTTTATGAAACATGCATCTTAAAAGAGACTACAATACACACCTTTCAAGTATCTAAATATTCTCTTCTCGCCATCATTCCCTGCTTGAGTTAAGTCTGTATTCCACCCACCCCCACAGTAACTGACCTAAAAAATAAATAAAATGGTGTCATTCCCTTTCTAGAAAATCCCCCAGGATGTTTATCAAGTTGAAGTCCAAATCCCCTCGTGTGGCCGTCAAGGTTCTGTGGAGTCTCCGACCTGCTCTCCCTTCACTGACAATCTCCCCTGCACCTGAGCTCCTAAATGCACTTGGCTCACCTGTGGTCACAGAAAACCTCTCATACCCATGTTCTTTCCTTCACAACCCCGAGCCTCTGCTCACACTGCTTCCTTTACCAGAATGATCTTTCCCAGCCCTTTATTTGCCTAGGAAACTTCTACTCCTCCTTTAGATCCTGCTCGACCATTGATTTCTCAGGGGAGCTTTTCCCAAATGTCCTCATTCCCTTGTTAGCAAACATTTGTTGTGGGTCCCCAGTCCCAGGTGTTAATGACAGAGGCATTAATGGTGAGGGAGTCACACTGAAAGTGTCGAAACCAGAAGATGTCATTGAGGAAGTCATAGTCCCCCGATTAGCAGGCCCTGAGTGCAGCACACAGCACTCGGCAGATGTCTATAAGCAGCGGTGGGAATCAGAGGTGCTCCGGGGAGGGATGAGTAATCCACCTAGGATACTAGGAAGCCATGGGGCCCTCCCCGGAGCCAGTGGAAGCAGCTGCAGATGGGGTCCTCTGCAGTGCCACAAGGAATTCCAACCCAACCTGGACAACTGGTCTGGCTGCTGGTGCTGCCAAGGCTCCAGGGAGGATGGGGCCCTGAATTGAAGCTGAGCAAGGTCAGGGGCCGGCCAAGAAGGTGGAGGCAGAGAGAGCAGGAGCTGTAGGTGCCTGAAGGAGGTGTGCAGAGCGCTGGCCAAGAAGGTGGAGGCAGAGAGAGCAGGAGCTGTAGGTGCCTGAAGGAGGTGTGCAGAGCCTTACCCTCGGGAGACAAGAAGGGGCTCCTTCAGGGCCTCAGGGAGGGGCCTACATGCTAAATAATCAACAAATGGATGGTGGCCTTGAAGCGCTCAGTGAGCAGAGGCTCCTGGTCTGGTTCCCCTTGACAGCTCTGGGCACTGCTGCTGGCTGGCAGGGAGAGCTCAGTACACACCTGAGGGGGGAACAATTAAGTGAGCTAGTGAGTAAATGAACAAATGAACAGATGAACCAGTGACGAGCAAGCAAGAATTCCCAGGCTGATGGCCGGGCGCAGTGGCTCACACCTGTAATCCTAGCACTCTGGGAGGCTGAGGCAGGTGGATTGCTTGAGCTCAGGAGTTCAAGACAAGCCTGAGCAAAAGCAAAATCCCATCTCTATTAAAAATACAAAAAATAGGGGTGGCGCCTGTGGCTCAGTCGGTAGGGCGCTGGCCCCATATACCGAGGGTGGCGGGTTCAAACCCGGCCCCGGCCAAACTGCAACCAAAAAATAGCCGGGCGTTGTGGCGGGCGCCTGTAGTCCCAGCTACTCGGGAGGCTGAGGCAAGAGAATCGCTTGGGCCCAGGAGTTGGAGGTTGCTGTGAGCTGTGTGAGGCCACGGCACTCTACTGAGGGCCATAAAGTGAGACTCTGTCTCTACAAAAAAATATACAAAAAATAGGGAGGCTCCTGTGGCTCGGTGAGTAGGGCACCAGACCCATATACCAAGGGTGGCAGGTTCAAACCCAACCCCGGCCAAACTGCAACAACAATAACAACAACAACAAAAATAGCCGAGCGTTGTGGCGGGTGCCTATAGTCCCAGCTACTTGGGAGGCTGAGGCAAAAAAAGAATCACCTAAGCCCAGGAGTTGGAGGTTGCTGTGAGCTGTGACACCACAGCACTCTACTGAAGGCGATAAAGTGAGATTCTGTCTCTAAAAAAAAAAAAAATAGACAAACTAGCCAGGTGTTGTGGCAGGCACCCGTAGTCCAGGCTAATTGGGAGGCTGAGGCAAGAGGATCACTTAAACCCAAGAGTTTAAGGTTGCTGTGAGCTATGATGACATCATGGTACCCTACCCAGGACACAGAGTGAGATCTGTCTCAAAAAAAAGAATTCCAGTGCTGTGTGGATAGCAGATAGCCCTTGGCTTTTGGTGCCTTCCACAGAAGGTCCCGGGGCTTTTGTTCAAGGGCAGTGAGTGGGGAGGTGAGAAGGGGAAATGAAGAAACACACATGGGGTGTTCTTCATGTCCCTCCTCTTAGGTCTATCAGGGTAAAGCAAAAGGCTTCTTAGGGACCTTTATAGACCCCCAGGAGTGGGATCCCAGTCTAGCACCTTCGGAGGTGCCCCATAAAGAGTGTTGCACGCTCTCTTCTTACCGTGAGCCCACTAGCAAACCTCTGGTGTGAAGCTTGGTTTATGAAATGTTCCTCCTGCTAAGAAAATACCATCTTTAGATAGGCAGACATCCGTAGAATACAGCCAGGACCTAAGCCCCTGCTTAAACTCTCTAAGCCCCTAAAGCTTTCTTTCCTCACACTGGGATGTCTCATTCCTCGTTTCCTTTCAAGCAGCTTGAAAATGTCCAGCAGGGGAGCATGCATCCCAGTCATGCAAAGGATTAGCTCCTGGATCCCAGTAAGAGTTCAGGTGGAGAAGAGGTGAGGAGTCAAGACCAGCTCACACGCCCCTTCTGGAGCCCTCCCTTCCACCTGGACGGACAGAGCCCCACAGTGGCCACAGGGTTCGCAGGTAGTCCGTGGCACAAGAAAAAAGATGGAGGGAAAGGATAGAGAAGGGGGGTGGGGGAGGGAGGGTTTGAAGAGGACTGGGACCCAGTTGAGCAGCAGAGGGCTCAAGGGAGCCATAGAGCCAAGACAAATGTGGGGCTCCATTGTGTTTTTGGAGAGGCACCAGGACGCAGGCTTTCCAGGCAACTTGCCTTGCTGCTCCGGAAGAACTTGTCTACAAAGAGCAAGTGAGTTATACAGTGGGGCAAACGTTTATTTGAGATGCACTCAGGACAAGCATTGCTGGTGTCACACTAGGCTCCTGAGGCTGTGTAGGTGAAAACCGACTTGGGCCAGACCCCTAAGTGCTCCATCTAACAAAATGCCACAACAGGGGCTTTACAAATGTTTGTAGAATAAAGAATCTCCTCCTCCTCTCTGAGCCTTGGTCTCTTCCCCTGCAAAATCTCTCACGATAGTGTAATATATGGAATGCACTTGGAACATGGTAAGAAATCCACAAGTGGTTTCATGATTAATTATCCTTCATGAGTAAGAAAAGTGATCAGTAGAACTCAAACTGTGAGAGGGAATTAGCAACTGATTGAATGTCTAGCTAGACCAGAGCTGTCTAATTTTTGTAGCACTTTACCTTTCCAAAACTTGCCTGTGTCAATAATTTCTGGTGGATCCAGGCCACCTGTGGTGGCATCACTCCCAGAAGAAGGTTTAGTGACTTTCCTAGAGTCACATGACAGGTCAGAGGTGGACCAAACAACAAGTTCCCTCCCCCCAGCCCAGGCCTTCACCTTGGCTTCCTTAGTGAAGAGCTCAGAGACAGCACAGCGACATGGGATGCTGCCTTCTCTCAGGCTAGTTCTCTGTGGGGGGGGCCACTAGGCAGGCAAGGCTGGGGGGCTGGTGAGCAGCAGGTGGGTCCCAGGGGAGCTGCTCACAGAGCTCGAGAGGATGCATCACCTTGGCCTTGGTTGAGGTTGCTTCCCATTTCCAAGACAGTGAGGTGACCCCTGGTGACCAGGCCCCTGTGGGCAATGGTGCTGCCCACTCTGAGTTGTCCCTAAGGGATCTGGAGTGGGAGCTGGGGCAAGTCCATTCTTCTAGAGTGTGTCTGGTATAAAGTATGCAATGGTGGCATGGTTCAGCCAGGCAAATTGGGACACAAATTCCAGGTTCCAGTTTCCAGCTTCAGCCAAGACCTACAATGATAAGAAGAGAAACTGAGGCAGGATCCCGATTCTTCAACTTGAGTCAATATAGCTCACCTAGCCCTGCAAATTCTAAGCCAAAAGCTGCCTTAAAAGTTTCAAACCTGCTTCTTCGTGGGTCTGATGGGAAAGAAAAGTGATCAGGACCCCTGATCACGCCAAGGACCCCTGCCGTGGGGGCTTGCCTGGACCCTCCATCTCCAGGAAAGAACTACGGTGCTAGAATAGGCCAGTGCTTCCAAAAGCTGAAGGAGGAGTCTCAGCTCACATCACACAAGCCTTGAGATGACCTCCAAGCTTTCAGACAAGGGTCATTGGATTTGAGATCAAAAAGCATTGGTCTCTTCTAATATCATCATCCTATAATTCCTCAAGCTAGAACTGGGGAGGGAAACCAGGTGAGGCAACCACTCTGCACTCTCTTTGCAACTTCCCATGAGTCTAAAATTATTTCAAAATGAAAAGCTACAAAAACGTGATAATAGTCTCAAAAGCAACCTCCTCAGCACTCAATACCACCATCCTGGCAATCTTCAACATCCCCACCCAGCACCTGAGCAAAGGCCATGCCCCAGTCAGGATCTTTCTGGGAAGAGACTGTCCCCAGACTCTGCTTCTCCTCCTTCCCACGACCTCTGCCCTGAGTCAGACCTGCCCTTCCTCTCACCAGAAGGATTCTTGACCCTTCCCTTAGTAGCCCCTCCCTCCCTCCCTCCCTCTCCCCCATATATCTCACTGCCTACCCCTCACCGGATCACTCTCCATCTTTGCTCTGCCCTAAGCCCCCCAATGGCTCCCTCTCCTTTGGAGGTGATGTCCAGCTGCCCAACAAGCTCTTCACAGTCCACTACACTGTGGTCTATGCACTGTCCAGTCTCATCTGGCCCCAGAATCCCCCACCATACCTAGCCACAACAAGCTCCCTGCCCATCCTCCCAAACACTACCAGCTCATCCAGCCCCTCCTGCTTTGCCCAAGGTGTTCCACCCACCCACAGACCCTTCCCTACCACCTCCACCCTTCAAAGCCCACCTCTTCCTTCAGTACTTAGTTCAAATTCCTTCATGATCTTGACTCACCAGGAGAAGCCCTTATTCAGGGATCCCTTGGCTCGGAGGGGTCAGAGCACAAGAGAAGCACACTGACCACCTTGTGCCTTGGGTGTGTGGCACACGTTGGCTGGGGCCTCCCTAGCAGGAGTGCCCTGGAGACCAGGACCAGGCTTGGTTCATTGTTGGCCCCTCCCCAATGTCTTCCCCATTAGAGATGCTGGATGGATATTTCTGGAATGTATTTGTTGTTAAGGGAGACTCATTTCTCAGCAAAGAGAATCAACATTTGGGTCCCAGAAGAACTGCATGCAGTTGTTTTGAAAAGAAGAAGTGGAAATTACTGACCTTCAAAGCAAATTTGAGCTGAGGGTGTGTCTGAAACAAAACACACAAAAGGAGATAGGGGCCAGGAGGGGATGGGAAGACCTTCCAGCTTTGGTGTCGCACCCAGGAGAACATCTTCCTGAGCCAGGAGGGTGTGGAGTTTGGGTGGGGTAGGAAAGGAACCTCCTGCCCTCCCCCGTGGTCTTTCAGGCACTGCTGAGTTTGATCACGTTTCTCTCGGTGTAGGTGTGGACCTGGCTTCCTCTGAGCAGGTTCCCCTGCAATGAGAACCTTGAGGTCCCTGGAGGAAGGCAGAATGTGAGCAGGGCTCAATCCAGCCAGGCCAGCAAAATGGTGCCCGTGGCTGGACAGCCGGCCGCATCGATCCTCCAGGAGAGGGAGGAGGGCTGGTGGGGCCAGGCCTGCTGTGCTCAGCAGGTATCTCGTCTGCTCTCTCTCGCACGAGTCTGTTTGCAATTACAGCTTGTTTTGATTATTAGGTCAGAATATTCATCTCCATGGGCTTATGATAAAAGGCCAAAGCAAGACAGCATTTCTCATTCCAGACTAAGTCTCCCTCTCGTGTATGTGTGTGTGTGTATTTTGCCTTTTCCTTTAACCAATTTATTCAGTTCCTCAATCCAGAAGGGTGGTGGCTGAAAGAAGTAACCTCAGAGGCAGTGAAAGCAGTGACCATGTACTGTGGGTGCAGAAGTAGGAGCCTTGGTGGCTCTCTTGGAGCCTCCCTCTCCTCACCCCTCCCACCCCCCCACCCCCCGGGGAGGAGGCCAGAGTGGGGCAGGCTTTTGACTCATCCTGAAGGCAGCTGGCCTTCTGAAAACAGGCTGGTGTTGGAGAGAGTCCCAGGCCTAGGAGGGACTTTGGACATCAACTGTCCAATCCCAACACACAGTATGTTAGGTCTGTGGCATCCCCACCAAGAAATTAAGCAATCTCTGCTCCCATGCTTCTGAGGACAGGGAGCTCACTACCTCTTCGATTCACGTGATTCATTGGGCATCAGTTCCAGAAAGGGAAGTGCATCCTTTCTTATAATAATGGTGACTCCTTGACCTCTAGGCCAACTATCCCTGTTTCCCGACACAACTTTAAGATGTATTCAAGTCTCATTACCATCCTGAGCAAATGCAACCCTCCCCACCTGGTCTGAACACCCAGAGAAGCAGGACTCCCACCTCCCGCCTTCTTAACTGTCCATGGGGACTATGCTGATTTTTGGCAAATCCAGTTCTAGAGACGTCACTGCTAGTCACTGCTCCTGCCTCCCTGGAGCCCCCTTCCTCTGTCCTCCAGCCTGGGCTGCTAAAGTTGATTCCTTCAGGAATCTTCAGGCCAAAGAAGGAAGAGGGCAGAAGGGAGAAAGGAAGGCACTGTGCTCTCAGTGCCGCTTTCCTGACCTCAGAGGGGCAGTGGCCTGACTGCTAGAGAAGGGAGAGAGATGAAAAAAATAGAAACAGATAGAAAGCAAAAGAGATCAGGGTCTCCTGCAAGCCCCCCGAGGGTTTACAAAGATCACTCTCATCCACAGCTACTCTGGGAAACAGTCACGTTATTTCTGGGACAAACACTTTGAGAAACTGAGGACCAAGACGAGGCTGAGAAAATTGCAGAGGTCACCAAGGTAGTAAAGGCTGGTACCGGGAGAAGAGGCAGAGGAGTTTCTTCATGGCCACGTCCCATGGACAGGCAGAGGAGCAGTCCCAGGAGCAGCAGATTTGTTCTAGATGGTATAATAACATCAACAAGATCACTTCTTATCCAAACCAGGTCCTTGGGACTGAAAGGAAAAACTAGCCACACTCACGCTGGCCACAACACAAGCCAGACCATGGCTGGCTAAGGGGACATATGGTCCTCCTGCCATGGTCTCCAGGTCCCCAGCCAGCCTTGCCTGCTCTGACAAGAGCCACCTCAGAGAGTAACCCCAAAGGCTCGACCCACACAGAACCAGCTCCAAGGACAACACACAAACTCCCTTCTAAGATGCACACTGCTCTGTCCTGTTTGCCTCTGGACATCTTCTCTGGGATGACCCCAGGCCCTGTTGGGGACCCTCCTGCAGTGCAGCCCTCCATGATCCCCGTAGCATGTGGGCATGTCGGCATGTGGTCTGCCCACAGTTGGAAGACGAGCCCCTGTAAAATCCAGCTTTCCGCACAGACTCAGCCTGGAGCCCAACCTGGCCCCTCAACACAGATCCCCTGACAGTTCTGCTTGCCCTCATCGTGCCTGCACACCCCTTGGAGAACCGGAGGAGGATGTCCACCCTCATTCTCTTCTGCCCTTGCAGCCTGATTTAGGGTTGAGTTCTCAGTTTTCCTGACCTTGACTCCTCTGGGTGACCAACACCCCCTACCACACCCTTGTCTGACCCAGGCATGGCTCCCCTGCACCTGCTCCTGGCCCACCGTGGACTTGATTCAATCTCATACAACCCAGGTTCACCACAAGGAGAACACAGACCAACACACCCAAACTGAGCTCCCAACTCATGCCTCTTCCCGATTCCTGATGTTAGTGAAAGACACCACCAGAGCCATGTCATAGCAATTCACACGCCCGTCCCATTCCCTATGAGAACAATCACACCCATGTCCAGAGACCACTCTTGCCATCTCCCCTTTCCCACAAATAGTGCCTAGCACGGGGCTGGCCATGGTCAGTTGTCAGCCATGGAGTGACTATCACAAAGCCAGCAGAGGCCTAACCAGGAAATCTGGCTGCATTCTATTCCAATTGTTCCAAAAGACTGGATTGATTTAATAGGAATGCTTCCTAATGCGTGAACAATTATTATTGTTTTAAATTAGCAAGAATAAAATTCCACCATCTTTCTCCCCAAAGCTGCTTCCAGAGAGGCCAAGCTGTAAATTGGCAGCGCCCGAGAGGAGCTAGACCAACAAACGCCCAAGGAGCTGCGAGGGAAGTCTGCAGCGAAGAAAACGTCTCCGGTTCACGGTCTTCCTTCAGGGCAGGGAAGAGAGTTAAAGGAGAGGATTTTTTCACTTTTCATCTTAAAAAGCAATCTTACAACTCTTTCCCACCCTTCTTTCCAGCTCCAGGAGAGATGCAGGAGGCTGAGCTTGTGCAACCGACTGAAGGAGGGAAACTAAGTGAGGCAGCTCGTGGGTTTGTAGCACGAGCCAACGGCATGGGGCAGTTTGTGCCACCTCCTTCCCTCCACCCCCCGTTCCTTCATGACATGGACAACTTTGTTTCTAGCCACAAGACTGGGTTCAGTGATCAGAGAGCAATGTGCCCCCCGTGCACAGTGGGCCTGGCCGGCCCTCCACACTCTAGGCCTCAGTTTCCCTATCTGCCCCATAATAATGGCCCCTCTGTGAGACCATGTTGTATGATCTCCCCACAAATTCTTAACTTATTGGGAAGGACAGAACAAGACAAGAGTAGTGACCCCCACCAGGCTATTTGGGCTTGTATACATACACATTCCAGAACCCCAGGGCAGAAGAGCAAGGGAAACCACCCCCTATCCTGAGGCAGCCCAGAACCATGGGGCACGCTGGAGGCTCAGCCCTGTGGCCACAGCAGCACACTCATCCCCAAGGAGCACAATTGTCCACTCCAGGCCGTGACTGAGCTCCATCGGTCATTCATTTATCCATCGGATTTCATTGCCTCCTTCCCACACTCCAGGGCCAGAAACACATATGGATGCAATAGGAATGGGTAAGGGCTGTGTCTGAATGAGACGCAGAACACAACCGGGCCGTACAGGCTGACAAGGGGGAGCCTGGAGGCAGCTCCCAGGTTACAAACAAGAGTTTGTAACCAAGTCTGGACAGAGATCCGAGACACTGGGAGACATTTGACCCGAGGCTCAGACTGGGGAAGAAGCGCCAACTCTTGGCAGAGTGGACAACAGGGACAATGGGACAGCCAGCATGGTGAGGCTGCCCCTGCCATGCAAAGGAGTCAGAACATTCTTCTATGGGCCACAGGGAAGCCCAGAAGGTGATAAGTAGAGGAATCCAATTGCACAATGCTGGGCTGGACAGTTAGCCTCTGAACACTTACTCTCCTCATGTATAAAGTGGGAATAAAAAGAGCACATACCTCTCTTGGAGTGATCAGTGTACGGATCCTGTGCCCCGAGAGATGTAGATGTGCCCAGGAACTCAGTCACTGAATCTGAACGTGCTCACCAACCCCCACCCCCCAGCCCACCCTGCCACAGACTCACCAAGCTTGCGCGCGCGCGCACACACACACACACACACACACACACACACGTGTGGACACATGCACACCCCTGCCCCACTACCGCTTCCCAGGTCACCCCTGAGAAGATGACAAAGGTTTTCTTCTGCAAACATTCCCAGCTCCTGGACCCGTCTTGGTGCTCCTGCCTCCCCTGGGACGACCCCACCCCCATTTCACCCTTCCTCCCAGCAGGCCAGTGACAAACTTATTTAGGCTGAGGCAGCCGGCTGCACACGTGTGTTGGAATAAACAGCCCGTATTGTCTGTGGTCTCATAATCAAATTTCCCTAAGAATGGGGAGACAGGGGAGCTGAGCTCCTAGGGCTGATGGACAGAGCAGATGGGGCTGGGAGGAGAAGGACCCTGGGGATCTGCTAGCTAGGGTATGGGCCTCCAGGACAGGAACAGAATACCTTGAATCAAGGGAGAGTCAGGGAAAGGCCCCCCAGGGCTGCCAGCCCTTGCTCCCTCCTCTCCTTCCCCTGCCCAGAGGCCCAGGACCAAGGCCCACGAAGCCCTTCATGTTGCCGCAGCCGCCCAAACATGTGGAGAAGTCCTGCTCACCCTGGCTGAATCTCGCGTCCTAATCATCTGGCCACAGGCACACACGCCTACCTGGTCAGACACACCCTCTCCCACTGCCCGAAAGGCCACAGGTGCCGGACCAGGATATAGAACAGAATTTCCCTGAACATTGGGAAGTACAGGAGGTGGTGACAACCCAGGACACAACTAGAAGCAACTTAAAGCTGATGATTTCAAGGATCAGGAGGCTGACACAGGCCCTCCCCAAGTGTGGCCCGTGCTCAGAGTCCTCCCCTTACCAAGACAGCTCCTCCACCCGCCTTTTCTCTGGCTCCTGCTGCCCCGGTGCCTTCTTCCTCATGGGCTTCCAAGGGAGAACCACTAACTTCAGAGAGGGCAGAAGGGCAGGGGAGACAAGGGGACCCAGGAAGCCTGCGCGTGTGTGCTTTATTTCATCTGATCTCCCGGAAGCATGTGTCTCTAACTTACTAGTGAGGCGCCTCATGCTCAGAGGCAAAATAAATTGCCCAAAGGCCAAATCTAGAAAACGGTGGGGCAGCTCTCTTTCCACCACTCTGTTCTTGGGATATGTGTGGCCCCCTTAGGGTCAGGGCTCCTTGACTCCAGCCCCTCGTTACATCCCAGCCATGGCGGTGCCTGTGAAGGCGGGCAGCAGGTCCTGGGCCTGTGTTGGTGCCCTCCCAGCTGGTCCGGCTGACGTGGAACATGTCAGGGAGCAGCAGGCCGCGGGCACAGTGAGCTCAGGGAGTTTAACAAATGTTTATAAAACCTTTTCATACGCAGTTAATGATCCTTATTAGGACCTGAAAAAGCAGTCACTCATGCCACGTCCCAGCTTTAAGGAGCGTTTTATTATTACACACCACTCCGCAAATTAATGAGAGAAGCCGTGGCCCATTTGTCAGCAGGGCCAACGCCCGGGGATGCTGGCAAGAGGCTTTTGTCCTGGGGCTGACTGGGCCAGATTCCCAGCTCCACCTGCCCTCCTGGCTGCCCCCACATGCCCACCACCCTCAAGCTGCCAGCCCACCAGCTGCCTCCCCTTGAAAAGTCCCACCTTGGGGCTTCTGTGGTCCCAGATCCCCGTGCCAGGGCCTGAGGCAAAAAAGGCTTGACTGTCTCCCCAAGACACTGGGGTGAGGAAACTTCCTGTCCTGGGAAGAGAGAGGTGTGAGAAACACAGATGCTTAAGCCCCAGTCCCAAATCTGAATTCTTAACCAGGTGCCCAGCTGGTCTGAAGATCTATGTTTGAAAGCCATGGGGCTTGAGACATGAGCCTCTGGTGTCCACATGCAAATTCTAGCTTTGACCCTGACCATGTGACTTTGGAAAACTCTCTTCAGTTTTCCTCAGTATCTCCATCTGTAAAATGGGCATGTCATGTCTCCCTCCAAATGATTTTTTTAGTATGGTGTCATCCCATACGAGCAAAGTGTGTGTCATCATGATGCAGGTAAACATGCCCCTGCTGTTAGAATCATGGATTCATGGCACTTAGAGCAGGAAACCACCATGGTCTAGGTAAAAAGCAGGCAGTGAAACTAGGCAGGGTGATGGTTGCACAACATTGTCAATAGATGTATGAAATACCACTGAATTGTACATTTAAAAACTGGTTTATGTTGGCTCAGTGCCTATAGCTCAAGTGGCTGGGGCGCCAGCCACATACACTGTAGCTGGCGGGTTCGAATCTAGCCCGGGCCTGCCAAACAACAATGACAACCACAAGCAAAAAATAGCCAAGCATTGTGGTGGGTTCCTCTAGTCCCAGCTACTTGGAAGGCTAAGGCAAGAGAATCGCTTAAGCCCAGGAGTTTGAAGTTGCTGTGAGCTGTGACACTGCAGCACTCTACTAAGGGAGATATAGTGTGACTCTGTCTCAAAAAAAAAAAAAAAAAAGGTTTATGTTGGCCAGGCACAGTGGTTCACACCTGTAATCCTAGCACTCTGGGAAGCCAAGGCACGTAGATCCCTTGAGCTTAGGAGTTTGAGACCAGCCTGAGCAAGTGTGAGACTCCATCTCTACTAAAAATAGAAAAATTATCCGGACATCATGGTGGGCACCTATAGTGCCACCCTGTTCCCCAAAAATAAGACATCCTCCGAAAATAAGACCTACTTACAGGAAGGATAAGATGTCCCCTGAAAATAAGACCTAGCGCATCTTTGAAAATAAGACACTGTCTTATTTTCGGGGAAACAGAGTAGCTACTTAGGAGATTGAGACAGGAGGATCTCTTGACCCAAGAGTTAGAGGTTACTTGAGCTATGATAACATCATTGCTCTCTAGCCAGGGTGACAAGCAAACATTGCAACGAAAACGGTTTATGTTAAGTAAATTTTCCCTCCATACAAAAAAAAAAAAAAAAAAGCTAATCAAGTTCCTTTTTATCTTGAGTATGACATGCTTACCAGGCTCTGAGCCTTAACCCAGGTTGTTCCCTCTGCCGACTCACACTCTAGGGTTCATCAGAAGTCATTCCCTTCAGGACTCCTTGGCTGGACCCCACGGAGTGCCATCTAATGTGCTGTGTCCCCACCCCCTGGAGAGGATGGCACCGTCACTAATCAATGGGCTGGGGGAGAGGGTTCCTAGTTGCACCCGTGCCTCATCCAGCACAGAGTAGGCCCTCAATGTTTACTCTTTGGATGTAAGATTTCATTCTAACCCAGCCCTGGTTTTAGAGACAAAGCCAGTGTGTCCATTGCAGCTCCCCCAGTTGCACAGTTGGTGATGGGGTTGGAGGCCAGGCCTGCTCACCCCAAGAAGGGGCCACTTGCTTCCATGCCCTGCCAGCAGCATCCCCTGGGCAGATACACAGGCCAGACAGGTGAGCTTCTCCTTCCCAACCGTTAGCTAATTTGTCCTGGTCCAGTGTACCAGGGCCCTGTAAGCCCTTTTTGTTTCCCCAGGACACTGCTGTTTATATGGTCGAGGGCTTATCACGAACAGGTAGGCAAAGGCTTATCCTAGGAAACCTTGTCCCCCAAACCTCCTAATCCCCCAGGCCACTTAGACTTTAGTCTTCTGGGTGCTCCTGCTAGAAACTACTCATGCGCAGGGCCACAGTTTGCCCACCCTTTACATAAACAGATGAACAACCACTTATTGATTTAATACCACTGTTAGGGAAGTGGTCAAGGAGTGGTCTTTTTTTTCTAAACTTCTGGGTCTGAATCCCAGCTCCACTCCTCATTGTATGACCCTGAGCAGGTGATTTCATCAAGGCACTCCTTGTATCCTCAGAATTAGAATAATTCTAGTGCCTTTACTTTCTAGGTCTATATAGCACTTCACAGTACTTAACACCAAGGCTGGAGCTCTGTAAGCCCTTCCCAATGTGAGCTGTGTTTTTTAGAAGTCCTTCCCTTATCCTTGTGGCTTACATCCTTCCCTGCTCTTCCTTTACAATGCGGAGGACAGTAGCAAACTGGATGCCCACCACTGGATGACCAGCCGCCTTGGCCAGCACTGGTCAGCAGGATAATCAGATTACATGAAATGCATGCAAGGAAAGCCTGGCTCTGGTATCTTTTGGCCACTTCGACCTTGGATGCATCATGAAAACAAAAAATAAATTTATGGAAGAAATAGAGATCCAGAAAAAGCTAAGGCTGCTCTCAATCACATAGTTGTGCAGATATAAAGAGAATCCAGGCCTGGGGCAATGCAGGGTTCTGGCTCTAGCTATGTGGTCTTGAGCCAGTTGTTGCCCTCCCTGGAAATCTGTCTCCCCAGACATAAAATGGGCACATCATTCCCTCTGCTCCCAACCTTCAGAAGATGCACAGTAAACATGAGGGAGGGCCTGTGGGCTGCACTGCCAGGCTCGTGGATACAACAAGGCATTCATACGAAAGTGTGGGTGATTATTTATTGGTTTCATAATAGTACTGAGTACATTGGATACTTTTTCTTCCTTTTTTGAGATACTTTACTAAGAAAAATATGTTCCACCTCCATCAATGTAAACATAAAAGAGGTAAAGTCTCCATCTTTTTTTAAGGCTGCATAATATTCTATGGTGTACATACACCACAATTTATTAATCCATTCAAGGGCCGATGGGCACTTGGGCTTCTTCCATGACTTGGCAATTATGAATTGAGTTGCAATAAACAATCTGGTGCAAATATCTTTGTTGTAAAGTGATTTTGGGTCTTTTGGATATACACCTACTAGAGGAATTGCAGGATCGAACAGCAGGTCTACTTTTAGATCCCTAAGTGTTCTCCAAACTTCTTTCCAAAAGGAATGTATTAGCTTGCATTCCCACCAGCAGTGCAGAAGTGTTCCCTTTTCTCCACATCCATGCCAATATCTGTAGTTTTGGGATTTTGTTATGTGGGCTACTCTTGCTGGAGTTAGATTATATCTCAAAGTGGTTTTGATTTGCATTTCTCTGATGATTAAAGATGATGAGCATTTTTTCATTTGTCTGTAGACTATGAGCCTGTCTTCTTCAGAGAAGCTTCTGTTCATGTCCCTTGCCCACAATGAAATGGGATCACTTGTTCTTTTCTTATTAATAAGTTTGAGTTCTCTGTGGATTCTGGTTATCAAACCTTTGAAAGAAACATAACCTGCAAATATCTTTTCCCATTCTGAGGGCTGTCTGTTTGCTTTACTTACTGTGTTCTTGGCTGTGCAGAAGCTTTTTAGTTTGATCAGATCCCAGTAATTTATATTTGGTGTTGTTTCAATTGCCCGGGGGACCCTCCTCATAAAGTATTCTCCCAGGCCAATTTCTTTTCTTTCTTTTTTTTTTTTGAGACAAAGCCTCGAGCTGTCACACTGGGTACAGTGCTATGGTATCACAGCTCACAGCAACCTCCAACTCCTGGGCTCAAGCAATTCTCCTGCCTCCGCCTCTCAAGTATTTGGGACTACAGGCGCCTGCCACAACGTCTGGCTATTTTTTGGTTGCAGCTGTCACTGTTGTTTGGCAGGCCCAGGCTGGATTCGAACCCGCCAGCTCAGATGTATGTGGCTGGCGCCTTAGCTGCTTGAGCCACAGGCGTGGACCCCTAGGCCAATTTCTTCAAGTGTTTCCCCTGCACTCTCTCCAAGAATCTTTATAGTCTCACGTCTTAAGTTTGAAACTTCTAGCCAGTGAGAGTCAATTTTTGTTAATGGTGAAAGATGTAAGTCCAGTTTCAGTCTTCCACAATTTTCCAACCAAGTCACCCTGCACCATTTGTTAAATAGGGAATCTTTCCCCCAATTTATGTTTTTGATAGGCTTATCAAAGATCAAATGACGATAAGTATCTGGGTTCATCTCTTGTTTCTCTATTCTGCTCCATACATCTACCTCTCTATTTTTGTGCCAGTACAAAGTCATTTCAAAATCACTGGAGCTAAAGCAGAACTCTGCCTCACACCACAACTTGCAAATCTGCTTCTCTCTCGGTAAATGCCACTCCCTAGAGGCTCAGGGTCACAATCCTGCCCTTTATCTTCAATTGTTCTCCTGCCCTCCCCTCCTATACTCATCCTTTCCTATAACCATCCTTTCAGCAAGACCTATCCACTCCGCCTTGGAGTCACACCCCAAAGCCACTTCTCTCCATCACTACAACCAGGGCCAAGCTGCAGCCATCCGAACCTGAACTATATAAGAGATGCCTGACTTCCCTTCCAACTTCATGGGTCCCTACATCTAATTAATTTTAAAAGTAACTGGATCCCTTCACTTATCAGTTTAAAACCCTCTGAAGTCTCTTTCTCTAACTGGAATAAAATATAAACCCCTTACCTGCCTTATGAGCCACCAAAACCCCACACCTGCCTCAGCCCCACCCACCCTGTTAGCTTCATTTGTTATCTCTCTCTTTTTTTTTTTTTTGTAGAGATGGGAGTTTCACTTTATTGCCCTCGGTAGAGTGCCGTGGCATCACACAGCTCACAGCAACCCAGCAACCTCCAACTCCTGGGTTTAGGCGATTCTCCTGCCTCAGCCTTCTGAGTAGCTGGAACTACAGGCGCCCGCCACAATGCCCAGCTATTTTTTTGTTGTTGTTGTTGCAGTTTGGCCGGGGCTGGGTTTGAACCCGCCACCCTCGGTATATGGGGCCGGCGCCCTGCTCACTGAGCCACAGGCGCCGCCCTGTTATCTCTCTTGCTTCCTACAATTCTGAGGGAAAGAAACTTTCCCCTACAACTCACTGCTGTGTCCTAGCATGAGCACAGAGTCTGATACACAGTAGGTGCTCAGCAAAAAAATTATTGACTGAATGAATGAAAGACTAAATGGGTGAATGAGATATATCTTCCAAAGGCCTACATCAGATACAACGGTTTACTCAGGAGGGAGACTTGAGGGCTTAAGACAATAAATTATTCTCCAAGAAGCAGCTTATAGGCAAAGCGACAGGAGCAAATGGCTTTGTACCACCAGGTCTCAGTGGTGCTGCCTCTTCTGCCATAAGAGTCCAGCTCCCTCTACACCTGGCTGGAAAACGTCTCCCTCTCTTCAAGGCTTAATCCCTAGCACCCAGTGATGAGCTTGCCCTGCCCCTCTTGCCTGGCCACAGCAGATCTCTCTTCTCTTTGTGTTTCTGTGGCCTAGTCCTCAACCAGCACTGTCTCTTGCTCTGCCACTCCTCTGAGTGACGACCGAGTCTATGTCTCATGTGGGTGCCCACCAGAGAGCCTGGGGCACAGCACCATGTTGGCCTTCCATAAAGGCTTGCCCACTGCCCATGCAGTTAACCAACAGAGACCATGCCCACTCTGGGGAAGTGGTGATGTGATGATGCACTCTGCCCTCTGGGAACTTACAGCCCACATGGAGAGACAAAGGATCATAAGACAGGCTAATTGTTTTAATGGAGACAGACAGAGAAAGAGCAATGGGATCACAAAATAAGCAAAAATAAATCAAGTCATAAAGTGGCATATACAGTGGGATACCATTTACACAAAACGCTAAGACCTAAAAAACCAGACTGTATATTGTTTATGAACACAAAAATACATGGTTTAAAAAAATAACCAAAAACATGCATGAGAATGAGAGATACCATCTGGGGGAAGAAAGGAAGAAGGACAGAATTGTGGAGTAGACATAGGGGGCCACAAACGTATCTATAACATTTTCTTTCTTAAAAAGAAAAGAAAAATCTGAAGTACACATGGCATAATATTAGGATAAGATAAAGCTCAGTGGGTGGTCCATGGGTGTTTGTTATAATATGCTAGGAGAGTCTTTGTGTTTGAAATAGTCCAAGACCATTTTTTTTTTAATGCAATGCGATTATGGAAAAAGCAACCAATCTGTTGAATGAGTACCTGATGTGTGCCTGGATGAGTGGATGGATGAGTATTGGCAGATGAAAGGATAAATATGTACATGTGGGTGGTGGGTGAATAGAAGAATAGATGGGTGGGTGGATGGATGGATGGATGGATGAAAGAATGAATAGATGGGTGGCAAGTAGATGGATAAGTGAATGGATGGGTAAATTAATGAATGGGTGGAACAAACAAATGAATGGTAGAAAAGATAACTAGAGATTCTCAAAATTTACCCTGTTCACTCCACATTTGTTGAATACTTAACCGCATGACAAGTCCTATAAGTGTCCATGGCATAGTTCATGCAAGATTTGGTGAGTCCTTTCCCCATGGTGCTCTAAAGCTGGAGTCAATATTCAGACCCAATAGGGAGACAGTGTGAAGTGCTGTGGTCACAGATGTATGTCCACTATGCTCAAGGGTCACGGTGAAAGGAGAGACAAGTCCTATCAGGCAGGTCACCAGCAGCCAGGTCTCCCCATTCCAGCCCACACTGGCTAAGCTAATGGAGAGAAGGGTGGTCCCTGGCTCAGCGGTGGCTTTGGTCCTATGGTCAGGAGCTCCCTCCTTGGTTCTTTGTGTTCTTTTTTTTTTTTTTTAAATCCATACATTTATTTATTTGATTGAATCTTTTATACTGATAGCCTTTCAGTAACTTGTAGCCTTGGAAAACAAAGGGAATATGGAAGGGGTGGGTTTTACCTCACAAGCTTTAAATTGTGACGTATGTGGGGTTGCCACCTTACTTTTTTTTTTTATTGTTGGGGATTCATTGAGGGTACAATAAGCCAGGTTACATTGATTGCAATTGTTAGGCAATGTCCCTCTTGCAATCATGTCTTGCCCCCATAAAGTGTGACACACACCAAAGCCCCACCGGTTCTTTGTGTTCTTTGTGCCTTGGCTTGATGGCCCCAGTGCCTGGATGTGGTTGCCAGGGTCTGGCAGGGGAGGGAGGTGGGAAGCCCATGTGTGTGTCTGCATATTGACCCTGATGGCAGCATGATTTTTTATCTCTCCAAACAAGTCTCCAACGAGAATCTTTATTGCTCGGCACAGTCTCCCAACTAACTAGGAGAGCATTTTTCTAATTACATATCCCTTGAAATACACCCGGGTTTGAGTTAACACCTCTTCAGTCTGCCAAAACCTAAGTCATTTTAAAATTAGTTCTGGAGGTTTTGCAAAAACCCCACCGGGATGCAGCATTCCTTTTCCACCAAGTTGTGTACTAAAAACTCTCCCCAGATGCCAAGAACGGCTTTCCTTGGAGACTCTGCGGAGAGAGCCCAGGGAGAGGCCCACATCCTGGCCCAGCAGGCTCTGCTCTCACTCAGGTCTGTTGAGCAGCCCTTGCAAGGCTGCCGGATCGATAGAATCATAAATGCATTTTGCCCTAAGCAGTCTCTCTGATACTTTTTGAAAACCATGTGGATGGGAAGGAAATGTGATCCATATGGTTTTGAATCATTAACACTTAAATCGTCAAAATAGAGGGGGTTTTTTGTTTTTTGTTTTTTTCTGGAGAAATTTTATATCCCAGGCACCTTTAGTGGCTCTTTAATAAACTGTTTAAAATTCTGTTGTTCCCCCTTAAACATGCAAGCACATGCCCACATAAGCAGCACACATATGTGCACCCCACTAAGTCCAAGATGGCAACATTGGGAAATGCAACATATCAGGCACGTTTATCCCCAAGATAGGGTGGGTTAAAAGGCGACTTGAGACACCTTCCAGGCACTGGTGGTCAATGAAATTTACTTTGTTCAATGGTTCTGGTTGAAGAGTTCCATAAAGCTTTGAGCTCATTCAGACAAGCCCCTTAGTGGTACAGACGAGAAAGCTGGGACCCAAAGGATGCTCAGACACTTGAAGCTTTGGTAGAAGTCACAGGGAACTATTTCTGGGTGAGAAAACTGCATGAGCAAAATGCCGCCTGCTGCTGCCCCACCAAATGGTAGGCCATGAGGTAGGGACCAAGCAAAAGTGACAGGCTGGCCACTGATCATGGAGCACATTTCATGGCTGCACAGAATCTAAATAATTGAACTGTCTGCTTTTAGACTACAAGTCAAGGTCAAGGGAGAAGGATCCGTCGTTTTCATGAAACACAGATCAGATCCTAACTCTTTTTTTTTTTTTGAGACAGAGCCTCAAGTTGTCACCTTGAGTAGAGTGCTATGGCATCATAGCTCACAGCAACCTCCAACTCCTGGGCTCAAGCGATTCTCCTGCCTCCTGCCTCCTGCCTCCTGCCTCCACGTAGTTGGGACTTTAGGCGCCTGCCACAATGCCCAGCTATTTTTTGGTTGTAGCCGTCATTGTTGTTTGACGAGCCCAGGCTGGATTCAAACCCGTCAGCTCAGGTTTGTGTGGCTGGCGCGTTAGCCGCTTGAGCCACAGGCGCCGAGCCCAGATCCTAACTCTTGATGCAATGGAAAGGACGGCTCAGAAAAATAGTGCAATCAGTTAAAAGATCATAGCAGGAGCTCTTGGGAGAAAAGATGATGTCGTGGGCTTGAGGGCAGAAAGAAGAAGCAAGTCTGAAAGGCATTTTGGAGGGAAAATTTACAGAATTGGGGACCAAATGAGTGTAGCTGGTGACAGAGAAACAGCATAGGGATGGTATTTGTTTCCTATTGTTGCTATAAAAGATTGGCTCAAAGGAGTAGGGTGCCGGCCCCATATGCCAGAGGTGGTGAGTTCTAACCCAGCCCGGGTCAAAAACAGCAAAAAAAAAAAAAAATTGGCCCAAACATAATGGCTTCAAACATGCAAATTTGTTCTCTTATAGTTTTGTAGGTCAGAAGTCCAAAAATGAGCCCTCCAAAGCTAAAATCAAGTTGTCAGCAGGGATGGTTTCTTCTCCATCTCTAGAGGAGAATCCATTCTTTGCTTCTTCCAGCTTCCAGCATCTGTCAGCACTCTTTGGCCTGTGGCCACATCGCTCCCACCTCTTGCTTTTATAGTCACATCTACTACTTGCTCTGATGCTCCTGCTTCCCTCTTAGAAGGCCCTTACATCAGGCTTTCCTGAATAACCCTGGATAATCTCCCCATCTCAAAACCCCTAAACTTAATTCTATCTGCAAAGTCTCTATGACCTCCATGAGGTAGCATTCCCAGGTTCAAGGGATAAGTATGCTAATATCTGGGGGTGGGGGGTGGGATGCATTAGTCAGCCCACCACAAGAATGAAACCCAGATTTCTGTCTTTGGCAACCAAAGAATGAAGGCAGTTAGTGGGGAAAATGATGAACTTGATGTAGGAAATGATGGTTCTAATTAGAAGCTTGGGGGACATTCTGCAAGGGATTTCCATTAGGGAATAGTCCACGTGGATCCGGAACAGAGGAGGGAAGTGTGATCTGGGACTGTGATTATCAGGCCCTGGGCAATGTCGACATACCTGTATTCATAAGAATAAACAAAGCTTGACTCATTTCATGTGTATGTCTTAGGCAAAAAATGGCCAAGGCTAGAAAGCCAGGGACAAACCTGCTTTGGGCAGGAAACACAGGAGGCAGCGGTGAAAGAGGTAGAGGAGCAATTAGATCACTGATCCAAGAAAGGGGAGTGGACAAGGCTGGGGTGGGGAAGGGCAGGGAAAGAAGGAGTACAGTGTCAGACACAAGATAGAGACCGATCCACATTGTATATCAAATCAGCACATCCTACCCCATAAATGCATTCATGTGCACAGTTATTATTAATAACGAATTTTTTTTAAAAAGACAGGGACCAAATGGGATAGGTCAATGGTGACCTCAAAACAATTTGAGCAGAGTGGACACAAAAGGCTACATTTGTACAGGTTTGGGAGCATGGCTTGCCATGAAATTTCTCTGAAAAGCTGACAGTGAGAGAGCTTTGTACACAGAGGGCAGGAATGGGGAAAGGCTGGTGCCCAAGAGACTAAATGCTGAAGCCAGTTCTCAGAGGGGTCAGTGCAGCTGGGGATCGGATGGGGGTTGGGGGAGGAAAGGGGGAGTATTGGTCTCTCCTCCTTTCTCAGGCTGAGAGAGAAGGGACAGGTGGGTACCAGCAATCAACAGTTTGAAGACGGGAAGGGAAGTTCATCTAGATTTTGCACAAAAACAGAAGGCGAAGTCATCAGATGAGAAGCTGAGGCTAGAGGTATTTGTGGGGCTGCAGGAGAGAGAGAGAAGTCCCTGGGCTGGCTCCATGCAGAACCCAACCCCACTACACCCTTTCTGACCCTCTGGCTGGTGGTCACAGCTCTCCACCCTTTGGACTTTCCAAGCTGTGAAGCTGAGAAACAGGAGCTTCCCTGGGCTGGCTGGGGCATAGTTTCCACTCTCTTCTTTGTTCTTCCTATGACAGCGACCTCAGGTTGCTCAGGCTGAGCAGTCCCATGTGAATCACGTGAATGAGCGCATAAACTTGCAAGGGAGCCCCTTCCTCTTCCCCTCACCCAGGAACCTCAACCCTGGCCTCCCTCCCATGTGTCCTAACCAGATCTCAGTGCTCTATGTCACCTCAGCCAATTCACTCCCTGTCTCTGGGCCTCCTGATGAAATGAGAGACTTGGAGCAATGACTGCCAAGGACCTTCAAGTCCTCTGGCCCCTGGAGCACAGCCTTGGACATGAGGAGCTATCTGAGTTGCCGCAGGGAGCCCCAGCCTCTTTGGAGACAGGCCCAGGACTCTGTCATTTTGTAAACATGATGCAGGCCTGTTTGGTGCTGCATAGCTGTGGTTTTCTGTTTTCCCCAGCAGTAGCTACAAGGCGGGGGCTGCAGCTGAGCCAGCTCAGCAGGGAGGGAGAGCTTGGCGGGGAGGAGGGCAGGAGAGAGTGCTTCTCTGTGCTGCTTGGCTCAAAGTTTGCAAAAGGGAAAAACATTCATGCTGGTCAACTTTCCGCCATCCCCACCCACCCATTCCAGAGAAAGTGGTGCTTTCTAGTCTCTTTTGTAAAAGCAAAACACATTCCCCAGGTTGTCCTTCCCCTGCTTTGGAGCAGACACTAATATACAGCCCTAGAAAACTTGGCCTTGGGCAGGTCTTCCAGGCAGGAAGCAATGCCCCTGGGGATCAGATATGGGTGAGCAAGGAAGCCCTCAGCACAAGAAGTGACAGCATACACCTCCACGTGCCCAGACCCTCACCAGGACCCAGCACACAGTAGGACCAGATAATTCCATGTTTGTTAAGCCAACTAGAATGGAATCTCGGAAGATGGTCCTTAGAGAGATGACATGGCCGCGGAGGGTCTGGCAATATAGCTGGTGCCACACTCTTCCTCTCTTGCCTGGATCTGGGGACACATCCCCCAGCTGCTGAGAGAGGAGTGAGCTGCTAGGACACACATGGCTCCCTCTCCAGCTGAGGGGCAGCCCCTGCCCTGGTTTGCCAATGCTAGAGTGTCTATCCCAGCCCTCTAGCTTCAAGTCAGGACCGATCTCTGGTGCAAGCCCAACTCCTGAGCTCCCTGTGCGATGAGGCAGAGGCTGCACAGCACATTTCTGCTTAGCCCCTTCCCCTTCCCATCCTGCTTCCCTCGCTGCCTCCCTGGGGTATCCAGAGAATTCCCCCTCAGCACACCACTGGCAGTCCAGGACTCCCAGCTTTAGCTTCTGTTCTAGTGAACCTGACCTTTCCAGATGAGACCTGGATTGGGTACACCTTTCCTACGTAAAGCTACAGGAAAAAGTAGACAGCATCGGACTGGCCATTTGAGCAGCCCAGCACTTACTGGCACAAGAGGGCAGGTGTGCTAGGACCACAGCAATAGCTGAAAAAGCCAGGGCACAGATTAGATCTTAAAAGCTCCAGAGACCACCCGAGGCCACCCAAGCCTACAAGACACCAAGACCCACCGCAGCTCAAACATAGCCTGACCAGTTTGGCCTGGTGAGCTGGGGGCCATTACAGACAGAAGAGGCGCCCCACAGACAGCCCAGAATAGGCATCATGAAGCAAAGAAGCTGGGCTCTGGAACAAGGTCAGAGGAGTCCTTGGCCCTTCTTGACCAAAGAACTCAACAGCTAGGCCAAGTCCACTGCTAGTACGCTGCATATAATTCTTCCTATTTAATCCTCCCACTATACTAGGTAGGTATAATCTCCATTTTAGACAAAATGCTGAAGGAGCACACATGCGCAGCTCATAGGCACTACATGTAGTTGAGAAAGTGTATGTGCTCACACCGCCCAGAGCCACACGTGCTGCTGTTTGTATTGGCTGTTTAAGAATGATCACAGCCCGGTGCATGTCTGAGGAACAGCTGATTAAGGAACAAGAAATCCCACTGCCCTTCCCCTGGCACTAGGATAGCTGCTGCCCGGCAGCCCAGAGTGGGCAGAGCTGGCAGCCAGGACACTGTGCCCTACTGCCCAGTCCATCAGATCTCTATATCTGTGGCCTCTCCACTCTCCCAGGAGGGGCTAAGCCGGCTTCTAGAGCTGTGTCCAGGAACAGGTGTGTCAAGAGTCAGGGTTGCCTGCTGCTCCCCAGTTCCCATTTGGGTTGGGAGAAACAAATTGCTTTGAAGCAGTAACCTCGACCTTCATTGAAGTCAGCCTCAGAGTTGCTGGGGACTCATGTGTTTCCAATTGCCCTCAGATAACCCACACTGTGTGTCTCCAGGCCATGAGCTTAACCCTGAACAGCTGCCCCTTACCCTCAATATTCCCTGAGAGATGTGGCTGGTCTCCACAAAGCTTCTGGGACACCTGGCCTTAATCCAGAGCACTGAATTTGGAGTTTGGAGTCCATAGTCCAGACTTCATAGGGTCCTGGTCTCTGCTGGAAGTGAGCTCAAGCCCTTGCCCCTCCACCACAGCTCTGGGATCACCAGCACCAGCCCCCGAGGACAAAGCCTCAGTTTCCTCCTCTGTGTACGGGTCAGCATCCCACGCAATCAGGCTGCATAACAAACAAATCTCCAAATGCAGTTGCTGGCCATAATAGCTTTATCCTCAGTCACACAAAGGCCTGCATGGGCAAGCGTCCCTCTTTCACGCATGGCTTTGACCTTCTGAAGGCCACTGCATCTCTTCACTGCCTGCCCTCAGGTGCACGTCCAGATTTGGGGGCCTGAAACTTATACAATGTGGGGGTTCCTGAACAATTATACAAAATTCTAAATGTAAAATGACCACAGCAGCTCATACACCACTGTACACAGAAATTATACGTGCAAAATATCCAAGATTCACACACACACACACACCCAGCCCTGCAAAAGAGAGGGGCTGGAAAAGTGGGTGCCCTAGAATTCACACCCAATTAACTTCCGGGTAAATAGCCCCTGCCAGGCCTAGAAGGGACCCTTCCCTATCACTCAAATTGGCCAGCTCTGTCCCTGGGCCCAGTCTCAGCCCCAGAGGCTAGGACGTGCAGGGGAGTCCCAGGCTCCTGTGCGCACTAACCATCTCCATTGCAGCATGCTGAGCCCCTGACAGCTGTGTGATGGAGACTCGCAGAGTGGAGGTGTAAGCCATATGCAAATGCAGGGGCCCAGAATGATCTGTGCTTTTCCAAAGCACTTCACAAGGACGGCATGAGGGAAGCTGGGGTGAGGGAGTGATACCCAGCTCAGATGTCGGGAGGGCTGGCTCTCGTCCCAGGGTCGTCCTTTCCCAACAGTGAGAACCTGAGTGACTCACTCAACCTTGCTGAGCCTCATTGGCCCCATTGCCAGGTATATAGACTGATCCTGCCCTCCCAAGGTAAAGCGAAAAGAAGATCAAGGGCCTAAAAATGCTTTGCAGATAGCCCAGCACTGTGAACAAGCGAGCCATGTTGTAATTCTTTTCAGCAGGGCAGCTGTCAGTCTTCTGCACAGTCACCCAAACTCTGGTGCTCCTGTGTCCTATGTCCCATGTGTGCCCTTGGGCCTGTAGGTCTACTCTGCCTTGCCCCTCTTGTGTCCCCCAGCCCCAAGAAAATGGGTCAAAACAAGCAGACTGCCCTCAGCCACTGCATGAACTTACTGATCATCTGGGAGGATTCTAAAATATTAGCTCACACAGCTCTCCAGAAGTTAGCTGATGTCTCCGTGATGCTGGAAATGCTCACATCCTCCAGGGGGTCCCCATCACAAGGCAGTAGCCTGGCTTTTGTGGGCCCCACCCCCACCTCCAATACAGCAGCTTTTCAATCTTCATGGGCCTCTAGAATTTCCTACCACATAAACACATCAGAATGCACCCACATCCCACGCAGATATCCTTTACATCTAACTTCACAGGAGCCGAGGTGAGTTGACTAGCAAGTTGACATGATGCTACGTTACGCCCGTGTTCAATTAAACATCAGTTGATTTTGATTTTGCAGTCATTTTGTGAAGCTGATCGTTTCTTTTTACTCTGTCAAAGATTTTGGAAAGACTGTAATCTACAGGCCCTGGGGCTCGGGGTGCCCATAGATAATCCAGGTCCTGAACAACCCCTTCTTTTTCGATGACTCAACTGCCAGCAGGAGCACCCGTCTGCACCAGTCCCAGAACAGAGTGCTCCGCTTCTGAGGTTGGGGTGTAACCTCCCTCTTGCCCCACAGAAAACAGCTGCCAGATCCTGTGGCAGAGCAGAGGAGGAAGGAGGAGAGCCCCAGGCCATGAAGGGGGACAAAGAAAAGGTCATTTGGCCAAGGCCAGAGAGCGAGCAAGGCATGGATATGTCCATGTATGTGTTTGTGTCTATGTGTGTTTGCATGCGTGCAAATGCGCCTGTGCACAGCTCAGGGAGGCCCAGGCGAGGAGGGACAGCACCCGTGGGTGGCTGTTGATGTTTAACTCATCTGGTTCCTGGTTCCTCAGAATTCTTCATTCCCTCCCTGCTTAATGCCATGAGCTTGGCCTGCCCTTTGCTTCTGCTGAAGGACATTACTGTCCTTGAGAGCAAGGCCAAAAAGCACCAAGGGACTCTGCACCAACATGTTGAATTATGCTCTACAAAGGGCCTTCCCTTCCCCCTCTTCTCTTGACACCCAGTGAGGTCACTGTTATCATCCCCATTTTGCAGGGAGCCACCTGATGCTCTGACAGAGGCTAAGTGACATGTGAGAGCAGAGGCTGTGGGTGCAAGGTCTCCCTGCGGCACCTTCCTGGCTGTCTGTAGAAGGGCTGGTTGAGTGGCTCTGCTCTTGGTCACACCCTCCTCCAACTTCTTCCCTGGCCTGTTGGAACCCAAGGTCAGGTAGGAGCCAAGGTCTGTTACAGTGCCAGGCAGGGGTGGTGGGCAGCAGCCCCAGCTCCACAGCTGCTGGGGTTGGCACAGAGCCTGAGTGTTGGGTAAGTCGGGCTGCCAAGCACCACAGACGTGTCAGGTCTCGCTGCTGCCGCTGCTCCCTGGGATTAGCGGCTGCCGTCATGGAGTCAGGGAGCCATCTCCTCCTTGGAGCAGCTGGGCAGGGCAGGACAGGGTGGGGAGGAGGGCGCTACTCATGGGTGGGAAGAGTTTCGAGTGGCCCAGTGCCAGGGCACCTGGGGTCACTGGTGCAGTCCCCAGGGCCTTTCCCAAGCTGGGGCATCACCCGTTGCCTGAGCCTGACCACAACACTGTACCTGCACCCAAATGGCCTACCAGGCACACTCGTCACCTCATCCCTTTTTTCTTCCCAGCTGTCCTATGAGGGGCTACTGATGTGACCCCTTCGTGGATGAGGAAACTGAAGCCCATGAAGATGGAGTGACTGGCTCAGATGTATACAGTGAATTAGAATCGGCCACAGAATCTCAATTGGTTTGGGTTTGGGGGTTGGGTCCCAGCAGAGCCCAGGACAAGGTAGTTACTGGGCATCTACTATGTGTCCAGGTATTTCTCAGGTGAGATTCATCACAGGCTCACAGCATCCCCACAAGGTAGGGAGCATCACCTCCATTTTGGAGAAAAGGAAACAGGCTCAGGAGGGTTATTTTTCTTGCCCAAAGTCACAAAATTAGAAAGTGGCAGAGTCCAAACCCAGGTACGCCTGCTTCCATGATCTTCCTCACACACACATCTGAGCAGGCTAAAATCCGTAATCTGGCCTTCAAGGCCCTCCGCAGCCTGGCCCAACACACCTTCCCACCCGATTCCGTGGCCCCGCTCCTCCTCTACCCTCACCGCTGCAGCCAACGCTGCTCCTCCTGAACATGCTGTGTCTGCAGAGCTCTGGCCTGGCCAAGCCTGGTCCATGTAACAGAAGTGCCCTTCACCCCATTCACTGCCTATCAAATTCCCATGCCACATGGTAGGATCAGAGAAGGTGTCCTGGAGGAGATGTTATTTGAGTTGGAGTCAGTTAATCCTCTGGATTCATGAAACCACTTTTGCATTCACTACAGCATGATATTGCGGAGGAGACATTGCTGTTTATTTGAATATCTGGTCACCAGACTGGGAACATGTTCAGAGCAGGGATGGGGAACTGTTTATCTCTGTATCCTAGCAATCGACATGGGGCCTGGCCCAGAGCAAGTACTCACCTAGATGATGATGGTGACGGGTAGATGGATGGATGGGTAAACGGATGGACAGATGGATAGATACAGGGTGAATGGATAGATAGGTATGATCGATGACTTTGATTGGAAGACGTATAAATTAATGGAGGGACGGATGGAGCATGGAAGACCAGAGGAAGAAGAAACAGGCAAACTATTCATTATCAACAAGCACAATATCATTTAGTACCAACAGGATATATGGAGTGCCCTCTCTAATCTCACCACACTCAGCCAATAACTTGAAAAGCCTCCGCTGCTTACATCCCTTACAAGTTTTTCCTCTAAGTTGAAAAAGACCTGGCAGTCCCCTCTGTGCAAGAGACAAAAAAATGTCCCAGACGGGATGGGAAAAGGACCCCCACCCAGAGCTGCTGAGCTCACATCCTGGAAGCCTATGGCTGCATTCTAGGAAGAGGCAGGGCCTGCCCTGTCCCCCAAGATGAGCCATGCAAGGGAGGGGCCCACAGTCCCAGCTTTCCATTAGCTAAGAACTCTTCCACGCCTGGCTTCTCCCAGCTCCCACTTCTACTGCCCAGGATAATTGGAGCCTGGGCCTGAGCCCAACGTTGCTTCAACCCCAAAACCAAAACCAAGCTGGCTTAAGGCAGAGAGACTTTGGGACCAGCATCCAGAAAGTGAAGGGACAGTAGGAAATGTGTCCAACACTTGGAGACCACTGGGGACAGCCAGGCCACCACTGGGGCGGGTTCTGAGAACAAGGGCTCTGCACATGGGCAGGGAGTGTGAGTCCCTGTCTCAGGCTCCTCCCAAGAAGGGGCAAGGGCTCCACCCCACCCTTCAGGTTCCCCTCCCACCCCACAGCCTCACATCTGCAAGTGAGGCCCTGCCAAGTAAACAGCTGCAGCCCACGCTCCAAGGCTCCCCAAACCCCAGCACTACCCACAACAGCCAAAGCCACATCCCATCAGTCCCCCACCACTGGGCCGAGGGAGGGGAAATACTCATTAATCAGAGGGAGAAGGCTTCTGGGCAGCCCCGAAGACAGGCCGAGGAGACCGGAGCTGTGAGGGAGCTCCCTGCAAGGTCTCGGGGGAAGTCAGGGCCCCCACTCTGACACACAGAATGCGCCAGCTAGGAGCCTGCTTTCCAGTGCCAGGGGGACTCCTTGAGAGCCAGCCAGCCCTGGGTGTAGGCCTGGGCATCAGGAGAGAGGGCTTATGGGTTCCTCAGCCATCGCGCCTGCAAACTGGGAGAAGGGCCCTGGCACTACCCGTATCCACATCCACCCCAGGAAAAGTGTGCACCCTGTGGGGAGGGTCCCTACTGATACCCTCACTCTCCATTCTCTAAGCCCACAGAAGGGAGAGTCAGCTGCGGTCTGAGTCACTGGCAGATGGGTGTTATTGGGTCAGTGCGGTGGTTTTTAAAATGAGGGATTTGAATGTCCTCGGGTGGATTTTCAGTTTTCATCCCCATCTAAGCATCCCCTGAAACCTCCTCCTTCACATACCTAAGTCATCTGCACGACCCCTGGAGTCAGTCAGGATAGGCTAGGTTTTGCTGCAGGAATAGCTAGTCCCCACACCTCAGAGGCTTAACAAAGCAAATGTCAATTGCTCTCTCATGGTACACATCAGATCTGGGGCATCAGGGTCTCTGCCATCATGGGAGCTAACAGAGGTTCTACCCTGCCACATGCTTCCGTGATCCTCAAGGCCAAGGAAGGAAAGTGGCAAGAAACACCCTAACCCTAGAGCCTCTCTCAGCAGTGACATACTTCTATTCTGCTCCTATTTTATTGGCTAAAGCAAGTCACAAGTATATTCCTCTTCAAAAGTTGCTAGAAGGGCAGTTCCCCCAGGTGCCCAGAAAAGTAGAGAAGCAACAGGCACACTTGGCCAGCCCTAATGATGGCCACACCCACGAGGCAACAAATTGCAGCCTCTGGCAGACTGAGGCTCAGCCCTGCAAACTGCAGAGATACACAAAGGACCCCAGAGGTCAAGAGCAGGACTCCAAGGCCAGCCAGAAGCTAGGATGGGGGATTCAGGCATGAGAAATAGTCCAACTCCCTGACTCTGGAAATAGAGAATAAGGCAGGAGCTTTGAGTCACCAAGCAGGTCAGGCCCAATCTCTAGGGGACCTGGGGCCCTTAAATTCCTCATCCCATGGTCAGCTCTGGGTTGACCAACAGGGCTTCTCTCAAGGAGGGCTTCTCTTCTGCCAGGAATCCCCACTCTTGGACTGCTACACACTCAGAGCCAATGACAGAGGGCTCACTCCCTCTGTATACATGCATTCCACCTCCACTCTGGGTTTGGAGAGAAACAGTACTGCTCTGAGGGGAAGTCTCTCTGTCCTTCACCCCAACCCGAACCCTGCTCCTGTCCTCTCCAACCCTCTCTCCTCAGCCTCCAGGTTACCATGCACAGTACTTATTTTGGAAATCATTTTCTAGTGAGAATATACGCTTGCTCCCCACCAGGTGCTAAATCCCAGGGCTCTCCCATGAGCCCCATCTAGTTGGAGAATCATCCTATCTTGAAGGTTCTCACTTTCCCCTGATGTGCTGCTGTCAACTTCTGACTCAGCTGTGACCGTGAGCCAGTCCCTCCCAGCCTCCAGGCCTTGGTGTCCACATCTGTCAAATGGGAGCAATCTCTAAATGTGTTAACTTCCAACTGCAAAGACCCCTGGACTGCCAACCTGGAGCTGGGTGGAAAGAGGGTGGGAGGGGGCCCTGGCTGAGCTGGAACCTAAGAGCAGACCCCAGGCCCACCCTCATGCCTGTTTCAGCAATGCCTGCTTTTGTCTAGAGCTCACAGCAAGCAGGTGAGTTCATTTTCCATTAAGGACAATTATCTCTCCATTTGCATATGCTAAATGTGACATTTAAGGGAGCAGTTCCTCCCCACCCAAACAGGATAAAAGTCCAATGACAGGCATGCAACCTACTGTTTGGGGCAGAGGTGTAATTGGCTCTTATTAAGGGAAGATACCCGAAGATACAGGTTTTGAAATGCAAATAACAGCATCCATCGCTCCTTCCAAAGGGGCTGAATGGGGAATGACAGGGCCTGGCTGAGCGCTCCTGCCTGCTCCACATCTGAGCAGGACAGGCCTCCTGACTCATGGAAAGAGAGAGCTAGAAGCTGGGGAGTGGGAAGGCACATTCTTCTGGAGGGAGCAGGACAGACCAGCATAGCAGCCCCCCTTCTCCAGCAACCCCATCCCCATCACTGGCCTTGCTCTGTCCCATTACAGAAGACCAGACCACTCCCTCAAATACAATCTGTTAACACTGTCTCAGAAACCCCCACCCACACTCCAGCTGGGGCTACTGACAAATTTCAGCCACAGTACCAAGCCAGGAGGCCCTAAATACCCCACCACATTAGGTCTTTCTGTTCCATGTGCCGGAGATCCTATTTCCCTTCCCCCTCCACCTGGCAAATTCTCACCCTTACATCAAACCAGCTCAAAAGGGGCCTCCTCTAAGAAACCTATCCAGTGGCCCAGACTGAACTGACCATGGCCCTTTATTCACAAGACTGTCCTCCCTCTGGAACTGAGAATCCCTGGAAGCAGGAGAAATTCTGACTCATCTCTGTTTGCAAGTATCTGCTCAGAGCTAGCCCTTAAGATCTGGTAGATGCATGGGAGAAAGCATGGGTGGGTGGAGGGGTGGATACCTTTATGTGTTCTTATCCCAAGGTTGTACCCACGCGCTTGCCTTGACAATTACTTACAGCACCTCCTACTTTACAAATGGGAGAAAGTGCGGCTGGGTGAGATACAGACTTTACCCCCAACTCAACAAGGGGACTTGGAGAAGCAGGGCTGAGAACACTGTTCTTGACTCCCCACTCAAGTCGGGGTGCTGTAGCTTGGCATCAAACATCTCCAATGATGGGAACCTCTGGCCTGGCTACCTTGCTCACAAGGAGATCACAGATCCTTGATGTGGTCCTGACCTCCTAAGCCTCTGTAGCTGCAGCTGCTGAGTGTGAGCTGAACTTAAGGAAGTTGTCCCCTCTCTTGAAGATCACTGCCTCCCACTTGGCTACTCCAGAAGGAAAGAAGGTGAGGTCAGAATCCTTTCCCTGGTCTGGCACTGCAGTGAAAGGAGAGACCCATACATTTCCACACTCAACTCTAAGAGATGAAACAGGCTTCCTAACCTTTAGTTGCCCCAGACATTCAGAGCTGCCCTCTGCTTTAGGGACCTGGAGGAGAGGGGAGGGGCAGAAAAAGGACAGAGAAGACTCTGCACCCACTCTGTCTCCCAAACCTTCACCCCAGTCCCAGCCCTGACTGCTTCTACCAAATCACACTTCCCACCACCACCTGGCACCTGCCTTCTGCCTGCCATAGCAGGGGCCTAGTAGGCAGGCACAGCTAGGGTCCACTCCTATTTTGCTGCTCATGATCGGTGAGACCCTGGGCTGGCCTTTGAACCTATCGGAGGTGTGGTTTCTGGGTTTGTAAGTGGGGATGACAGACCTTCTTCAAATGCTTGCACATCAAATCCATGGGAAAGCCCTGGCAGGCAGCAGGTGCTCAGGGATGCTTTGTTCCTGTCCTCTTTCCTCCCCTCAACCCATAAGGAGAAAACTCAGAAGAGAAGGAGTCCTGTGTGAGTGAGTGGAGGACAAGGACTTGGCCTGAGGCCCCCACTGCCCCCTATCCCTACTCAGCCTTAACACACAGAGGGAAGTCAACAGAAATTGTGGGTCGCTCCCACTCAGACATCTGCCAGAGGTACCATCCATAAAAGTTGGTGTTTAGGATTCTAAACTCTCAGCAGAACACATTAGGACAGATCTAAAGAGAAAACAAAAATATGGGCCTGATGTTGCCCTATGAGCTCCCTTGCTACCTGATAAGCCAATGAAGTCACAGACAGGAAGGGGCTACCCAGTTGTCCCCTCATTTGACCACACATCAGAATCCCCAAGAGCTCTCACCAATGCCTACAGATGCCTGGTTGCACTGCAGACCAAATAAAGCAAAATACCTGGGGGAAGGAGCCAGGTATGCACAGATTTTAGAGTCCCCAGATGATTCCAGTGTGATGCAAACCATGTGAACCACTGGGCATAGGGCAGGACAATAACTGTGGGCAGCTAGCCAACACTTGACCCTATTCACAGGCTTTCTTATCCATTGCCCCGTAGATCACCACCTGTCAGTCCAGGTGCCATGTTGTTATACCCATTGTACAGATGAAGAAAGTGAGGCCTACAGTGTTACTGGACTCTCCTTAAATTGGCAGAGTTACTAGAGTGAGCCCTTGTGAACAATCACAAAGAGATCAGGACCCAGGTTCCAGGGACTCCCAGGTTCTATGGATAGCCCAGCCTTTCCTGGGAGGAGGTTCTGATGGTGAGAGCAGAGGAGGAGGGTCCCCAAGGCAGACAGGGAGGAGTTTTACAGACTGGATATAGGGGCCAACTCATGCCTTGTCTGCGAGTAGGCCTTGGCTCCAGCCCAGTATCCTCTCCCCATCTGACTTCTTCCTGTGGCGTGTGGGGGTCTGTTCCAGGATTGCAGGGCCCAGACATCACCTCTTTATCTAAATCTTCCCTGACATCCTTCTGATAACAAAGAAGGTGGCTTAACAGGGAGGTTTACTGGGGATTTCAGCTTTTTCCTCTAGGTCTGGGTTGGAAACACAGACGTCTGCATTAAGTCCAAGGCACCACTGGCAAGGAAATTAGAGGGGCCCACAGCAGTTCTGGGGGCTGGCTTAGCTCCCACCATCCCTCCCCATCTTCAAAGACTGTTCAGAGGCACGTGGTTAGCCCACCCTCCAGTCCCCAGCCCATCTATTTCAAGGGAATGAGGAAAACCAAGGAGACCAGCCAAGCTTCATAGCACAGAATGATGCACTGCTTTGCAGCCCGTCAGGCTCAAGTTCAAACCCCAGCTCTGCTGTATCCTCTTGCTGTGTGACCTTGAACAAGTTGCTCAGTCCCTCAAATCCTTGGAGCTATTATGCAAAAAAATGGAGGTAATAAAGATCCTCATCTCCAAGTAGTTGTGAGACTGGAATGAAATAATAGCCATGCTGTCTGTGGGTCCCTGGACATGTTATTTTGCATCTCTGTGCCTCAGCCAACCCATCTTTAAAATGGGAACAATAAGATCTATTCACAGAGGTGGAGTGACAATTCAATTCTTAAAGTAGTCAAACCATTATGTCTGGCTTCTCCCAAGCACCAGAGCATTGCTCCTATTACAATGCTCCCAGCAGGAGGCCTGGCACACAGCAGTTCCTTCAGAAATGTCTTCTTCCTTCTCTCTTCCCAGGCACTTCCAGGACATGGCCTAGTGCAGCCCACTGCCTTCCTCTGATACCTAGTGGCTGGCTCTTAGCAAGCTCCTTAAAAAAGCTGGAACTAGTGTCCACTTTCTCTTCTCCCTTTTCATAAAGAGATCACAAAATTGAAGCACTGACTGAGAAGTTAAGGACCAAAAATGAGAGGTTATTCTGAGACATGAACGAAAGGAAGCGCAGTCTAGTTCCTGTGTTCACTTGGGTGCCAGCAGGTTGAGTTTGAAAAAGAAGTCAGCACATTGGTTAAGGAGGGGTGGGAATATAAGAGTGGTGGGGAGGGGAGGGATTGCAACACTCATTCCTTCCTGGGCAGGATGTTCTTTCCTGCGGGAAGATTCTATATGGGCGGGTCCCTACATTCACCCCTATCATCCTGGTCTTTTTAGTCTATTATAAGGAGGCAGAGTGATCGGCATGGTGTGTCTTTGACTGCTTTCTGTAGGTTGAGGGTCCACCTGGGTTGCCTATAAGGAAAAAAAGGGAGGGGGACGGGAGTGGTGTTTACAGGAACACTCTTGGGTCTTCAGTCTGAACTGGTTGATATCCATGTATGGTGAGGATAAGAGCAGCTGTTTTTCAGGTGACTGCCTGGTCAATAAATTGGGAGATGAGGTGGAGGACTACTGGTCTGAAACTGAGAATAAGAAAGATCATAAAGTGGCTCTAAAATAGGAAGTAACCAAGCAGGCCAGGAATCGAATAAAGACCAGGGATTAGATGATTAAAGATGTGTTTGTCTCTGTTTGATTCGTTCCCAGAGTTCTTTTACTTTGCCTGTGATTGTTCCTGACTGATTAACAAAGAAACAACATTCTTCTCCCCCAAAAAATGCATGTGCCTCCTTTTTCTGCTGTAAATAAATCTAAGGCTCGGCAATTTTGGAGGACTACTTCAGTTAAAGAATTAATTTGGGATTGTAAGGTGACTAAAGAGTCTGCTACCTTATCTGTTTGTTAAGTTCTAGAGTGAGTTGGTGGTAAAAAGTGGGTTGATGTACTAATGCCTGCAATGCCCGTGCCAAGTCCAGCCACCATGCCTGTTCTGAGGAATACAGGGAGGAAGGCGGCTCTTTCTTATCTGGAAGTAGGAGGATGTGTCAGAGCCCGAGTTAGGGATGAGTCCTTCACAAAAGAAATTCGGGGGTGAGGAAAACTCAGGTGCAAAGACTGGAGTGGTTAGCGTGCAGCAGCCGCAGAGGAAAAACATTCCTGGAGGGGCACAGGAGGACTCAGATAAGGAAAAAGTTGAGCTGACAGAACAGAGATCAGGTTTATAAAGCCTACAGAGTGTCCTGTACTGGTGAAATTGAAGCAGGTTAAATTGGGGGAGGCTAGGGGTCGGAAGTCTATAGTTATGGGGCCAAAGAGAGCTGTGTTATTTTCTGCTGGAATGGAAGAGCCATGTGTTGGGTACACGTATGGGATTGAAAAGAAAAGGCACATCCAGCACCCTGACAGAGAGAGGAGAGAGGAAGAGCTCAGGGCAGCTAAGAAGGAGGTGTTTAAAAGCCGGAGAATAAGGGAGTGTTGTTGTAGGTCTTGCAGGATTGTGAAGTCTAATCCTTTATAGGGTGGAGGAGTTATACTGGAAGAGAGTTTTTTTATGATTTGTCTTGTTTCTTGCTGATGTGGTATGTCCTGGACTTCTCCTCCATCTGATAATCCTACGTGCGTGAGCCAGGTCCTGCAGACAATAGTCCCGGCCCCACCTCCGGTGCATCCAGCACCTATCATTTGGCAGTCCAGTAGGTCTTTCCTCCACGAGAACATTCAGAGACTTTGGTAACATCTTAACAGTGTGCTGGCATGTAAGTGCAGCTAGCAAAAAAGGGGGTCTGAGGTAAGAATCGGGCATAGTTGACATGGGAATGAAGGTTGGTGAGGTATTCGTGGATATATGAGGTTTAGGTAGCAAGAAAACCTGTGCACTCAGGTGGGGTTAATGGAGGGGTGGGAAGGGCCAGGATTGACAAGAGGAGGTATCCAGAAGGAAACAGAACAGGAAGAGGACTAGTTGGGTTTCCTCAGGGGGAGAGTAGCCACAGATCTTTAAAGGCTTCAAAGAGGTCATCCCAGCTTTGAACGTGAGAGTAGCCAGGCATCTTGAGAAAAGTTATGGAGAAAAGAGAAGAAGTAGTGAGGAATATTACACATTTATGGGAAGTGGACTCTTCGGGGATCCTGGCGAGTTAACGTGGTGGGAAATAGTTCTTGTGATTTCCAGTGAGGGATCTTCCAGTGTTGGAAGTTTTTCAGTAGGACGCAGCTTTAGTCAGGATCAGTGGATCCAGACTGGGGAGTCCAAGAGACAAACGGCCATGGGGATGCTGCACAGAAGGGTGTGAGGACCTGTCCAGTGAGGGGATGGTGTCCTGCAGGGCAAGGGGAATGTGAAGAAAACTTGCCCCGCCAATTGGTCTCTGACTTTCTCTGCTGAGGGTTGGGGTATGAGTTAGTTTATTGTTTTTCTAAGTTCATCCCTGGTTTCCTGGAGGATGGGAAATAGTTTTCTATGATAGAGTCTGGAGGGGGGTCCAGGGCCCCGAGTGATAGTTCTGCTGTATATTATTTCAAAAGGGCTGTAAAGGGGGGTGAGAGGCAGAGTAAAGTGATGGGAAGGAGCTTAATCCAATCTTGTTTGTGCTGGAATACTAATTTGGTGAGATGTTGTTTAAGGATGTTGTTCGTTTGTTCTGCTTTCCCTGATGATTGGGGCCTGTAAGGCACATGTAAGCATCACTGAACTCCTAGTGCTTGTGAGGTTTGGGAGGTGATCTGGCTAATCAAAGCTGGGCCATTGTCGCTCTGAATGGAGCTGGGGAACCTGAATCTACAAATATTGTGGCGGAGAAGGGTGGAGACAACTTCATGGGTTTTCTTGCCTATTATGGGGAAGGCTTTGACCCACCCTGAGAAGGTATCGACCCAACCTAGAAGAAGTTTATATTTTCATACAGGAGGCATGTGGGTGAAGTCAATCTGCCAGCCTTATCGAGGGGTTGGCCCCAGGCCTGATGTGTGGGGAAAAGGGGTTTTTTCATGGCCCCCTGGGATGAGACCCGGGTGCAGATTGTACAAGACTGGGTTATCTGTTTTAAAAGGGAAGATGGTCATGGGTGAGAAAGCAGTGGAGAAAGAAGGGTGTAAAGCAGCTTGATGCCAATGTGAAGGCTGTTGTGGAGGGAAGAGAGGATATTCTGTGCTTGGGAGGAAAGAAGAATAAATTTTCCCTATTGAAGCACCCATCCTTCCCGTATGGGAAGATGCCAGTAATTGTCCTGTTCTTTGGATGTATATTCTGGAGAGAATTTATCGAAGGATGAGTACTGGCCTTCTGGGGTGGAGGAGATGTAAGGTCATTGAGCTTCCTGTTTGGCTTCTATATTGACTTCTTGGTTGCCTTTGGAAATTGGATCTGTTTTATTTGGGTGACCTTTACAGTGGATGAAGGCTACTTCCTTTGGGAGAGTGGCTGCATTTAGGAGGTTTTTAATGAATGTGGTGTTAATAATAGAGGAGTTTTGGGTGGTAATGAATCCTCTTTCTTGCCATATGGCTGCATGGTGATGGATTATGTGGAAAGTATGCTTAGAATCGGTGTATATGTTAATAGAGCAGAGTCCTGCGAGCTGTAAGGCTTTAGTGAGGGCTAAGAGTTCTGCCTGTTGTGAGGAGGTGCCAGGGGCAGAATTGTAGAGGTGGTAATGCAGGAAGAAGACACAATAGCAAAGCCTGCCTTGGCGATAGAGTGAGCAGTGGGCCTAGAATTGCCGTCGACAAACCAGGTGTCTTTGAGGTTAGGTGAGGGAAAGAAAGAGATGTTGGGAAAAGGTGTAATGTTACTATGACTAAAGCAATCATGGAATGAGTTCTGGGAAGTGTAAAGGTCATGTGAGTGGAGGGCAGCTCATGGAGATACGGGGTTATATGCCAGGCCAGGGAGAAAGTGAAGGTTTGGGTTTTCTATAAAGAGGATTAGGAGTTGGCGTAAACAAGATGCAGAAAGTAAAGATGAAAATGGTTGGTGTTTTAAAGGGGATGGAATGTTAGGAGAGATAAGTAGATATGTGGGGGCATGGTGGGTAAGTTTCTGGGCCCCCAGGAAAAGGAGAGCCGTGGCTGCCACTGCTCGGAGGCAATGGGGCCAGCCTAGGGCTGTGAAGTCTATCTGCTTTGAGAGAAATGCTATTGGGAGGTGATTATTGTGAGGTTTCTGTATTAGGATCCCTCCTGCACATCCTTGGAGTTCTGGCACTGAGAGGTAAAATGGATAGCAGGCCTCAGGGAGATGGAGGGAGAAGTGCTTGGGACAGAGAAGATTGTAGGGAGAGGAAGGAACTTGACCAAAGCTGGTGCGGGTCTAGGAAGTCAGTTGGGGAACCTTTAGCGGCAGTGTATAGAGGTTTAGACAAGGCCACAAAATTGGGAATCCAGGCTCTAAAATATCCTAGAACCCCCAGGAAGGAGAGGAGGTCATTTTTGTTTGGGGAAGTAGTAAGGAGGAGATGACCTGAATGCAGTCAGGAGGAATGAGTTTTTTCATTCCCATAAGAGCAAGTGGAGGTATCAGACAGAGGGGGAGGTTAACTGGGATTTGGAAAGGTATACTCCATACCGCTTGGTGGCGAGGAAAGAGAATCAGTGAATAGTGTCTTGCAGGAAAGCAGTGGGGCGGGGCTGCACAAGAGAAGGTCATCTATGTACTGAAGAACTGTGGAATTTTTTGGTTAAGTAACTGCTGGAGGTTGGCCTGAAGTGCCTAACCAAAGTAATGAGAACTGTCTCTAAATCATTGTGGGAGAACTGTCCAGGTGAGTTGTTGGCTGGTGGAGGTATCAGGGTCAGTTCAAGTGAAGGCAAAGAGGGGTTGGGAGAGCTCATGGATAGGGATGATAAAAAAAGGCATCTTCGAGATCTAAAACTGTGTAGTGGGAGGTATTGGCAGGAATGGTAGATAGGAGAGTATATAAATTAGGGACTACTGGGTGAATAGGCTGAACAGTTTCACTGATGGCCTGTAAATCTTGCACTTACTGATATGAACAATAAGAGGGTTTTTTTAATAAGAAGGATGGGAGTGTTGTAGGTGAGTTAGTAGGTTTGAGAATACTGGCCAACAAGAGTTTGAGGATGAGTAGTTTAACACCCCTGAGGGCCGCTGTGGGGCTTGAGTATTATTTAGGGGAAGGTTAGGAATGTTGGGATGGAGGGCAATGAGAATGGGTGAATGATGGGAAGCTATAGAAGGAAGAGAGGTATCCCACACAAAGGGGTCTACGGGAAGACTGGATTGAGAGAATGTGGGGGAGTGTAGGGAGGGGTTAAAAAGGAGTTGGATGGGTAGTGAGAGGTGGGAGCCATTGGGAATCATCAGGGTTGCTTGTAATCTTGAGAGGCTATCTCTGCTTAGTAGGGAAACGCTGCATGAAGGAATGATAAGGAATGAATGTGAAAAAGAATGTCCGGAAAGTGAGCACCACAGGGGTGGAGTAGTCTGAGGGCGTAGCAAATTGCTATCAATACCCACAACTGAGATCTCTGTTTGTCGTAAAGGACCCTTGTACTAGGGTAAGGTGAAGTATGTGGCCCTAGTATCAATAAGACAAGAGATTGGCTTACCTTCCAGTAGCAAAGTCACCGGAGCTCAGTCCTGGTGATTGTCCAAGGAGCCTACTGACTCTCTGGGAACCATCACTCTTCCATGGCAAAGCCCAAGAAGTCAGGGAATTCAGCCATGTCCTGGGAGTGACTGCAAACAGGGTCCTCGACCTCAGGAAGACAGGCTGGACATGGCTTGGAGGGGGTGGTTTGGGGCATTCCTTGGCCCAGTGGCCAACTGTACTTCAGTTGAAGCATGGTCCCAAGAGAGGTTTTATTTTTTCAAACTAACCAGAGGAGTTTCAAGAAGTACCAGTGTTTGTCTAACAGCAGAAGCCAATATAACTGGAGCTCTGAGAGGTGTTGGGGCTTATAGGCGTCTTCTTGGTTATTGAAGGCCTTGAAGGCCAGATCAATGAGATCTCGTTGGGGGATCTGAGGGCTCTGGAGAGATTTTTGGAGTTTTTTCTGGATATCGGATGCAGACTGGGAGATAAAAAAGTGTTGATAATGAGCCTGCCCTTGTTGCTCTCCAGCGATAGGGAGGCATAGCAGTAGAGGGCTTCATCAAGACAGGCTAAACACCGGACAGGATTTTCATCCTGTTTCTGTGCTATTTCTTTTATTTTATCATAATTCATGGCCCTATGGGCTGCTTTTTTTAGTCCATTTAAAAGACACTGGACCATGTGGTTATGGAGGCGCACTCCAGGAGAGAGTCATTTTGGTAATTCCAATTGGGGTCTTCCCGGGGGACAGTCCTAGCACCCTCCAGCGGGGTTTGATCTGTCCTCTGTAGATCTTGGACATGAACCTAGGCTGAGTTCAGACCTGCTCCCTCTCCTCCAAAGTTAAGGGGGAGGTGAGGATGACATATAAATCATGCCAGGTCAGATCATATGATTGGATTAGATATCTAAATTCTTGAGAGTATTTTGTGGGATCTATGGAGAACGAACCTAGTTTCTGACTTATGTGGGACAGGTCTGAAAGAGAAAAGGGGACATGAACTCTGAAGATACCCTCTGTTCCCGTAACCTCTCAGAGAGGATATAGAAGTTGTGGTGGTCCAGAAGTGGAAGGTCCAAAAGTGTGGCCAAATCTAGTATGAGGTGGGGAAGTTGGGTCTGCCATCTTTTCTTTTTCTCCCCTGTGCAGCAGAAGGCCGGTGGAGGGGTGGTGAAGAGAGGGGGGATGGGGTAGAATTCTGCAGGTAGGGAGGAGGCTGAGGAAGGAGGGTTGTGGAGGGGCAGAAGGGGGATGGCTGTCTGCTGGGTCAAATGAAAACAATGGAGAATCAAGGAGTTCAGGGAGGACTGGTTGAATCCATGCAAGGAAAATTTGAGAAGGTTCATAAGACGAACATAAGAAATGTTTCAGGCCTGGATGTAAGGGACTTCCAACCAATTGCCCAATCTCCAACAGAAATTGTCAAAGTCACTGAGGATTGAAAGGTCAAAGGTACAATTTTTAGGCCATTGTGAGCCATTGTCTAGTTTGTACATAGGCCAAGTAGTATTACAGAAAAAGACAAGGCATTTAGGTTTAAGGTCAGGGTAAAGGTGTAGAGGTTTGAGGTGAGTTAAGAGGCGGATTAAAGGTGAAGAAGAGGGAATCCATCACTGAGCAGTCCTCATATCAGAAACTGGACGTAGAAAATAAATGAGGTTAAAGCGAGGATGAAGAAAGAACTTAGAAGGGAGGAGGAAGGAAGTGGCCGAGGCTGGGGCCGGGGAGGTTACCAGGCATCCCTACAGGACCTTTAACCAGCCCGAAAAGAGGGGTCCAGACCCAAGGCAGGGTGTCCCCATGCACAAGGCACTGGACAAGTGTGACTCACCAGGGTTAGTCCATGACCGGCAGGGTTTTGGCCCAGAGTGGAGAAAGGGAAGAGAAGTTAAAAGGCTCAGAGAGGGGCTATATACAAATGCTTGAAAGGCTCAGAAATGGAGGAAGAGGGAGGGAGGAGTTGGAGTGGAGAAAGGGAAGACAAGTGCTCACCTCACTAATAAATGGATGAATTCCGGGGGGTAGGAGGGGTCAGAGGGGTTCCCCCGTTTCCCTTCCTCTCTTCGGAACAAGAGTCTATCTAGTTGAGAGTAGGTCTGACAGTGTGTATCTCGGCCCCCCCCAAGGCGGTTTCTCCCCGTCCCGGTTTTCAGCACCAGAATGAGAGGTTCAGGATGGAAAATGAGAAGCATGAAAGAAAGGAAGTGGAGTCCAGGTTCTGTGGGGGCAACATGGCCTTTATTCACTTAGGTGCAAGCGGAATGAGTTCGAAAAAGAAGTCAGCACATGGGCTAAGGCAGGGTGGGACTATATTTCAGGGGATAGGGATTGGCACACTCATTCTTTCCTGGGCAGGGCAGTTCTATTTGGGTGGGTCTCTATATTCAGCCCTATCACTGACCTTGGGCAACCTTGCACCGTAATGTTTTCCAAAAGCCAAAACACTATAAATCCCTGCAGTAGAGCCTAGCATGCCACCAGCACTCCCCTACCTCCCTCTGCTGCCCAGGCCCACCAAAGTAGGGGGTCTTGTCCTCTCTGGTTTTTTGTTGTTTTGTTGTTGTTGTTGTTTCCTTATTTGCAAGCTGCCCCTAGATAGATGGAGCAGAGATACCTGGGCAGGACCTGGATATCCTGGAAGAATGAAAAATTCTGGAGACTTTTCTCCTTTTTCCTAAACTCAGGCACCAGGCACCAGGCTAGGCCCCTGGCCAGCATTTCCTCCAACCCTAATACAGCCCTGAGGAGCACAGTTCACGGCATGTCCAGAGGGGAAACCAAAGGTCAGAAACTTCAACAACTTACAGCTGACCATGGAATAGAGGAGATTTGAACCCAGGACTTGGCACTCCATGTCTCTCCTCATTAATCTTCACTCTCCAACTATCGGATGGAAGTTCCTGCAGAGGTCCAAGGCTCAGGGAGGAGCTGGATCCAGTGGAAGTCACGGAAAAGCTAATTTTTTATCAGAACAAGCACAATGTCTGATAGTCCAAGGTTCCCAGGGATGAAAAGTGCTGCCTTAGGGGGATGAGCTTCCTGTGCCCAGGGGAGTACAAGCTGGGGTTGGCCAGGAAACTTCTGGGGGTGCAGAAAAGTTAGTCTCCAAAGTCTCTTCCACCGACAAATGCTCCTTGAGCACCTTCTCAGCTCTAGCCTGGGCTCTGGGACACAGAATGGACAAGACAGGAAAGGCCCTTGCATTTTGAAGCTCACATTCTAGCTGGGGTAGTGGGAAGACGACAAAACAGCAAGAGCTGCAAAGAAAGTAAACTAGGGGTGGTGCCCGTGGCTCAGTGGCTACGGTGCTGGCCACATACACTGAAGCTGGAGGGCCTGGGCCAGCCTGGGCCAGCTAAAACAACAATGACAATTGCAACCAAAAAAGAAAAAAAACTAGCCAGGCGTTGTGGCGGGCATCTATAGTCCCAGCTACTTGGTAGGCTGAGATAAGAGAATCACTTAAGCCTAAGAGTTTGAGGTTGCTGTGAGCTATGATGCCACAGCACTCTACCCAGGGTGACAGCTTGAGACTCTGTCTCAAAAAAAAAAAAAAAAAGTAAACCAGGGTATTGGGAGAGAGGGTGAATGGGGCAGGAGGGACATTAGACCTGAGCCCAAGAGAGAAGGAGCTGGCCACACAGAGACCGAGGCAGAGCATCCAGGCAGAGAAATACCATGCAAAGGCCAGGAGAAGGGAACCAGCAGGTGACATAAGAGAAAACAGGGAGCAAGGAATGAGGCCCAGGGGCCCAGGAGGGACTGGGAGGGCAGGAGGCCAAGAGTGTCCAGGGCCAGGTCACACAGGTCCTACCCATTGTGCCCAGGGTGTGGGTCCCCATAAGGAGTCCGGTGATCTGATTTGGTTTGTAAATCTTCTGGCAGGTGTGTGGGGAAGGGAGCTAGAGGTACAGGTACGATGAGGAGACTGGTTAGTCACCTGGTGGACAGAAGCTGAGGATGCCACAGGGATGGTAACAATGGTGGTACTGGGACATGGAGAAATTATAGACGGGGGTAATCAATAGTTTTGGTTGTTAGCAGGGGCTCAGGAATGACTTGGGGCAATAGTGGAGACAATCAAAGAGACTGGCTTGGGGAGAAATGAAGAGTAGGGTTTAATGATCACTGTGGATGGAATTAAATGCCCTCCCTGGGTCTGGGAGATTTGGCACTAATGCCAGCTCCCATGAGGGGAGAGCTAGGGGAGGAAGTTTCCTCACCCAAGACCTCTTGGAGTATGAAAGTGACCAAGACTCCTTATGGGGCAGGGCACATTGTGCCTTTGCACAACTCCTTCCACTGAATTTATTCCAGCAAAAGAAGACGCAGAACTAGGTCAACAATGCCCAATAACTGAGAATGGGAGCTGGGAGGTCCACAGTAAACCAGCACTGGGACTCCTGGCTCCTAGTTGGTTGTATGGCCTCAGGGCAGTGGGTCCCCCATCCCATGTACCCAAGCACTTGGCCCACCCCCATGTTACAGAGACAGCAGTCCAGAGGCGTGCCTGGCTCCACTGGGGCTCTTGCAGGAGTCAGAACACAGGCCACCTGATGACCCTGGACAGAAAGGAGGAAAGCATCTCTAGACAGCTGTCCACCCCTGCCCACTTCCCTCCTACAGCCAGAGGAGCTACTGCCCACTACTCAGGACACCCTCCCAACCCCAGCCTCACCAGAGAGGCACCAGCCCTTGACTAGCTGGATTGCCAGGGAAGCTGGCGAACACAGGCCTGGTAGTTTAGATCCCAGCCCTGCCACTTACCTGGTGTGACCTTAGGAACATTTGTGTATTTATTTGTTTGAAAATCGGTTTGCTCATCCATCGACAGTACCTACCCACCTCGTAGACATTATGGAGACCTAATATCCCTGGCTCACTCCAACTTTCCTTCCGGCTGCAGTCATCACATCCCAGAGGATTTTCCCAGCCCATGAGTTGTCCTATCCTAGAGTTGTCCTATCCTAGAGTTTACCACACTGTTCTGTAAGGTCAGTAGCGAGTCACAGACCCATCTCCTACTCTGACTATCATGTTTCACCTTCATGTCCTTACTACCTGACACAGTGACACTGATGCTCAGTAAGCTGAGTGAGTGAGTGAGAAGAAGCTGCCTCCTTAGTCCTGGTCCACCTCCAACTCCTGAGAGAGGTGTCCCTCAGCACCCACCACACAGGGAACCAAGGCTGGGCTGTCACTAAGTGTGAAACCCATCCCTGTGCCTAACTGCCCCAAATCCTTTAAGAATTCATGTAACTCCATCATGGGCCAAAGAGCTAGCCCCAGAGCCAGAGCTGGAAGGAAAGGTCACAGCTGGGAAACCTCCACCATGCCCCAGTGTCCCCCAGTCTGTCCCAGGGCCCAGAGGCAGCATTGATTGGTTGGGGGTCTGGGCCTGGATTCAGCCTTCCCACTGCACAGATGGACAGGGTGCAGCTGGGAGGGCTGGACGCCCCTAAGGTAACATGGAGGGCCTTGCTGCAGCAGGTACCATGGCCAGGCTTCCTGACACCTGGGCCCTGTGTATCAATGCAGGAGAATCAGGGCAGGAAGCGTGGGGACAAGGCTGCTCATGGCAGCTTGGGGGCTGAGAGGCTGCCCAGGCCAGAGGACAGACCCAAGGCCTCCTCCCAAAGCCCCAGCTCACATAGGCAGACACCCTGCTGCCTTTCGGAAGCAGCCAGCGCCAAGCAGGCAGATGGCCGGCGGGCCCCCTCACCAAGCCTTCGGGCCCAGATGGCCATCCCAGGCATTAGGTGGGGGTTGGGGGTGTCGTGGCAGCAGCAACAGGAAGCCGACCACCGCCAAGGCTGCCGAGGCCCCTCCAAGAGGGAGGAACACCAGCTCCAGCGCCCCGGCCTGCTGCCCTGCCTCCTGGGGCCTGGCCCTTGCTCATGCTGAGCAGCCCAGGAAGGCCAGGGCAGTTCCAGATGTGGGGACCTCGCCTGGGCCCTGTTGTTCAGGGTGCCACCACTCTGTGTGAGCAAGCCTAGAGAAGGCAACTCCTCCTGGATGGAGTCCTGTGCCCCTCCCTGCCTGCTTCTCAGTGAGGGGAGGAGCTGGGCCTCGTGCTGCCAGACACTGCAAGCCCCAGGTCACCAACAGGCCTTTGCTCTCTTGAAGTGAAGAAGAAGAATAACAACTATAATGATAATAGCTTATATTCCTAAGGGCCTACTATTCACTGCACACTGTTCTAAGAGCCTCATAGGTACGGGCTCAATCCTGGGTATCCCTGAGAGGTGATTTCTGCTCTGCAAGGAGCATTATTACAAGCTACTCCTGCCAGGTTACTACTGTCCCCATTGTACAGATGAGAAAACGTAGGTGCAGAGAGAAGTGACTTACCCACATCTCACAGCTAGGAAATGGCAGGGCCAGGATTCACACCCAGGCAGCCTGGTTTAGACCTCACAACTCCAACTGGGTCCCCACTGGTGGGTCCCACACAGCACAGCCCAGGAAGCACTGTGTGCTCATGAGGGTGACTTGTTGGGTAATGAGCTGCCCTTCACAGGCATTCCTCTGCCCGGGCTGGGGCCTCCTGCAATGGACAAAGGTAAGCCCAGGTGGAAGGGGCAATGCCATTGGGGACAGAGCTGGGTTTTGCTGGGAGAAGGCATGGGAGACCCTAGAAAGGCAAATGCGCTTACACATCAGCTCACACAAGCACACACCTCCACAGCTGCCCCTAGAATGCTCACGGGCACCAACACAGACACACGTGAGCATATGTGCCCATGCACGTGGACACACAGACACACCCAGCACGACACCATTATGACCACAGGAAGAAAAAGCCCATCTTGACATTACTACCACGAAAGCATGAAAGCCCACTTCACTTCTCTGAGCCTCAATTTCCCCATCCATGGAAGAAAGGGGTTATCTGAGGTCATCACCAAGGTCTTGGGCTCTGTGCCGCCTGGCCAGTCACCTGCGACTCTCTGTTCCCAGAGCCAGCAGGGAGCTGTGACTCAGCAGCAAGCAGCCTGCCAGCGGGAGGGTCGGAGAGGGCTGGGGAGGTGAGAGGCCAGGAAGGAGACAGTGGGGGAACAGGGCCTGGAGCCGGCAGGGCCCTCAGGACAGGCAGCCCTGGGTTCCTGTAAGGGCCTCATGGGATTTAGTAAATTCCCTTTTATTTTTTTATTTTTAAGTTACAGTCGGAATGAGCTTTGCTTTGCTAGCAGTTGCTTCAGATCTGGCATTTCCCAACACTGTGGGACAAAACCCACAGCCCAGGGCTCCAGCACAGAGCCTGTAAGTCTCCCTGTGTGATCTAGGTGTGAATGCCCTTTGGATGAGATGATGGCCAAGTGAGTTTTTCCCAGCTGTAAGATGGGGACACTGAGCCAAGTAGAGCTCATTGTAACAAATGCCTTGCAAAGCAGGAGTCACCTCACTGGGAGGTGGGGGCACAGGTAAGGTCATCCTGGTATCACAGTTGCTGCTACTGGCTCTGGCACTGTCCTGCTGTGGGACCCTGAACAAACCACTTACACTCTCTGGCCTCAGTTTCTCAGTTTATAAAATGGAGATGGTAGGAGGCAAGAAGGAACTAGATAGAATGTTCTTCCTGGAAGTTGCTGAGGAATATTTTTCCACGTGTCCTATGTAGAAAAGATGTGAGACACTTAGGTCCATGTAAGTGAGGTCAGTCAAGAGTACCATGAGTGCAAGTGTGCACACGTGGGTGGCCAGTCTGCTGCTCCACACAATGTCTTCTCCCAGCACTGGGCAGAGCTCACTGTCAGCTGTCCGTCTGCCCCAGACCAGTACTGCTGCTACTTGGCTCTGTTACAACAGGCACTGTAGACACAGCATCTGCATAAATGGTGTCCCCCAGACCTCAGAGCTGCACCCACACTAAGGCACTCTGAACTTTCTCCCACACCCATTCACCTCTGCTTGCTCCAGAGAAGGGATGCTACATTCTTTCAGGAAAAGATGTAACAGGCTTTTACAAACTGTAAAGTGCTAAGTGCAAGTTATTTCACTGGATCCTTAAAATATCACTCATGTTGCAAGGTTCTTATTCCTATTTTCCAGATGAAAAAACTGAGGCCCAGAGGAGTGAAATGGAAGACCCAGGACATGGATGGTTTGATTAGAGAATGAGAGTACCAGGTTTTTGGTCAGAAGTAGATTCAAAAGCCAGATATAGGCCAGGTGCAGTGGCTCATGCCTGTAATCCTAGTAATCTGGGAGGCTAAGGCAGGTGGATTGCCCGAGCTCAGGAGTTTGAGATAAGCCTGAGCAAGACCGAGTCCCTGTCTTTACTAAACATAGAAAAAAAAAAAAAATTAGCTCAGTGTCATGACAGGTGTCCATAGTCCCAGCTACTCAGGAGGCCAAGGCAAGAGGATCTCTTGAGCCTAAGAGTTTGAGGTTGCTGTGTGGTAGGTTGCCATAGCACTCTATGCAGGGCACAGAGTGAAACTCTGTCTCAAAGCAAAACAGAACAAAAGCATGATAGAGTTTTTGGTGTGGACAATGGCCCCAGAAACATGGGCTGAGCACGGTTAACTCAGTCAGCACATACTCTGTCTTAGCTATAGGGTGAGGGGCAGCCAAAGCCTCATTATCAGGCAAGCAAGCTAGCCAGCTATGTGCCAGTGTGGCCTTCCTACCCACCCTCCATGCCCAGAAAGCTCTGGCAGGCCTTTGCACACAGGGCTTCCTCTTAGGCAGTGACCAGTACCGGAGCCTCAGGCCTCCAGCACACCTTGCCTGGCCTTCCCCCTGCCCCTGCAACAGGACAGAGAGGACACCATGGGCAGGCACTTGAATAAGGCAGACTGGCATGGGCCAGATGTAGCACTTTCTGACAATATAACAGTCTGACTATAGTATAACAGTCTGACAGCCCTTTTTTTTTTTTGAGACAGAGCCTCAAGCTGTCACCCTGGGTAGAATTCAGTGGCATCACAGCTCACAGCAACCTCCAGCTCCTGGGCTTAAGTGATTCTCCTGACTCGGCCTCCCAAGTAGCTGGGACTACAGGCACCTGCCACAACGCCCAGCTATTTTTTGGTTGTAGTTATCATTGTTGTTTGGCAGGCCTGGGCTGGATTCGAACCAGCCAGCTCTGGTGTATGTGGCTGGTGCCTTAGCCACTTGAGTTACAGGTACCGAGCCAGTCTGACAGTCTTAAATGGAGTGATTATGTGGTCCCTGGGAGTCACAAGTGACAAGAACAGCTAAAATTTATTGGCTCTCCACTCTATATGAGGCACTTCACATTTGTTATTTACTTAGTAAATATTCCTCTGATTGGCTTTGAAGTGCCGGATAATCAGGATGAGTGGGGAATAAAGCAGACATGGTCCCTGCCCTTATGGAGCTCACAGTCCAGTGGAGGAGGCCACCCCCAAATAGAGACTCACATTTACAGATAAGAATCAAGAAAGAAGTGACCAGGAATCCCCAGTGGAGGAACTTGACTAGAATTCGTGACCAGGGAGGGCTTCCTGGAGGAGGTAATATTGAGCACAGACCTTCTAAAGGATGAATAGGAGCTATCTAGGCAAAGAGGAAAGGAGAAAACATTCTAGGCAAAGAGAACCTGAAGCAGGAGCAGCACACACGTTGGCACCTATAATTTCCACATTAACCTTATGAGATGGGAATAGGTGTCCCATTTTGCCATTGAAGAAACTCCAAGAGGCTAAGTCTCCATAGACCCCACACATCCAGCAGGGGTGTGGACCCCAGACGCAACACCACATGCCATGCAATCACCAAAACTGGCCCCTGAGCCTGACACTAAGAAGCAAACGTGGAGGAAAGAGGTCAGGTCAATCCACACCTGCAGCCCATGCACCTGGAGGTGGTGAGGCCTCTCCTTGCAGGAGAAAGATGCAAATGTGTTCCCTTGCCTTTGTGGCAAGCAGCTCTCTCTGAACTCAAGAGAGGGTGAGAGCCCCTGGGGTAGGGCCAGGCATCTCCCCAAACAGCTATACTCCCCAAACTGCTTACACTGCCCAGCAAGGTCTTGCCCCAGAGCCACAGCCCCTCCCCTGCCCTTACAGCCTACACACAGCATGGTGGCCTCAGCCCTCGTGGACACTAGCATATGAGCCGCAGACACTGTGAGGACAGCAGAGGAAAAGCTGAGAGCTTGGAGAGAGCAAAAGGCCTCATGGGCAAGGCCTACTGGAGGACCTGGCCCTGCAGTTGAACTTTAAGGATCAAGAGGACGTTACATGGGCTGAAATTGGAGCTGGGAAGGGAGCTCCAGAGATGGAGAGTGGGGAACAAGAGCATAGCCCTGGAGAGTGGCAAGACTTCACTATCATTCTCAGGGATTACCAGGGCTGCTCCAGAACTGTCCGAAGGTATCTTGTGGACTCGGCAGAGTCCAAAGAGCACAGTAGGAAGATGTGGTCTTGCCTCCGTCTCAGTGTTCCTCCATGACACGCAGAAAACGGTACCCACTAGACTCTGGCATACGGCTGGCCATGGCGCTCCCAGCCTGAGCCCTGCTTTCAGAAAGCTTAAAGTGGAGCCAAGACAACACTCAGCAAGCCAACACTCAGCAAGCTTGCTTCAAGCAAGCAAGAAGCTAGGAAGTGCCACTCAGTCAGTCAACCACTCCTCCATCCCAGGCAGTGATGGGAGACGTAACGAGCAGACCAGGGGTATGGACCACCCTCATGGACAGTGCCGTCCACAGAGCTGCACTCATACCCCAGCACCAGCCAGAGCTTGGGAACTGGCTGTGAGAGCTGGCAAGAAGAGGCCAGGAGACCCTTGCCTTTGTTTCACTTAGCTGACTTCCAGATCTGCAGCCCAGAGCCCCAGAAGGCAGGTCCACCCCACACCCAGGCATCTGTGCAGAGTGGGGCTAGACATCCAGATAATTCTTAGGAAACACAACCCGTCAGGAACTTTGACAGACATCAGCATCCTAGGCACTCTCCTTGTGACCACAGCTCTGTCAAATTTACTGGTGCTCCTGGAATGCAAATATCCACATTTAATTTCCATAAAAGCTGCTTTTGCTTATAAAGGAACCCTCCACAGTGCCCTGGACCACCTCTGTTTGTAACTTAGGGTATGGGAGGAATGTTCTGGTCTTTTGGAGAGAAGGACACTTAAGCCTGGGTGGAACTGGAGGGTGGGTCTCTGTTGGCTGTACTTCTCATGTCCTTGCTCTTGGGAAAGCCAAAGAAGCCTTTTGCCGGCCCCTGGGGAGCCCCAACAGGACCCGCTAACCTTGAACCTGGCTTTGCTTCTGCCCTACTCCCCCATGTATTACCCCATGTGCCTTCGTTAGAGGGACACTCTGGTCAGACTAACAGACCTACTCAAATGTCTGGCTTGAGTGCTAAGAATCCCATCTTAGGTCTCTGTCCCAGGTTTCTACTTATTCAGGAGGCCAGATGCCACCCACATGATACCAGACCTCTTCCCAAAACAGGAATGGCTAATAAATTTTATCCCACAAGTGACTTCTGGTTCATCAGCACCAGCTTCCTGAAGGACTGTGTCAAGAAGGATTCTGTTCAAGACCAGCTTGAGCAAGAGTGAGACACCCTCATCCCCATCTCAACTAAAAAAGGAAACAACTAGCTGGGCCCTGTGGAAGGTGCCTGTAGTCCCAGCTACTTAGGAGGCTGAGACGAGAGGATTGCTTGAACCCAAGAGTTTGAAGTTGCTGTGAGCTGTGATGATGCCACAGCACTCTACCCAGGGGGATAGAGTGAGACTCTATCAAAATGACTCTATCATTTTTTGAGTGTCACTCAAAAAAAATAAAAATAAGGAAGGATTCTGACACACTGTGTGGACTCAATGGGAAGGTGTCACAATGGATTTGTGATGTCTGCTGTGAGCACAATATGAAAAGAATGTACCACTGGTTTGCCAGAACTAGGCAAGATTCTTTAGCCACTTTAGGGATGGAATTATGAGAAGTGTCAGTTCCGAGCCCCATGCCTGCTCTGTGCTCAGCCTCAGGCTAGACTCAGGAACAGCAAGAGGAAAAAAAAGCCCTGCCCTTCCACAGCGTGGAGTTTCCTAACCTGCACACGAGAGTGGGACACATGGTCCTGAAGGTCTTGGGGGGCCTGAAACAGCCCTATATGAACCCCCCCCCCTTTCTTTCCTCCTAGGAAAAAGGAGACAACGGATCTGGCTAGCCCTCCTTTCCCCCCCCCCAAAAGTTTGAGCCAAAGACCCTGACTTTCCAGTCAAGCTATAGAATTTGCCCGCCCCCTACAGTCCCATATAAAAGGGGTCTCTAACTGCCCCGGGCTCAGATATCACCTTTTCACTGCCCAGGTGGGTCACCCTCCCCTTTCAATAAACGTCACCACTCTGGTGTTGCCTCTAGGCACCCTCACTTAACACCTTTCAAAAGGGTCTGAGGTCCAAAGAGACCAAGTAACAGCATGGTTTCCTGAATATACCAGTGGCTTCAGGAAGACACTAAGTAACAACTAGGTGCTATGAACCTGGCCCCCAAAGTGGGAGGTATAGTAAGAGATGGAAGGCAGCGTGACAGAGAGAGAGAACACAGAGAAGGCCAAGAATGCTCCCTGGGTTTGGTGGCCGCAAGCTGGGCTTTGAAGATGAGACGCAACCTCTAGAGCTGCGGGAGCCCTGAGACTGACACTAGAACCAACCCCGAAGCCCAGGTCGCCTAACGTTCAATCTAGGCTCCATCTTCTAGGGCAGAGATTCCAGTTGACGTGGTCCAGGATCCCATCTGCTTCCAACCCCACCCCATTCCCGCAGGATGGAGACTGCAGAGAAGCTTCCTTGTAAAACGAGTCCCCTATACACCCCATTATTTTCCATCTCAGCATCCTGATTGTTATCATAATTTATAATGTATTCTGTCATCTGTGGGTTCCATTTATTTCATCTGTCTGTCCCAGCATTCTGGAGCCCACGAGGTTAGGGACTAGGTCTGTCTTATTCACTCTGTGTCTCCAGGTCTTAACACCATGTGGCAATGGAATGAGCAGGGGTCACACACTCGAACACCTTTAGGGCCAAGCAGACAAAGTCAAAGTGAGGAGGACAGGTGCAGGAATCCAGTGCAGAGACAGCGGCCACGCACCACGTTCCTCAGGTTGTGCTCAGGGCAGACATCACTGCAGCAGCTTGAGTTGTGTTTATTTGACATATATGCAAATTGTTTGCATATAAACGCAAGGGAATATCCCTCCTATCCACAAAGAAATACATACTTCTCTGTTTTACTAGCACAAATGATATTCTCTGTCCTTTTTTTCCTACTTTTTCTAGAGTTGTGCATACAGAGAAGTATTTCTCTACTACACAGAAAAGCAGCAGGCCAAGTGTAATGATAAATCGGCCTCAGCATCAGCTGGCCCAGTAGTATTCCAAGTCATCTCAGGACCAGTATCACCTGGGAACTTGTTAGAAATTCTCAGACCCACTGAAACAGAAACTCTGGGGTAGGACCCAGCAATCCGTATTTTAACAAGTCCTTCATGTGATTCTTTTATTTTCAAGTTAGAGAACCAGTGCAATAGAGAGGAGTGGAGACTGCGGTCAACTGGAGAGCACATATCCTTCCTGGAAGGTCCCCTGCTGTTCAGTTCCAGCCCACAGCTTCTACTTCAACAAGTGAGGCCAGTGAGGCCAAATTCCTCAATCATTTGAGGGAAATTTAAAATTCGTACTTTTGTATGAAATGTCTTCATTCCTAAGTATTGGCTGGTTTGGGAGGCTTTTGGGATTTTTTTTTTTTTTTTTTTTAAGACAGAGTTTCACTTTGTTGCCCTTGGTAGAGTGGCGTGGCGTCATAGCTCACAGGAACCTCAAACTCTCGGGCTTAAGCCATCCTCTTGCCTCAGCCTCCTGAGTAGCTGAGACTATAGGTGCCTGCCACAATGCCCAGCTATTTTTTTTTTTTTTAAGAGATGGGGTCTTGCTCTTGCTCAGGCTGGTCTCGAACTCCTGAGCTCAGGCAATTCACCCACCTCAGCTTCCCAGAGTGCTGGGATTACAGGCCTGAGCCACTGCACCCGGGCTTATTGGCTGGTTATTTAATGCCATGTAGCCTAAACAAAATTTGTCAATAAGTAGATACTAGTTCAGGTACACTCAGAGTATAACCTGAGGTGTGGAGACGTCTCCCCATAGGAAATATTTCAGAAAGATGCTATAGGTCCCAGCTATCTTTCCTAGACAAGCCTGGTTCTAAAGGCTGGTCCAGACCCCATGCTACCCTGGGACTCAAAGACCCCCAACTACTGTGTGAAATTGCTCCTGAGTCCTCAAACTCCAGCCAAGGCTTATGGGGCCACAGCTGGCTGGGTGAGAGGACAAAAAAGTTTAGACAGGCAAACTCCTGGACCCTGATCTCAGGCAGGGGTGGGATGGGCAGAGAATAGACTCTCCTTTCCTGAGCCCGGGTTCCATGGCCAGCCTGGTGTTCAACACTTACAGGCATTCTCTCTTTAATTTTTGCAACCAGTCCATGGGATTTTAAAGAAGAGGAAAGAGAAATACGGAGTCTTTAAGTGACTTTCTCTAGGTCACAAAGCTAGAAAATGAAGGAGCCAGGCTGTGAGCCCATATTTATCAGCCTCCCAATCTATGCTGACCCTAGTCTCCCAAATTGCCTTCCCCCCCGAAGGATGAGAAAGAGACTGAGAAATGGCTGGGGTTGGCCTTCTGGCCTGATGGAGTCTGCCACAATCAAGGCTAAAATTCTAGCACCAAGACACCAAATGCAGCAAGTAGGCATTTGGCAGTGGGGCTGCAAGAGCAAGTAATCACGGGGAAGGACAGCAAACTGGCCTCGCTTCAGCTTCAGGGGGTCCGTCCCTGCATACAAATCTCCACCCTGGACCTGAGGAGCTTTAGCAAGGGCAGCCATTGAGAGGAAGTAGGGCCAGAGTTGGTAGGAACCTGAGCTGTAGCTTGAGTGACAGCCTTGCTTTGGTTTCACCAACCTTCCCGAAGGCCCAGTGGTCAGCAGTGGCCCTTGGGTGGACTATGTGAATGTGTGTGGTTGCCAGGGAAGCTAGTACAAATGACTTATTCCTCTTGCCCCTGCCTCTGACCCTGTGCAGTCACCAGCTCCCAGAATGTCTGGGCTGGCTCAGGCCCTTACCCTCCCCATAATGGGGGCTCTCCCAGCCCAGTCGCTGGTCAGACTCTGCTCTTGCCAGGCATGAGTCAGCACTGTCAGCCTGCGTGTGGCCACAGCTGGCTGGCTGCTGAGGCCAGCCAGGCCAGGCCCTGGAGGTCTGCTGGGGCCCTGGGCCTCACTAATGGGAAGAGATGGCCCCAAATGACCCACAGGATCACACAAGAGAGAAGAAAAAGGAAAAAGTAGAGATTTTCAAAGCAAGAATCTCAAACCTTAAAGTGGCAAAAGCAAAATTCACATTCAGGAAAATGGTCCCAAAACACACACACACACACACACACACACACACACACACACACGGGCCACCAGCGCAGATACACACACTCTCTTGTGCATTCCACACTCCAGATATACACCAGGTGCACAAGACACATACACACCCTTGCAGCAGCATCCCTGTGTCTGAAGCACATGCCAGACACACAAGGGGAGAAGACACCCCTACGAAACTTGGCAGACACACACATGCATACACAGAGGATGAGCCCCACACGTACTGCCTGATGGTGGCAGATGGCTTTTGTCAAACCCAAAGGGATCCAACTCACAGCCCTCAGCTTACATGTGCATAGAGGTTTAGGGACATCAGGGCACAGTCCCTCTAAGGGCCATGATGCTTGCGAGGGTCAAAGAGGGGCCCGGGAATTGGAGTCCGTGCACCTCACCCCAGCCCCGCCCCGCCCCGCCCCACCAGAGGCCCAAACCGAGCCCCGGTTGCCGGCCCCAAGCAGCCGCCGCCCACCGCAGCCAGCCTGGCTTCTGGGCCCCGCCAGGAGGTCGCGGAGCGGAGCGCGGCCAGGAAGTCAGCTTGGAGTGACAGCTCCCCCCTATGCTGTTTGTTTATTCATGACTCATTCGTCTCCACCGACTGGCTCTTCTTTCTTTGGGGAGGAGGGAAGAAAGGCGCGGGCACAGGGGAGGGGGCGGCGGGGAGAGGCAGACTCCACAATAAACAATGAGGCAGCTGAGCCGGCCGGGCGGGAGCGGCCGCGCGGGGCCGGGCACGGGGCCGGGGCCCGAGCGCCTCCGGCCGGAGGTCCCGCGCGCTCCCCCGCTCCCTGCTGCTCTCGCCCGGCCAAACCGGTCGCTACCTCCCGGTGACGGGGCTGAAGCTGCAGTAATTGGATCCTCGCCGCCCGTTCCCGGCTCCCCGCCCCCAATCGGGGAGCCGGATAAATGCCGGGTACCTTGGCAAAACAGTTGGATCCAAACCTATTATTTGGCTAATGGGCTTCCCCCGTGAGGCCCCGCAGCACCCTGCAGACTCGCCCCTCCTCCCCAGAGACGCCTCCGGCTCCTCTCCGCTCTCCGGCCTCCCTCGCCCGCTCTAGAAGGGACTCAGCCGGCTCCGGATAACTGGAGGAAGCGCACGGGTTCTGAGGCTTCAAGGGCCTCATTGTTCTGCCTCGAGGGGCGCATTGAAAATGCTCCAGGATTTGCTTCCTGCGAAAACAGCCTGGGAGGGAGGGGGCGATCCACGGTGGAAAGACATTATCCTCCTGGAAGCTGCCCAGATTACACAGGGAGAAAAAGGTTGTTTTGATTGTTGCTGGCTCTTTCTTCCTTCCTTTTTTTCTTTCTTTCTTTTTCCTTTTTTTCACCCCTCCTGTCTTTTGCTACTCTCCCCGGGCCAAAGATGAATCTTTAGGGCGGTTGAGCAAGTTGGAATGTTGGGGCTGTTTTCTGCATAAGTAAGGCTGGTGAATGGCAGAGCCAGATACAAAGTCTGATACAGAGAAATTCAAAAGAATGCAGGGGCGATGAGGTGGGCAAATCCAAGAAACTCATTTCCCCAGCATGCCCCTCTGAGTCACGTCTTGCACCATGAGGGGAAAACACATCACGCCACAATATGTCACATGCCTGCAGCAAAGGAACAGGCCTGGTTGGGGATGCACAGCTCCTTCCTCTCCAGCCTGGGTCAGCATATCCAGACCCAGGTCCAGAATCATGTGGGGCAAAGTGTCAGCCAGGAGGAGGCCAGGATCAGCCCCACCAGGGTCTGGTCCCAAAACTCCCCTCCACCTCCCACCTACTTGGCAATAATAATAGCAGTGCACACTTACATAGGACCTACTGTGTGCCAGGGCCTGATCTGTACTCTTTACGTATATTACATTACTGCTACCTTGAAGGCAGGCACTTTGATTATCCCCATTTCCAGATTAGAAAGCTGAGCCCAGAAGTGTTAAGGAATGGCCTAAAGGCCCTAATAGAGTCAGAAGCTGGTACAGCAGGCTGGCTGTAGGATCCAGGGTCTTGGCAATTGCACTGACACTTATGAACCTCAGACTTGCCATCAGGAAATGGAGATAATGACACCAATTTCATTATGGGCTTGGGAGGATAGGTGAAGAAAACCCAGGATCCCAGCACTTTGGGAGGCAGAGGTAGGAGGATCACTTGAGGCCAGGAGTTCAGACCAGCCTGGGCAAAATAGCAAGATACCATCCCAACAACAAATTAAAAAATTACCTGGTCATGGTGACATGCACCAAGTAGTCCCAGCTACTCAGGAGGCTGAGGCAAGAAGACCACTTGAACCCAGGAATTTGAGGTTACGGTGAGCTATGATGATGCCACTGCACTCTAGTCTGGGCAACAGATCAAGACCCTATCTCTAAAAAAAGAACAAAAGAAAAAGAAAATCCAAGCAAAGTGTTCAGGGCAGAACTGAACATGAGTTCATATGTTGAGAGCACCACTGTTTTTGAACTGGGGACACCTAAAACCAGTGGCTTCCTAATTCACAGGGTTGTACTGGGGGCCTGCAGAGATAGATTAAAGAGGCCACCCCCAGGGCAGTGCCTGGCGCCAAACAGATGCCATGTATTTTTTCTTCTGCTTTGTTTTCACTGCATTTCTCTTTCCTAATCTAAAAGATTCTTCTTGTCTCAAAACTCTCCCAGGTACCATTCATGAAAGTAACCGTACAGGTGCCTCTCCCCACACCCTAAAACCCCTGCAGCCCACTCTTGTCAAGCTGGTTGGAATTTCCCACAGAGCCCAGCACTGGCTTCACCTGGGTCTGCCCTGACCACCACACTGTGACTTTCAACCAGTCCCCATTCCTGTCTGTTCCACCTATACAACTCCTGCTCCATCCTGTACCACTCAGCTTGTTATTTTGGCCATAGCCTTGTCACCACCTGACATACTCTAAAATTCACTTCTGATTGTGTTTGTAATTTTTTTAATCTCCCTCCCCCTACCGGCAGCTAGAATATAAGTGCCATGACAGTAAGGAATGTCACTTTGTTCACTGGTGTATCCCAAGCACAAAAAAACTGTCTCTGTAACATAGGAACCCTTGATGAGTGTTTGTGGAATGAATGGATGAGGCGCTGCAGGGCCAGTCCCTCTTGATGACCACTCCTCCCTGTCCCGCTGTGTATTCACCAGGGAACTCCTACTCATCCTACAAGGTCCCACCTCACAGAAAGCCTGCACCAAGCTTCCCATGCCAGCATCCTAGCCAGCAGTTCACAGTATACTCTCCTTTGGCCATTTGCCCTGTTACTGCTCTTTGTCTCACCAACCACTGCCTAGCTTCCTTCTAAAACCTCCTCACTTCCTTTAAAGAGCCACCATCCTTGGCCTCTGGAGGCTGTTTCTGTTCCCACCAAGATCCTACATCCCTTTCATAGTCCCAAGGAAGTTTCTAAACCACAAGATGGGGATTTCTCTCCTCTGAAGTTCACATCACTTGACCCTACTACCTTCCCCCTCACTTCCAGCCTCCCACGTTGCAACTTCCTAGCCAGCTCCTCTTTACTCCTGAGCCTCCAATCATGGTTTCTCCTACCCCTCCAAGGTCTGCCACAAGCTAATGGCCTTCAGTATCTCTGTGGGTGACCCATCTAACACGGGGACATTCTGGACCTTCAGTTCCCCTCTCCAAGGATCTTCTGCCTATTCAAATCCAGCCCCTGATCTCATGGTCACCCTGTACCAGGCCACCACTCAGAACTGCTTCTCCTCTTCCATCTTAACCTCAACATCTCTCCCTTTCCTCTGAGCACAGTCTCTGGCTGCTCCAATGCTTTGGTCATCTGAACAGCCCTCTCACCAACACCTCTGATTCCTTGGCTCCCCAGTTAGCCAGGCAGGCTTCACCTGGGCCAACCCAACCACAGTTTTTACACAGGAAGCTCAGGCTGTCAAAAACCCAAAGCATCAGATTTGGGACCAGTGCCCATGTGGGGTCTCTAGTTTCAGTTGGACCCTCAGCGTGACCCCGTAGTCCTCAATCTGCCCTGGCTGACCTCCTATTTACCTCCTTGATTTTTTGCCTCACTGACCATGAACTTCACCATCTCAACTCCTAGAGACACCTGACTTCAAAACCTTAAAAAGTGACCTGCTGCCCCTGCCCCATCTCAAAACACACCCCTACATCCATCCTGATTACCCTCTGTTTAGAATTAGAGGGAAAGGCAGGTTGCTCTGTGGGCTGCCAGGCAATCCTTGCACCAACATGCTGGGCCCCTGCTCTCAGACGTCTATCCATCACCCATGGCTCCCCATCCCACAGAGTCTCCCTCTCTACCCAGACTTCCCATACCACCATTCTTCCAGACACGCTTACAGCTCTCCCATCAAGGAGGCCTTCTCTGACCCTCACGCTGCCTGGAGGGCTGTTTGCAGTCCTCCTCTTGCCGGCCACTCTGCTGTGGCCAGTACAGTCCCCCCACATTCTTACTCTTGCAGCCACGTCCTCCCCTTGGCCTGAGTGACATCACTATTTCTGCTAGCCTCCTACCTCGCTGACCATCCCTAATCATCCTCTGCCCGCTCTGTTCCTTCTTCCTGTACCATCTCCCCACTCTTATGTGCCCTGCCACACAGGCTCATCCTCTCCAAACACATATCTAGCTCACCCCTCTCTCCTGTTCCCCAGCCTCTGGGTTTCCAGCTGCCTCCTTAACACTTCACAGGTACCTAAAATTCACCCTGTCTCAACCTAAGCTCAGACTTGAGACTCCAGTTGCTCCGCCTGGAATTCCTGTGGGCTGGGGTTGCACCACTGCCATGGGACAAGGCCGTTCTTGACTCCTCCCTCTCTCTTATCTGCCATGTCCGTTCAGACACTAGGTCCCTACAACTAAATGTTTCTTAACTCCCTCCTCTCCCCTGTCCCGCTACCACTGCCCAAGGTCAAGTCCTCATCATCTCTTGCCTGAGTTATTACAACAGCCTCCCTGTGTCATTCCTCTGCTCACTCTGAGTCAGCCAGCCACCACACTGCTGCCAGTGTCACCGTTTAAAATGCATCTCCAGACAAGCTATGCTCCAGCTCTGGAAGCTGTAGCATGAAATCAAACTGCTGAGGGTGGCAGAGCAGCAGACCCAGCGTCCCTCTGAGCTGTCCAGTGTCCTGTTCCCCCACCCTGGAGCTGGGACGTGTGTTATCACAACATAAGGCAGTAATCAATCAATTAGGCTTCCTGCCTCCCTGGTTTTGTTCACACTGTTTTTTTCATCTGCTAACAGCTCTCTGATCCATTTTCATTTTCAGTCTGCTCAATTATCTCGAGTCTTTCAAGACTTATCTCAGATGCCTTCTCTTCCAGGAAGGCTTCACTGACTACCCCTCCTCCCATCCAAGGTTGGCTGCTGTGCTGTGGGGCCAGATTATTCTACTGACAGGCTTGTTTAGGTGGCTGTCTTCTCCCTAGATTAGAGGAGTTTTTCTTGATACCTGTACCCTCAGCACCTGAAACCTATTAGGTGCTCAGCAGTGGTCAGGTGGAGGTTAGAAGGATGTCCAGCACAGTGGATGCCCTCCTTAGGCCCTGACCCAAATGGATGTTAAGGGAAGCTCTGCCCTCCACACTTTGAAAATATTGGAAATACTGCATCGCCTTTCTGAGGCAGGCCACGCTGACCAGTGGGTGGTTGGCTGAGTTGGGCTCACCGTCACAGTTTCTGAAACATGCATTGCATAACTTTGGGCCAGATCTGATCCAGTGCTGTCCCCGCTTTTCAGTGATATCTCTTACTGACTCTCTGCTTCTTCAGGCTCTTGTCCTCAACTCCAGCATGTCCCCTCCAAGCTCTCACTGGTTCAGCTTAGCCTCCATGCACAGAACCAGGCTGGGGCTGCGAAAATCTATCCACCAGAGGAAAGAGGTTCTGTTCCTTCCACAGAACCCCAATGTGACCTTAGCCGGCACCTAAGGTCCCTTTTCCCCTCATACAGTATCTACATATATATAACTCCTGGGGGCTATGAATGAGGGTGGGGCCTTGAGATCACCAAGGAGCTCATGAAAAGACTGTTTCCATCCAGAGGGACCCCAAAGACACAACCTCCTCTCTGCTCTCCTCTTTATACGTCTTACACTTCATTTCCAGGCACAGACAGCTCTAGCTGTCAAAAATAAAAAACAGAGCAGAGGAGGAGGGAGGGAGATGGGAATGCTCCCACTTAAGGGGCACGATGTTAGGGTAAATGGCATACCTCCTGAGTGCGGGACACTATAACAGGGACTCTTCCTAACAAATGCAAACATTGTAACCTAATTGTTTATACCCTCACATTAATCTGAAATTAGAAAAAAGAAAATTAAAAAAAACTAAAACAGGCCAGAGCCTCTAGATCCAGCTACACCCACTCTTCTTTTTTTTTTTTTTATTGTTGGGGATTCATTGAGGGTACAATAAGCCAGGTTACACTGATTGCAATTGTTAGGTAAAGTCCCTCTTGCAATCATGTCTTGCCCCTATAATGTGTGACACACACCAAGGCCCCACCCCCCCTCCCTCTGTCCCTCTTTCTGCTTCCCCCCCCAATAACCTTAATTGTCATTAATTGTCCTCATATCAAAATTGAGTACATAGGATTCATGCTTCTCCATTCTTGTGATGCTTTACTAAGAATAATGTCTTCCACTTCCATCCAGGTTAATACGAAGGATGTAAAGTCTCCATTTTTTTTAATGGCTGAATAGTATTCCATGGTATACATATACCACAGCTTGTTAATCCATTCCTGGGTTGGTGGGCATTTAGGCTGTTTCCACATTTTGGCGATTGTAAATTGAGCTGTAATAAACAGTCTAGTACAAGTGTCCTTATGATAAAAGGATTTTTTTCCTTCTGTACACCCACTCTTCTAGGGCAAGGGAAGAAGGGGGCTTCCTAACAACTGCAAACATTGTAACCTAATTGTTTGTATCCTCACATTAATCTGAAATAGAAAAAAGAAAAATTTTTTAAATTAAAACAGGCCAGAGCCTCCAGATCTAGCTACGCCCACTCTTCTAGGGCAAGGGAGGAAGGGGGCTGTTTTGTTCCAGCCACTAAGCTTACTTCTAATCCAGTAAAATCGAATAGAGACATGACTTGGCCCCTCTGAGCTGGTTTGACCTCAGAGATGTAGGTCAATCCTGTTGTGATGGCATTAAATATCTCATGCCAACACCACAGAGCAAGAGATGGGAGTAGGCTCTGTGCGTGCTAGGATGATCAGTGAGTTTGGGTGGAGGACATGAGCTGCCCAGCCAGCACCAGGCTGCAGGCTGGCAACAGGGAAGGACAGACGGAAGGCAACTTGCACCTAGGCCAGCCCCCTGAATGGCAGTGCTCACAATATCTGGGGAAAGCTCCATAGAAGAGGCAGGACTTAAAGAGAGGGCGAAGAGCAGACACAGTGTCAAGAAGCACCAAGGCATGCTTTTGATCATGTCACTCTTGCTAAAAGCCTCCTTGGCTCCCTGCTGTCTGGACAAAGTCCAGACTTCTCAGGCTACATGCAAAGGCCTTTCCATGTTGACCCTAGGGTGACCCCTATCCTCCAGCAGTGCCTGGGCCGTCTGCCCTGTCCCATCTCCCCTTGCACATCCTGGGTGTCAGCCCTGACAGGCACACATGCCAGGTTCTCTTACTCCCCAGTACTTTGTATATGATGTTCTCAGTGCCAGAAACACCCTTCCCACCCCTCCCAGCCCCACCTTGACCTCATCTACATGGAAGATTCTGTCTTGTTCTTTCAAGCCCACCTCCAATGTCTATTTCTCCACGGAACCTGCCCCAAGTCCCTAGCTGGTATTGAACAATTTGTCCTCTGATTCTGCAGAGCAGCATTTTATATTCAAACAAACAAATAAACAAAGCTGTGCTCTAACAAAGACAAAAATAATCCCTATCAATGAGGAAATGTGTTGCAACCCAACTTGCACCACTGCTCCTGTGCCTGATTCTCACACTCTGCAGGGTAGAAAGAAAAAGAGAGATGTTGGCCACAGTTCGTGATGAGACTCAGAAAACCTCAGGTGACTGGCCCATGCTCACTCAGTCACTTGCCAGTTATGAACGAGGTTAGCACCAGATGCTGCACTCCAGGGGTAGACGCCCAGTTCTGGCTCAGTCTACCCATCTTTCTGCCACACCTTCTGTCTCCTCGGGTGAATTCCTCACCCCCTTGAGGGCAGGGGCCTTGTCCACGGTGCACAATGTCATCTGGAGCACCCAGCTCAGTGTTCGGGGCATAGCATGCATGAGTATTTCCAAAGAACGGGGCAGAATCTGAGCGGTGTGGGGGCAGGGGAGGACAGAGAGGTCCCCACTGACCATAGCAATGTGTCTGGGTCAAGAAGGGGAGAAGGCAGTGGAAGGCTGGAGTAGGCAGGGCGAAGCCAGCCAGGCCATTCACGCTGACGCATGGAAAATGGGGCGACACAGGAGGATAGAGAGAGAGCTGTGTCCAAGGGACTCCTACCCAGAGCCCCAAGGGAAGAGCTGTCGCTATAAGAGGGATTTCTCAGCCCAGGCCAGAACTCCACATTTTCCCCAGCTCAGAGATGGCTGCATGTGGCTTGTGGACACAAGAGGACTGCTCACTCTCAGGTGTGCTGTTGTGAGGGCCTGGGCTCCGCCCTTCCGAGGAGAGGTGGGGCAGAGTGGCAGGGGCCTTACCGTGTCCCTCTCAGGGGGCTTCCTGCAGCCCAGAGGTGGAAAAGGTTTGGCTTCCTGGAAGGCTAGGACATAAGGTCTTCCCCAGACAAGAGGGAGAAAGCATGGCAAGCCCTGGAAGTTTCCCCAGCCCCCAGGGCCCTCAGGAGGGAGGTCAAGTTTCCCCAGCCTTGGCCCAGCCCTGCTCAGGGGCGCTTTCTGCAATCCAGCAGACAGTTCTCTAGACTGAGCCAGTGCATGAGCATTTCTGGAGATGTAGAGCTGAAGTCTGGGTATTTACAGGGATAGCCATCTATAAGGATAGCCAACAACCAGGCTAAAAGATGCCTCCAAGGGGCCCAACAGGGCAGCAAGCTGGGTACCCAGCCACACAGTGAGCCTTCAGCAGGCCAGTCCCTCATGTGTACCAGGGAGGGACTGTGTTGGGGCAAAGGGAGCCTGCATGTGCCCCTCCCAATCACCTGCTCCCGCAAAGGGCCCCAGGCCCAGCTACTGCCAAGACACCTGGCAAGAGGACACACCCAGCTCCAGTGTGCTCCAGTGCAGGCTCGCCACAGCCAGAAGCTACTCCCTGGCAGGGATTTCTGCATCCTACCCCCTTGACCTTGGGAACCGTTGCCTGTTGTCCCTTGGCTGACAGCTTCCTGGATCTCACCTCCAGCCCTTACTCAGGCCTTTCCCACTTGTATTGGGGTGTCCAGATAAAGAACTGCGGGCTCAGTTAGCTTTGATTTTGATCAATAAACTGTTTAGATGCGCATATCCCACACAATACTTGGGAGATACTATACTAAAAAATTAAGCACTCTATCTCAAATGCAACTAGGCATCTTTATGAAGCCCTAACTTTCAGCTGGGGCTTCCCCAGGCTCCAGTTCCTATAGCTTTTTCCACCTCAGTGAATATCATATTTGTCTCACATGCAAATTCCACCTGAGGTCTGGGTGCCCCATATAGAGCAGGGGTGAAGGGCCTCCCGAAGCCAGGGGCAGCCTCACAGTAAGTTAGGTGAGTTAATAAACATTTACAGAAAGTGATCAAATCTCTCTGCCTCCTCTTCGACTGAGTAGATACCTACTATAGCAAACTTTTCTTGACCCCCACTTCCCACAAGTATGCACTGTGGTATATCGGACCCTAACTGCTCATTCCGGTTAGCCTGCACCCATTTGACAGTTACTATATAGACAAGCACCACCACCATTTCTTTGATCATTTAGCTAATATTCCCTGGAAACCCCCAGTGATTAGGGCCTGCACCGGATGCTAGGGACTTGGAGATTATCATTCTGTTGCACAGAGTTCACAGGCTGGTGGGGAAGATGGACAGGCAAACCAGCAATGCCAACACAGACCCTGATGGTGCATGTAAGGGGTGGTGGCCCTTGCGAAGCTGCCAGGGAAAGGAAGTCTAAATTGAGACCTGAAGGAAAGTACTTCAGGTAGAGGAAGCAGCTTGGGCCAAGGTCTGGAGGCAAGAAACCAGATCAAGAAATGATCAAAGATCATTTAGGTCAGAAATTAAAGAGAGATGGGGAGAGACGAGAGGCCAGAGCATGAAGGGCCTTGCACATCAATAAGATGTCAGGGCTTGGAGCCAGAGATCAAGAATGCTAATTAATATCATGCCTGCAATCCTATCACTCTGGGAGGCCAAGCCCAGTGGACTTCTTGAGCTCAGGATTTCAAGACCAGCCAAAGCAAGTAAGAGAGACCCCTGTCCCTACTAAAAACAGAAAAACTAGCTGGGCAACATGGCAGGCACCTGTAATCCCAAGGAGGGGATATAGTCTCAGCTACTTGGGAGGCTGAGGCAAGAGGATCGCTTGGGTCCAGGAAATTGTTGTGAGCTGATATGCCACAGTGAAACTCTGTCTTTAAAAGAAAAAAAAATGCTAATTGATAATAGTGGCAGCTAACCCAGTGCTATGTGCCAAGTAGCTTACTTCTATTCAGCCCTTCCAGCTGTGCTTTGAGGTGGATGCAGTGACGATCGTGCCCTACTTCCATAAGAGGCAGCTTCTACTCAAAGTTACTCTGTGCTTCACCTCTGTTCACATACCAGGATAGAGGTAGAACTGGGTTTCAGCCAGGCTGCTTGACTACATAACCTGTACCCACAACTGCCCTGTTATTGATGAGTGAACATAGTGGATGGGGACACAATCCCATTAGCACAATTTTGGCCTTTGATCTGGGCGAGACATCTGAGCACTCCCATCATTACAGCCACAACAGCCCTGAGAAGCCCTGAGTCCTTACTATGCTGCTCCAGGTTACTTGTCTAGACGGCATGAGCTGGTGCCCAGGTGAGGACTACTCCAAGTCCTCCCTCCACTTCAGCCTGCCAACGCCCAGAGGGCCACACCCTTTCCCTGAGCTCTCCCCAGATGCACAGAGCCCACCCTCCACTTCTCATCAGGTACCCCTAGCAAGCAGGTGGCCCTCCCTCCAGCAGCTCTCTCCTGTGGTTCAGGACGGGCAGAGGGCTGAGGTTACTCAGTGCACACCACTGTGCTAAAGCCCAGAATGACCCACCAGCTGGGAACTGTGACAGTGACACACAGCAGGCACACCCTGCTGTCTTGGGGCCAGACCTGGGTCCCCTAGTCTGAGGGGGGAGGAACTGGCCCAGGCCACACACAACTCAGTGGCAGATTGGTCCCCCTGCTGGGCCAGCAGCCCCCTCTGTCATCAATCATCAGTGCTCTGACTGAGGGGCTGACCGTGGTCATCTGGCCACTATCCAGGTTGCTGCTGTTGCCACCCCAGCCATTCAGAGAGAGGGAGTGAGCGGCCCGTGTGTCTTGGTGCCTATGAAGCATCTGCAGAAGGCTCTGGTCTGTGCAGCCCTTGATGAAAGGTAGGGATTTAGGCCATCGTTCAAAACTTTCAGCTGTCTGGGGACAGGCTCAGAATAGGAACAATGGAGGAGGAAAAGAGGCTTGGAGCCTGATGGGTCTGTGTTCAGTCCCTACCCCACATCCCCAGCTGGGATCCAGGACAAAGGGCAGAACCTCCTCAGGTCTGTTCCCACATTTCAGAACGGGAATTAAAAGAGTAACTTCAGAATGATAGCTTACTCCAGTCATATTGATAATGGCCTAGCAGTTATGAAAGATGATGTCCCCATGTCAGAGGTGCACACTGAGGTGCGTGGAGGTGACAGGTCACAGAGACTGGAGTTTGCCTTCCCCAAGAGCTGCCTGAAATCTACTGCTACACAAACCCCCTAGGGATGGTGCTGAAAGGCAGATTCTGCTAGCGGGGCGGAGTGGGGCCTGACACCCTGTATATTTCTAGTATTTCCCAGGTACACTCATGCTACTAGTCCAAGAACTACACTTGGAATTGCAAGGATTTTTTTTTTTTTTTTGAGACAGAGTCTCACTATATGTTGCCCTCAGTAGAATGCCGTGGCATCATAGCTCACAGCAACCTCAAACGCTTGGACTTAAGCTATTCTCTTGCCTCAGCCTCCCAAGTAGCTGAGACTATAGGCACCCACCACAACACCCGGCTATTTTTTGGTTGTAGTTGTCATTGTTGTTTGGCCAGCCGGGGCTGGGTTTGAATCTGCCAGCTCTGGAGTATGTGGCTGGCACCCTAGCCGCTGAGCTACAGGCGCCAAGCCAAATTGCAAGGATTTAAGATTCATCAGCCATAGCATCAACCAAGAAAGACAGAAGCAGCCAGGATGGAAACTGAGTAGTGGGGTAAAAGGAATTCAATGTGCCAGTCTCAAGACGTTTTTGGTACACAAGGAAAAGAAGGAGGGAATGGGGACTGACTGCTAAAGGATACAAGATTTTTTTTGAGGGATGAGGAAAATGTTCTAAAATTAGATTATGGTGATGGTTGCACAACTCCCGTAAATATACCATCCAATTGTACGGTTTAAATGCATGAACTTTAAACATTAAAGCTGTTAAATAAAAAATGAAAGAACCATAACATCTTCACAAGTTCTTATGAGAAAGAAATGGGTGTATGTAAAATGCCTAGTCCTCTGGGAGGTCTAATCAGTGAAATTTCCTTTCCCTGGAAGGTTACATTTTCACAGACTGAAATTCTTTGAAGCAGCATCCACATGTGTCCAAAGCCAACACCAGCAGGCCCTTGGAGTTCACTGCTAAAGAAAATGTTGGAGGGTCAGATTCAGACATGGAAGGGCCAGAGGAGAATCACTCCCATTCTGAGCCTGGCTGTCTGGGCCTTGTACAATGCATGGAGAGAACCACACACCCTGTGTGAGCCTCTTCTACCCTCCTCTCCTCCCTGGACCCTAGTCATGGACACTAAACTTAGGGTTCTGACAACGCTGTTAGACCTCCTATCCTAAGCACTCTTCCCCCCAACTTTTTGTGCCAATGTCACCTCCTCCACAAAGCCTTCCTTGATTTTCCACATCCCTGGATTTGCCTCTCTCTTAGAGAAAAGATCATTTTCTTCAGCCTAAACTTGTAGGTCGCACAGGCTAGTTTTGAAGGCCTCACCAGGAGCAGGCACTTACAGAGCCCCCTGCAGGTGCCTGCTCTGGTGCCAAGCCTCCGCCATGGGACCTAGATCAGAGAACTATTCATTCTTCCCCTGGCTAGGCTTGAATCTTGAAATGTACTACCTTCCAAGCAGTTTGATCGTGTATTGCTCCCTGACTAGGAGCCAGCCTCCTTGACTTCTCACCCTGGCCCAGAGACTGAAAAAACTGCCTGCTACTTGATGTCATGGGAGCCTGGGCCCACATCAGCTGGATGACCACAGACTTCCCCTTCCTGGGCCTCGGTTTTGCCATCAGCAGAATGAGGGGGAACAGGCATATCTGCCGCCCTCCTCGTAGAACTGTTAGGGAATACAAGCAGCCCCCTCTGGGAAGGCCACCCAGCCCTGGGAAATGCTCACCTGTGAGATCAGTCAGCTGAAAGACAGAGGAAAGGGTCCTGGCCTGGAAACAAGGCAGTCCCACTCCCTTCCTCTGGAGAGCCTCAGTTTCCCCTTTTGTCATGAGGGGATGACAGGTCCTTTCTCACCCTATGAGTGAGAGCTCTCCTCCAGGAGAGGAGGAGGAAGGGAGGCGGGGCAGCAGTGAGAGGGAGCTTCCTGCACACAGTATGGAGCCTGGTGTTCATGACTCCATGTACTCCACTGTCAAGGCCAAAAACAGATGGGCATCATTCACATGGAGCTGACAGATCGACTCTGCACCATACGCCTTGGTCCCAATTCTTGGCCTCACCACTTACTGGCCAGGACACTTAGCATTCTTGTTCTTGGTTCCCCATCTATAAAATGAAGATAATAATAATAGCAACCTCATGGGTTGTCCAGAGGATTTATTCAGTTAGTGTAGGTAAAGTGTTTAGAATAGGGCCTGGCTTTTCCACGTGCTATACAAGCATTAGCCATCACCACCCATTCATTCAGGGCCACCTATGGGGCCAGGAACAAGGCCAAAGTGGCCCCATCCTCACAGAGCTGACAGACCAACAGGACAGACAGACCAGACCAAGAACTCACGAACTAGTAGCAGATAGTGTCAGAGATAAAACAAGCAGAAAGTGCATTGCACTGTTAAAGAAGGGGAGAGGGGACGCAGTCTGTGGTGTTCAGGGAGGGCCTCTCTGAAGAGGCACCTTTGGCTAAGAACCAACAGACATAAAAGAGCTAGTCATGAAATAGCAAAGGGAAGGTGAGTCTAGGCCACAGGGACAGTGAGCAAAGGTACAAAGGAAGCCACAACAGAGAGGCCAGGCTGTCCAGTGGCATACGAGAGCTGGGCCAGCTGCCACCTGTCACCCGCCCCAACCTCAAACCACCCCCACCAGCCCCGCTTCTGCCCCCTCCCTCCTCACTCCCTCTCACGGGAGCTTTGCTCTCTAGACAACTCCAAACAAACAGGTCTGCCCTTGGGTCTTGTGGCCATCAATTGCCACTGAGAAGATAGGAGCCCTGGACAATGAAGGACAGGCCAGGACAGAGACGGTGGTGTCAAGAAGAGAGGCTGCAGGGAAGAGCAGGGCACACAGCACCACCAGGCCAGCAGCAGCCCTCAAGGCAAAGCCTGGGGTCACCTGATCTGGCCTGATCACAGTCCCCACTTCAAAGAACCATCTAGCCTACCCACCCACCCCCAATACCTCCAGGCATGAACATTTGGCCTTATCCTGAGCTGAGGACCAGCCACGTCCAGTTCTGCCCTCCAGGTCAAAAAGGCTCATCTCCTCCCTCTGTCCCAGGGAGGCCCCCCAGAGACTTGATGCCCATCCCTGTCCCTGCCAGAAACATCTCTTCTGGAGGGGAACAAAGCCGGCAAGTCCCAACCGGGGTGGAAAGGGGGAGCACCCCCAAACCTCCTCTGCTGTGTTCTGTCCTCTGCAGACCTTTCTCTTCCCGTCACTCGGGCAAAAACCTGCTCACAAGAAAGGAACAAAGCTTGGGGTGAAGGAAATATTCTGTATCTTGACTATATTAATGTCATCAATATCCTGGTTATAATATCATATACAGTTTTATAAGATGTTACCATTTGGGGAAATTAGATACACGAATTTTTGTATTGTTAACAATCAAATCTTACAGTTACCATATAATAAAAGGTTTAATGTGAAAAGAAAAATTTTGAGCAAAGTATAATAATACAAAGTGCTATTGTCATTATTATGGTTCTTCCTGGCCTTCTTCCTGGTATTCCCTTCTCTGCCTCCTTCAAATGAGTTCTCAAAAACACAATCAGGTCCCTAGGGTGATTAAGGGCCCAAGACTACAGATGGCCCTCAGGGCAGCCCAACTTCCTGGCAGCTCCAGACAGGGTGCCTCATCTGGCTCAGCCTTTCTCCTGGGTCATAGTAAAGAGAATAAAGTGATTCCATTGTACAGATGGGGAGAGTGAGGCCACCGGGAAGGAATCGTCTGCCTAAGGTCATGCATACACAGAGCAAGGCCATGTGTTTATGAGCTGGTCTAACTCTGATGATAAAAACATGCATCTATCACAGAGCCAGCACTCAGGTTACCACTTCTTTCTGCCTGCCTACCTGCCATTCCGCCTTCCGTCCTTCTTTCTTTCACTCTTTCCTTCTCTTTTCCTTTCCCTATTACTTCTTTCCTTCCTACCTGAGCACTGCATCAGACTCAGAGGGCAAATGTTCCAGTTAATTTCATTCTGCAAAACAAATCACCCCAAAAACTTAGTGGCTGCAATCAACAATGGTCATTTATTTTGCTCACAAATCTGCATGAAGGCAAGACCTAGCAGGAAAGGCTCATTTCTGCTCCACATGGCACCAGCTACAGAAGTTCAACTGGAGGCTGGAGGACCCACTTCTAGGACAGCTCACTCACAGGGCTGCTGCTGCCAATGGTGAGGCACTTGGTTCCTCTTCAGCACAGACCTCCTCGGGGCCCTCCATGGGCTCCCTGGACTCTCCCACTGCACAGTGACTAGGGCCCAGGAGCAAGCATTCCAAACACAGGAAGTGTAAACTGCTGGTTTCTAAAGGCCTGGGCCTGGAAACTGACACAGCATTAATTCTACTATGTTTTATTGGTCAAAAACTTCCAGGCTGGGCACAGTGGCTCACACTATGGGAACACTCTAGGACGCCTAGTTGGGAGAATCCCTTGAGCTCAGAAGTTAGAGACCAGCCTAAGCAAGAGCAAAACCCTGTCTCTACTAAAAATAGGAAAATTAGCTGGGCATTGTGGTAGTAACCTATAGTCCCAGCTACTTGGGAAACTGAGGCAGGAGGATTGCTTGAGCCCAGGAGTGTGAGGTTGCTTGGCACTCTGCCTGGGCAACAGAGTGAGACTCTGCCTCAGAAAATTGTAATAATAGTAAATAATTAATTAATTTTAAAAATTACAAAAAAGGAATTTCCAGAGCCAAACTCAGGGGTAGATCCCATCTTTCCATGTGTCCATAGGAGAAATAGCAAAACATTTAGGTTTTAAAACCACAGCTTATAGGATCAAGATAAAAAAATCAATTGTAATTTTATCTACTAGCAACGAACAATCTGAAAACAAAATTAAGGAAACAATTCATTCACAATAACATCAAAAAGAATAAAGTATTTTAACAAGAGAAATAAAAGAATTGTATACAGAAAACTACAAAATACTGTTAAAAGAAATTAAAGAAAACCTCAATAAATGGAGATAGAAATAAATGTTCATGAAGTAGAGGACTCAATACTCTTAAGATGGCAATTTTCCCCAAATTGACATCAAAATCTCTATTAAATCTGTATCAAAATTCAATAGAAATTGACAAGCTGATCCTAAAATTTATATGGAAATGAAAACAATCTAGACTAACCAAAACAATTTTGAAAAGCAAGAAGAAAGCTGAAGTCTCTACATTATTAGATTTCAAATTTTGCTATAGAACTACAATAATCAAGACAGTGTTGTTTCAGTATAAAGACAGACACAGAAATCAGTGCAGTGGAATAGGAAATCTACAAATAAATTCACCTGTATGGTTGATTACTTTTCAACAAAGTGGCAAGACAATTTGATGAGGAAAGGATAATGTTTTCAACAAATGATGCAGGAACAATAGGATATTGATATGCAAAAAAAAAAAAAAACCCACCTTCGGTTCTTACCTCACACCACACACAAAATTAACACAAAATGGGATCTAAATATATGAACTAAAAACTATCCAAAATTCAGCATAGCAGAGAATCTTGTGACTTGGGATGAAGCAAAGATTCTTCCAATATGACACCAAAACATAATTTAGAATAGGAAAAAATGGATAAATTGGACTTTATCAAAACTTAATAGCTTGTAGCTCAAACAACTATTTTAAAAAATGAAAAGACAAACCACAGACTTGGGAGCAAACGCTTGCAAACTGTATATCTGATAAAAGACTTGTACTGAGACTATATGAAAAACTTTTACTCAGTGATAAAACAACCCAATTAAAAGCAAAAGATATGAATAAGCACTTCACCAAAGATACACAAATGACTAATCTAATGGACCAGTGAAAAGAAACTCAGCATCGTTAGTCATTCAGGAAATGCAAATTCAAACCACAGTGAGACACCCCACATACCCAGTAGAATGGCCTTAATAAAAAAGACAGACAATAGCAAGTGTTGGAGAGGAAGTGGAGAAACTAAAACCTTATTAAGCAGCTGGTGAGACTATAAAATGGTACTGCCACTTTGGAAAACAGTTTAAAAAGTTGAGCTTATATTTACCATGTGACCCCTGTGTATCGAGTCAAGAGATATGAAAACATGTATCTGCCTCTAAAGATTTGCATGCAAAGGTTCATAGTGGCATGATCTGAAATCGCTAAAACTTAGAAACAATCCAAACGTCCGCAAACTAGATAAATAAAATGAGGTGCAGCCACACACTAGGAAACCACTTGGCAATGGAAAGGATAAAGTACTAACAGACAAAACAACATGCTAAGTTAAAGAAGCCAGACCAAAAGATTATTCACTGCACGGTTATGTTTATACGAAATCACATAAACAGAAACAGAGATAGAAAATGGATGCTTAGTTTCCCTGAGGTAGAGGGGCAAAGGGGGTATTTTATTTATTTGTAGAGACAGAGTCTCACTTTATCACCCTTGGTAGAGTGGCTGTGGCGTCACAGCTCACAGCAACCTCCAACTCCTGGGCTTAGGTGGTTCTCTTGCCTCAGCCTCCCGAGTAGCTGGGACTACAGGCGCCCAGGCTATTTTTTGTTGCAGTTTGGCCGGGGCCGGGTTTGAACCTGCCACCCTCGGCATATGGGGCCAGCGCCTTACCAACTGAGCCACAGGTTCCACCTGGGGATTGTTTTTTTTCCCTGAGGCAGAGTCTCACTTTGTCACCCTCAGTAGAGTGCAGTGCATGGTGTCACAGCTCACAGCATCCTCCAACTCTTAGGCTCAAGTGATCCTCTTGCCTCAGCCTCCTGAGTAGCTGGGACTACAGGCACCCTCCACAACACCCAGCTAGTTTTTCTTTTTTTTTTTGCAGTTTTTGGCCGGGGCCAGGTTTGAACTCACCACTTCTGGTATATGGGGCCAGTGCCCTACTCCTTTGAGGCAAGGGCGTCGCCCTAGTCATTCTATTTTTAGGAGAGCTGAGGTCTTATTCTTGCTCAGGGAGGTCGGGGTCTCCTGAGCTCAAACCGATCCTCCTGCCTCAGCCTCCCAGAGTGCCAGGATTAGAGGCGTGAGCCACCACACCCACCAGGAGTCGGGGGAAGGATTACTCACAGGCCAGAGGAAACCTCTGGAGTGATGGGAGTATGCTGAAACTGAACTGCGGCAATGCTGCCCAGCTGTATAAATCTACTAAAACTCATTGAACGGTATGCTCACGACTGATGGCTTTTATGGTGTGTAAATTTTACCACAGGAAAGCTGTTTTCCTTAGAGTGCTGCCGCACTTGCATGTGGATGGGCCGTGGACACTGATGCAGGGGCGAAGTGGGGGCTGGAGGGCAGGGTATGGGATTGTGCTGAAAGCTGACTTGGAGTTTCCTCTTCTTCCTCATTGGCTCCCCTGCCTCGCCTCATTTGGGGGAGTTTGCACCATGGTGCCTAAAGAATTAGCCAGTCATAATGCGGACAGTATGGGAAATGAAGCAAGTGCGCCATGGGGACATCCTGGGACATGAGAGCAACTTCTTAACCCAGGTCAGCCCAAACTCTATGTCCCCAAACCTCCCCAGCTCCCACTATTGTTGGTGAGGGAGGAAACACTTGGAATCCCCCATCCAACCTCTGTCAAATTCAGGATCCCTTCTGGCACACCCCAAGAGGGTGGGTGGCCTAGTCAAGCTCGGCCCCCTTAGCACCAAAGGCCTCACCTTTTTCTAGCAGCCTGTGACTATCTGAACAGATCTAAAGTTTCAAAAAGCACTTTCTGCCCTTAAGTGGCGCGACGCATCCCACATGACCTCCTTCAGCAGCTTGGCGTAAGGAGAATTCGGGGATACACTGACTCCCTAGACCCCAAAAAATGTCTGAAAATTTGGATCTGAGGATTGCACTGATGCCCGAGTATGTGTACGTTGAAAAAATGCTGCAGATACACCCAATGCACACAGGCAGAGGTTGAGGAGCCCTTTCTAATATAAGGGGTCTCCTACTTTGTAGGGTCCATGGATCCTCGGCCTCAGTAGGGATGCAGATGGCAGCCCCACCCCACCCCTGCTGAAGGGAAACTGACTCTAAGCCCTACAGTCTGTTCCAGCCAGCCCTCCCTGCCCTCTGCTGCCTGCTGAAGTTGGAGAGTCAGTGCTGAGGGTTCAACCAAAGCCCGATTTGAGGACCAGATTTAACCTGAGCATGGGATGGGGGCTCTTTCATGGTTTGAAAACCAATTGTGATGCTTTTGGGGGTCATTTCAGTTTCCCCATAAAGAAAAAAGTCCAATCAATTAAACAAAAATGCCAAACTGAAGCCTTCCTTCTGTAAGAGAAGTTGATGGCAGCCTGTCAGTGCAGAGGACTTGGGGGAGGGAGTGGCAGGCACAGTGCCAAGACACCCAGGTGTGCCTCAAGTTTGCCCCCACACCTATCGGGCCCTGCTCAGCAGGCCACAGCATTCAGGGCCGGGCCACCAAGGCGGTAGGGGGTGGCGGGTAGCCATTATTTCTCTCCCACCTCCAGCGGGCACAGCAGTCCCAAGTAATGACACCAGGGCCTGACAGACTTCAGGGAAACTTTTTGTCTCACAGCCATGGCCAATGCCCATAATTGATATGGATTGCAGGGCTGCCACCCTGGCCCTGGCCGGCAATTAGTGCTTCTGTTGCTGGCTGTCAAGAACTCCTGACACTTGGGGGGAATAGAGGCTTGTCAAGTTGCTGGCCCACGTGGCTCGTTATGCCAGGGGCACAGGCTCCCTACCCCCAGCCAGCTTTGATCTTGCTGGAGTAGAGAGGGCAGGTGAGCCTCCTTGTCACTTTCACTCTTTCTTCAAGAAGGTGCACAGAGGACACTGGTGACAGCTTCCTCAACCCTTTACTCTCTGGAGTCCCCATGTCCTGCACAAAGTAACCAATGAGAAGGGCTCTGGTGGGGTTTATGTGGAACCACAGAGAGAAGTGGCAATGAAGGGCAGGTGGCCTGGGGGACCGGACCCCACTCAGCTTGGGGAATGGGGTTGGTCATTCCCATGTGGCCCTTGGCAATCTCTTGTCAGGAAACCAAGAAGGTGGACCAGATCCAAATTTTTCAAACTATGGGTCTCATCTTCTTAGTGGATCATAAAACTAAATTAGTAGATTTTTTAAAAAACCATGGATAGGATAGAATGGATAAGATAGGGTCACACGTATTAAAGGTAAATACTGCTTCCTAAAACTTTTGTTTCAATTAGGAATGTATAACATGTACACATATACCGGAGTACAATATAAAAAGTTTTTCTTATTGTGAATGGACAAAGTTTCAAAGCTACCCCACTGGATGAGGCCCTAGTTTCTAGAATGGAGTCTGGACATTCCATCCCTTCCAGGTTACACGGACCCTCAGTTTATGAGAGAAGAACAGGAAGGAGAAAGCCCAGATGGCTTCACGGAGCTTCTAGTGTCATTGTATAAAAGGCAAACAGGCAAATGAAGAGGCCACGTGAGGCTTGCGGGGTCAGGCCAGGGCTCCTTGCCATGCGCCGTCCACCTGCCCACCTTTTCCCAGTTCCTGGCACCGAGGTAGCCCTAAAACAACAATCCTGTCAGTGTTTTCCAAATTGGACTCCTGTGGCAGGAGGACTGAGCCTTTGTTGGCTGTTTTCTGTGTGCCAGCCTCTCTGCTGCTTTCTCCTGAGATCCGCCCACCAGACTAAATAAGTAAATTTGGGGCCCTTTCTTGGTTCTGTGCATCTGAAGAGGGATGCGCACAAACCGGTACCCTGCTTTGATGTCTGTGACCTACTTCATGTGCACAGAACCTTATACTTCTTACACTTTATCAGAACCCTGTTGTTTGACCACACACAACACACCGGATAAATGCGACCGCACGTTCAGGAAAGACCATTAATTGACCATCCCCTTGCACTTTACACAGCCCTTTCTCAGACTTTATTTCATGTATTCCACCCTGTGAAATCAGCCTCCCCATCCTTAGATTACAGTTGAGAAAATGGAAGCCCAGAGAAGTACCAAGGTCACACAGCAACCAAGCAGTCTGGCCAGGAGGCCACCCAGCCTGCCTGAACCCATTGGTCTCCTCGCTTCCCCTCCCCTCACCCACCCAGCCTCTCATTCCCTGGCCAGGATGAGATCTGACAGTTTGTACCATTCCTCCCCTTTCAGACAAGTGCAGCTATTTTGGAAAAGCCCTATTGAGCTAAGTCAGGTTCAATGGGGTCCCATAAAGGCTTTCTATTTTCCCCCTTGTTATTAAATTATATTTTATTTAAAAGCCTAAAGCCCCACAAATCACACTGAAGCAGCCTGCCCTGCACTGGCTAGGCCCGTGTGCATCGGCCTTCCTCCCCCGGAACACGCAGATGGCCCCGCCCCCTCCCCCTGCTGTACGCAGTGAGGATATATTGGAGCTTATGACTATTATATTGTATCTGTCTTAAAAGCCAGCCCCTCTTTGCAGACACAGACACTCCCCAGCTCACATTTATCAGTTTTATTCCTTTAATGATTCAAACTTGTGCTGTGATGTGCTACTCGGAACGGAGGATTTTATGGATTTAACAGTTTTATTAATTTAAGAGGTTTCCACTGAGCGCCAGAATGGCTCAGTGTGACAAAGAAGGTATCATAAATGAATTGATTTGTCACGTATCAGAATGCAATCCAGCAGTGATTTCATTATTGGAGTTATTTTCCTCCAATTATCTGCAAACTTAAAATGCTAAAGAGCACCCCCCTCCGCCCCCACCCCCAGCAGCAGCCGGCCTGGATCATTTGAGCAGGAAATAAATGCAAATCGATGGCCCAAATTTGCCACCACGTGTGGAGGCTGCCCACGCCTCCCCCTTCCCCTCAGCATCGCCACTCCAAGAAAACAAAGCCGGGTAGGACCAGAGTGTCTGCAGGCGAAGCCTGCGGGCAGAGGCCATCTGCAACCCTGAGGGCTGTGTCCAGGGAACTGGATCCCATCCTCCGTGGAGTCCCAGGGCTGGGGTGAGCCTTGTAGCCCATTCTCAAGTCTACCCACAGATGCCTAGGAAGGTGGCGTCTGGCCACAGCCTCTCCCAACTGCCCAGACTACAGATGTGGACAGAGTGGACAGTGAAATGAACACCAGACAAGACGTCTGAGCGGGTGGATTCCAGTCCTGCCTCCATCCACGCCTCCCTGCATCCCAGGCAGTTCCAGAACTTCCTGCAGTATTGAACTCCTGCCCTACCCTCCCACCCAGGCTGGACTCTGCACCTTCCTCCAGCCTGCATTACTCTTGCTTGTTCAACGCTCTGTCTACCCCAGAGAATCCTCCTGGGTCTCAGTTTCCCTGTCAGCAAGAGGAGGGTGTGAATGAACTCTAAGTTCTCAGCCAAGACTAACTCCCTGAGTCTGCAAGTTCTTTAAGCCCCATCCCCCACCCCCAACCTGCTACTGAATTTCTTTGCTTGTTCCTTCTGCAATCACCTATGTCAGGCACCCATGGGGAGCCATGGAGAGGAAAGCATGAATTAGCCACTACCCTGCCTTCAGGGACTCCCTCCTCATTTGGACAGAGAGATATGACATGGAACACAAAGCCAAGTGATTGGTGGCCTCCCTGGGCCACTCAGCCCTGTAAGACTTCAGACAGGAGCTGGGAACTTTAATTCTCCCTTGGCTCCATCTGCCTGCCCTGCTTCTGTGTTCCTCCTGCCTTGGCCTCTCTGTGATCAATATGGGAACATGGAGCTTAAACAATAGCATTCAAAGTGACCAGTGGAGGTCAGGGGTTAACCCTGCCAGGATTCTCAAATTCTCAGAGGGAAACCAGTTCCTATCTACTTCCCTGGCACAGAAGACCCAAAGCCTATTCCCACCCACTCAGGTTCAAGGGGAAGGGAATGGAACAAGAACCACTGTGTATGACACAGCTGTTAAGCACAGGAACAAGCCTGGGATTCTCATTTCCTCCTGACAAGATTTTACAAGAGAAGAAAGGAAGGCCCAAAAGGATGAAGTGACCTGCCCAAGGTCACACAGCTGAACCCAGCTTTGGTCTATGTGACTCCAAAGCCCTTCCAAAGAGGCTATCTCTCTGCCCCTCCATGCCATCCACCCAGCTCACACCCCCTTGAGCAACCTTCATTGACTGCCAGGGGGAAAGTCCAAGGCAGCAGAAGCAGAGAAGACCACCACCGTGGGGTGCAGTCCCCCAGGTGTGCACAAGGGGCTGGGGACCAGACCAGCTCAACCCCTTGCTATAGTCCTTGGTAGACTATAAAGTACTATGCCCGTAAGAGCCAGGTGATAATGAGGGATGCACAGGCCCAGGCAGCCAGAATGAGCCCTCGGGTCATCAGGGTGTACTTGCCTCCCTTCCCCGTTGGGCTCAGTGAATCTCACAGACCAGGTCTTTCCGAGTTGCTCCACAGCCCTGTGAGAGTGGAGAGGAATTCCCACATCTGTTTATTTATCAAGAAAGCTGCGATCCTCACAGCTTGAGCATCTCTCCCAAGAGCCGAGAGGAAATCAGACACAGGCAGGTTGTGGGGTCGGGGGCTGAAAAGGCACTGTGTGGGCCTGAAACATAACCACCTAAGCCAACAGCCACCAGGGTGAGGGGCAGAGACCCCAGAGCAGGTCTCATTATCCCAGCCTGCAAGAACAGGAAGCTGGCCTTGGGGACCCAGGAGCTGGCTGAGGGCCTGAACTAGACCACCATGGTTTCCTGGGAAGCAGCTGGAGGTCACCAGTCTAAAGTCCCCTGGAAGGAGGAACTGAGGCTTCTGGGGAGGGAGTGGATTCACCCAGGCTGCTAGATAATGCTTCAGCCATGAGCAGGAGCTGGGTCTCCTGGATCTCAGTTCAGAGATCAAGACTCCCCAGATCTCGAGGCTGGAGTTCATCCACCCCCTCGGCAGTGTCCCACCTCCCTGAAAAGCGCCCCTCTAAAGAGGCCAGATGCCAGGGTCTCAAATGGCAGGGAGTCATGGCTCCACGGGCAGCCCCTTCTGTTCTCCAACTCGAGCAAAAAGTTCTTTATACATATATGTACTCACAGAAACCCACCTCCTTTTTAGGCACACAAAGATACTCACACTGATGAGCTTGCACCACATACACTTAAATGCCACGTTTGTACACACCCATGTACACCCTGCTCAGGCCCAGTGTGCACCCAGCCCCTTCCTCTGCCAGCACCCCTGTTCTGGACTGCCCCCAGACGCCACCAGGCCGTGGGCAGTGCCTGACAGATGAGCTGACACTACCGAACCAGGCGGGAAATGACTAGATCCAAGGTGAAGTGTGATTTCTCCCTTCTACTGCAAGTACTTCATTACCTCCCTGACCTCCCATGGCTAATAAAGGTGTCTAATCCGCGTGGGACTAAAATAGCTCCTAATGTGCACCAGGACTATCTCCTAAAATTAATGCTGTGACAAGTAATGAGGGTCTCCATTAGCTGACTCTGCGTGTGGAAATTCTCATTTCCCAGAGTGGGCTAATGTCTCTGAAAGCCGCCCTTTGGGGCACCTGACTTCCAGGTTATAGGCCTGGAGCAAATGAGAAGGCACCAGAAATTGTCACCAGGCCACCATAGACAAATCACCACCCAGTTGCTCAAGATAACAGCTTGGAATGAGGGCCACCAATAACTCTGCTCTTCCCTTGCTTGGCACTCAGATGGAACTGGTCACTTTTCTGTGTACAGGCCTAGAGTGTGCTGCACCATACTTAGGCTAAGACTTTTAAATCTGTAGTTTGACATTTGTGCCAGGCATTGTACTGGGCACAGGGGCAAATACAAAGAATCATGGTCCATCCCAGTTTTTGCCTTGGGGCCAGTCTGAGTCAAGGGCTAGGTTGGGCCAGTTCACAGGGATGGCAGGACAGGCAAGGGGACCCCAGGCGTTCTTGAGCTACACAGGGCAGGCGTGTACAAATGTATCCATGGTGGGCCCTTGTTGAGAGTCATGGGTGCTCCCAGGAGGTTAGAACTTGCTCCTCAGGGAAAATCCATGAAGATTTCTTGGAGGAGCTTTGTTCCATTTGGGGTTTGAATGAACAAGAGAGGTAAGTTGGATGGGGATATGGTGTGGTGTAACCTCCACTGTGGCATTCTTTGATGGTGGCACTAATTTCTGGGATTCCTCCTAAAATTCATTACAGCATCCAGTTTATAGATGGGGGCGCACAGCCAAGCCCTTCAGGCCAGAGCCCTTTTCTCTCCACCAAGCATAGACACACAACATTTGTCAAGTTCTAACTCTCACTAACACACATCACACCTCTAGTAGACAGAGCCTGAAGAACACTGGACAAGCAGGAACCATTCAGGTGACTTCCTTTCTCTTCTCCCTGACTTCTACTCTGAACACTCCCCCTCACCCTGCATCTTTCTCCTTCCCTCTTCCAGTCTCAGCTGGGAAGCCACCTCCTCTAAGAAGCCTTCCCTAGTTGAGTAGTTCCTGCCCTTTGCTCTCACAGTCTCTGACTGGCTCCCATCAGACCACGTACCAGGTGGGGGTCCAAGCCCAGCTACGTTTGCTTTCCTACCAGACCATGAAGTATGTGAGGGCTCAGGCCAAATCTTCCTCTGGCCTCCAGTACTCACAGCAACAGCAGCACACAGCTCACCAAATCCTTGTGTGACTTTGCCTCCATTTTCCTATTTGATCCTCCAACTGTCTTAGATGGTAGAAGGGTTACTAAGATTCGCATTTCACAGATGGGGAGACTGAGGTTCACAGAAGGAAAAGCAGGCTTCCAACAATACATATTGGTAGCAAGTGGCAGCTAGAGGGCTGTGACAGAGGCACCCTCATTGGTGCCAAGTCCAAGTCTTTCCTGGGATCTCTGGCACCTCTCGAATTGAAAGCTGCATTTGAGACAAATTGCTAAGCAAAGGGATTGGTTCACCTCATACTATTACACTGGATCAGCCTGTGTCCTGAATAAATGCTGAACCTAGATGCCCCAGCCTCAGGGGTGTGGTGTGTCCCCTGCCCAGCACTGCCTTTGTGGTTGTGGGTGAATGCCCCAAGTTCAAATAGATGGTATATGAACCAAACAAAGTATGAACCCCTCCTCTTCTCTTGGTGTGAGCCCATTAAGGGTCCCTGCCGGCCTCTTGAGGGAAAAAATCAAAGTCTCTTCTCCTCCCTGCGTGATGCTGTCTTGCTCCCCAAGAGTCAGCCCCCTACCAGCCATTTTCTCTCCAGTCTGTGTGTGTCAGCTTCAGTTAACACCTGTGTATTCCCAAACATGCACCATCACCCACACACACACATCTCCCAAGCTTGGGGGCTTTCCCTCTGGGGCAGTCAGTCCTGGGGCCACTTATCTGGGCTCAGCAAATCCAAACCTGTGTGCCCCTCTTCCTGTGTGGATGACAGCCTGCACCCCCCTACCCTCCCATGGTATTTCCCAGAGTGTCCACACTGCACAACCGGAAGCATGGCCCCATAGCTCTGCTTCCTCTCGGAAATCCCAGAGGCACAGGGGATGGGAGGGGGGAGGGGCGCCTTCAGGAAGGTCTGCTGCTGCTGCTGTCCCAGAGTGCCTCTTCTGCGGCATGTGACATGAATTCTCACTCATCCTTTAGCCTGGTTGCCACTTCCTCCAGGAAGTCTTCTCTGATTACCACTGCTGTCCCTAGACAGAGTTCTCTAGTTCAAGGATACACTCAAGAATTTGGACTTGATCTTGAGTGCCATGGGAACCACTGAGCAACTGTCAGCAGGGAAGGAAGATTAGCTCAATCGCTCCTTAGGGAGACCCCTGGTCTGAAAGGGGTTCTTAGGGGAGAGCAGCTGAGCAGAAGAGCAAGAAGGAAGACAATGCCTGTGTCCCCAGCAGGCAAGAAGTGGTGGTGGCTGCTGTGGGGCAGGGCCGTGGAGGAGCAGAAAGGAAGAAGGCAGAACCAAGGGGCATGTGAGAGGCAGGTGACCCAGCAGCTGGTGAAATGAGGGCAGCCGGGAAACGTGAAACATCCAGAGGGCCCCCAGGACCTTGTCCAGGGGACTGAGTGGGTGGTGGGGCTTCACTAGCCTGGCACACGCAGGGGAGAATGAAGATTCCTTGAGATGGCTGTGAAAACTACGTGTAAATGGTACAGTTCTGCTCAAACAGTATTTTCTTGGCATTTTTCAAAATTTCTATTGTGCCCAAAGTTTGTCCAGAAACTCTCAGGTTAGCTTTCAGAGCTCCTGTGCCCACGAATGCTTGTATGACATGCTCTCCCCCGCCCCCCTCCACAAATCCTGCCTGATTCTCAGTCAAGGCTTTCCTCTCCCTCCTCCAAGAAGGAGGCTGGCCTCCCACCACTCAGGGGCCCCTTGTGCCTACCTCTCCCCAGACCCCCTGTGGTGCAAACCTTCAGAGCCCGTTCAGACCTTGCGCAGCTACTGGCTGCTCTCAGCTGTGCAATCACTTACCCGTACAGAGTGTCCTTGAGGCAGTATAGTGGCTCAGAATGAGACCCTGGAGCCAGGACATGGAGGCTCAAGGCTGGCTTTGTGACTTACCAGCAGATGCCATGAGTCATTTGTTTAACCTCTGCAAACATCAGTTTCTTCATCTTTGAGAATGGGATGTTAACAATAGTAGCTGCCCCACTGTTGGGTCTGAGAAATCAGATGAGTCACTAAGGGGTTCCCATAGCCGCTTAGCCCCATACCTGGCCTGTGTAGGTAGGTGTTTTTGATGAGTAGCAAGGATTGCTGTTATTCCTGTGATGCCCAGGGCTCCCCCTTGGCCTGGAGGAGGCGGGGACAAGTCTCCAGCCGACACTCAAAGGGAGGAGTGTGAAAGAATACTTGTGCATATTTTTTAAAGCTTTACATTTGGCACATACACGTGATGAAATGTGACCTAATTGTTATTAGCAGTGGCGGCAGCTGAGAGTTGAGTTGGAGCTGGCTTCACCCCAAAGTCCTTGGTCTTCAGCAATATCTCATGGTGATGCTGGGCCACGTGGGAGAAATCACAGATCTTTTCTCTCTGACAGCAGCAGCAGGGATCTCTGTTATCCCAGCAACCGTATGTCCAGCACTTTGTGGGAACCCAATCTGCCTCCTTGGCCTGTGAGCTCAAGGGCCTGCTGTCAGCCGCCCCCACTGTCTGCTGGAGCCCAGCGCCCCCACTCTGAGACTGAGAGGCGGCCTTGCCCACTCCGGCTTCCTGATGATTGTGAAGAATGACACACTCCTCGTTCAAGGGTGCGCGCTGGCCCTTATCACAGGAGAGTGATGTGTGTGGCACTGAGCCAGCCAATTCTGCTTTTGGGTTCAGCCCTCTGCAGAGGGCAGGGCAGCAGTTAGACAGACATTGCACTTGAAAAACTCTCCATGTGGCTGGGCAGCAGACACGGCAGAATGAAATCAGGAGAGAGGAAAATTGGCCCGGCTTCCTGACCAGGTGCTGAGTGGAGCACCAGGCTTCAGCAGAGGGAATCTACGAGGGAGAAAATTGGTGGCATTGGTAATAAACAGGATTGATTACCCAGAGACCTGTTACACCCACCAAGGTCAGCAGAGTGGCCTCAGCTGGTCCTGCTTGCTGGAGGACAGGATGCCCTCGGGAACTTCAATTCACCAGGTTCAATTAGCTGATGAGCATGCTGGAGGTGGGTGATCAAGGTTTTCCAATTACGAGCCCTGGAAGAAAGGGCTCCAGGGACCAGGTGGGTCTGAACAGGACCCCTGTCAGTGGGGGATAGAGGGGCAAGTCCCTTTTCCTCACTGAGACTCCCTTTTCCCATCTGCCAAATGGGAGTGTCAATACTCTACATTTACTGAGAGCTTGCTACATGTTACTCACCTTACAGGTGTTAACTCAATTAACCAGACCAGCATCCTAGGAGATGGCTACTAGTGTTATCATCAGCATTTCACAGATAAGGAAACTCAGGAAAATTAAACTCAGGAAGTTAAATGTTCCCAGGTCCTATTGTAAGTCACACATCATATTCAAACATGAGTAACCAGCTGGTGCTCAAACCCTTGGCCACTGTCAGCATCAAGCCGTGCATGTCCTCTTGGGGCTTATGAGGATTCACAGAGATGTGCTCATAACAGCAGGCTAGGAGCACAGGTCCAGGTGCTGAAGCCATGGTAAGAACTTCCATGTGTGAACCCATTTGAACCTTGCAGTGAGCCTGCGCAGTAAATCCTATTGTAATCTCCATTTACTGGTGAGGGAATTGAGGCCCAAGTCACCAAGCTTATAAGTGGCAGAGATAGGAGCCATGCCCAGGCCACCTGGCTGCAGAGTATAGTGCTTCACCCCGTGCAAAGGCGTGGGAAGGGCCTGGTGCAGGGCCCAGCCCAGAGCACATGGTGGGACTTCGTGAGGGGGACCCTCAACGCTTTTCTACCTCAGGAAGCCCTTCTCCCTATAAGAAAGCTAGATGCAGTGAACCCAGAAAGCTAGATGCAGTGAACCCATGTTCCCTTTGCAAGGCAGCCTCTGGGAGGGTTCAGGGACGTGCCCCACCACCCCAGCCTGGGCTTCCACTAGGCAGAGAATTGGGCAGACTCAGAAATGTCCCTGTCTCAGAGGAGATAGAGAGAAAGATGGGAAAGGAGGCCACCCAGTAAGTGGAGGCTTCTTGGAAAAGATGGACTAACCACCAGGTAGACAAGATGTGGGCAGGTGGAGTGTGTGTTGAGAAGGGAAGAAGGCACTTCTGATGAGCAACCTGGCCTGACAAGGAGCTAACACATGAGAGGCTACCAGACAGGGTGACTAAGGCAGCTGACAGGCAGGACAACTCTCAGGAACTTCCACTCCTAGAAGGCCCTCTGTCCTTGGCAGAGGTCACAGAGAACAGCCAGTGGCAGGCAGGGAGTGCACTGTCTGGGCACAGAAGCTCAGGAGAGGGGCAGGGACAAGGCTCAGCTCAGGCCAGCCCTGCCTCTGTCCAAGCAGGAACCCAGGCCTTACTCCTGAGGGGTCCCACCATCTTCCAGCCACCTGGGACCCACCCCTTAAATCATTACCCCAGATCATTAAACTGGAAGTCCGTAATGCTGGCACTCCCTCAGAGAGCATTTATCTGGAAAGTCATAAAATCACACCACAGATAGTAATTAACAATTAGAGAGGTTCATCCCTCAGCTGGTTCTGGCCCATGGGAGCCCACCATGAAGACAGAGGCCAGCATTCAGATACCTCCCCACAGTGGAGTTGGTGCCTAACACCACCTTGCATCAGTGCTATCTTGACGGTGGAAGTGAAGTTCAACCCCCATACCTCCCTACCAGGGACTCTGGCTCCCAAGTCATCTTCCCAGCAAAACCATCCAGGCTAGCTATTACCATCTGGCCCATTCCTACCTCTGTGCCCTTGAACGCACCTTGCCTCTCACCAGGACACTCTCCTCCTGCCCATCCTGTGTCTCCACGGACACTCCTCTCGTCTGGTGTCCACCTGAATGTGAAGACAGCTCATTGTACATCCTGGGACTACATCTTGATTCCTCAGCAGGCTGGGTAGTCCCCAAGAACACTAATTCACTTGTTTCCCATCCTGAGCTCCCAAACCTAGCACAGATTATGAGCCCAGTAGGTTCTCAAAAATGAACCATGAAACCTCAGTGCCATTGCTACCAGGCGACCATCCTGCCCAATCTCTACACAATATCGTTGCATGGGCATTTCTACATGGCCCTGTGGACAAGGCCTACAGAAAATGTGGTGGCCTACTTGAAGTCATCAGGAGAAGGCCAGATAGGACCTTGGGACCCTGGGATATGGGCTGGCCCTACACCTATAGTCAGGCATGTCTCTGACCCCCTGGGCCTCAGGGTGAAGGTGATGAGCAGTGTATAAATGCACCAGTTGCACAGGCAAGCTCTGGACAGAGTACCCAGATCAAATCATCTATCCAAGATAAAACCTCCAAGGATGTGGGTTGGGAGAAGCTTCTGGGAGCCAAGGGGGCCCATTGCACCTCTTTGGACACAAATGCCATTTCATGCAGTGCCCCTGCATGACAGTGGCTGCCCACGGCACTTCTAGGGAGGAGGCAGGGACCAGGCCAGCTTAGCTCACAAGTGTCCTTATTCACAGAAGGTCACCTATACTGAGCAATGCAGCACCCACCCCACCACCCTACTGTAGCACATTCCCCCAACCCCCCAGGCCCATATTTTAGGTCATCTAGTCCAGCTTTGGCCAGAAGCTTCCCCAAGATACTCTGTGGGGATAAAACGGGCCCAGCACTTGGGAAAGCTAGGCCACAAAACTGATCTTGGAGACAGAGAGCCCATTGCATGTTAAAGACTCGGCTAAGGCTTTCAGGAGAAAACACAGGCTTCTCAAGTGTCTTGTGTGTGTGTTTGCACATGTATTTTATAAACACAGAGGGAGATGTGCAAGGACACATCACTCGCTCTGCAAAGTGAGCAACATTTGCTCCACCTGAGTGTGCATTTCCTTTGAAATTAAATCAATTATTCTAATAAGGAAGATGGGGGGTGCTGTTTAACTTAGCTTAATCCAGCATTTTCCAAGCTTATCTGATGATGAAACGTCGTTTTGTGCAATGCCTAGAAGTATCCACTGGCACTGGAGATAGGCATGGAATATAGTTTGGGGGAACATAAACTTGTCCAGCTTTTCACAGATAAGACTGTAGTCCCTTCTGATACCATGAGGCAGGGAGCAGAAGGGGCTGCGGAATGCAGACACGGCATCCATATCAGCGCTGGACTGCAGCCCCAAGCTCCCTACCGCCCAGTCCTGACTCTACCACTCAGCTGGTTCTCTCTTTAAGTTGGCAGCAGGGTGGAGAAGGTGTGGTAGTCACATAGAATTACCCAATAAAGGGAAGGTGACAGGGCCACAGAGGAGTCAGGCTGAGCCAGAGTTGTGGGGGACGTAAGTCCTTCTGGGAGAAGAACTGAAAATCAGGTGATTGTTCAGCACATTCCTGAAACCCCACAGCACAGACAAAATCCCCGCTCCAGTGCCTTCTGGCTCCTCCAAGACAAGTTTTGATCCCTCTGGGAATAAAATAAAGGCCAAACAGAATGACCCCTGAAGTCCCCCAGCCCAAGATTCCAGGATCCTGGGCTTTACAACGATCAACGTAGGTGCCATCCTGCGAATTATCACCTCCACTTTATAAGTGATATAACTGAGACTCAAAAAGGTTAATTGACTTCTTCAAGGTCAACAGAGAAAAAAATGGAGTCCAAGACCCACCCTGTCATTGGCCTTGTGATTAGGAGTCCTCTGCTTTGTGGCCTCAGAAATTGCTGTTTGTATCAGAGCCAGCCCTGGAGTCAGAAAGACCAGGTATCAAACACTGGCTCCACCTCCTACTAGGTGTAGGATTTGTATTAGTCAATTAACCTCTCTTTTGGCTGTGTAAGAAGCATTATTGTTGGCTGGGAGTGGTTGCTCATGCCTGCAATCCTAGTACTCTGGGAGACCAAGGCTCAGGAGTTCGAGACCAGCCTGAGCAAAAGCAAGACCCTGTCTCTAGTAAAAATAGAAACAAACACACAAACAAAAAAAATGTATATATATATATATATATATATATATATATATGAAAAATTAGCCAGGCATCTGAGGCAAGAGTTGCTCTTCAGCCCAACCTCCTCAGTTTAAGGTTGCTGTGAGCTATGCCAATGTCACAATACTCTATCCAAGGCAACAGAATGAGACTCTGTCTTAGAAAAAAAATAATAATTATAGTAACAATTATTACTACTATAAATCCATAAATTATCTCATGGCTGAGAGAAAAAGGAGAGGTGGGGATTGAACTCAAGGCATTCTAGCCTAAGAGTAGACTGCCTGACCCTAGACATATCCCTGCCCGTTTGGAGCTTCAGTTTCCCCATTTATAACAAGAGAGGCTGTACTGGATGGCCTCTGTGATCCCCACAGCTATAATCTAGATGTAATAAAGTTCCCATGGGCTGGAGAAGTCTGTCCTCCAACAACCCATAATCCTTCCCTGGGAGAGGGGTGCGTGGGTGATGACTATGCGAGGAGGGACAGGACAGGGAGAGGGGCCTGAGTAAAGAGGACATGGGCACTCCCTGTAGGCCAGGCACTCTTCTAGGAGATACACAGATTAATTCACTCAGTCCTCAGAACAAGCCTGTAGGGTTGGTCCTAGTTAACCCACTTACAGACAGGGATACTCGCAGCCAAAGAGACTAGGTAACAAGCCCAAAGTCACAGGGTTGGTGAAGCAGCACTTGAACCCAAACTTCCAAAGACCATGCTCTGAACCACTGCAGAATCTACCTGCAGAGACAGGGACATGCAGAGAGGGAGAGACAGGGCCAAAAAGAGCCAGGAGAACAAGGCATGAGGCAGAAAAGCTGCACTAGCCTGGGCGGCCTAGGCAGGGAGGGGAGTGGGACTCCCACCTGGAAACCAATCATTTACTTTCACTCGGGCCTTGCTGAGTTTCAGGATCATTGTTCCCAGAGCAGAAAATGCACAGTCCCAACCCCAGGGTCACCAGGAATGAGTCAGCTGCTGGTCCAAAAGGAAAGTTGAGCCTGAACTGCTTTGTTTAGTGGCCAAAGAGCCACACTGCAGGTGTACACGGCCACTGAGCTGGGGGCTGCTCCGTTCACCTGGGACAGTCCAGCGCAGGCGGCCCCCGCTGAACTGCTGGCTCCGAGGCAGTGTGCTCTCTATGCCACGTGCGGAATGTTTGTCAGCTCTTGACACTAATATTATTTAAGGCCTAAAGTCTAATGTAAGGCTTCCTTTTAGCAAGATTGTCTCATTTAATAAAACTCCCTGTCTCTGTTCCCCCCAAGGTAATCACGTTGATGATAACGCATTCCCTGTGCTGTGATTTGATCTGGGAATAGAATTATCACACAGCCTTGCTTTGCTGTCAGATGTTCTACTTGTATGTTTTTTTCCCCTAGAATAAGTAAACAGGAAGCCACCCGGGTGAAAGGCTCTGCTCACTCAGGGCCTTCCATGGCTGGCAACCTTTCTGGTCCACTTCCTGTCCTTGGGAGTCACTCATTGATTCATTCTACAAACATTTCTCAAATATCTGCCCCTATATTGCTGTGGCCTGAGGCAAGTCACCTGGTCTGTCTGAGTCTCCGTTTGTCACTAGGTAGAAAGGCCAGAGCAAGCACATGAGTTTAAAAATCAATCAGAGCCTGATTCAAATGTCAGCTCTGTGTCTTACCATTTGCGTGACCCAGAGTAAGTCACTTCACCTCATGGAGACCTGACCTACATCACTGGGTAAGGCCTGTGGGCCCATCATTGTGGGCGGTTCCAGGATAAGGATGCACAAGTGCCAGGGGACTCTTGTTCTCTTTGGCTGTGAGTATCCCTGTCTGTAAGTAAGTTAACTAGGACCAACCCCACAGGCCTGTTCTGGGGACTGAGTGAATTAATCTGTGTATCTCCTAGAAGAGTCCCCTGGCACTTGCACATCCTTTGTTGCAATGTTTGTGTCCCCTGGCACAAACATTATAGAAGGGAGCAGCCTCAGGACACCCCTGCACATGCACGGCCCTGGGGGGGAGGCTTTTTTTTTTTCTTTTTGAGACAGAGTCTCAAGCTGTCACCCTGGGTAGAGTGCCATGGCATCACAGCTCACAGCAATGGCTGTTCCTTTACAGAAGGGAACAGGCTCAGGACACCCCTGCACTTGCACAGCCCTGCGGGGGAGGCCTCGTGAAATTCTGTGCACTCTTAAGAAGAAGGAGAATTAAACGAGATGATGTAGGCCAAGTGCCCATCACATGGTAAGGAGACTGTTGCTGCCACCACCATCATCTTCATCATCGTTACTCTTCATCAAATGAGAAATGAAAGCCCTTTAAGTTCTCTAAGGGGGCTAAACTGCACAGTGAATGCCAGGCTCGGAATTCTCATCTCATGTGCTGTGCAACTGGGGTTTGTCACTTCACCTCTCTGGCCTACGTGCCCAGCTGTGAAGCAACAGCATTAATAAACCTGGTGACCCAGGCACATGTGAACACCTGGAAGGACATATTACTCACCCCTGTCTGCCCTCTCTCCTTGGGCTAATAGACATGGGAAGGCCCAGGAGCCTGGTGGGCCCTGGGGAGTCCGCTAGTCTGAGGATGTCACCCCCAAGGTCACACCTGACCAGCAACTAAGCCCAACAAGTGAAGATGGGTGTTCAAAGGCTCTAGGAGTGTGGGCTCCAAGGTTCAGCTGGACTTGGCTGGGCTGATGATTTCCTCCTGACTATACTTCACTGGAAAAGGGCGCAGAACACAGAGCCAGGGATCTAAGTTCAAATCCTGCCTCCTCCAAACATTTGCTGTGGCACTTCTGAGCCCATGTTCCTTCCATGTCACATGGTGTATGACGATAGTCCTGGCAGGAACAGTCACTCAAGAGGGATAACTGAAAAGAGTTCAATGAAGGCATTTCTTTTTTAAATATGAGCAAGGTCTAAAAGCTTGAGACAGGGCTGGTGAAGCGCCCCAGTGGGAGCTGTTGCCATCCTAGGGCTTCCCCAGAAGAAGGAAATGGTCCCTGAAAACCTTGTGGGGCCAGCACTGCCATGAGCAGGTGACAAGTCAGTGGGCGCCATAGCATTTGGTAGAGGAACATAGTCATTACCAACCCAAACAATGTTTGTTGATTGAACCAGTGAGTGATTAAATGAATGAATTTGATCTCCAGCCAATCCATCTTGTGACAAATAACATTTTCCAAATGGTTGCTTCAATATTTCTTATCCCACATTCACTTCTTCCAACGGGACTTCAGCGTCCTTGAAGCTGGGAACAGATGTGATTACAGAAGAAGTGACCCTGAGGGTAGGTCATAAAAAGTGATGCAGCTTCCACTGGGTTCTCTCCGGGATGCTCATTCTTCAAAGGCAGCCACCACCCTGGGAGGAAGTCCAGTCGGCCATATGGACAGTCCACAGGGAGGCAGGCCTTCCAGTGGGCTACCCCAGCTAAGTCTCAGCCCAGAGCAGCCTCAATTGTCACACCTGCGACTGAGTGACCTTTCAGATGATTCCATCTCCCAGCTTTTGAGTTTTCCAGCCTGATGTTCAGACACCATGGAGCAGAGATAACCCACCTTTTTTTTTTTTTTTTTTTTTTGCAGTTTTGGCCAGGGCTGGGTTTGAACCCACCACCTCCAGCACATGGGGCCGGCGCCCCACTCCTTTGAGCCACAGACGCCGCCCAAAGTTTTGTTTTTTCTTTTTTTTTGTAGGGACAGAGTCTCACTACCGCCCTCGGTAGAGTGCCATGATGTTACACAGCTCACAGCAACCTCTAGCTCTTGGGCTTAGGCGATTCTCTTGCCTCAGCCTCCTGAGCAGCTGGGACCACAGGCGCCCGCCACAACGCCCGGCTGTTTTTTGGTTGCAGTTTGACCGGGGCTGGGTTTGAACCCGACACCCTCCGTATATGGGGCCGGCGCCCTACTCACCACCTTTGCCGTGCACTTTCTGCATTCCGGCCCCCAGAATCCATGAGCACTATAGAATGGTGGCAGCTGTAGGCCACCACTGGGTTGTTGTTTTAGGCTACAGTGTAATTAGTTATGCAGAAATAGTAACTACCACGAATTGCACTGACTGAACTCAGCAGAAGCAGTGAACAAGTGAACTGTTTGCTTCAGTCCAGAAGGGTCACCCTCCCAGATCACACGGCAAGGTGGGGGAATGAATCTGAGGACAAAACGGAGAAAATCCACCTCAAATAGGGAACTTAAAGGGTAAGAGGTTTAGGGCCCAGGACCTGATGGGTGCTCCAGTCATCCTAGAGATACCTAAGGACCCATTCTTACATGGAAGGCTTGTCCCACTCACCTGCACTATTGCCCCAGCCACCTGTCTTTCCCACCACTCACACAGCCAGGAGGAGCACACGCCTTCTCCTGGGTCAGTCCCTCACTTCTGAGGCTGTGCTACCTCCCCAGCCCGAGACTCTAACACAAAATGCCCCAGCCAGCACCAGCCTGGCAGGGGTCATGGAGGGACTGACCCCCAAGCCCTGCCACACACACACCAGGACATGCCGTCCCCTTGTCCTTGTTGGCATTCCCTCCCCACCTGGCAGCCACTGCCACCTCCCCCACAGAGCCTTCAAAGAATTAACCCACCACCACTGCAGCCCTCCACCTCCTCTGAACCCTGTCCAAAGACACAGATGTGCTTGTAACTTTCCTGAAAATGCTAACAGACAATTGGATGGCATCAACCACGAGGGAACTAGCCTATATAAGATTTGTCTCCCAGAAATCTGGAAGGGCTGCTCTAAATTCCACGTGAGTTTTCCTTCGGTAGTCCCAAGCAGAGCTCACCTCTGCATGCAAGGAAGTCCTTCCCAGCTCCACGGAGCCTCCTTGCATCCCACAGCATCTCACGTTCATCTTCCCACCAGCCCTCAGTTCCCAGGATCATAACTAATCATTTACTGAACTATGACTGCCACAGCACAGAGCCCGTGTCTTCTTCTTGTCCTTAATAAAACAAAAAAACCACACTTAGCATCTCAGTCATTGTGAATAAAATAACTTTGCATTTTTTAATTTAATCCTTACAGCAACTCTGTGAGGAAGGTGCTGTCATTACCCCATCACACGTGAAATAATTGAAATTCTGGGAGAGGAGGTGACTTGCGGTGAGGACCCAAGCTGGGACTCAGAGCCAGGTCTGGCTGACTCAGAGGTCAGTGCTGTCCCGTGCTTAGTGATCTGTCATCCCTCTAGCTCCAGTGCTGAGCATGAGGCTGAGCAGGTGCCCGATAAATATTTGTGGAACTGCACGAAACCTTCACCAATTCTCATTGCGTGAGTGAAGCTCTGATACCGAATAGGAGCCACCTCAGTGATTACCAATTCAAACACCACCATCCACTTCATGAATTCTGATGCACTGATGTCTTTTATTTTTTTTGGAGGGGTTTTGCTGCTTTCAGCAAGGAGAGTCGGCAACAAGGAGGTACACAGTGGTCCCTGGGGGAATCGCTTCTGCACAGCATTTCAGATGAGAGATGGGGAAACATTTTAGAACAAAAAGGATCTGGTTATCACAACAGCAAGGAGAGGGAGGCAGGCAAGAACTCTGGGTCCCATGGAATAGCTCAGGTCCCCAGAGTCAAGGGACGTGTTTGAGGTCACTCAAAAAGGGGGATACCAACACCACCTGTCCTGATGCCTAGGCTGGGGAGAGGGAGGTCTTACAAGTCCTGTGTTACTGTCACCTTCAAAGTGACTGACTCCAAACACCACCAGCTCCATGGGAAGAAAGGAGAGAGGAGAGGGCACACCTCTAGGGAACTGTATGGCAACCTCGCTTGATCGAAGGTCCAGCTCTGGATCCCAGAAAGCCAAAAAGAAGCCTCCCCAAGGCAGAGGCTTTATAACCTCTCCCCACTTCCCTTTCCCCACTTCTGCATGCAGCAGGCAAATAATCAGAGGATAGCACTGGGTCTCCTTCTCAAGGAGGGGAACCTGGCAGCCCATGTGTCCTCTAGGCCAGTGATCCCCAACCTTTCTGGCACCAGGGACCAGTTTCTTGGAAGACAATTTTTCCATGGACCAGGAGGGTAAAAGAGTGGTTTGGGGATGATTCAAGTGCACTACATTTATTGTGTGCTTTATTTCTATTCTTATTATTACATTGTAATACACAATGGATTAATTATGCAGCTCACTCTAATGCAGAATCAGTGGGAGCCCTGAGCTTGTTTTCCTGCAACTAGGAGTCCCATCTGGAGGTGATGAGAGACATTGACACCTGAAGTGTGTTGCTTATGTCCTGAGCTCATCAGGCTTTTGATTCTCACAAGGAGTGCGTAACCTAGACCACTCGCATGCGTAGTTGGCAGCAGGGCTCATGCTGCTATGAGACCTTAATGCCACTGCCAGTCTGAAAGGAGGCAGAGCTCAGGCGGTGATGCCAGCAATGGGGAGCTGCTACAAATCCAGACGGAGCCACTCACTTGCTGCTGTGTGGCCTGGTTCCTAATAGGCCACTAACTGGACCAGTTCTGGCTCACAACGAGGGGGTTGGGGACCGCAGCTCTAGGCAATTGGAGACTCTGGCTGGACATGGGGTTCTCAAATGGCCCTTAGAGAGCCTCCTTGCCAGGAAGTGACCGGAAACTGCCCCATCCCAATCTCTGGCCCTTAGCTCCGAGATGGAAGGAGGTATGGTTGAGGAGAAGCCGTGTCAGATTAGAAAGCAAAGGCTTCTTGTCCTTTGACTTCTTGTGTGACCTTGGGCAAATCACATCTCTCTGAACTTGAGTTCCCCATTTGTCAAATGAGACTCATATTACCTGCTGTCACTACCTCTTGGGGTAACTGTCTATCCGCAGAGATAAAATGATGACGCTTAGCATTACATGTGCTTTATTATTAGCTCCCAACTCCTGCTCACGACCCAAGCTGCCCAAGGCCTGTCCTCAGGGGCTGGAGGTCAGCTATACTGGCCTGGGCCAGCAAAAGACCAATAGGCCAGCCTGGATAGCTAAGTATGGTTGCCCGTGGCAACTAGGATCAGGCCACATCTAAGGAACAAGGTCAAGTCTTGGCTGAGAAGGAGCTTAGCCAGCGTCTCAGGAGCAGTATTAAGTATTAGCACAGAAAGGAGACAAGGCAGGGCTCAGAAACCACAGAGGCAAGGCTGGACAAGACACCAGTGGCAAGGTGGTGAGGCCAGCAGCTCCAAACGATGCTCGTCAGGGCACAGCCACCCACTACAAGGCATGGCAGTACACAACCCACAGCACTTGGACCAGGCTTCCAGGGGTCTGTGTGGCCACAGTCTGGAGAGGGGCAGGCCCCTGTGGCCAAGAGTGGACACAGCACCACCACTCTTCAGTTGGTAAGTCAAATTCTGGGTCAACTCAACAACATTGTGCTCCAAAGTACTTTGAGTACACTTACTTATAGTATGCCTAGCTCCCCCAAAATTGACTTAAAGCGTATACAAACTCATAAAGAATTTATAAGGAGATGTAAATACCACAATACAACACAAATTAGAAAAAGGGAGGCTGAGGTGAGAGGATCACTTGAGACCAGGCGTTTGAGGCTGCAGTGAGATATGATCATACCATTGCATTCCAGCTTGGACAACAGCAAAAAACACTGACCCCAAAAAAGGAAGGAAGGGAGGGAAAGAGGAAGGGAAGGTAGGAGAGAGGAAAAGAAAGAAACAAAATAAATGGATAGGAAGGTAAGAAGCAAAATAGAAGGGCCAGAAATCAGGATAATTCAAAAATAAACACTGGAAGTCCTAAACATTTCAAAGGGTCAAAAATTTTAGGCCTGAGCTCCTTGGCAGCAAATGCAAAAGAAGAAACCTGGTCAATTGCACAATGTTCATGACACCAAAAGAAAGAAGAAGGAAGAGAGGGAGGGAGGGAGGGAGGGGAAGAGGGAGGGAGGGAGGAGAAGGGAGTTTATTGCTTAGGAAAATCATAACTGGATCTGTTTGTAAAGCAGGCATTTTTCCTGACAGTTCTCACTGTAAAATTCTCAGAATAGACACAAACACAAGTCTCAGAGACGTTTTTTGAGGACTAACATTATGCCAACAGAAAATTCAGTAAAAGTAGTCCTGTAGTGACCAAAATAATGTGCCATAGAAATAATAATAAATAATATCTCCTAGTCTGGCTTAAGGTACAGGCAAATGAGGCTGGGATATTTTAAGCAAGGAGCATTACTACTCTTGCTATTTATTTATCAAAAACTCATTTGTGCAACCCATATTTGCTGAGCACCTGATTAGTGCCAGCATTATATGAGGCTTTGAGGCAGCAGAGACAAGCAAGACAGATAGATATGAGCCCTGCCCTCCTGGAGCTTAAGGACTTGGAAGGGGAACTTATAAATAAACAGATAGTTATAGACTGCAGTGTAGTGAGGGTCCTGACAGTACATTTGAAGATTGAGAAAGGGCCTGACACTCACACTAGGGAAGGATGCCTGAAGGAAGTGAAGACCGCGGTCAGCCTGAAAGACCAGTGAAATCGGCCAAGGGGAGACCTGGCCAAAAGGAGAAGCAGCAAGGGCTGGGCCACCAGAATTCAGGATAGCCCATCACAGTTCAGGAAGGGCCCAGAGGCCAAGCTTGGTTGGTTGGCCCCTCACCTGGCCACGCTGTCAGGACTAACCTCAGGCAAGACTGAGTTTTGCATTTGGGGCAAATGCTCTAGCACCCTTTCAGCTCCTGGCTACTCCCCCTCCTCTCTTCCCAGAGGTAAGTTCTGCTGCCCCAGACTTGGGATATGAAGCCTTCTTAGGTTGTTCACAGCCAAGGCAGGCTCCGCTTGGAGAGATGTAGCATGTAGATCTTTGGGCAAGTCACCTGGGGATACAGAAAACAATGTGATTTACCTCAAGGGCTGAAAGGGACCATAGACATCAGCCAGCACAAGTCTCCATCTTATAGACAGAGAAACTGAGACTCATAGAGAAAAATGGACTTATGCAAAGTCACAGACTAAGACTCCAAAAAGTCCTGATGAAAGAGACAGGAGAAGGAAGGAGGAGCCCAGGCAAGTCAGCCAGGAACCCTGGGTTAAGGGTTCATAGCTGATACCTTGACCATGGGGCCATGTCCCCTAGAGCTACAGTTTTCTCCCTTGTTCAGTGGGGGAAGTTACTGCCCTACCCCACAAAATTACTGGGAGTACTAGACAGCACTTTGTAACATCCCATGCACATGGAGATGGTAGCAGGGACTAGGAAAATGATGACTTCAGGGATAAGAATAATGGGACACATTGATCAGCACACTTACTGTATACTAGGCACTGCTTAACAATAACCCTGGAAGGCAGGCATTTATCATCCCATCTTACAGACAGAGAAACTGAGTTCAGTAACTTGCCCAAGCGCTCACATCTCGGAAGAGGCAGAATGGGGATCTGGACTTTTAAACATACACAAGAGGGCCTGAGGCGGACCCAGACTGGGGGGGCTCATCTTAGAGGAGGAAGTAGGCAGAGGGGTTAGCACGCTAACCCCCAGGAGACAAAGAGCACCCCCCCCCAGTCTGTGTCCTCCCCTTTGAGTGATGCTTCCACTGAGAGTGTGAACCTAGCCAGCCTCCCAGGGGCTTTGGGGTGAGAGGGTCAGGGTGGGACCCCTGAGATGACCACATAGCGCTTCCCAGCTGGCCTGGCTGTCCTGGTTATTCATTGCTGTGTAACAAATCACCCAAACACTCAGTGGCACAAACAATTTTATTATGCAGGCTGGAGTTCTTTCAGACAAAGCACAGCAGGGATGATTTGTCCCTGCTCCTGGTGTCTGGGGCCTCAGCTGGGGAAACGCAAATAACTGGGGAGGCCAGATAGCTGAGCCTGACTGGGATTGTGAACTGGAGCACCTAAGCACCGTCTCCCCATGTGGCTTGGGCTTCCTCACAGCATGACAGCCTCAGGATAGTGATTCCTACTTCTTACATGGTGGTTCAGGGCTCCAAAAATGAGTGTTTCGGTGATAAAATGAAAGTTGCATGGTCTTTACTGACTTAGGGTATCTTCTGCCGTACTCTAAAGGGTAAAGAAGTGATAAATCTGCCCAGATTTAGGGGAGGGGACATAGACACCTTTCTCAATGGGAGGAGTGTCAAAGCATTTGTGGCCATGTTTTAAAACCACCCAAATTGTCGTGCGTTACTCGGCAGCCTGGCAGGAGAACATTATAGCAGTGTTTTTCAGCCTTTTTTTTAATCTCACAGCACACTTGAACCTATAGTTCCATGCACACTTAAATTATGTTGTTCAAGAAAAGAATTAAAAAAAGAATACACGGCTCGGCGCCTGTGGCTCAAGCAGCTAAGGTGCCAGCCACATACACCTGAGCTGGTGGGTTCGAATCCAGCCTGGGCCCTCTAAACAACAATGACGGCTGCAACCAAAAAATAGCCAGGCATTGTGGTGGGTGCCTATAGTCCCAGCTACTTGGGAGGTGGAGGCAGGAGAATCACTTGAGCCCAGGAGTTGGAAGTTGCTGTGAGCTGTGATGCCACGGCAGTCTACCTAGGGTGACAGCTTGAGGCTCTGTCTCAAAAAAGAAAAGAATACATTTACTGTGCTTTGAACTTGTTTGAAAAATAATTCAATTAATGATATTTACAAATTTTTGTAGCACACCTAAGATTCTCTCGTGGCACACTAGTACACAACGGCTGCAAATCACTGCTAGGGACCCATCCATTCGTGGGATATTCAAAAAGGCTGAAGGAAGTAATGGTGAGTGGGGGCAGAACCAAGACTAAACCACCTAGTCCTCCTCTTCCTGTGCCACCCTACTTTTGCACCCCACCTTTGCCTGTGACATCCTCCCCTAGAATGAGCAAGAGGTTAGATCAGGCACTCACAAGGGCAGGTATTTAAATCCCATCTCTGCCACAGCAGGCTGGCTTGGAATGAATCATGTAACATCTAGGAGCTCACGGCACTTCACCTGATGTTTCCCCTCTTCTAGGGTTCTGAGCAGGAACAGGAGGAGAGAACACAGAAAACACAGTTACCCAGCAGCTCCCAATGAATGCTGGTTTCCTTCCAGGAGAAATGGGTGGGGTGGGGGTGCCACATGTAGGGAAAGGATCAGAGGACCTGACTCACTGGGTTCTCTCCCAGGGACTTAACAGGGTGGCATGTCCACACTTGAATCTGCGGTAGGCACCTCTCGGGCCTGTGACTCTCGGCTCTAATTACAGCTTTCTGGATGTGTTTCCTGTTTGGGAGCTGGCAGGGTACCCTCAGAGGATCCACAGATAATGAGCAGCTGGCTGCAGAGCCTCCCTCCACAGGGGCACTGACCCAGAAGCAGGCTCAAGCAGGCCCACCTCTGAGAGCAGAAAGCCCTCACAGGTTACCTGGTCTCAATCCTGTCCCCCTACCCCAGTCATGCTCACACGGGACCACCACCATGACGGCAGGATCACCAGTTTCTAATCTCTAGACACTCTCCAGACAGCACCAGATGCTTCCCCAAACAGCCTGGTCTTTAGCTTCTAGATGTCAATCAAGAACAAGGCATCATGGAGCAGAAGGAAGGACAGAGCCTCTGGGATCAGGAAGAACTGGCTTTCTTTCAAATCTTGGTTTTCAGGCTCTTCAGCATTTGTCTCTTTGAGCCTCGGTTTCCTCATCTGTCAAATAAGAATCGTACTACCCAGTGTGAGGGAAGCTGGGAGGGTGGACAGCAATAACACGCCTGAGCACCCCTGGCACACAACGGATGCCAAGTGCATGCACCTCCCTCCCCCTTCCCTGTTGGATGGCTGCATTAGGTGGCTTCTTTAGACTGAAAGACCAAAGAAACAACACGCTCAGATTCAAGCAAGTGACCTAGAGTACCAAGTGACTTGGAGTGACAAGAAAGCAGAGGCAGTCTCCTCAGCCACACAGCAATGCCTCGTGGCAAGCTGGCAAGGCCGGGGGTCCCAAGACATCTTGTTTCAACTTCTAGGCACAGCTGAGTGTCTATTGATTAAAAGGCGAGTGGACAAATGGATGGATGGACAACTGAACAGACAATTTTAATAGGTTTCTAAATCCTACCAGGAAACACGCACCCCCTTTTAATTCCAGCCAAATTGAATGTCATCTTTTTGTTAAGAAATAGTGCAAAGCAGTGATGTTTAAGCTTTTTTAAGTTCAGAACAGGGCTTGTGAAACACAGATTCCCAGGTCCTACCCCTACAGATTTTGCCTCAGAAGGTCTGAGGTGGGTCTGAGATGCTGCGTCTCTAACTGCCTCCCAGTTGCAGCTGGGGGCATCCCTAGGGTGGGGAGTATGGTATCACACCCCCACCTCCAGCCTCTTCAAAACTTCACCTCTCCATCTCCCACATGGATTGCTTAGAAGCCCCTCGAAAACCACAGTGGTTTCATTACTGGCGGGGCTCAGGTTCTGAAGATAGCATCTCAACAGGAGTTTGAGCTGCATAGAAATCCCAATAAATACAGCAGAATGTGCAGAGACCCAGGCAGGCCACCCACCCACTATAGACCTTGAGCAAGGAGAATAAACCCTGGAAAGGAAAAGTGTAATCTCCTGGCTTCCCAGACATACCACACATGCATACGAACACATACACACACAGCAATACGGAGGAGTCCCCAGACACCCATCAACTCTCCCTCACTGCCAGTACCACGGCTAATGGCATCAGAGCCTCAGTTCAGGATTCAGCTCAGGCCCTAACATGTTGCATGGCCTTAAACATGTCCTTTGCCTCTCTGGGTCTTAGTTTCCCCATCTGTAAAACAAGGTAGGTGGACTAGGCCTTGCCTAGGGATGGAACTGTCACTACCTGAACCACTGATGTGTTCATTTGTTCTTGCATCCAGCAGGAATTTACTGAGGCATTTCTGTAAACCAGGATCTGATCCAGAGCACTGATCAAGAGGGATGCATGAAGCCCATACCTCTCAGAGCTGGTGCACCAGATACCATATCCCAAAGATCTCATTACAGACAACCTTCCTCCCTGCTTTATAAATAAGGAAACTGAGGCACAGAGTAAGTGACACAGTTGGGATTCAATCTTCATCCCATATACTGTCAAATAACCCTGAGACCTCCACCCCCGCCTAAGTCTATAACTCTAACTCTCCACTGGGGTGGGAGTCGCCCCCTACTCAGCACTCTGCCCCCATTCTCCAAAGTCTACACGCAATAAGGAAGTGGAAAAACCAGAGGCCATAGAGAAGACTGTTTGTACCCATATCTGGAGGTTCCAGGCTGAGCCAGGGCTCCAGCAATTCCTGGGTGCCCTGAGTCTCCAGGTGCTCTAGGAGCACTGGTGGGTCCTTCTCGGGACCCCCATCCCTACCCATCATTCACCCCAAGTGCCCGTATATGACTCCAGAGGCAGAGAAGCCCAGGCCTCAAGCACTAAGGCAGCATAGCACCAAAAAAATGAGACCAGTCCTGCTTCTGCACGCTTATCCACACTTGTGCAGTCCATAAACTAGAAGGAGGCTATTTTAACTTCAATATACAAGGAAGCTTATGTCACTTTGGAAAATAAACTTTATCTTGAGTTACTCAGGGTGGGACCAAGTACCACCACGATTTTGTCAGTGCCTGGGGTCCTAAAGGTCTTAGCCTGCCTTGACCCAATGCCTCACTTGCTTGCTTTGAAAATGTGCCCAGTCATTTCCCACTAAAAACTTCTCCTCTCCTTTCTGCCTCCCCAAATGTTCATCGTTCATCCTGCACCCTCCAGGAAGTTGTTCTCAGCACCAGCTGCCACAAGCCCTGGATTGCTGAACTCTGGGAAACCGTGTCCTGCCTTGGGCTATTTGCTGGGTTCCTATGGCATTTGTGAGGCTGAAGAAAGTCATGGCACCACCAACAAGCTCTACAGGGCACCGTCTAAGTCACCAGTTCTATTGGTCTACATTTACCTTTTACACTCTTTCTTCTGCAAGCATTCAGTGAGATTTTCATGACTATGTGACTCTCAACAGGTTGAATGCAGAAGCAGGCAGGAGAGCCCAGTTGTCTTCACTTAAGTGAACCACCAAAGAGATTCACAAAAACATAAAGGGATGCCACTTTTCTGCTTAAGTTTCTTTGTTTTAGAAAGGCGTTATTTTTATGAAAAATATAGTATCTATGTTAACATGCACTCAATAAAAATGTTTTAATTTCTCAGTTTTCATTTCTAACATGGTAAATAATCCAGAGATATATAATACTTAACGCAAACAAAAGCTCATTCAGGTTCTCAACAATTTTTTAGTGTAACCGGTTGGAGGCCAGGTTTGAGAACAGATGGAGGAAGTGCCTCGCCCATGTCAGCTGATTGGATGAGGCGGGGAGGGGGGGGGGCCTGGCCAACGGGCAGCCAATCCGGAGACAGATAGTGGGGTGAGACTCTGCAGGGGCTAAGAAGATGACCAGGGCAGTGGACCGTGAATTGGGCAGTCCACAGAGGGAGAGGACCAGAAAGGAGGCCTGGAGGGGAGCCAAGGGAGAGTTGGGGCCACAGGGCAGCCGTATCTATGAAGAGAAAGAGCTGAGGTCCATAGAGAAGAACAGAAAAAGCCCTGAGGCAAGGGAAAGGGAGGCACCCTGGGGACAATGCCCGGCTGCGGCTCCAGGGACGTTTTTGCTCATGTGCCCGGTGCTCCCTGGAATTCCAACTGTCTGAATCCCAGTAGTTTGATTCGCCCAGGTTCCTACAATGAGCCTCTTTGCTCAGCCCTCCCTTACTTGAAGTCAGCTGAGCACCTCTCGTCCTTGCCATTGTTAGAGCACAATCAAAAATAGCCTTGAACTCTATCCCGGCTCTGGGATCCTGGGTGAGGAGCTGAGCATCGGTCCTCTGCAGTCAATGTGGAGATGCTGAGTGCGACTCCTCACAAGGACTGACATCATCACATATGTAAGGGCCTGGCACCCACGTGCTGGACCCTCAACAGGTGTAGCTAATATTAGTATACTTGCTCCTGCCTGACTGCTACTGTCATTATTACTGGGGTATTAATATCACAGCAGGAAATGGTCTTCAAGGTCACAGAGCTCCAGCTCTTGATTTTACTGAGGGATAAACAGGAAGACCAGAAGAAGGTCAGCAGCTCAGCTGGAATCAGAGCCTACTCTCCTGGCCCACCTAATGGATCCCAGTGAGACTGTAAGTTCCCAGGGGGCAAGGGGCATCCAGCAGTGTCCCCTGCCACACACACACACACACACACCATCCATTCCTCCTCTCAACGGGGAGTCCTTTGCACACATCCCCTGAGCCAGGCACTATACCAAGTGCTTCCTGCCCACAACAGGGCTTGGCCCAAAATTGTTTCAATCAGTGTTTGTAGATAGATCCTTGGCCTCTCCCATCTGGCTGGACACTGAGAATCCAGGCCTGGGTGGGGGTTGGAAAGGGTTCTACGAACATTCACCAGTAACCAAAACACAGCTGTAACTCTAGAGCTCCCTTATACCCACCACCTGCTCTGAGTTTCTCCAAGATGAGTAAGGCCTGAATCCTCATCCCCTTAACAGGGAAGGAAACAAGACCCAGAGAGGTTTAGTGCCTGACTCAGGACACACAGCCAGAGGTTGGGGAGAGCCAGGGCTGGAAACATAAGGTCTCTCTCAGTTCAAGTTCTAGATTCTAGAGCATGATGAGCTCAGGCAAGTTGAAACTGGTCAGGACATGCCTGACAGTGAAGAGCTGAGAGAAGGGTCTCAAGGGTCTTTGTGGACAGAGAGAGGGTCAGAGAGGGATGCCTCTCCTGGTGAGGGCACTGCAGAAACCAAGGCCCTGAAACTGCCACTTCTCCCACAGTCTGATCAATAGAGCAGCTCTAACCTCAAATACTTCATGCTCAAATAGTGGGGCATTTATGCCAGACAAAGCCCAGCTGGTCTGAAAAGAAAGATGGGGCTGCTGGCCTTGCAAAGCTACTCATCCTAGGCAGGGCAGAGTGTAGAGAAGAGTTGGTGGCTATACTCGGAGCTCCAGGAACACTCTCTGGGGAGGAGTGCGGGAGGCGGGGGGCAGTATCAGGAGACCCTGCCTGAATGAATGCTAGAAGCCTGCAGCCCCCAGAGAGGAGGTTGGAGCTCAGTGGTCTGGGTGGAAAGGTGGACAGGTCTGACATGGGGGAACCTTCAAACACCCTCTTCTCAGGCTATACTTCTCAGTCCCAGCTGGAGTCACCAAGAATCCAAGTGCACACTGCTGAATCCAAGTGCTCAATAACTGTGGAATGGGTGGCTGCAGAGGCTGGTTCTGAGTGCCTGGGGACACTCAGAACACAGGGCTCATTTGCAGCAATAGGCTTAACCTTTGCTTCCAGATTTTTTTTTTTTTTTTGAGACAGAGTCTCACTTTGTTGCCCTTGGTAGAGTGCCGAGGCATCATAGCTCACAGCAACCTGACTCGGGCTCAAGTGATCCTTTTACCTCAGCCTCCTGCGTAGCTGGGACTACAGGTGCCTGCCACAATGCCCAGCTATTTTTAGAGACAGAGTCTCACTCTTGCTCAGGCTGGGCTGAAACTCCTGAACTCAAGCAATCCACCTGCCTCGGCCTACCAGAGTGCTAGGATTACAGGCATGAGCCACCACACCCAGGCTTCCAGATATGTTTTGACTATGGCAACCCAATGGAAAAGGAGGTGGTAAAGAGGAAAGCCTGAATTAGGAGGTAACCTGACAGTCGAGGTGTCGGAAAGACACAAGAAGGGGGTCAGGGCTCCACCCTGCAGCCTTGCTGACAGCAGAGACAGGCTCCTAGGTTCAGGAACCCCCAACACTGCACTACAAGGATGTGGCCACCATGCTGATCTTTGGCCCCCACTAGAGTCTGAGGCTCCAGGAGGCTGATCTGGGCCAGCTTGGCAGAGAGTGGGATCTGGGGAAAGTTCTCCTTGATAGGCTATGGAAGGGGCCTGACATGGACGCAGAAAGAAGGCTGTGGGACCAACGCCAGCCGAGGTCAGATCCAGCCCATATCCCTATTCCAGCACATTCCAACTCCCTAGGTGTCCTTGGCAGGTCAATGACCAACTGTCTCTGAAGTCCTTGAGGGGGCTTTGCCCTTGAGTGAGACCCGGAAGAAGGTCTGCACATCCCCAGTTGTGTACACACACACACACACACACACACACACACACACACACATATGCCCAGTGTGGGTTCCATGCAGGCAGGGGCCCGTGCTGCAGGGAGGCTGGCAAGGCCACCAGGCAGCCCTCCCTACACAAAGGTGGGGCATTGGCAGCTCAGGAATGGGGGAGGGCTGCGAGGCGTGTGGCTTGGAGCCTGACAGGCCACCAGCAGCCACGGCATCTGCTTTTTCTCACCTCTAAAGGGAATCGATTTGTCTCTGACTGATTTCCCTGACGTCTAGTTTTCTTCTCCGCCCTGCTGTCAGGCCCGCCACTGTGCACAGGGGTCTGGGGGAAGGCCCTGGCTGCCTGCCTGCTTGCCTCTCTCCCCCTCACCTCCCAGCACGCACACTCGCACCCCTGTATGCACACTCACACACCCAACAAAGAAACCCACACCTACACCCACACGGCAGCCCCCTGCCAGACGCCCACGCTCCCACCCGACAGACAGACCTGCCCCATGTGGTGCCGACACACACAGTCAAATGCACACACACAGCCTTCACACTCACCTATGCAGGACCACAGAAACACACCACAACCCACACACACATCAGGCACACTCTCATGTGCATGCACACCACATTCCCACCCTCAGACTACAATATAGACATTTGCACACACACGACCATCCATTCCTCCTCTTACCAGACAGTTCTTTGAACAAATCTCATGGGCGGCACGCAGTCCTCACAGTCCAGGTGGCACCCACACTCACACACCCCGCATATTCACATAGCCACACAGGCTGGGTCCCTCCTTACCCTGCACTCCACACAGGGACCCAGACTCCCACACACCACATCTGCTCTCCCACTTCTGCCCCACTTCAGCCCCATACCCCTCTGCCACACCAAGCCGCTCATGGACCCCTGAGTTTGGGGACAGCCCCCTTGTGCTGCCCACACTCGTGCTTGGCAAGAGAATCTGTGGGAAAAAGAGAACACACTAGAAACCCAGCTTGTACCCAAAGTCTTGGTGGAGTGAGGGATGGTGTGGACCGAGGAGGTGGCACCTGGGTGCCAATGCTCTTTCCTTGCCTGGCAGGTGGGGTCCAGAGCAGCCAGGGTGGGGAGCCGCATCCTGGCAGTGTTCTAGTGACTTGGGGCAGGGGTGGAGGGTGTCGAATCCTCAAGACTACCAGGATATTGTTGGCATTTCCTGGTCACAGCATGTGAGTAGTGCTTCCCACCACTCCAAAGGATGCTGGCCAGTCAACAATAAAGATGGCAGCTGGGCAGTGCCTGTGGCTCAGTCGGTAAGGCGCCGGCCCCATATACCGAGGGTGGCGGGTTCAAACTCGCCCCGGCTGAACTGCAACCAAAAAAAAAAAATAGTCGGGCGGCACCTGTGGCTCAGTCGGGGTGGGGGTGGGAGGGCCGCTGGCCCCATATACCGAGGGTGGCGGGTTCAGACCTGGCCCCGGTCAAACTGCAACCAAAAAATAGCCGGGTATTGTGGCGGGCGCCTATAGTCCCAGCTGCTCTGGAGGCTGAGGCAGGAGAATCGCTTAAGCCCAGGAGTTGGAGGTTGCTGTGAGCTGTATGATGCCATGGCACTCTACCGAGGGCCATTAAGTGAAACTCTGTCTCTACAAAAAAAAATAGCCGGGCGTTGTGGTGGGCGCCTGTAGTCCCAGCTACTCGGGAGGCTGAGGCAAGAGAATCGCTTAAGCCCAGGAGTTGGAGGTTTCTGTGAGCTGTGTGATGCCACAGCACTCTACCGAGGGCTACAAAGTGAGACTCTGTCTCTACAAAAAAAAAAAAAAAAAAAAGATGGCAGCAAACACAACAATAATAAAATGAACAGACCCAAAAAGCATCACTCACATGAAATGTATCCAAAAAGCATATTCACATCCATGATTGCTTTTGATTAGATCCTAGAAGCACACCCTGGGGCTGGCAACATCCCCATCTCACGGATGAGGAAACTGAGATCTGAATCTGGATAGAGACTCATCCAGGGTTCCACATGGTCACTGTCTTTAGACCTCTGACTTGAATCCAAGCCTCCTGATTTCCTGGCCAAAAATTCAGACCAAACCAACCAGCTCCAGATAATGGTCCACCTGTCCCCAGAATCATCATAAGGACATCCACATTGGCACCAGTCCCTCCTGGCAGGGCATGTGTGCGTGTACATGTGTGAATGCACGAGGTGTGTGAAATTGTGACTGTGCGGGGCAGGTGTGGGCAGGTGGGCAGCAGGCACCACAGCAGATGCTGAAGAGAGTGTTTCCACATCGGACGCATGTGACTGTGTGGGTGTGGAGAACGATGTGTACGGGGCACCTGCCGCTGGAGGGATCCAGGAGTGGTTATGCATTGGTGCACACGAGAGGGTGCGTGCAGGAGAGGCTTATGAGGGTGTGGGCTGTACATAAGCATGGGAGGGGTGATGTGTGTGCCCAAAGAGGTACCCACTGGCATGTGTGAGTGTGGCTGTGCACAGCCATCACAAGTGTGCCTACTGTTTACTATGGTGCACACTCCAGACAAGGGGGTGTCCCCCTTCATGTACCTGTCTGCTGGTCCCTTCCCCCTCTCCCCTGGGCTTTATCTGGCCTGACAGCCCTACTCTCAGCACAGGCAGCTGATGATTGATTAATAGAACTGGTTCTTGGCTCTTCAAGGTCTGGCCAGAGATAAGAGGAGACAGGAGTACCAGTAAGAGGGGGTGCCAAGGATCCAGGGCTGAGCTCCAAGGCCACAGACCACAGACACCCCTATCCTGAGCCTTCACCCTCCTCCCTCTTGTGCCTGTGGTATACACACCACCACAATAACACACATAGGGCAGAAGCCCCACCGTGATTCCCTGAAGGGCAGAGCCGAAGCAGCCCCCACCTCCCATCTACCTACCATGGAAGCCCAGCTAAACAATAGTTGCTGAGCAAGTTAACTCCTAGCTGAGTGTCCACTCATTCACCTCTCCCTTCCCATTCACACATCCCAACACCTGAACTAGCACCTCTAGATATCAGCTAGGGATGTCACCTGGAGGCCAGTCGGACACAATTCTTGCCCAGAGCCATCATAGCCTGCATGGCCTCTGAGGACCCCTCCAGGCCAGCAAGACAATTGAGGAGACAGCGGTATCAACCCCAAGGCCTGTCATATATATAGAGGCCATGAGCTCAGACTTGCAATTATTTGGGGTTGGAATCCCTGGCAGGGGATCCTTGGGAGTGAAGGGGTATTTGAGAATGAGTGACCTTCGCAGGTCTAGGGCAGCACTGGTAAAGTCATCCCCTAGCACCACTGATTTTCTGTTACATGCCAAACACTGAGAAGTGTTGAGGGATTGTTGTGCTACCTATGATCCAAGTTAAGGACCTCATCTGTAAGATCTGGGAGAAATGGAGGAGGTGGACAGATGAGGTTCCAGAAAGATGTAGCCTCTGCCTGCCCTTAAGGATACAAGTGAAAGATGCCATGATTCTTAGCAGAGCACATCCACCCTCTTACGGTGTTCCTGCCAAGCTGCCACAAAATCCCAGGGCCATACGCCCAGGATGGTTAGAGTTTCCAGGGAGGAAGGCAAGAAGGCTAAGTTGTAGCAGGAGGTGTTTTCCCCTACTGGGGGCAGTGGGGAGGGGACACATAGGCCCTTGCAGTTTGGGTTATGAGTATCTATCTGCAGCTCCCAGAATGGGGCCTCTGGGGTCTAGGAGACTTCTGGGCTCCACAGTCCTCCCCTGAAGGGGCAGCAATGACAGCTGGACTCTGGGCAAGGGTGCTGCCTCTGCCCTGCCAGGCAGCCCTTCTGGAACATTCCCACTGCCACAAGCTGGCCCCAACACAGTGCCCCCTGCATTGTCCTCAACACGATCCACTCTAGACCCATTATTTGCATAACTACCAAAGGCCAGGGCCAGCGGGCCAGCAGGACCTCCTTTTACCTGAAGCCAAAGAGGACAGGGAGCAGACTGGCTTCCGGTCATGCAGCAGGTGAGCAGCTGGCCTGGGATTTGGGCTCAGGCTAGGAGTACAGGGGCTAAAGCCGCGTGATGGGACCGTATTCGATGTTCCACCCCTCCTCCTCTTTTTTCTGCTGCTCCTCCTCCTGCCCTATTTCCTCTCCCTCTCTCTGCCTCCCCTTCCTCCTCCACTATTTCCTCTTCCTCATCTTCTTCCTTGTACCTCATTTGACTTTGTGAAGCAATAAAATGCCCTCCTTTGTTCCACGTGAGAAACCCTGTTGGTGTGAAGGAGACCTCAGAGGCCGTCCTCTCCACCATGGCCGGAAGGATAATCCCAAGGATGTCCACGCCCTGGTCCCTTGAATCCAGGAATAGGTCAGCACACACAGAAAGGGGGACCCACGGCAGCATGTGGATTTAGGGCTGCTAACCTACCCTGAGGTAGGGAGGTTGCCCTGGATTATCCGCGTGGGCTCAGTGTATCCACAAGGGCATGTACAGAGGAAGAGGGAGATTCGAGGGATGCAGCATGAGTGGACGCAACCAGATGCTGCTGGCTTTGAAGAGGGCATGAGTCAAGGAGTGCAGGCGGCCTCTAGAAGCCGGACCAAGCAAAGAATTGGGTTCTCCCCCTAAAGCCTCCAGAAGGAATGCAGCCAGCTGTGCTGACACTTGATTTTAACCCATTGGGACCCATTTTTGAGTTTTGGCCTTCATAATGGTAAGATGATAAACTTGTATTGTTTTATGTCACAACTTTTGTGGTCATGTGTGAGAGCAGCTAAAGGAAACTAACACCCTCTCACGTCTGCCAAAGCTCTCTGTTGCAATCCTCCAGGGATGGGGAGATTTCTCCAACCTCAACCAGCTCACTGTTACCACCTCGCTCCTCAATAGGAGCTCCAAAGTGGTCTCCCCAGAGCTGCTTTCCAATCCACCAGCTCTGTCCCCCAGAGATCTCTCGGCCCTTCAAAGGCAGTGATCATGGGATCAGTCCCCCTCCATTCTTTTCTTCTCTTTGATGGGCAATCCTCAGAATTCTTTTCTGATTGCTCCACCAGAAACTCCTGTCAAGGAAATCTCATTTCCTGCTCCAAGATTTCCTCTAAGTTCCAGGGTCACTCATGTACAAGCCAAAGTTCTCAGGAGCATAGACTCAGTCTGACTACCCAGGAGGCATCGGGCAGGATGGAACGTCATGGTTTCAGCTGGCTGTATAACCTTAGACAAGCCTTTGTCCTCTCTAGACTTCTGATGCCCCAACTGTACAGTGGAATCATGACCCATGAGTTCTGTGGAGTGCGTGGGGGGCAGAGTGGGTCTTACCCTCTCAGATCCCTTTGCCAACATAACTCTCAAGCACCTGCCTTCTCCCCACTTTTTTGTCACTAGGAGTAGAGGAGAATAGACAGGAGTGGGGAAAGAGAAGGGCAAAGGAGGGGAAAGGGGAGGAGATCAGAGGGATTAGGAGAGGAGAGGATTGTCCCTACAGAAATTGTATTCAAATGTTTTATTATGAGCTCTGGCTCGGGCAGCACCTTAGTTAATGGTGTGTCAGATGATGGTACAAATTTATAGCTGAAGGTTTACATCACAGACAGCTGGAATGAATGACAATAAATTAATTTAAAGTGCTACCAAAGTGTTCCCCAAAGTATATGTGCTTATGAGCTCTGGTCTAATAATTTATAAATGCATGCCTTTTATAATCCTGGTCTTAAGTCTTGAAAGCAGCTAGTTAAAAAGCAGTCACATAACATAAATTATTTTTATTAATATTACAAGTGCATGATCAAGGTAGTGGGAATGGTGGTCACCATCAGCCCATGGTTTCTGCCACCAAACACCTCCTCTTTACCACCCATGCTCTGTCCTATGAGGAGTGGACCTCACAGTCTCCAGGCCCCAGATCCCCAGCACAGCTGCCAGGGCCTGATCTGGTGCTTCCACATCCTGGTCCCCTTTCCTGGGGGTGGAATGAAATTCTCATCCATTATAGCAGCGGTTCTTAACCTGTGGGTCGCGACCCCTTTGTAACAGTGAAAATACATCCTGCACATCAGATATTTACATTACAATTCGTAACAGTAGCAACATGAAAGTTATGAAGTAGCAACAAAAATAATTTTATGGTTGGGGGTCACCACAACAGGAGGAACTGTATTAAAGGGTCATGGCATTAGGAGGCATTAGGAAGGTTGAGAACCACTGCATTATAGGTTCCCTCCTCTAAGGAATTATTATGACATCTTCCTGCTTCTCAGATAGAAGAAAAAAAAAACATCTTTTACATGCAAGCATGCAACAGAGACAGACATTCATGCAAACTCAGAGGAAAAGATGTTCTGAGCTGCCTCAGTTGCCTCATCTGTTAAATAGGCATCACAACACTGACCTCAAAGGCCATTGGGAGAAATGATTAAGATCACATATTCATACTCATTAAATATGTTGTAACAGGTTCTCTCTCCTATCTACCCTACAAAAAGAGGGAAAAGTTCAGAGCCAGCACTGCTCTTCTATATAAACTGCAAAATGACCCTTTCCATCTGGAGCCCCCTTCAAACTCATCTCTCTAACGCACACCCCACATGTGCTGTTTTCTCAGTGGATCTATCAGTGATTCTCTCACAGGGTAGCCCTCTCCTGGGCTACATTAAGGATTGCCCAAATGCTTTGCAGCTCTTCCCACCAAGAGATGGAGTCTATTCCCCCTCTCCTTGATATAGAGATGGACCCTGACTCACTTTGACCTGTAGAATGTGGTGTCAATGACACTGAAATTTCCAAGAAGGAGTCTTACGATATCTGCAGTTTTTGTTTTGGAGCATTTTGCGACCCAGCTGATATGCTGTGAGAAGCTAAATCAAGGTGGAAAGGACACATGGAGGAGACATTCTGGCGGGCAGCCCCAGGCGAGCTCCCAGGTGGCCAACATCAGCCACCAGCCATCTGAGGGGCCCCCTTAGATGACCGCAGCAGCTTATACCACAAAAACCAGAAGAAGCAGCCAGCTGAGCCCAATCAATCCAAGAATTGTGAGAGGAAATACAGCCATCCTTCCTTATCCTTGGCTTCACTTTCCATAGTGTCAGTTACCCAAGGTCAACCAGGTCTGACAATATTAAATGGAAAATTCAAAAAGTAAACAATTCATTAAGTTCTAAATTGCACACTGTTCTGAGTAGAGTAATGGAATCTGTGGCATCTGTTCTGTCCTGCCCAGAAAGTGAATCATCCCCTTGTCCAGCATGTCCAGACATCTGTGCTACTGGCCCGTAGTCATATACTGGTAGCCTTCTCAGTTACCCCATCAACTGTGTAGCACTTGTATTCTAGGTCCCTAGTAGTCTAACCCACGTCACAATGGCTACATCATTCATCATGCCATCTCATCACATAGGCATTTTTTTTTGAGACAGAGTCTCTCTATGTCACCCTCAGTAGAGTGCTGTGACATCACAGCTCACAGCAACCTCCAACTCTTAGGCTTAAGTGATTCTCTTGCCTCAGCCTCCCCAGTAGGTGGGACTATAGGCACCCACCACGACACCTGGCTATCTTTGTTGCTTTGTTGTTGTAGTTGTCATTGTTGTTTAGCAGGCCTGGGCTGGGTTCAAACCTGCCAGCCTTGGTGTATGTAGCCGGTGCCCTACCCACTGAGCTACGGGGGCCGCCATCACATAGGCATTTTATCATCTCACATCAACAAGGATGAGTACGATAAAATGTTTTGAGAGAGAGCAACCATATTTACATAACTTTTATTGTAGTATAATGCTATAATTGCTTTATTTTATTATTGCTGTTGTTACTTTCTTACTGGGCCTAATTTTTAAATTGAACTTTATCATAAGAATGTAGGTATAGGACAAAACACTGGGTATCTAGGGATCAGTAGTATCCATAGCTTCAGGCATCCACTGGGGTCTTTGAATGCGTCTCCAAGGATGGAGGGGTGCCATAAATGAACGTGGGCATGAGGCCTCCCGTGGCTTGTTAACACAGCAGTAGACGATAGCAATGCCCACTCTTCCTGCTGCTTCTCGTCAGCTTTTAAGCATGTCCAAGCCTCTCATGGGAAGCCTCCCTTGATTCTGTGTCCCTCACCAGCTCCAGCCTTGGCTCACTCCCCCGTTCACAGCCAAGCTATAAGAGAAAGAAATGTATCCAAACTATCCCCACTTCTGCCACTCCTCCCAGAGGACCATCTCCAATGTCACCAGGCCTGGCGGTGCTGGAGTCCTGCACGGATCTGATGGGCAGCGCATCTCACATGCCTCGCCATCTCCTCTCAGCACTTCTCAGAGGCTCCTTGGGCCCCACTTCTGCTTTTCCTCACCACCTCCTTCAGTCCTGCATGAGCAACCCTGTTCCTCCTTTTTTACTTTTGGGGCCCCTTAGGCCTCTGTCCTGAGTCCACTGTCCTCCATCCTTGGTCCTCTTCACTCATCTCCAGATGACTCATCTACTCCCTCTCACATGCCAGCGTGTCCCAAATCCATTTCCTCCCCAGGATGAAATGTCCAGCTACCTGCTGGCCTTCCCATTTGATCATCTTGCAGACACTTCAGTCTCCACAATTCCCATGTTCACTCGTCACCCCCACACCTCCACCCACTCCGAGTCTCAGGTTCAGAATCCAGAATCCAGAATTCTGCACCTCACATAGAATAAGTCACCAGATCCTACCAAGTCAGATTTACTGGTCTGAAATCTATGCCCCCGTTGTCACTGCCTTTTCCAAGAGCATCAACATCCCCCACTTGCACATATATACTCAGACCTTTCTCTTACTTATATCACTTTCCCAACTTAAAGTTCTTGCATAGATCCCCACTCTTTAGAATAAAAGCCAAACTCACTGGTATGACTTGGGGGTCCTCCCCATCTGTCCTGGGTACACTTCTCTAGCCCCAAATCTAACCACTCCCTATAGTCTCATGGGACTTGCCCCTTTCACCTGCAGTGTGCCCACATATGGGCCTTCACATTGTTCCTTTTGCTGGGACATCCTTCTCTCCACAGTTCAGTAGACATCACCTCCTGCAGGCCTTGACTTTCCCAGGAAGGCTCCTCTCACTCCCACCCCATCCCAGAGTGGCTGCCCCACCATCCGCCCTAATACACCCTCTCCTCGCCCTGCTTTCCTTTGCATGCATCTCCTTTGATGTTAACTGTGAGGGGAGCCATTTGTCTTCTCAGCTGAACAGGCAGCTCTGTGTGGGCAGGAACCATTTATTATGACATAGCAAAACAGTTGGCATGAAGTGGGTACTCCATAAATATTTGTGAATTAATGAATGATAAACATCATCACCTCGCCTCCTCTAATCCCTGACAAACCCTAGGTGTAACAGATTTATAGAGGAGTCTCTGCCTTCACCCTCCATTCACCTGCTCAGCCACTCAAAACCCATCTGTTGAGCGCCCATCATGTGTCCAGCCCTGGGATGGGCAAACAAATGACAAACGAATGGATTAACGACACTATTCAGAAACAGAAAGGACCAAATGATACACAGCAACATGGGTGAAATCTCAAGAGAAATATGCTAAGAGAAAGAAGCCAGACACAAAGACATCACACTGATGATTCCATGTATATGATATTCTAGAAAAGGCTCAGTGCCTGTGGCTCAAGCGGCTAAGGCACCAGCCACATACACCTGAGCTGGCAGGTTCAAATCCAGCCTGGGCCTGCCAAACAACAATGACGGCTGCAACCAAAAAAATAGCCGGGCGTTGTGGCAGGCGCCTGTAGTCCCAGCTACTTGGGAGGCAGAGGCAGGAGACTCGCTTGAGCCCAGGAGTTGGAGGTTGCTGTGAGCTGTGATACTACAGCACTCTACCCAGGGCAACAGTTTGAGGCTCTGTCTCAAAATAAATAAATAAATAAATAAATAGATATTCTAGAAAAGGCAAAACTATAGGGACAGAAAATAGATCAGGGCTCCCAAGGTATGTGTCACAGGAGGAAGAACCAAATAGAGGCCAAATTGCCTGCTTTTTCTTTCTTTCTTTTTTTTTTTTTTGGTAGAGACAGAATCTCACTTTATCGACCTCGGTAGAGTGCTGTGGCATCACACAGCTCACAGCAACCTCTAACTCCTGGGCTTAGGCGATACTCTTGCCTCAGCCTCCTGAGCAGCTGGGACTACTCACTGAGTTATGAACGCCGAGCCCTGAGACTAATTTTTAAAAGGCAACTTGGGACTCAGCGCCTGTAGCTCAGTGAGTAGGGCGCCAGCCACATACACCAAGGCTAGCAGATTCAAGCCCAGCCTGGACCTACTAAAGAATAATGACAACTACAACCAAAAAATAGGGGCTCAGCGCCTGTAGCTCAAGTGACTAAGGCACCAGCCACATACGCCACAGCTGGCGAGTTCTAACCTGGCCCAGGCCTGCCAAACAACAATGACAACTACAACCAAAAAATAGCCAGGCGTTGTGGTGGGCACCTGTAGTCCCAGCTACTCAGGAGGCTGAGGCAAGAGGATCACTTTAGCTCAAGAGTATGAGGTTGCTGTGAGCTATGATGTTATAGCACTCGACCAGGGGCAACAAAGTGAGACTGTCTCAAAAAATAAAAATAAAAAGACTAGTCTCAGAAGTCATTCAGCATCAATTCTGCCACAATTTACTCACTGGAAGCAAGTCACTAAAGCTGGCCCATTTTGAGGGGAGGGGATGTAACATCCACCTTTTGAAGACAAGAATGTCAAAGAATGTGATCATCATAGATAAGACGTGACTGCCTGGCACGCTGTCCCCACCAGGCACAGTGGCCATACTAACAGTGTCTGCAAGTAATGGAACAGAACAGACGCCTGGGTGGTCCAAAGGCAGCTCTTTTTTACTGTAAGAACGTTGGTATAATAATATTAAAGGGGGCAGCACCTGTGACTCAGTGGGTAGGGCGCCCACCCCATATACCAAGGGTGGTGGGTTCAAACTCGGCCCCAGCCTGCTAAAACAGCAATGAGAATTGCAACAAAAATAGCCGGGCGTTGTGACAGGTGCCTGTAGTCCCAGATACTCGGGAGGCTGAGGCAAGAGAGTCTCTTAAGCCCAAGAGTTGGGGGTTGCTGTGAGCTGTGATGCTGCGGCACTCTACCAAGGGCAACAAAATAAGACTCTATCTCCAAAAGAAAAAAAGTATTAAAGGAACAAGAGAAAATCAGCCCTTCCTCATTGCTACTTAACCCTTGTGTGACTTATAAGTTATTTAGTTTCTCCATGCCTCTGAAAAACAGGCATAATTATAGTCCTGATCTGAAAAACAGGCATAATTATAGTCCCTAACTCATAGTGTTATTGTGAGGATTAAATAAGAAATGGAAAAACATATGGCAGGCTCGGCGCCTGTGGCTCAAGCAGCTAAGACACCAGCCACATACACCTGAGCTGATGGTTTCGAATCCAGCCTGGGCCCGCCAAACAACAATGACGGCTGCAACCAAAAAAAATAGCCGGGTGTTGTGGTGGGTGCCTGTAATCCCAGCTACGTGGGAGGAGGAGGCAGGAGAATCGCTTGAGCCCAGGAGTTTGAGGTTGCTGTGAGCTGTGATGCCACAGCACTCTACCCAGGGTGACAGCTTGAGGCTCTGTCTCAAAAAAAAAAAAGAAAAGTAAAGAAAAACACATGGCACATGGTAATTCCTAATAACATTGCCGTCTCTCATGAGCTGGCTGGAGGAATAAATGAGACAATCCATTAAAAGAGTTTAGAGCAGTGTCTGGTACATGAAAATAAAAGAGTTATATGTTATTGTCATTATAGTTAAGATAATAATTACTAGTTATAGCCTCCACAAGTCTCGAGGATAATATGCAACCTCCTAGAGTGCCTTTCAAGGTCCTTTGCAAGGATGTGGAGAGGGGGAACACCCTTGTACTGTTGGTGGGACTGCAAACTCATACAGCCTCTTTGGAAAGAAATACGGAGAATCCTCAAAGGTCTCAAATGAGACCTCCCATTTGACCCCACAATCCTGCTACTAGGCATCTACCCAGAAGAAAAAAAATATTTTTACCCTAAGGACATTTGCGCTAGATTGTTTATTGCAGCTCAATTTACAATCACCAGGACATGGAAACAGCCTAAATGTCCATCAACTCAGGAATGGATTAACAAATTGTGGTACGTGCACACTATGGAATACTATTCAGCCGTAAAAAAGATGGTGACTTCACATCTTTGGTAATATCCTGGATGGAGTTGAAACACATTCTTCTTCTTTTTTTTTTTTTTTTTCTGGCCGGGGCTAGGTTTGAACCCGCCACCCGTGGCATATGGGACCAGTGCCCTACTCCTTGAGCCACAGGAGCCGCCAGAAATACATTCTTCTTAGTAAAGTATCACAAGAATGGAAAAACAAACATCCAATGTATTCAATACTAACATGAAGCTAGTAGATGATCCAATGCATGTCCAAATAGGAGAAAAACTCATTTCAATTCAAGTTGGAAGGAAAGGTAAAGAGGGAGGGGGAAGGAAGTTGTTGAGGTGACTCACTGAATGGGCGTGAGGTTGGGGGGGGGGTGGCACACCTTTCGTGTGTGGGACATAACCACAAGACAAACTCTACCTAACAAAATCAAATATTTTGACCTGGTTGCTTGTACCCTCACATTAACCTGAAATGAATTTACTTAAAATTAAAAAAAAAAAAAAAAAGAAAGAAAAGAAGGCTGAGTGTCCAGTGGTGCAGAGGCTTATAATGGGCGCTCAGGCCTCCTCATTCCTCCATCCACATGGTCAGTCCCTGCCAGTCTCTGGGCCAACCCTGGTGTGCTCGATTTGGAACTCTACCTAACAAAATCAAGTATTTTGACTGGTTGCTTTTCTTGTACCCTCACATTAACCTGAAATAAATTTACTTAATTTTTTTTTTTTTTTAAAGGTACAGCTCGGCGCCTGTGGCTCAAACGGCTAAGGCACCAGCCACATACACCTGAGCTGGCGGGTTCAAATCGAGTCTGGGCCTGCCAAACAACAACGACAGCTGCAACCAAAATACAGCCAGGCATTGTGGCAGGCGCCTGTAGTCCCAGCTACTTGGGAGGTGGAGGCAGGAGAATCGCTTAAGCCCAGGATTTGGAGGTTGCTGTGATCTATAATGCCACAGCACTCTACCCAGGGCAATAGCTTGAGGGTCTGTCTCAAAATAAATAAATAAATAGCCCTTTGCAAATACATCCCTGCCCTTCCTCTCATTCACCTCTAACCCTCCCTGCTTACAAACCACATTCACCACCTTTGAATGTGCCTCGAACACATAGGCTTCCCCTAGGTAGCCTGTTCTCTAAAAATACCCTTCTCTTGGCATCTTCCTGGTGAACATATATCATCCCAAACCTTGGATTGGGAGCCAAAGAGAGATGGTCAGTGATGCCCAATTGTCATCATGCCATTGATACTAGTAATCAGAAAATAATTAAACATAGAAATGCCTATTTCTACATAGAAGCACAGGTCAGTGGTGCCTAAGAGCAGGGAAATAGTTGAAGTAATCTCCATGATAGGCTCAGTTTTCTAATTGGAGACACATTCCAGACCACTGAACAAAGAGAGAGGATCCATGTGGAACATGACAGTCTCCCTGAGCTGATGAGACAGAGACGGGAGTCCAGGGAAACTGAGGCTGCTGGAAGTTGTGAACAGAGCACCAGAGAGGAGGAAGCTAGGCAGAGGAGGAGCTCCAGAAATCTGCACAGGGGTCCATTTGAGCCTTGGCCAAATTACAACCTGTCCATGCCTAGGGTGGAAATTAATGAGGCAAGGTGAAAATCAACTATTGTAGACAAAAAGACACTAAGGAGCTATGCGTTGAATACCAGAGCTCACACAGAGCTGAGTTCTAACCAGTCAGACTAGAAAAGCCTCGTCGGGTGGGGTGTGGTAGCTCACGCCTGTAATCCTAGCACTCTGGGAGGCCAAAGTGGGCAAATCCCTTGAGGTCAGGAGTTCATATCAGCCTGAGCAAGAGTGAGACCCTATCCACTAAAAATAGGAAAAATCAGCTGGGTGTTGTGGTTCCAGCTACCTGGGAGGCTAAGGCAAGAGGACCGCTGGAACCTAGGAGTTTGAGGTTGCTGTAATGGACACTCTGGCCTGGGCAATAGACTGAGACTCTGTCTTAAAAGAAAAAAGCAATAGACTTAGACTGTCTTAAAAAAAGAGGAAAAGACCTCTCTCCAACCACCCTCAGGCAGTAGTGGCACCAATCATGTGGGGGAAGTTGGAATTAAACTATGAGCATAGCAGCTGTTGATTTAGCCCTGATGGCTTACTTACTACTGTTCTAATTGTCCTTATTTGCTTACTCGTGTTCTTTTTTTTTTTTTTTTTTTAAGACAGAGCCTCAAGCTGTTGCCCTGGGTGGAGTGCTGTGGCATCACAGCTCACAGCAACCTCCAACTCCTGGGCTCAAGCGATTCTACTGCCTCCTCCTCCCAAGTAGCTGGGACTACAGGCACCTGCCACAACAACCGGCTATTTTTTGGTTGCAGCTGTCATTGTTGTTTGGCGTGCCCAGGCTGGATTCAAACCCACCAGCTCAGGTATATGTGGCTGGCACCCTAGCTGCTTGAGCCACAGGCACGGAGCCATGCTTACTCATGTTCTAATTGGGCTGGTCAGTCTGGGAGAATTGTTTCATTGAAACTTTTTTTTTCTTTAAAATTAAAAATAAAATGAAAATATAAGATATGTAAAAAAGGAAAGAAAAGGCAAAGAAAAAAGGAAAAAAGGGAAAAAAAGAACAGGAAAACTAAAAAAAAAAGAAAGAAAAGGCTCATTCATCAACTTAACAAAGCTTTAAAATGAGCCAACCTTATCCAGAAGTAAATTTCTTGTTTGTCAAAGCAATATCTTTAACACTCTTTGAAGGAAGACAACAAAATCCAAATACTAGGCAGTGAAATATCATACATCTAGACAAAAACGGCCAGATGTGCAAGAAAGTAGGAGAATATCATCCACAACTAGAAGAAAAATAATTCACAAGAAACAGACCCAGATAACAGAAATTATGGAATCTTCAGACAAATACATTAAAATAGTTATTATAACAATATTCAAGGATTTAAAAAGAAAACATGAACATAATGGAGAGATTAATGGAACCATACAAAGAAACAAACAAAGCTTCTAGAATAGAAATCTACAATATATGAAATGAAAATTTCACAAGAAGCAATAGCAGATATACTACAGACAAAAGGACTTATGAACTTAAGGACAGGGAAAATCACAAAGAAAATTAGAAAATATTGGCTCAGCGCCTGTAGCTCAGCGGCGAGGGCGCCAGCCACATACACCAGAGCTGGCAGGTTTGAATCCAGCCTGGGCCTGCCAAACAACAACGACAACTACAACCAAAAAATAGCCAGGCATTGTGATGGGCTCCTGTAGTCCCAGCTACTTGGGAGGCTGAGGCAAGAGAACCGCTTAAACCCAGGAGTTGGAGTTGCCGTGAGCTGTGACGCCACTTCACTCTACAGAGGGCGACAAAGTAAAACTCTTGTCTCAAAAAAAAAAAGAAAATTAAAAAATATTTTGAACTAAATGAAAACACAACATATTAACATTTGTAAGATGCAGCTAAAAGAGGGACTAGAGGAAAATAGTTTTTAATGCTTATATTAGCCAAAATAAAAGTTTTAAAACAGAAAAGAGAACAAAGCAGAACAAAGAGAACTAAGCCTCTCCTTAGAAAGGCTGGCTCACAAGGTTGGCCTGTGGTGCTGTGGTTTGAGTTTTTCCCCTCTGAAATTCATGCTGAAATTTTATCTCCAATGTGGCAGTTCTTGGAGGTGGGTCCTAATGGGAGGTGTTTGGGTCATAAATAGATTAATGCCCTCCCTCGGGAATGAGTTCTCTCGGTCTGGATCAGTTACTACTACAGCGGGTTGCTATGAAAGTGAATTCAGCTTCCTCGACTGTCTCTTGCCTACTCGCTCACCAGGCCAGCTCTTTGCATACATCTACTCAGCTCACTTTTCTACTTCTTTGCCACGTTTCGACCCAGTATGTGGTCCTCACCAGAAGCCAACCAGATGTGGTGTTATTCTTGTAAAGTTCCCAGCCTGCAGACTTGTAAAATAAATAAATAAATAAACATCTTTTCTTTGTAAACTCCTCGGTCTCAGGTAGTCTGTCACAGCGACAGACTAATGTAACTGACATCTGGGAACAGTGATTTCAGAAAATTTCTTTAAAATTCCATGACAACTAAAAATGTTGTGGTGTTTATACCACTGGACTATCTGTCAAAATTCATTGAACTGTACAATTAGCATGGGTGCATTTTATAAATTACTTCTTTTTTTTTTGCAGTTTTTGGCCAGGGCTGGGTTTGAACCCACCACCTCCGGCATATGGGGCCGGCGCCCTACTCCTTTGAGTCACAGGCGCTGCCCTATAAATTACTTCTTAATAATGTGGACTTTTTTTTTCTTTTTCTTTTTTTTTCTTACCACTCAGACTGCGTTCTCTCCCTCTTACTCCCCTAAAGGAAGAGAAGAACGATCATCAGTGGCAAATGGCAATTGCACTAAAGCAACACCAAAAGCCGGCCTCACGCTGGGGAGAGAACGCTGCGCCTCCTCCTCGTGGTTTCCGGTGCTCTACACATTCAGAGAGACTTCTCTAGTAACGGACTATAGAAATGATCCCTGAAAGTATAGTCTTAATGTGGACTTTTTTTTATAAAGAAAGAAAGGGTGGAAAGAAGAAATGCAGTGCTGGGGAGGGAAGGGTGCCAGACAGGAGAGTGGAGCCTGGACACTGCAGGGGACCCTCTGAAGGGTCCAGCACTATTCAAAGCTGTCCTCGTGGGTCCCTGGGCCTGGCTTTTCCTCCTGCCTTAAAATAGTAAGCTCATGGGAACAACAAGCTGGAACCACAGGACTTGAAGACCTGATCCCTGTGTGGATTTTTTTCTTTCATATCAATTCAGCATTTAGTTATTGAGCACCTACTCTATGCCATCTCCTCTGTGCTTGGAGAGTTATTCACATCATGTTTTAGGCGTTATAAACTCTGAAGTCAAACTTCTTAAATTCCAGCCCTGCCTCTTGATGACCTCACTCAAGTTCCTCAACTTGCCTGAATTTCCTTCTCTGTAAAGCGGAGACAATAACTAGGTCTCCTGGCAGGTTTGTCACTGGGATTAACTGAGGTGGTTCTTGCACAGCGCTTGGCTGTGACAAACTATAAATGTTAGCAATTGTAGTTGTCATGTCCACAGTTTCACCTGTACATCTGCACTCACTCCACGTAACTCCAGGCATCCAGTCAGCCACCACGCTGTCCTCACCTCTTATCTCTGGGAGGTCTGGTGATGGTCACTCTGCCCCTTTGCTCCTCTACTCCCCATAGAGTGGGCATCGCACTGAGGCTCCCTCTTGAAGCAGTGAGGATTGAAAGAGCCAGAGGAAGGGAAGTGTTCAGCTCAGCGCCTGGCACTTTGTAAGCATAAGAAGTGCTGACTGGGGCGGCGCCTGTGGCTCAGTCGGTAGGGCGCCGGCCCCATATACCAAGGGTGGCGGGTTCAAACCCGGCGCCGGCCAAAATGCAACCAAAAAATAGCCGGGCGTTGTGGCGGGCGCCTGTAGTCCCAGCTACTTGGGAGGCTGAGGCAAGAGAATCGCTTAAGCCCAGGAGTTGGAGGTTGCTTGTGAGCTGTGTGAGGCCACGGCACTCTACCGAGGGCCATAAAGTGAGACTCTGTCTCTACAAAAAAAAAAAAAAAAAAAAAAGAAGTGCTGACTATTCTTGGGTGGCGCCTGTGGCTCAGTGAGTAGGGCACCGGCCCCATATGCCGGGGGTGGCGGGTTCAAACCCAGCCCCGGCCAAACTGCAACCAAAAAAAGCCGGGCGTTGTGGTGGGCACCTGTAGTCCCAGCTGCTCGGGAGGCTGAGGCAAGAGAATAGCGGAAGCCCAAGAGCTGGAGGTTGCTGTGGGCTGTGTGACGTCATGGCACTCTACCCGAGGGCGGTACAGTGAGACTCTGTCTCTACAAAAAAAAAAAAAAAAAGAAGTGCTGACTATTCTTACTCTTTGACCATCTCATTTTAGTGAAGAAAACTGGAGCCAAAAGATGCTGGGCCATTTGGCCAAGGTCACACAGCAAGTCAGACAGATGAGACTCCAGTCTCCTGGCTCGGTGAGAGCACATCTGACCAGGAGCCTGGTCACTGTTCCTATTTCCTTCCCACACCATAAAAAGGCCTCCTATGTACCTCCCGCACCAAATACCAGAAGTCTTCGAGTAAACAGAGAAAAGAAGACCTTCCCCTGCCCCCCTCAAGGGTGATAAGCCCGAGTCTGAGGGATCCAAAATGGTAGGTGGGCCTAGGGAGAGTACAGCTCCCCGCAACTCTCCATGGAACACTGGTGGAAGGCTTGTCAAAGATATGAAGGCTGATACCAGGAGAGAACTTGAGGCAGACCCCTTCCCTCAACACGCACAAGGCCAGAAGCACACACAGTGGCCAGCAGGAAGCCTGTAAATCCCTATATTCTAAGGGAGAAACTGGAGCCCATATAGGTCAGAAGCAGGAGTGCCAGGCAGGCTAGTGCCCTGTCTACACAGTGCCAGACATGGAGGGGCTTCTGGAGCAGTGTCCAAGGGAGTTAAAAGTTTACAAGATGGTCCAACCCCCAGAGTTCTGCATCTCAGAGGAGGGCTCCCTGCCTGCACCTATCCCCCCACTCATACTCCAGTGAGATGGTTATGTGTCTGCTTTCACAACTAAAACCACTTAAGTACCACTTGAGAGCCAAGTAAGGGCTAGAGAGCCTTCTCAGGGCACCTAGCAGACCTGGGTTCCAGCCTGGCTTTGACTCTGATTCCCACAGGGGCCTTGGACAGATCATTGGGAATAGAAGGTCAAAGGTATAGGCCCAGGCCCAAAAGCACCGCTCTTTGGTTGGCAGGTCAAACATGTGAGTGACTTCTACCCAGCAGGCCCCTGAAAGAGAGGACAGGGGCCGGTGGCCTGGGGCATCCAGAAAGGCTTCCTAGAGGAGCAGATTGTGTGAAAAAGTAGCAGAGCAGCAGGACTGGATGAGGAAAGAGCCTTTGGACCCAAGGACACAACACATACAAAGGAACAAGGGCAAAAAGAGTGTGGTGGGGATGGTCACTGGAGTGGGCAAGCAAGGAGCTTGCAGAGCTGCTGGCTGGCTCAGGACAAGCCATGGCGAAGGACCCTGAGGGAGGCTGGGGCTGACAGCTGCAGCTTGGCTAAGAAGAGCTCCAACACCTGCTTCGCGGGACCCCAGGGAAATCGAGATAGAGCAGATGCACCCAGAGACCAGGATACTGACCTCTCTTCCCCACAGACCAGACCCCTCTACCCTTCTAGGCTCAGACCAAGTACTACTTCCTCCAGGAAGCCATCCATGACTGCACCCTAGACTTCCAGACCAGGAGGAGGCTACAAAGAGATAGTACATGAAAGACCAAAACCAAAACCATCTTCATTTTATACAAGGGGAGACCAAAGGGTTCAAAACCCTAAGTGGCAAGACTATGAACTTAGCTGCAACATGGAAGAGCCCAGGTGTCTCCTTTTTCCACACCTGCCTATCTCCTAGGACCATATGACCACAGATGGGAAAATTGAGGCCCAGACAGGACTTAGATAATCAAGGTCACACAGTCACCATCACTTAGCCTGGGCCTGCGGGAGTCATTCTAAAGCCCAGACACCCAAAGGGAGGAGTAGCCTGGGCAGAGCCAGGACTATGCCCCTGCCACCTTAGAGACTGAGACGCAGCTTCAGTAGGTCCAGGATAGGCTGTGCAGCCATGGGAAGCTGGTGAGGAGGCCACAACTACTCCACACTAAGCAGAGGGCCTGGACCCTGGAGTGGCTGGTCCTAACCTGAAGGAGGGATGTGGGATGGCAATGGGCTCTTGGACCAACAGGAGGGATGCTTGGTGTCTCAGGATTTGAACTTGGAATTCTCCTTCACTTGCTAGCTATATGACTTGCCCAATTGCCTTAGTTGTCCCATCTGTCTCCCAAGTGGGATGGTTTTATGGTCTTGCTGGTCAAGGAGGCATTGAAAAGACAAAACCCAGAGGATTTGACTTTAACAAACCAGGGTTTTTTATTGGTGTTTTGTTTTGTTTGAGGCAGAGTTTCACTCTGTTGCCCAGGCTAGAGTGCAGTGGCATCATCATAGTTCATAGCAACCTCAAACTCCTGGGCTCAAATGATCTTCTTGCATCATCCTTTCAAAAAGCTGGGACTACAGGCAAGTGCCACCACACCTAATTTTTTTATTTTTTGTAGAGACAGGGTCTTGCTCTTGCTCAAGCTGGTCTCAAACTCCTGTCTTCAAGCAATCCTCCTGCCTCAGCCTTCCAGAGTGCTAGGATTACAGGCATGAGCCACTGTGACCAGCTAATACCAGGGTTCTCATCCCTAATCCACCAGTTCCCGGGAAAATGTCTTTGAACAATCACAAATTCTCTGACCCTCAGTTTCCTCATCTGTCAAAGGGAGCAGGGCAGTATGGACAAATGTAAGAAATACCACATTCTTGATTCTTCTTTAAAGGAACTTCATTTGGACCATCCCACCTCTACTATTGCTGAACTTTCTTTCTTTCTTTTTCTTTTTTTGTCTCACTTTGTTGCCCTGGGCAGAGTGGCATGGC